>NC_091457.1:136349162-136975412 GCF_027789765.1 Dendropsophus ebraccatus | reverse complement strand
CCGCGGCCTGTGATTGGCTGAGTGTGGCCTGTCAGCTGACCGGCCATTCTGAAGATAGAGCATGTGGGACCCGGGGATGAAGACAGCACGGAGAAGAAGCCTGGACAGGTAATGTATGATGCTGCAACGATCACCGGGCCGTGGAATAGGCCCAGTAAACGAGCAGCAATCTAGCAGATCGCTGCTCGTTTACATTGTTGATCGGGCCCTTCTCGGCCCGTGGAATAGGACCCTTACTCTGCTCATTTACACCTTCTGTTTTTTAAACCAAGTACAATCACATTTTCAATTAAATGACAGAAGGCAAAGACAATTTACACATTAACAGATATTTTCTTAGACTAGGTTCACACTGCATTCTGGTCAATAATTTTAGCCAAAACCAGAAAAATTACAATAGAAATGTTCACTTTTTTTTTTTAAGCCCACTCTTGGCTTTATCTGCAAATCCTGAATAAATACATGTACTCAGTGTTTGCCATCCACTAGAGATGAGCCAACGTAGAGTAAGTTCGGATTTGCTCAAACCCACACACTAAGCATTTAAACCCTGCAGCCTGGAGTAGGTGGATCCATCTTTTGGCTTCACGCAAACAGGTACTTGTAGTAGGTTCGCTTATCTCTATTGTCTACATCAAATAAGCTGATAACATTATAAACTACAGTTAAACTACAATTTCCTTTTCCTTCAGTTACCGTATAAATTGGCACCCTACCTGCATCAGCTGCTGTAGTTTGAAGACCCGCTTGTAAATGGCTGAATTTGGGACATTGTAGCGCTTTGCATTCTCAAACATCACATTTAAATCGGCTTCTAGCTGATCCAGACTGTCATAGTCTTGGTTCTTTAGTTTAGTCCTGCAAAATAAATAAATAAGTACACTAGTAATCTCTGTAAGGGTAGCTTCACACACACCGCTTTGCAGCGGATTTGATCTAAATAACTGAACACAGCATCAAATCTGCACCATCAAATCTGCTGCGGATCGGCAGCACATCCGGTGTGTGTGAATGCACCCTAATACACATTGATTCATACACCAGAAATTAGCACTTGAAGGCCATGGGGACACATGTAGGTTTGTTGTAGAGGCTTAAAATGGTGATGTACATTATTTTCTTTCAAATCAACTGGTCCCAGCAGGTGCAGGAGATTTGTAATTTACTTCTATTGAAAAATCTGTAGTCTTCCAGTACTTATCAGTTGCTGCATGTCCTACAGGAAGTGATGCATTCTTACCAGTCTCATACAGTGCTCTCTGCTGCCACCTGTGTTCATGTCGGGAACTGTCCAGAGCAGTAGCAAATAATACCACTTCCTTTGATACATGTTAATTACAAATCTCTGGCACTTTCTGGTTGATTTCAAAGAATTTGTTTTGTTTTGTAAACTACCCCAATTAAACCTCATACAGCAGAATTTACAGTTATAGGATCTGTCATACTGATATGGTCACAGTCGTTACCTAATCTGCTGTAGAGATACGGGGTTCTTGATTTGCTGGTAATAGTCTGGATACTTCTTCTTTGATGGGAGGTGGAAGAAGGGTTCAGCTATCAGTTGACCCTGGTTATTCCGGCAGGATCTGACAGTCTCATAAAGCTGATACAATGGGCTAGAGATATCCATGAATGAGGTTATGCTTTCTCCTTCGGACTCTCCTTCTTCATAGCGGATAGACGGTGTTGCTGTAGAAACAAACTCCAAGTTATTCATCTCATTCCACTGATCTCTTTCTTTAAAACACCAGAACAACTCCAGCCAAATACATGACTGTACGATGGGACAATCTAATCTTCATAATGGAAGCCTGACTCTAACCTGATGTCAGATAAACCAAGTGTTGGATTTTCACTTTATATACGTATGGTAAGATTCAGTACAATACTATATTATGGGCAAAGTACAAATTAAAGGCACGCAAAACAAAATAAAAAAAAAGAAAATCACAAATGACAATCATGAAGTTTCTAATGTGGACAGTTAATGGTGTTCAATGATGAACAAGGCTGTGAGAATACACAATATACAGTAAATGTTACCATTCAGAGAAGCATCCTCCTCGCTCTCTGAGCCATACTGCAGTGCCATTGTGATAGCAGACAATCGGTCTCCTTGCGCTGGTCGCTTGTTCCTAAAATTAGACAAGTGTAATAATGTCAGTATAAGTAGTAACTCTTTTGCCAGTCACAACATTTCACAGGGGATGAACACTTTCCAGCAAGCCCTGGGATTCCTTATAGGTTCTACAGGCACTTAGCTAGATACTCAATATGTGGACTTCTATGCTTCAGATGCAATATTGGGAAGTATAAATGAGAACCTAAGGTTTTACTGCCTCCACCCTACTCCTAAACACTTTTTTCTATTTTTTTATTTTTTATAATGTCTGGACTCTTACCTGCTGCGGAGACTGGATTTGGAATACTCTGTGCAGTCAAGTTCGGACTTTTTAAGTGCAAAAAGTTTCTTAATTGTGTTGGCATCCTAAAGAAAAAAACAAAACAGTGTAATACATGATGTAACACAAACTGCAAAGTGAGTTCAGATCTGTAGGTGGCAACTCGACATGTCACTTAAAGCACAGAAAAATCCAGGTGCCACCCTAAAGTAGCTGTAAATTGTAAGTGCTATTGACTGCACCTAGCAACTAGGACTTGCGATTCACCAATACTTGCCAATGCTGCACACCCAGCTGCCGCCTGCCATTCGGGAACTTGTGTGGCAAACAAGGCTGCCCCCTCCACATGTTAGAGCACACCTTTGAGACAACGTTTACTCACCTTGAACACCTGGGAGCCTGGTTCATTGTAGGTCTTGGCATTCTTTGCTAGCTGATCAACATCCTTGGCCATTGAATTTACATTTTTATAGTAACCAGACTGTAAATGTAAGATGGTAAAGCAATTTTAATTTAGACTAAGATGCAGAAACAGGTCATGGACAGCACAACTGAGGTATTAGCCTGCACTAGTTTTAGTTTACACACCTGAATCCTTTGGGAAATTGTTTTCAGATCAATGGGATCTTTTATTATTGCGTAGTAGTCCGGGTAGTGCTGAAAGAAATCACAGAAGGAAACAAAATATCAGATTACGAACCAACAAAAATAAACATGTAACTTCAAAATGTCATTAATATGATACAACGTACAAGCCCCTAGCTAGCCGTATCTTCATCCCTGGGATGACCGACCAATATCAGATTGGAAGACCCCCTTACGTCAGCTAGTTTAAGGGGCTGTGGCACTCTATCGGGTGCTGCATAGCTTTCACTGTTTGCTAGGTCTGTAATGGCTGTGTCAGGTACTGAGGGTGAGTCCCATTCATTTCAATGGGACTGAGCAGCATTGTGCTGCAATGCCAGTCTTCACCACTACTAGATGTACACTAAGGTATCTAATAAACAACAAAGGGGACACAGCCCTAGCTTCTGCACTGGCTGATAGTGGAGATTCTGGGAGATGGAACCAATCATAGGTCATCAACTGTGTAGTCCAGTGAAAACCTGTTTAAAGATACATTTACACATACAGAGTCTGCAGCAGATTTGAAAACCCTCATTCATTTGCTGCACCTGAATGACAGAAGTAAAGGATCGGACTAACAATCCAGCAATTATTGTGAGGTCCTGTCCTCCCAATACTGAGCTCAGTAAACAGGCAGCAATCTAGGAGATCAGCACTCCTATAAGGCAGGCACGGGACTCTATAACAGCCCTCAAACAGAAAATCTACATGGTCATGCAAGAAGCAAATAAGGGCCCACATCCTTCCCCTGCTGATAAAAGTCAATCATCAGGACTTACAGCAGCAGAATCATGATTATTAACTTCGTGAAGACAGCTGCTTTTATAAAGACAGCAGTTTATTGTGACAATCCATTTACCTGTTGGATTAATTGGGGTTTGATGGTTTTACTATCCACTCATACTGATCTTATAGTATGTCAACAAAGAGAACCCAACAAGGAAATAACAGGCCACAAGAAAGAAAAGGCCCAATATATTTAAGCAAAGTCTTCCTGAACATTGCTGGTGCAGGCAGATGGCATTATCTCCATATGTAAGCACTCACCACTTTAGAGGGAACTTTCTGAAACAATTCACTTATCAGTCTGCCATTAGGATCTGTAGCAGCAGTTATAGCTTCCAGTAGTTGTTCCAGGATAGGCTTTAAATAATTCTGCGAAGTCTGATAAAAATAAAATGTAAAAAATATATATTAAAAAAAAAATCTTAGACTCCAGCAGTAAAAATACCTGTACACTAAGATGTAGGAGTAAAATATTATTCTAATATTCAACAATTCTACAATAATACTAGCTTCCTGCAGCAACCATGCAATTTATGGCCATGATTTTGTACCGCAAATCCACACTGGTTTACAGTACAATAAATGTGGATGGGGTTGTCAAAAAGTGCTGAAAAAAAAAAAAACACAATTCAACAACCAACCTCTGCTTCTGGAGTTGCAGTGTCCTGTATATCTTCTTCCTCATCATCATCGTCTTCACAGTCACCTTTCTGGATAAACTCATTTCTTGTGCGGAGGTAAAGGTCCCATAGCTTACAAGCGGCTTTGTATTCTGGAGTGTCAGACTGGTTTGACATAAAACAGAAACAAAGCATTGTTGTGTGGAATGACCTATGATACACAAGTCCCTCCTATTTATCAGACACGGTTTCAATTGTTGGCTTATAATCAAGACAGTCCATCGATATCGGATCCATGGGGGTCTGACACCAGGCGCCCCAACCATTTAGCCGGAGCTCCCTTTGCTGAGCTGCAGTAATCCAGCATGGCCATTACACAATATAAGCAGCCTTCATGTTCTGGCATATTCAATTATAGGATTAATGCCCAATGCTTGGGGAACATTGGTTGTTTGTCTCAGCAATTGCACTGCCCTGTGTGCACTTGCACTCCTCCATGCCTGTCGTCAGATGGAGGGATGGAATAAAATCAGGGCACACACGTCATCCCCCATGCTCACCTATGAATAGAAACTCACCTTATAATATGTTTTTGCATTCTGGAAGAGTAACTGGAAATCTGCTGTGAGAATGCTGACGTCTTCATACTCGTCCATCTTCAACTTTTGCTGGATCTTCATTAAGTCAATGGGCTGTGATATAACGTTATAGTAGTCTGGCTGGTTCCTGATGGCAAGATCACATTTAAAAGTAAGTAAGAAAACAGAAGTCATAAAGTAATAAAAATGCCTTTTTCACCGGAGTTGTCCTTTAAAGGAGAACTCCGGGCATATATCAATATTCTGTATCCAATGTGAGTGAATGGACTATTATATACTCTATTTACACGCCCCAAAAAAATCTATGTGAAGTTTTAGTCCTATCTCCACCGACACATCCACAGAGGTCAGCGAGTCATAGGAAAATCCTGAACATGTAAGCACACTTTTCACCAAGTAACTCTAGGGGACATGTCCATACCAAGCAATGCTTCTTACCTGCGTTTCGGTGCTCTAATAAAAAGCTCGCAGAGAATGCGGCCCTGTTCATCTTTGTAGTCCCTGACGGTGTTATAGAGTTCATGGCACACGGCGATCTGTAGAAGAGACAGAAAGGACACAAATATAAGGAATAGGTATCCTTAAAGGGGTAGTGGGGCGCTCAGAAATTATTCACAGAATAACACACATTACAAAGTTATACAACTTTGTAATGTATGTTATGTCTGTGAATCGCTCCGTTCCCCGTGTCCCCGGAAGTGTGGTGTATTATACATTACCTGATCCGTGTCGAGGGCCGTCCGCCATCTTGTGCCAAACGTCATCTTCGGATGGCCGAGTCGCTGCCGCCCGTCCCCCCTCCGCCGCGTCACAACTGTGCTCAGCCGCGATTGGCTGAGCACAGTTATGCCCAGCCAATAGCGGCTGAGCATCGGATGACGCTGCAGAGGGCGGCCGGCATTCGGGACAGTTGGAGCTGTTCGCCGCCTGCCCGAAGAAGACGTCACTCGCTGAAGATCGAAGACGGGTGTCGGCACGTGACAGGTGAGTATAGCGCACCACACTTCCGGGTACACGGGTGGGGGTGGGGGGACACGGGGAAGAGGGCCATTCACAGACATAACATACATTACAAAGTTGTATAACTTTGTAATGTGTGTTAGTCTGTGAATAATTTTTTACCGCCGCACCACCCCTTTAAAATCAGGGCTGTGGAGTCCGTAAGCAGCAGCTTCGACTCAGACTCCTGAATTTTATCAGGACCGACGCCAACTTGCGACTCAGACTCCTGCATAAATGGCCGGTCAGATACCAGGGGAGTTATTTATCACACTGGTTCAGCAGCTTCTCCCTAATGTCCTACATGATCCTGGTGCAACTTCTCAGTGAATAAAGGAATACTGTATATAAAGCAGCTTCTCCTGTGTGTGCAGAGGATTCAGCCAGTCTCCAGCCTCCATTTCCTGAACAACTCAGAACTAGACTAGATGGAGCAGGTGGTTTTTCCTGCTGACAGTCTTCGATGTTTCTAACTAATATTCACCATACACACAGAAACACTGCTAACACTGCCAGATCCCTGTAATACAGAGGGGTCAGCCATACTGATAGTCACACATAGTGATGTTGAGGGTCACTGTGGGGGCAAGCAATAGCACGCGTGCGCACACACACACACACACACACACACACACACACACGCAGCCTGCTGCAGCCATAGCATACACACAGCCTGCTGCAGACATAGCACACACATGCACAGCCTGCTGCAGCCATAGCACGCGCACACACACACACACAGCATGCTGCAGCCATAGCACACATACATACATACACACACACACACACACACACACAGCCTGCTGCAGCCATAGTGCACACACACACAGCTGCTGCCATAGAACACTAAAGAAAACCACACAATCTTCTACCAGAGAGAAAACACCACACTGAGGACTGAGGTTACTGCTACACTACTTATGTCTTCTCCTCCTCCTCTATATTACACAAGATATCTTCATATTACACTACTGCTGAAATACAATCATCCAGCATCCAGGAAGAGAACAGCACAGATCTCCCCCCACACAATGGACTCTTCCAGCTAAGAAACAAACTGCCAAATAGTGACCGACAACTTTTCCCTGACCCCCCTTATGTAATAGAGCCAGTGATCTATTAGAATGTTGTTCATAAGATAGATTGATGAGCAACACTTATAAAATTCATATCAAAACTCAATTCTAAATTGTTTAAAGTTTTTTTAAAGCTGGAGTCAGAGTCGGTACATTTTACTAGCTCCGACTCCAACTCCGACTCCAGCCAAAACTAGCTCTGACTCCGAGACTCCGACTACACAGCCCTGCTTAAAATAGTCATAACCCTCAGAATCCCGAGACCTACCGGGTCCACAGTAGCCACGGCAGCCACTCTCCTCCGTTTGCGGCCAGAGTTTGGGGTACTTGTGGTGTGTGGGGAGTCATCAAAGTCTCCGCCGCTGACGCTGCTGGATGGGGACGTGGCTCTGCGCCTCTTAGAGCTCATTGGTTCAATATTGTCCTGTACAAGAAACAGAAGAGATTGTGTGAGATTGGAGGATCGAGCCCAACAAAATTTTATAAAGAAACATGTATGCATGACATCATATACAGAGATGTAATACACACCATCAAAAACTGTACTGCGGATATCAGGAAGGGTTCTGTTTAACCCCTAACAATCAGCCGTCCTCTTCATCAGGACAAACATATATACTGTACAGCCAAGCTATAGTGTGTATATACATATAATCCACACTCACACAACAGGGTGCGCTTATATCTTCACTTTACCATACGGCAAAACAGGAATGAAAGGCTATTAGGGAAGAAAATGGACAGACCTTATAGTAATAGTAGTATCCTACCCCGGCCAGTGACTGGCTAAGTGGGCATTTCTTGCAGTAAAGACCCTTCAAGAGTATTTATTCAAAATTATTCCTAGGGCTGGAATACCCCTTAAAAGAGGTACTCCGGGATTTTTTTTCTTTCAAATCAACTGGTATCAGATAGTGTCAGAGATTTGTCATTCACTTTTAATTAACAATCTCAAGTCTTCCAGTACGTATCAGCTGCTGTATGTCCTGCAAGCAGTGGTGTATTCTTTCCAGTCTGGACAGCCGGAGAGGTTTTCTATGGGAATGTGCTGCTGCTCTGGACAGTTCCTGTCACGGACAGAGATGGCAGCAGAGAGCACTGTGTCAGACTGGAGAGAATACACCACTTCCTGCAGGACATACAGCAGCTGTACTGGAAGACTGTAGATTTTTTAATAGATGTAAAATTACAAATCTCTGGCACTTTCTGGGACACCAGTTAATTTGAAACGATTGTTTTTCCGCTGGAAAAGCCCTTTAATTAAGCAAATATCTAACATGCCAAATTTATCATGTTGTTATGTTTGATGTATGATGGATTGGTCCCATTTTTCAATGTATCAATGCATGTTTTTGCCCTGTAGATTTCCATGATGGCAAAGCGTGAAATTAGGCCATATAACAATAACCTTGTACAGTGGTACCTTGGTTTAAGAGCTCACAGTTTTTCAAAATTGTAACTTGGTTTAAGAGCCCCCTGTACTGGGTGGGAGGGGACTGGGAGAGGGGCATGGTCTGCATAGCGGGGTCTACAGCACTGTACTCTGACCCAGGAAGTCTCCCTCACCTTCCAATCATAGCAGATCCACTTCAGGCTGGGGCTTGCATTAGGGGACAGGACAGTGGGGGGGGGGGGGTAGTCTCTCCATAGCTGTAACCCCTCTCTCCCCGGACAGAGAGTGCTGCATGTATGTGCCCACATCTGCCCTGCTCATTTCTTCCTGCTCCCTGCAGTCTCTGTCAGCCCTTGTGTTTCCCATCCTCTCCACTCCTGCTATAATATGCCTGCACTTATACTCAGCTATACACACTGCTGATATAATGTGCCTGCACTTACACTCAGCTATACACACTGCTGCTTACACTCAGCCACTCTTGAATCAGTCACCCAGCCAATATTATGTGCATATATTATACACACACACACATTCCTGTGTTAAAGAGATGCAGGTCACTAGCAGGTATATACAGGGCTATGCCCAATACACGTGTATGTAAAGCTGCAGAATAAACATATAAAGATGACTGTTATAAATGATTCGGGGATAGAATGTAGGTTTGGTGGTGAATTTATGGAGCTCCCATGAGGATATCATCCAGCAGTGTGGATGAAGGTGACCTCTAATACTAGAGACTGTAGCTTTTTGACTAGACCATGTGACCAGCAATACAATGAAGCTCTAACACATTGGATTCTTGGTTTTCATCACATTTCTCTCCATAGGATGCAGTGCCCAACCTCAAAAAGGGTTTGATATTAGGGTTTGCCCTACAGACTAGCAGAGACTGTTCTCATATTCCATAGAGCACTGCACTGTAAAAGGCATGGCAATTTTTTTTTTTTTTTTTGTACTAAGGGACCCTAAATACAACAGATGCCACTTAGAGGCACAGGTATATATCTGAGCAGGGACATCAAACCTGTTGTCAAACCCTTCATCTGTTGCAAGACTACAACCCCCATCATGTCTGGACAGTCAAAACGTTAGTACTTATCAGCTGCTGTATGCCTTGCAGGAAGTGATGTATTCTTTCCAGTCTGACACAGTGCTCTCTGCTGCCACATCTGTCCATGTCAGGAACTGCCCAGAGCAGTAGCAAACGCCTAAAGAAAACCTCTCCTGCTCTCCAGACTGAAAGAATACACAATTTCCTCCAGAACATACAGCAGCTGGTAGGTACTGGAAGACTGGGGAGTTTTAGGGCCTCCACTCAAAGAATTGACATACTAATTCTTTGAGCAGAGAGACGCGCAAGCCCTCCCATAGACAGACTGTATGACACTAAGGGAGGCGGGATTCTCCGTTGCGGAATTCCGTCTCTTTAACTCCGTGTGAACTGGCCCTTATATAGAAGTAAATCACAAGTCTCTGGTACTTTTTTTTTTTTTTCTCCTGGAATACCCCTTTACTAACATGCACAATGCTCATGTCAGGCTCATCTCTGATACAGTATTCATGTCAATAAAAAAAATAAAACAGGAAAGGAGCAAGGTAGGATCTTCATCTTGCGATCTGGGCACTACATATAATGGACCCTCAAAAAGACCACCATCAGCCAACCACATGCACCTTCGTGACACAGAGGGGAGATGGATATTGACGGCAGAGATTAGTGGACTCCATCATCATCATTGAAAAGTTGGCCATGTGGTATATGACAGATCAGCATCCCATCAATAGGGGCCCAGAAGAGACCGAGTGGTCATGTCGGCTTATAGCCATGTTGTCTCAGGGTCCTATTACACAGGACAATTATCATGCCAAAAATCATTATATCCTTCGAATTTAAATGATAATGGCTTTGTGTGTATGGGGGAAAAAAAAAATAAAAAAATTGCTTGTGTCACTGATCGCATCTTTTAAGCAGACCATAAAATCATTGTTAATCGCTGGCTAAACATGCACATCGTTCGCTCATTTGCTGGGATCAGGAGAGAACTATCGTTCTGTGTGTTAGGGTGCACAGAGAAATTTATCTGACAGATCTTTGAAGCCAAAGCCAGGAACAGCTATAAACAGAGAAGAGGTCATAAAGGAAAGACTGAGATCTATCCTCTTTTCAAATCCATCCCTGGCTTTTGTCAATTCTCTAAGCAGCGAGCAGCGGCGCACGTGTCCTCCCATAGAGACACTGAGCATGGTGGGATTCTGCAGCGGAGAGCTCTGCCGCTTTTGCTTAGTGCGAACTGGGTCTTACCAATTTCAGCTCGTTCCCAAAAGCTCTTGTTTGCAATTGTCTATCGTTAATTGCTTTGTCTAATGCTGCGTTTACATGGAACGATCATCATTCGTATTTTCGCAATACCGATCGCATTTGAGCGATAATCGGCCCGTGTTAACACAGTGAACGATCAAGCGACGAGCGAGAAATCCCAAATCGTTGTTGGTCGTTCGCTAAAAATTCGCAGATAGCTTTGTGTTAACAGTCATTCACAGATTCACCATATGTGTGAGATAGGGCCCTATTCCACCGGGCAATTATCATTCGCATAATCGTTAACGATTTCAAACGACCGCTATTGCGAAAGACCTGAAAATGTTCACTCATTTCCATTGAACGATAATCGTTACTTATGATCGTATTTGCGATCTTTTTTTCTTCGCTATTGCGTTCGTATCTACTGCAAACGACCAAACAACATCTTATTCAATGCGAACGATTTGCGAACGAGTAACGATAAAATTAGGTCCGGGTCTTATAAAGCGCTCAACGATTTCTCATTCGGTCGTTAAACGTTAACTGTATTTCAAACGAACGATTATAGTTTAGATTCGAACGATTTAACGATAATCTGAGCGATAATCGTCTGGTGGAATAGGGCCCATAGGCTTCAGCAATCTTAAAGACAATCGCAATAACGATTTTTCTTATGAATTTTTTAACGATTTTTCGAAGGATTTATGCGTCTAAATGCTGATCGTTATAAAAACCAAATCGTTGCTTTAAAATTGTTAAACAATCGATTGGGCGAATTATAAACGGACCATAATAGGGGCCCAAGACAAAAGCCGTCGCAGATGAACCACAGGTGCCGCCGGTCTCCATTGTTATTTATCACTAATCTTATATATAACTGTGCCGCACACCTATAGGAAGATCCAATAGTATCTGCAAAGCGCAACGGCATCAATGTTCTTCAGTTTAGATAATAGAGAGCAATGACGGACATGAGCGACTACATCCCAGCAGCCGGGTAAGGAGAACCTCACACCTACAGATTACACCAAACACTACACCGCATGCCCTGCTACTCTGTCTAATAAACACCATGCCAAAAACTCAATGCTTCATGTTGTAAGACTACAACTCCCATCATAACCTGACAGCCTCATAAACCAATGTTTACCAGCAGATACATCCCTACAACTCTCATCATGCCCCAACCCCTGCACATAAAAGCCAAACAATGTCAACATTTCCCAACTGGTAGCAGTGTTTCCCATGTACTTTCTCTCCAACTGTTGCAGAACTACCACTCCCATCATACAGACGACTACATAAGGCAATGCCCCCCGATCTGGGGCCCTACAGCTGCTATAAGATGATGGGAAATGTCATTTGTAAGAGCATCACCAGAAATGGGTTAGTAGTACTACAACTCCCAGGATATCATGGCAGTCACTAAGAGAAACATGCTGGGAGTTGTAGTCCTGTATACAGCTGTGATCTATGGATGAATATAGGGGTGAGGGGCAGTTACACAGGTGGTATGAGGCAGCTAAAAGTTGTAGTCCTGTATACAGAGTGATCTATGGATGTATATAGGGGTGAAGGGCAGCTGGGATTTGTAGTCCTGTATACAGTGTCATCTATGGATGTATATAGGGGTGAGGAGCAGTTAAACAGGTGGTATGAGGCAGCTGGGAGTTGTAGTTCTGTATACAGAGTGATCTATGGATGTATATAGGGGTGAAGGGCAGCTGGAAGTTGTAGTCCTGTATACAGTGTGATATATGGATGTATATAGGGGTGAGGGGCAGCTGGGAGTTGTAGTCCTGTATACAGTGTGATATATGGATGTATATAGGGGTGAGGGGCAGCTGGGAGTTGTAGTCCTGTATACAGTGTGATATATGGATGTATATAGGGGTGAAGGGTAGCTGGGAGTTGTAGTCCTGTATACAGTGTGATCTATGGATGTATATAGGGGTGAGGAGCAGTTACACAGCTGGTACACAGGGGGCGCCACCATGGCCTATGCTGGGTGCCGGGCTCCTCAGGTCAGGGGCTATGAATGAAACCAGAAAGTAACGGCGGCCTCGGATGTACACAAAGGAGGAGGGTCCCCGCCAGCATAGCCGCATCCCCCCGGCTCCCGAACTCACCGAGCGCCGCCGCCATCCGGACAGGCGCTGCCGTTGCCAAGAAGGAGTCGCCAGGGCTGCGCCGAGCACCGGCCGGGACCGTCACACACAACAGGAATCAATGAGGTGCTTCGTGCACCGAGCAGGCCGCGACTCCCACACCGGCCAACCAGCAGGGGGCAGCAGCCGCAGCACACCCGGGGGAGGAGCGACACGACTGGCCTCCACCACTGCCAACAGGTGGGCGGGGCTACGAGCCTGCGCGCACCTGATTATCCTAGGAAAGGGGCGGGGCTACTGTACTGTGTCTTTTCGTTTACTACATGGGACACAGCGTGATGACGTTTTACGTTTTTGCGTCCGGATAAGGTAAAGGATACTAGTGTGTACATTTGGCTCCGCCCATAACTGAATATTCGTGTGAACAACATATCCTGGGGGCGGGGCTCGGGTTGAGCCGGATGTGACGTAGATGGTCGGCTGTGCGCTGGGTCTTTTCACACGTGGTGTCGCAGAGACCAGATCGAAGCCATGAAGCGTCCCAGTAAGTGAGGGGCCCGTGCGTGTAAGGGAGAGGGCACCGATCAGGAGTCCACTGATCCACCATAACCTTCCATCAGTCAGTCTATAGCAGTGACCCCCAGCCTGTGGGAGAACCATAAGTCCCATCATGTCCTGATAGCCATGCGGTTACTGTATCTGCCAGGACTATAACTCTCATCATCCCCTGGCTGTCACATAGAGCAGGTCTTCTCTATCTCTGGCTAGTCAGTAATTGGAGACTACAATCCCCATCATGCCAGGGCAGCTATTGGCCGCTACCATGACTGATGCGGTGGGAATAGTGTCCTGAAGTGGCCAATGAGGCTCTAGCTGTCCTGTCAGAGAGCGGAGAGACCCCCGCAGGGTTACAGGGAGCTGCAGGTATAGGAGCAGGACACCTTTCAAATCGATAGCAGTCTATGGTCATCCCCTGAAGCGAATACAAAGTGCTTCTGGATAGAAAAAACTGGCATCAGTGTTGGCAGACGGGCATTTTTTTCCTGATTTGAATAATGAAGTTGTTTTCAATGGGTTAAATGAGTTTTTTTTTTTTTTTTTACATTTGAATCAAAATGTCATGTTTTCACTTTAATTCCCATTTTTTTGCCAACTGTTGGATACATTTGGAGATTTCTAACCCCATTCCCATCAGGGCACTTCACTTACAGGTAAATTTCCTGTAAGAAAATTGGCCTAAAAAAGAAAAAAAAAATCCTGTGAATAAGAAACCAGCTTCACCCCCTTAAAGTGAGGGGTGTACAGAGCACCTGGAAGCGGCATAGGCTTGCATTATAATACACCTAAAACACCAAGCTGTGACGCTTCCGGCAATTTTGTGCACCACTCGTTTAAGAAGCGGCCTACAATCCTGCTGGGGTTCGGAAGGGTGTCCTGTTGTGTGATCAATTTGGTACCTAGTCTTTCTTGCCACTGAGATCCGGATAGATCTAAACTTTTGCCACGTCTTTATAACGTGTCTGGATGATTTCTGACGTGACGGGGACTGTTTAATTACTGCCCTACTTTTATCCTCAGAGCCACTAAATCAACACACAACTCACACTTATACCTAAAATTAGGAATAGGGTAAAAAAAAAAACTTTGAAGGAAGTTATGGAACATGAAGCTTACAAGAACACCTGCAAATGAACTGTCATAAGGCTGAAGACAATATTACCTGCCATGACTAAATTTCACCACTAGGTGTCACCAGAGTGCCATAAGGAAACGTGTACAGCTTTTTTTTTTTTTTTTTTTTTTTTTTTTTTTTTTTCCATCATCTCATACTAAGGGCCCTTTTACATGGAAAGATTATTGTGCGAAAAATCGTCATGAGTCAAACTTAGTTCATCGCATCTTTTCAGCTGACCATAAAATCATCGCTAATCGTTGGCCGATCTTTCGTTGTATGTACGCATCATTAGTTCTTTATTATGTTCATACCGAACGACTATCGTTCCACGTATTACGGTGAATGATTTTAGGTCGTGAGCAAAAGCGTCTGTCAGCAATCCTTTATCATTAATCAGAGAGAACGAAAAATCGCCTGGTCTGATAGTGCCCTAAGGCTAGGTTCACACTTTGGGAAGCTCCGCCACAAGTTTCATTTACTTTGAAAACCTGCAAGCAGTAATTTTTTTTTTTTTGTCCGCTTAAATGTTGCCAAATAAGCGAACCCCAGACAGAAACCTGATGGACCCCAACAAAGTCCATAGGATCTCTGGAGTTTTTCTTCTTGAACCGATTTTGGCCCCAAATGGACCATGCGACAAATGCTGTAAACCGCAGCGGAGGTGTGAATCTAGCCTAAGACCTAGAGCTTATTTGTTCCTCGATATGGACATTTGAGGGCTTGTATTTTTGTACTTTTTCCTGGCACCATTTTGGGGTTCTTATGACTTCTATATTTTATGGGTAGGGGGATGCGTTATAATAACATCAATACCAAATTTATATAGATCTTTTTGTAAGTTTTACTAGTTTGGCATAATGAAAACACTTTTTATTCAAAAAATTTGCTATATTCCATGAGACCTTATTTTTCTATGTCCACAACCTGTTATGCAATGAGATCCTACCTACATGTCCATTGGATGATGTGGTTCTTACGTTGGTAGCTTTCTGTTTTGTCAGGACAGAATGTCATTTTCTTTATTTTTCCCCCCAGAGCTAAAGAAGGCTAGTAAGCGCATGTCATGCAGCAAACGGTTTAAAATCCAGAAAAAGGTAGGTCTTGACAAGATACAATTCATTCATTGTTTTAGGATTTTAAAGTGTAACTTTCTTTTTTTTATTTTTTTTATCCCCAGTAATCAATAGTACAAGCGATTTTAAGAAACTCTGTAATAGGTTTTATTAGGCAAAAAGTCACTTTCTGTACTCAAAAAGCTGTTTCTCCCCCCCCCCCCCCCACACACAATTATGGGATGAGTGAGCAGGGATAGCGGAGAAGCAGCTGTACAGTTTGGAGACTGTCTGGCCACATAAAACGCTGGATTCGCAGGTCAGAAAGGTCAGCCATTCAGCGATTGTAGCGGAGTTCCGCCTCAGCCACTGAATGGCTAAGCTGCCTTCAGACGCCACATCTCAAGCAGCAGCTCAAACCTGGAAGCGGCAAGTGGACGGCAGCGTCTATATCCACCCCCTCCCCGCCATACAGTAAAGATACCCCTAGCCCGGAGTACCCCTTTAATGAGAGAAAATTGCAGTATGTAGTGTTTTGCAAGGCTGCCTTTTCTCCTCTCTTTGCTCACTCGCCCCCCTCAAACCCTCCCCTCTCCATAGAGCATAATTGACACAGAAATCCTGCTTCTTCTGAAATGAGGGGGGGGGGAGTAGGAAAGCAGCTTTTGTGAGCACAGAGGTTTTATTAAGCAAAAGGGTTTCTATTACAGAGTTTCTTAAAATCGCTTGGAACTACTGATACTAATTTATTTCTGAAAAGTGACATTTAAGGTGTTAAAAGGGGCTGTTTGGGAATATACCATAAGTCAGTCTCATAGCATATTGTAATGGGGAAAATAGAATCTATTAAAATCGCCTTAAGCCGCTGTCACACAGCTGTATATTGTCAGTATTGTGTTTGTAAGCCCAAAACCTACAGAGGATGTACAGAAGGAATTGCAGTGACTGGCAATGTCGCCCCTCAGCACTGGGGTCCTGGATTCAAATCCCACCCAAAATCTGCATGGAGATTGTATGTTCTCCTCATGTTTATGTGGGTTTCCTCCCACACAATAAAACATACAGCTATTTGGAAATAAAGGAGTTGGTATTTCTTTTAGACTGCTATCTGTATGTTAACTGCGATTCTTCTCTTCTAAGGTCAGAGAACACAAGAGGAAAGTCCGAAAAGAAGCAAAGAAAAAGGGTCTAAACAGGAAGCCGAAGAAGAGAGACATCAGTATTCCCAACGATGCCCCCTTCAAGGAGGATATTTTGCGGGAAGCTGAGCAAAGAAAACAAAGGGTTAGTATTTTTTATTTTATTTCCCTACTGTTACATTTAGATAGGAAATGTTCGCAACTGAAAATCTGTTTAGTTCACCCAAATGCCATTTGCTGTGGTGTACACCTGGATTTCTTCAAGCCTCATTCAGAAGGATGGGACAATCACAGAATATTCTGCAGCAAATCTGCCCTGTGTGAATATACTTCCATATGGATGGATTAGGCTGTGGATCACTATATAACTTGTACCCTCTTTTTGTTCAAGAGAGAGGAGTTAAAGCAACAACAAAAACTTGAAAGACAGAAGGAAGTTGCCAAGAAAAGACAACTAGAAAAAGAGAAAAAGGAGAAAAAAGAGAAACCTACGAAGCAAAAAGAGGAAGCAAAGGTAACTGCACATATAATAATATCTACCTAGAACACTTGGTGGTTCACTTAAATCTTAGCATGTGTTTGTAGGAAAGCTCTCATATCTTCTATCATTTGGTTTCTTTTACTTTAAGGAGAAAAAAAAAGTTGAAACTAAACCTAAGAAACCAGCTCCTAAGAACCCGACCAGTGCTCTGTGCAGAGAAGTCAACAAGGTATGGATATGAAGAAACACTGGGAATTGTTAAGCTGTGGACCTGGAAGTTCCATAGAGAGTGTCAGTGGATCGGGAGCTGTGTGAACAGCCATTGCAACACTCTAGGGACAAGGGACCTCACTACTTGTGATCAGTGGGGGTCCAAACGTTGGGCCTGCAGTTACGGGATAACTTTTAATCCCCTCTAAGCAGTTGGTCTTTCGTGATCCTTTGGTTACTAGTGCCATTTGTCCTGTTTACTTTTAACCCTTTTCCGAGAAAGGTCAAATTTTGCACTTCAGCCATTGGATCACAATTCCATAAGTGATCTCTGCCTGCTCCTCTGAGCTGCCGGCTTCTTTAAATCCCTTAGGGCACGAGCACGACTTGTATAGCACACCAAGTCTATACACAATTTTAATGCAGACATATATCTGTTTTGTCTACAGGTGATTGAGGCAGCTGACGTAATCTTAGAGGTTTTGGACGCCAGAGACCCTCTTGGCAGCCGATGCGTGCAGGCAGAACGGGCCGTGCTTCAGGCTCCCAATAAAAAACTCCTACTTGTGCTTAACAAAATAGGTAAATGTTCTATAAACCCCATGTTGTGGCCGCCTGTTGTCGACAGATGCCGAGAGATGAGGAAAATTCATGAGGTCTTATTTCATAGTGAAGACTTTCAGATCCAACTCTGATCTCGTATATCTGTCCAGCAAAAAACACTGTGATCCCATGTAAATGCTACCTGCCAATAAATGCAACTTTTTAATTTTTTTAAATTTTTTAGATTTAATACCAAAAGATAATATTGAAAAGTGGCTCCAGTTTCTTAGCAATGAACTTCCAACCATTGCCTTCAAGTGTTCAACACAAGTGCATGAAAGGAGTTTGGTGAGTATGTTCTAGAAGAGGCAGAGATCATACAATAATAAACACAGCAAGTCAGTGTCATCTATATTAGCAGCTTAAAGGGTTGTAACCATCTGGGACCACTGTAATACATCCACATCTCTAGATATAGGTGTGACCTCTGGGACCTGCATGTACCTTTAGATCAAGGGTTCCCTGGTCCCCTCTGTCAGCCAGAGGTGGGGGGAAGCTGGAAATGGCCTCATCTCCCCCATAGGCCCCATAGACTTGCATTGGGTGTCCATCTAGGTCATGTGGCATGGACTGTCTATCTAGGTCATGTGGCATGGACTGTGTGTGACCTTCTTCAGGCTTGTTCTCCTGATTGTTTGCACTCTACACACGCAGATTAAAACCTTTTGACAGTGCCCCTTTAAGCGGCAGCAGCATGCATGATCCCATTATTGTAGGTTATATTTGCTTACAGTAATATGCACTGTGTGATGAGCATCTGTTCTGACTCTTTGATGAGCACAAGATCCAACTCTGAAATCGGTGCGTGTTACCAAGAAAAGAACAGAAATCAATCATCTGAACAATTTTGCAATTGTCTAATAACCTATGTTTCCTTTTCTCGCGATGCTGAAGCCAAGTCCTGGCAGAAAGAGGGATCCTAACCGCATTGACATAAGTAAAGGGACTGTGTGCTATGGAGCAGATTCACTACTAAGAGTTCTTCACAGTTTGTGCCCCTCATCTGACGCTATTAAAGTCGGCCTGATAGGTAAGAGTTCCTGGTTAAACTGTATAATGGGTATGTTCACCCATAGGCCTTCGGGTTTGTGCTTCAGATGTGTATTTTGCTGTGCCATCGTCAAGAATTAGGAGGATACTAAAAAAAATATATATTTTTTTCCTCACTGCATTACAGATTGAAATCTTTGTGCAAACTTTATTTCTTGTCATCTGGATTTCTGACACACTCATATACACTTGTTAGGTATAATGTTACTGGATTTGGTCTGGATTTTGGCATAGATTTTAATGTGTTCTTACCTCCCCCGTTGGAGGCCGTGTACCGCCACTTTGGTGCCCAGCTGCTTCTTTGTCTGAGCGGGGATCCGTGACGTGTGCGGTCCGCTTAGCCAGTCAGTGGCCGTAACAGGGTCCTGCCTCGGCCACTGACTGGCTGAGCGGACAGCACACGTCACAACCTGCGTCCAGCTCAGACCAGGAAGCAACTGGGAACTGGAGTTGGTGGTACACGGCCACCAACGGGGAGGTAAGAGCATGTTATTACTTTTATCCTCCCCCTCCCAGCACATAAAAAAAAAATAAATCAATTTGCCCAGACTACTTCTTTAACTTTATAACTTGTTATTCTGCCAGACAGATGTCGAACATACCGGTCTACATTTTTGCGTCTTATACAAAGTACCCTGAACACGTGAATGGTGGAGATATGAGGAGAACACTTAACAGTCTGATGCTTCTGATGACTGTCAGATCCAACTCTGATCTCCGTTATCACATCCTCTAGGACAAGGGTAGTAAACCCTGGCTCTCCAGCTGTTGCAAAACTATAACTCCCATCATGCATGGACAGCCAAAGCTTTAGCTATGGCCAGTCGAGGCATGATAGGAGTTGTAGTTTTGCAACAGCTGGAGAGCCAAGGTTCCCTACCGCTGCTCTAGTATTTGCTTAGGTTTTATTTTGCCTATGCAAATCTTATTTTTTTTTTTCTTTTTTCCCCTTCCTTTAGGATTTTCAAATGCAGGGAAAAGCAGTTTAATAAACACACTAAAACAATACAAAGTCTGCAATGTATCAGCCTTAAGAGGAACAACCAGGTAAGAAGCCTGTGTCATTATATTAGAGGAGTATTCTACGGCCGCTGACATGCTGGTGATGGTAGTCCGTTGCATGATGAGTTACTGGAGCTGACATTCTCATGGAGCGTCCGTTCAATCCAACTCTGATTCTTATGTTTAGTCTGTGCTATTTCTGGTTTACGCTCTTAAATACTGGTGCGACACTCTCATTGTGTCTATAGGATAAAACAAGACGTGAAGATTGATGAGCAAATCAAGATAATAGACAGTCCCGGCCTAGTCGTGTCTCCTGATAACCCACCTGCGACCGTCATCATGAGAAGTACGTCTCCAATTGATGAAAAGAATCTTGTGGACAGTTCCAGTAAGATTTTAGAGCACTGTGATAAACAGCAGGTAGGTGGTCAACCTTTTCGGGTTAGTTCTCTGAAACCTGTTTGTCGTTTTTATATTTTCTCTCCCCAGCTTTCTGCCTTTTCTGTCTCTACAAACTTATATTGGAGCTTGTCTCCTGCAGTAAGCTGGGGAGTGAAGCACCCAGCTATGCTCTTCTCTCTAACAAAACCGATCTGACGTGTCTCTGCAACATTTCGAGAGTTTTTTGTCTCTAATGACCAGGGCGCTTTTAAGAGACTCTCTATCTACCAACCTACCCCACCAAACCGCTGGTTAGAGCAAAAAAAATCTTTTTAACTTGCGGCACTCTGTCATACTTTCTTGGCCTAGAGTGTCTGTGCCCCAGGTCTGCGATGCTTCTCCTTTCTTCCTTCTTCATCATGCCTAGGAATACCCCCAGGCAGGATTTCTATTCATCAACTGTCTAAACAGTGCACACAGGCCATAGCGACACAGGTGCACTGTTTAAATGAGCAATGAATAGACTTCCTGCCTGGGGGCGTTCCTAATGATGAGGAGGGTGGGGAAGAAAGAGGCGGCACAGACATTCTAGGCCATGCCCGTATGACACAGTGCTGCAAGTTTAAAAGATTGTTCTTGGGGGCGTGGCCTGACTATGGAGGAGTGAGCACGCATCTTCTGTGGGCTCCCACCTCAGAGCACCAGACAGCTTATTAAGCACCCCAAGATTACCGAGCTTCACCCCAAATGGTCGGTGGCCGTAGGAGGACCAAGGCAGGCACACTTATACCTAAGCCCCGGCCCGCCCGGGGTAGCCTGGACCGGTTCTTTTCTCCCGCCGGTCGCGGCCTACCTGCAAGGCCTGAAGCCTCCACACTCCCCGGCTCTAGAGTAACGAGAGCGGCCGCCGCCGCAGCAGCAGCAGCCGCGGATCCGTCCGTGCCGGAACTGCAGTACACCCCCGCCGGTGTGAGGTGCCCCCCCGGTGACGGCGGACATAGCGGTGAGAGCCCCGGCCCCGACAGCCCCCGCTCTGGCCCCCCCGAGCCCCGGCAACAGACAGACACAGGGCACAGCCAGGCTCACCTCCCGGCCCTCAGACGCGGCTTCCACAGCTCACCGGAGCCGACCGCTCGTCACTGCTGACACAGTGCCTCCTGGCCCCCACCTCGGAGAAGCGGTGCTCAGCTGCCTCCCCCGCACGGGTGCGCTGCTGACGGGCTCCTGTCTCAGGGACGTGACAGAGGCAGTGTCTCCTGGTCCCTACATTGTGGCTGCTGCACTCCTGGAGCCTCATTCTCTCCCAGCAGTGATTCCTGGTCCCAGCCTTAGTGCAGTGGTGTCCCCTTGTTCTGGACAGAGGACAGCAGAGGTGGCCATAAACCCTGCTTCCTATAGGGACATAGACTGTGCCTCCACATCAGGTCCTATCCTGGCAGCCACCATGTCTTCCCTGTCCCCTGCTGCACTTCCCTTCGCCTCCACTAGAGGCAGCGAGCCGCACCATCCTAGCTCTGCTGCATCAGTTAACCCCGTACAGGATGGCACAGAGTGGGATTGGAAAGAATATATGAAAATGCTGCCCACACGCTCGGACATGGAAAAATTTGTGGAACGCCTGGAAACCTCTTATAAGCAAGAGCTTACTTCTCTCAAGTCTGACGTGCATGCCTTGGAGGCAAAAGTTTCGGATATTGCTGCTGACCAGGTTTCCTTGACCACCACAGTGGATGATGTCCAGGCTACCCTTGCTATTCAGGAGAGGCAAATACGTCATCTTTATAGGCTTCATGAGGACGTGGAGAACCGCGGTAGGCGGAATAACATTCGCATTAGAGGACTTCCTGAAGCAACTGGAGCCGCTGATCTTGTCCCGTCCCTACAGGACTTGTTCGCATCTATCCTTAAGCGGCCGCCGGGGGCAGAGTTTGAGATTGACAGAGCTCACCGCACTCTGGGTCCTGTTTCTACTAATGTCAATCGCCCACGAGATGTCATTTGCAGGCTCCATCACTACAGAGTGAAAGAGGAAATTATGAGAGCGGTGCGCAACATGGACTTCGTGGATTTTGATGGGGCCCAATTGATTTTTCTTCAGGATCTCTCCAGAGCTACTCTAACACAAAGACGGGCCCTAAAACCCCTGCTGGAACTGCTAAGAGAGCGTGAAATTCAATACTCTTGGGGGTTTCCTTTCCAGCTGGTTGTCCGTAGAGGCGGGAGAAGATTTGAGTTACACACGCCTGAGGATTTGCCTGCCTTCTTGGTTGCACTGGATCTGCCGCAGATGACTCTGCCGGATTGGGATCCGGTCCCGCCGATAACACTGAACAGGTCATCTCGCCCTGTTGACTTGGCGGCTTCCGGGGACTGAGGACGCTTTGGAGGATAGTGGCCATGGCGTCTGGTTCTTTTGCGGTGCCTCACTGACGCGGGTTGTATCTTTTCCTGTTTCCTAATAATGCGTCAGACTTACTGCTTATTTGGTTATAATAACATGGCTGTATAGTTATGCCGGTTTCTATGTGTGCGGGTTCTGGGGGTGGGGGGTTGGGGCTCTTGGGGAGCTTGCTCAGGTATTTGTTTGTGGGGTGTTTCTTCATCTAGCATATCACATATAGTTGTTGAGTGCATTTATGGTATATACTTAGTTTACATTCTGGTGTTCTGTTACGGGCTTACAGACCTTCATCTGTCAGTCCGTCCCTCTCTAAACTAGACGCTTGACGCGTTGCTGTACCCAGTTGGGTCTGTCCTGGTAGTGTAGAACTACCTGGAATCGGAGGTTGTCTCTCTTGATAACCCCCTTTTTCTGGCTGCTGGTTCGGTCTTGCTCTTTTTTCCTAGACATATTCTCTTTGTCATCTTTTTCTTTTCTTCTTTTCTCTGCTCCCTCATATTCTTTTTCTACCTTTCTTCTTCTTTTCCCCCTCTGGGGCGGGGGGTGGTGGGGACATGGCGGGGGCGGACGTCAGACTTGCTTCCATTAATGTTAGGGGATTGAATGTCCCGCAGAAACGGTCTCAGATCCTCTACTCCATGCACAGACAGAAGGTACACATTCTGCTACTACAGGAGACCCACTTTCAGACTGCCCATGCTCCTCAGATGCGGCTCAATTACTACAATGTGTGGACACATGGTACTAATTCTGACGCCAAATCTAAAGGAGTCTCCATAGCACTGCACAAAACCTTGTCACATAAATTGCTTGATTCTCTGACGTGTCCTAAGGGGAGATATGCTTTCATTAAGATAGAGATCCAAGCACGGATTTATACTGTTGGAAATATTTACCTCCCTAATTCCCGTCAGGGCAGTACCCTGAGGGCTATTCTCCGAACGGCCTCTACATTTATAGAGGGCGTGTTGATTTTGGGAGGGGATTTCAACTTGGTGATGGACCCTTCCTTGGACACCTCCTCCGGCAAAACAGCGGTGCCACGCTCTGATTATGCGATTGCACGATCGGTCCTCGGTCTCCATAGCTTGGTGGATGTCTGGCGCATCCTTCATCCTAAGGATAAGGACTTCACACATTATTCAGATGCTCACCGTACTTATGGCAGACTGGATATGTTTTTTGTCGCTCAGTATGCCTTAACGTTTAACCCCACGGCTTCAATAGGCACTGCCTTGTGGTCCGATCATTCTCCCATATTTTTGTCATTGTCTTTGCCGGGGATCGTGCCTAGGGAATGGTCGTGGAGATTGAATGAATCGCTCCTCCGGGATGTGGTGTGTAGAGCGGCTGTTACTCAGACCATAACTGATTTCATTCATGATCACGCTGATGATGACACTGCCCTACCAATGCAATGGGAGGCCCTGAAGTGTGTTGTCAGGGGAACCTTGATTCAGCAGGGGGCTCGGATCAAAAAGGACAAAGGTGCTAAAATTGTTAAACTGGCTGGCAAAGTAGAGGCTTTATCTAGGGCACATAAACAAAATGCTACCGATGAAGCACTGACGGCATTGACGCTTGCTAGGGAACAATTGAAGGACCTCCTCAACAAGTCTTCCTCCTCTCAGCGGGAGCGCTATCGCAGCTTTCTTTACGAACATGCCAATAAGAGTGGTAAGACGCTGGCTAGACTGATTCACCCAAGGACACAGGTCACACACATTCCTAGCCTCCTTGACCACACTGGTACTGCCATACACAATCCCAGAGAGATATCTGATCTCTTTCGCTCCTATTTCTCATCTCTGTATAACATTAAAGGGCGCTACTCAGAGATGCCGGCAAAGGACTTGGAGGCTAGGATATCTGCATACCTGTCAGACACGAAGCTGCCTAGTATGTCTGCAGAGGTGGTCGAAGACTTGGAATCTCCTTTCTCTGAAAGTGAGCTCAGAGGAGCCATCACTGATGCGAAGGGTGGAAAAAGTCCGGGACCGGACGGCTTCACCGTTTGCTTCTTCAAAACATTTCGAGATCTGTTACTGCCACTTATGACTAGGTGCTTTAATAGTATTTCAGCAGCATGCCCATTCCCCCGCCAGTCATTGGAGGCACATGTGGTGGTTCTGCCCAAGCCGGGCCAGGATCCTAAATATTGTAAAAATTACCGTCCCATTTCACTCATTAACTGTGATCTCAAACTTTACTCCAAGATGCTGGCCAATCGTTTAAGTCTTTACATCCCCCGCCTCATCCATGCCGACCAGGTGGGATTTGTTCCGGGCAGGGAGGCAAGGGACAATACGCTAAGGACTCTCACTTTGATGTCTTGGGCCCGCCGTACGGGGTCCCCTTTGTGCCT
Source organism: Dendropsophus ebraccatus (assembly GCF_027789765.1). Classification (NCBI taxonomy): domain Eukaryota; kingdom Metazoa; phylum Chordata; class Amphibia; order Anura; family Hylidae; genus Dendropsophus; species Dendropsophus ebraccatus. The sequence goes on along the minus strand of NC_091457.1, from coordinate 136,950,135 downwards.
ACTTTCCATCGATGCAGAGAAGGCTTTTGATAGGGTACATTGGGGATTCCTGCGGCTGGTCCTGCGGGGAGTGGGACTCGGCCCGCTTTTAGTGGACAGAATCATGGCGTTGTACTCTGCTCCCTCGGCTCGAGTGCGGGCTAATGGTTTATTATCTAGCTCGTTTGAGATTCACAACGGTACACGTCAAGGTTGTCCCTTGTCTCCCATGCTTTACATTCTATCAATGGAACATTTGGCAGTAGCCCTCAGGCATAATCCTACGATCCGGGGTGTTGTGATTGGGCAGGACCACCACAAGCTTGCATTGTATGCGGACGATCTCCTGCTCTATATTTCATCCCCTACTACGTCTCTCCCCTCTATTCTGCAGGAGTTCCAGAAATTTGGTGACCTCAGTAATTTTAAGGTGAACTTGACTAAAACTGAGGGGCTTAATATCTCCATCCCCCAAGCTGTGTTTGATACGGTTAGAGCTTCTTTCCCTTTTCAGTGGCACACAGATTTTATTGTTTACTTGGGAATTAAGCTCCCGCCGGCCCTGAGTTCCCTTTTTGATCTGAACTATACGCCCATGCTGAGCAGGGTCCTCTCAGATATGACATCCTACTTCCTGAAGCCGACCTCGTGGTTTGGAAGGATGGCCATTGTGAAGATGGATATTCTTCCCAAGCTACTGTATGTTTTCCAAACTGTTCCTATCGTGGTCCCGGTGGCCTTCTTCAGGACTCTGCGCAGGGCTATTTCCAAATTTATCTGGGGAAACAACAAACCCAGGATTGCATACTCCACTCTTACTCAATCCCGGTTTACGGGTGGCATGGGTTTGCCTGATCTACGTCTCTATCATGAGGCAGCTGTCTTGCGCGGAGTCCTGGATTGGGTACATTACAGGGGCTCCAAGAGGTGGGTGGACTTGGACTTCTCGATCTGCCCGATTGCGCCCTCTCTCTTGCCCTGGATCACTTTGGGGGACCGTCGGTCCCTGGCAGGCCTGTCATTTTTTGCTCCGCATGTGTTGTGCATTTGGGATAAGTGGGTAACAAAACACAGATTGTCAGTGGTTCCGGGACCGCTCTCCCCGATACTACAAAACCCTTCATTCCAGCCGGGCCTGCAGACGCATAGATTCCTTTTGTGGGAAAGGTCCGCTTGCCCTAGAATTCGAGACTGTATGACTGGTGGAGCTATCTCCTCTCTGGTGACCCTTCAGGCTCAGTCTCCGGAGCGTCTGCTGTCCTGGCTGGAATATGGGCAGTTAGCCTCATTCGTACAGGCTCTTTTTCCCAGGGGTTCATACACCCCCACACTCACGGATTTTGACAACTTGGCTAATTCCGCCTCTCCTATCCTGCATTGCATATCCGTGCTGTATCAGATTTTGGTTACTATGGCTAATCCTGACAGAGCTCCTTTCTTTGATAAATGGGAACGCGACTTGGGTGTTCCTTGGGACGGTCAGTCTCTCCAGAAAACCTGTGAGCTTACTCATGGCATGTCCATGGCTGCTAAAGCTAAGGAGAAGAATTACAAAATCCTTTCACGGTGGTATTACTGCCCGGTCTCCTTGCACCTTATGTTCCCTGAGGTGTCCGACAGGTGCTGGCGCTGTCTTACTGAGACCGGTGACATGCTGCATATATGGTGGGCCTGCCCGGGTATCCGAGATTTTTGGGACAAGATCATTGTTATCTATAATGCTTATTCTGGAAAGACTGTCGTCAACTCCCCACAACTGACCCTGCTCTCGCAGATCCCAGGTTCTCTCGCTACAGTTAAAGGAATTTTGAGACATTTTCTAACTGCAGCTAGAATGGTCATCCCCCGACATTGGAAAACACCCGTCATACCCTCGATAGCAGAATGGCTGAGTGAGCTACGGGAATTGGGTAGAATGGAAGAGTTGATAGCAGAGGTTCATGAGCAGTCTGATAAATTTGACAAGGTGTGGTTTCCATGGCGTTTGTTCATGGACTCTGAGGCCTTCCCTGCTCTTGTGCGTTGATGGTGGGAATCTCCGGCTATAATAGTTCTCTACTGGTGGTTACGCAGGGTTCTGGCGGCTGTCCTCCGTCTGTCCCCTCGCCTCTTTCCTGATCTTTTCTTTCTCTCTCTTTTTCTGCCTCCTCTTTTTTCTTCCTAAATTTTGCATCACTTTTATTGAAAGTATTATTTGGTTGCAGCGGCGCTACCGCGTTGGTGGTGCTTATGTTTAGAAATGTTAACATTTGGTTGATCTTTCTCTTACTCTTTTATATATATGTAAAATGAATGACACCATGCGACTTGCAGGTCGCCCTATACCAATGTTTGCTGGTTTTGTATTTACTGTATGCTGTGTGGTTGTCAATAAAATCAGATTACACATAAAAGATTGTTCTTTTGCTCTAACAAGGCATCGGGCACATTTTTAAAAACACGACCGGATTATAGTACTATTGTACTATAGTGGTGGGTTGATGGATACAGAGTCGCTTTAAAGGAGAAGTCCGGCCAAAATTATTTTTTTATGTTATTACTTATGGAAAGTTATACAATTTTCTAATTAATTATTAATTATTAATTATGGGAAATGCTCATATACTGCTATTTCCCTTAATTTATTGTATCAGGAAGTGTTAGAATTCTCTCAGAACTAGTGACGTCACGACGAAGGGTGTAATTCCCATGGAGTGTCCAGCAGGGGGCGCTCTCTATATAGAAGTCAATGAGTACCATTGACTTCTATATATAGTGCGCCCCTGCTGGACACTCCATAGGAATTAGTGTATGTAATGTAATGTAATGCACTGTACTTTTGTGACTTCATGAATACATTTATGGAATACTTTGGGGAGCAAGTGTCCTTGCTCCCCAAAGTATCCCATAAATGTATTCAATGAATACATTTGCTGGGCACCGAGCAGGGAGGGAGAGAGGTGCCATCTACCTCCCCCCCCCTCCCTGCTCGGTGCTGGGAACATATACAAAGTACTACTCCCCCATTATCTGCAGATAATGGGGGAGTAGTACCTTTTGCTATCCCTATCACCGCCCACGCCGCCGCCACCGCACTGCTTTTCATGCCCCCCCGCCGCTCCCCCTCCTCCTCCCGGCTTCAAACTTACTATCGCGCCGCTGATTCCCCGCCGCCCGCGCCGCTCCTCACTATCCGGCCGGCCGCTGACAGAAACTCCCACCCGCCCGCTTGTTCGCACGCCCCGTTCCTCACACTATCTAGCCGCCGCTCTCTGCTCTTGCATGCCGGCCGCGTCAGCCCGCCCCCACCCCGGCCGGGGACACCAGGAAGCGCCGGCCGGGGTGGGGGCAGGCATGCAAGAGCAGAGAGCGGCGGACAGATAGCGTGAGGAACGGGGCGGGCGTGCGGGAGTCAGCGGCGCAAATAGTAAGTTTGAAGCCGGAAGGAGGAGGGGTAGCGGCGGGGGGTATGAAAAGCAGCTTGCGGTGAGCGGTGGTGGCGGCGGCGCGGGCACTTGCTCCCCAAAGTATTCCATAAATGTATTCATGAAGTCACAAAAGTACAGTGCATAACATTACATTACATACACTGTAATTCCTATGGAGTGTCCAGCAGGGGCGCACTATATATATAGAAGTCAATGGTACTCATTGACTTCTATATAGAGAGCGCCCCCTGCTGGACACTCCGTAGGAATTACACCCTTCGTCGTGACGTCACTGGTTCTGAGAGAATTCTAACACTTCTTGATACACTAAATTAAGGGAAATGGCAGTATATGAGCATTTCCCATAATTAATGTACATTAGAAAATTGTATAACTTTCCATAAGTAATAACATATAAAAAACATTTTTGGCCGGACTTCTCCTTTAACAAGCAAACAGAGACATCCATATTTCCTAATAGAATGACTTGCTGTTTCCCAATTCTTTTGGCTTACTTTCTTTGTTTTTGCAGGTTATGTTGCGCTACAATATTCCAGACTACAGAAATCCTCTAGAATTCCTAGATCATTTTGCTAATAAAAGAGGACTATTAAAGAAAAAAGGGGTGGCTAACATGGAGGCAGCAGCAAGAGGCTTCCTGAATGATATGATGGGGTGAGATGAAAATAAGGTATTACTCATCCAGAGAAATGCCAGTGGGGGGTGCACCGCCTGACCATAAAATACTTGTGTTTCCACAGAGCCAAACTTTGCTATTACACTGAGCCACCTTCATCGTTCAACTCTCACATTGATGGAAAGCAAACATCTGCAATGAAGAAAGGTGTAAACTGTAAAATCATTGAGGAGGAAAACAAAAAAAATATCAAAGGTGTGTATGTGTAAAAAATATATATATATTTGTTTATGTGTGTATATAGATATATATAGATATATATAGATATATATAGATATATATATATATATATATATATATATATATATATATTATATATAGAGAGAGAGAGAGAGAGAGATATAGATATATAGAGATATAGATATAGATATAGATATATATATATATATCTCTATCTATCTATTTATATTGATATACACATGTGTACACACAAACACACAGTGGTACCTCGGTTCTCAAGCTTAATTGGTTCCGGAAGGCAGTTTGAGAACCGAGCAGTGTTTTCCCATAGGAAATAATGTAAATGTGTATAACTGGTTCCAGCACCCAATAATTACCTAGATTACTTATCTATTACATTGAAAAGTGCCCAGTTTAATCACTACGGCACAGAACAGCACTATGTACTGTACAGTACATTATACACAAGAAACATTCAACAAAACCAGCAATTATAGTACAGTAGTCACTAACTCCTCACTCATCCTTTACTGTAGGGTCCCCCCCATCCCAGTACTGTAACGGATGGGAGATGGTGGTGCACTGATTGTATTACTACTGTACTGTATATGCTGTATATGCACTCCAGCAGTCTTATACGTTACAGGATGGGAGATGGTGGTGCACTGACTGTATTACTACTGTGCTGTATATGCACTCCAGCAGTATTATACAGTATAGGATGGGAGATGGTGGTGCACTGACTGTACTACTACTGTGCTGTATATGCACTCCAGCAGTCTTAGTACTGTACAGGGTGGGAGATGGTGGTGCACTGACTGTATTACTACTGTACTGTATATGCACTCCAGCAGTTTTGTACTGTATGTGAAGCCTCACCAGTACTAAACTTACCACGTGCAACCCATCATCCACGCTCGCAAAAACATTCAGATACCGAGTACTTCAAGATTGGGTGCGTGAAGTGTGTGAGAACCAAAGCAAACCTTCCCTAAAAATACAGTTTGATTTCCAAGCAGTTTGAGAACCAAGGTACCACTGTATATGATAGGTGTGTGTATATATATATATATATATATATATATATATATATATATATATATATATATATATATATATATATATATATATATATCTACCTACCTATATTACTATTGGTAATTTATTGTGGTGACCTATATTGTGGTAACCCCTCCCCCCCTCCCTATAGGTATTAGAAACCCAACTCCTGCCAGCAGTATTCTTTATCACTACTCCCACATAACCAATGGAATCCTTGATGAGAATGAAATTCAAGAGCAGAACCAAGAGCCCACTGACCTGGAGGAGGAGGAGATGGAAGAGGATAACAAAATCAGTGAAGATGAAGAGGCACGTAAAAAAATTACCAATCCTTATTAGAATTAAATGGGTCCTGTCAGCATATGAGCCCCATATAGAGGACAGGGACAGCTGAAAGAAAGTAATGTCCGGGGCACTACTATTGCAAGCGTCCAGTTGGCAGAGCCTTCATGTTACCAATGCTTTACAGAAGAAAAAAAAACCACTTTCATGTGTCATAGCAACATGTCAGGAGTTTTCATTGGTGGGTAGTGGCCCTTGTGCTGAACCCCCCACCCATCACCCCATCAGTCTATAAGATAAATGGATAGCAGTACTCTGCTGCGCTGGGCCCCTCCATACCTGCTTGTAGACTTGAATTCGCAAAAAGTCAGTAGACTCTCTTTGAATCCATACACCATTCATGTAACTGGCAGAGCTGAGTGTTGACAAGCAAGAAAGTAAGAGGTTTATTTTAGAGATAATGGGGTCTGTTTCATCCCCATCCTTTGTATAGCAAAGTCAATGGTTTTGAGGGCTCAGAACTGCTGGCAGACTCTTTAAGAACTCCTAGAACATGGCAGAAGGGTCTAACTACTTAGGATTAGTAGAGTGAGCTTGTTCCTCTACCAGGCGGCATCACACATCGATAAGGTATCTCAGCAGGGTCACCTGATATTTAGAATTTTTTTTTCCCACCAGCAACTCATCAACCTCTACAGTATAAGTGATTGATGTCTGATTTCCCCCTGAGAGGACTCCTGCAGATCAAGAGAATTGTCTGTCAGGTCCATAGAGTTGAATAGTGCACAGTGTGCCTGTCTAACTGCTATTCCGTTGGAATGTGGTACATAGGACTAATAGTCCCATTGGTGGAGGTCACCCAGCAATCTGACATTCCTAACCTGTCCTGGAAATATGGGAGGAGGAATGATAGTGGGAGAACCCCTTTAATATTTCCACTACCACTGACCACAGCATATTGTACCCATTACATGTATAGGAATGAGGCAGCCAATATATTCTGGAGGGGTTAGGGGTGCACAGCAGCAGGGTGCATGGTGCTTTTTACAGAAAGAATGGTTTTGCAGAGTTTGGTTTAATAGGAGAAAGAAACCCGTTAAGCGAAATGTAACATTTTCTTATTGCTTCACAGATTGAGATGCCAGAGGAAGAGGGAGAACAGTCAGGTATGTACTAAACCATGGTCTGTAACTCTGCTGTAATGTTTCCATAGGGCCAGGGGTGGTGAGAATGAAGGCTTTTCTTTCCTTCATCCACAGCCCCATTTTCGCCAAGTCTTCATTTTAATTAATATGCAGATTTGGTGGTTTGTTACACTGGGGGTCGGGGCTACCACCCTCAGCTCACTGGCTTTCCCCGCTCATGAATATTGAGGCAGCTCTTTGCAGTGATGTCCTCATGAATATATGAGATGGTGTTGGAATTGGTGCGCTGAGGGCTTTAGTCCTTTTAAATCTTTGAGGGTATCATAGGATTGAAAACTGAGCTTGGACTTATAGTTCATATTCAGTGTTTGCATTACAATGCCCATAAACTGATGACTGGCACTTTCCCTATACTAATGTATATAAGGTTGCCAGCCAGCATTTAAGGTGATCATACAGTGTTTCCATATTTATAGAAAGTAGTAGGAGGTTAACCTTGTAACCCCTATACCTCAAAGGGAGAGGTAGAGATGTAGAAATGTCAAGGTCCTCTAGGTAGATAGCAGCTTCTCCATTACATTTCTAATTGCTATGAATTGATATACATGCAAAGGAAGAGTGTGTCAAGGTCATCAAGTAAGACGATCGAATATATTGAATATGAGTACTGTAAATATATGTAATCATAGAAACAAAGATAAAATCACATGACAAACATCACATAGATGGAGTATACAAATAGTCGGTGTACATCAGAAATAAGATATGGTTGAGGATCTCTAAAAAGAAAAATGCATGGAAAAGACAAACCATGAAAGTAGGTATTTAAAAAAAATCAATGGGGGAGGTCTATCATACATGGTGTAAAGTGAAACTGGCTCAGTTGCCCCTAGCAACCAATCAGATTCCACCTTTCATTTTCCAAAGCGTCTGTGTGGAATGAAAAGTAGAATCTGATTGGTTGCTAGGGGCAACTGAGCCAGTTTCACTTTACACTATGTTTGATAAATCTCACCCTATGTGCATAAAGTCTATTAGACTAGAGAGTGGCTGTGGATCTATAATATGAACTCAAAGAAACAGGGGCCGACATTGCCTCATTTACCTAGTCCTTGTTGTTTAGTAACTTTTACATGTTAATATGAAACTGAATTTTCATAGATCAGTGCAGGTAAAATCCACTGGATTTTGGTGGCAGCCAAGTAGATGATTTTATGGATCTCATCTACATGATGGTTCATATTAAGTCATAGATTTAGAGGGAAATCTGTAGCAAAATCTCCTCCTGCCATACAGGGGCACTCCAGCTAAAATCTTTAATTTTTTTAAATCAGTTGATTTGAAAGAAAAATAGATTTGAGATTTTTAAATAGAAGCAAATTAGAAGTCTTCCCATACTTATCAGCTGCCGTATGTCCTGCAGAATTTTTTTTTTCTTTGCAGTCTGGCACAGTGTTCTCTGCTGCCACATCTGTCCATGTCAGGAACTCTCCAGAGCAGCAGCAAATTCCCATAGAAAACCCTCTCCTGTCCATGTCAGGAACTGTCCAGAGCAGATGTATCAGCAGAGAGCACTGTGTCAGACTGGAAAGAATATACCACTTCTGGAAGGATATAAAGCAGTTGATTTGAAAGAAAAAGATTGCTTGTTATGTATATACCACTCGTGTGTGTGTGTGTGCGTGTGTGCGTGCGCTTTGTTGATAAAGCCGCTTCCATATTTGATTTTTATTAAAAAAAAAAATTTTTTATTCCTTTTAGAGTCAAAACAGGAAACGGTGAAGTCCATCAGCTTTGATAAACCAGCCGAAGCAGCGAATGATGATTACGACTTTAATGCCGATTTTAACTAAATGTCGGACGTTTTAAAGTTTGTCAAAAGACTTGGATGTCAGTGGTCGCTGTATATCCAATGGCATTTTGTGATGTGGATTCTGTGAATCTCTTGTCATTATGTAGTGTGATATGTGGAGGATACGGCTCCAAGTAATAAATATTCTGTATCCCAGCTGAGTGTGTTCTTGAATAAAATAGGGCACAGGCTTCTCCCAGAAATGGGGACAGTGTGGATTTTGTAATTTGTAAAGTAATTTATTTAATTCTATTTATTTTTAAAGCAAATGTACCAATTTGCTTAGTGATTTTTCTTTTTTTACATTATCGAGATCCTGGTGGTGTGGTCCATTTTTCAAAACTCCAGTCTACGCACTGGAGGTGGGCCCAGCACCCCCAGTGTAATGATATCCGCTCCCCTATGACTCCTTTCCATCAGAATCAAGTCTGACCGGATCACCGAAGCGAGGGGATATCATTACACTGTGGGGGCTGGGCCCGCCTCCGGTGCATAGAACGTCCAAAGTGTACATGAAGAAACCGGCGACGATCACAGGAACCAGGCAAAGTTTTAAAAATGGGACCAATTAGTACAATATACAAGATATCCATACTACAATGTACAATAATCGACCAATTCTTCATTGTGGAGTCTTCATTACATTACTTAGGCATCACATCGGGGCAGGGAGAGAGGGAAGGGAAGTAGCTGCAGGAACGTGGGCTACAGCCGTGTCACAAGCATTCCCAGATTCATCTGGCCACTAGCAGTTACATATATGTAGGGGCCTCCAAAACAGAACGAGGTTGTGCACAGTGTTTATAAGAGCAACAGAAACAGCACTGTCTTAGGGCCAGTTCACACAGAGTAAAACACAGAATTCTGCGACAGAATCCCACCAAACTCAGAGTATTAAAGACTGTCTATGGGAGGGCTCACGTGCCCCCTCTCCCCGCTCCAGAGAGGAGATGCACGCGAGTTCTCCCATAGTCTGTATTACACTGAGTTTGGTGGCAGTCCGCAGCGGAGAGTTCCGTTGTTGAATTCCACCAGTTTTACTCTGAACTGGTCCTTTGGCAGGAATGAGTTGATGCAATAAGAAGCTCCAGCAGTAAGGCTTCGTTCCCACTGAGCAAAACTAGCGGAATGCCATTACCCTCCCTCTCATAATGGGAGTCTATGGGAGGGGCGCACTCCTGCTTTGTCCGCGCTGAAGAATGAACATGTACATTCTTCAGTGCGAACAGAGCAGGAGCGCACACCTCCCAGACTCCCATTATGAGAGGGAGGCTAACGGCATTCCGCTGCGGACAATTCCGCTAGTTTTGCTCAGTGGGAACGAAGCCAAAGGGCCCTATTCCACCGGACGATTATCGTTTGCATAATCGTTAACTATCTCAAACGACCGCTAGTGCGAAAGACCTGAAAACGTTCACTCATTTCCATGGAACGATAATCGTTACTTATGATCGTATTTGCGATCGTTTTTTTTTTGCTATTGCATTCGTATTTACTGTGAACGACCGAATGATGTCTTATTCAATGCGAACGTTTTGCGAACGAGCAACGATAAAAATAGGTCCAGGTCATATAAAGCGATCAACGATTTCTCGTTCGGTCGTTAATCGTTAACTGCATTTCAACCGTATGTTTATCGTTTAGATTTGAACGATTTTACGATAATCTGAACGATAATCGTCCGGTGGAATAGGGCCCTAAGTCCTGGTCTCCCTTACATCAAGCAAGGAGGAGGAGACACTGTGTTACTATAAACATTCTGTATGTTATAGCAATATGTGTAGCAGCAAGCGCTCCTGGGCTGAAGGAGTGAGCTGACAGTGACCAAGCTCCTAGAGCAGCGTTTCCCAACCAGGGTGCCGCGGGATCCCGGTGGGAAATGTGTACTGTCTTTTTAAGCATCCCGAGAAGCTGCGGTTGCGCAGCTTCTCGGGATGCACAGATCGCTTTCATGTTCTGCCCGCACAGTGAGCGGGCGGAACATTTAAAGCGAGCAGAATGTAGGAGCAGGACCTGTCAGCGACCTGCTCCTACATTCACTCCCATAGGCTGCCGGCACTTCATACCAGCAGCCTATGGGACGCCGGGACGTAACCTCTCTGGCAGGTGTGATGATGTGATGTCATCACGCCTGCCGGAAGTCCCGTCCCTGCGGCTCGCAAGATGGAAACAGAAGAGGAGGAGAGCTGCTCCCTGCAGCCATACAGCACGGATTAGGTGAGTAGGATGTTCGGTTTTTTTTTTAGGGGCACCTCTGGGGGCAATATTAGTTCATGGGGGCACCTCTGGGGGCATTATCAGTTCATAGGGGAACCTCTGGGGGCATTATTAGCTCATGGGGCACATCTGGGGGGCATTATTAGCTCATGGGGGCACAGCAGGGAATCCTACATACAGGGGGCATCCCACATTCCTACTCGCTTTACTGCACATAACACCAAACAGCGCAGTTACTTTGGGAGCCGACAGGAGGGAGAAAGGAAAGGAAGTTGCTAGAAATGTGCGGAGCCTAAATTGTTTGTCTCGCAGGTTCTGAAAAGATTAAACGTAGCTGGAAGGAATCATCATGGAGTACTGGACTGGATGGAGAGGAAAAGGGAAAGTGACTCAGATCAAAGAAGACGTCACCTGTGAGTGACTGTATGACAGTTTTCTTATTTTGTAGAACATTATTTAGTAGGGGTGTCCCGAGGAAATTTTTTTTCCCCAAGGTGTGCCCTGAGGTGAAAAAGGTTGGGAAGCACTGTCCTAGAGCATCACTTCTAGTTATCCACTTTGCCTCCTTTCTCAGGAAAAGTTTGTGTTTATCTGTTCCTGTTGCCCCAACGCCGATTCTTTCAATGCCAGCAAACGTCAGGGTTTTTGAGTCTTTATGTGCTCTGAGTCTGTGCCACCCCGTGCCTGTTTTTATAAACCTAAGGTGCTCCTGGAACTGTTAAAAACAAACAAAAACACAAAAGTCCAGATTGTGGATCCGATGTAGAATCTCTCGCGTGGGCACAGTAAGGGCCAGTTCACACTGAGTAAAGACGGCGTAAGTCCGCCGCGGAATCCCGCGGTGCTCAGTGTCCCGCTATAAGTAAATGAGAGGGCGCGTGCCCGTCCTCTTCCTCTCCGCTCAAAGAAGTAACACGTTACTTCTTCGAGTGGAGAGCAGCTGACGAGAGCACGCCCTCTCATTCACTTACAGCAGCACACTGAGCACGGCGGGATTACGCCATGTAAACTGGCCCTAATGGCATTTATCGATGTAGTCGCTTGTACAGCATATGGGTTGGTGGACTTCTACTCGGTGTGATCCCAGTTGTATCGTTTTTCTATTGCTGCATGTATTTGCAATAACTGCAGTATACGAAGTAAGGACACAAACACACAGGGCGGATCCGCAGCGGATTTTTCGCTGCAAATTTGTAGCAAAATCTGTGGATCTCTGGCCTGCTGCGAGTATGTAAGGGACATTCCGCTCAGCCAATCAGTGTGCTGCGGCAGGACAGCCCCCTAATTGGCTCAGCGGGACGTCCAGCCAGGAACCCTCAAAGCGAACAGGGAGCAGGTACAGTATGCTCCGTCCAGTGGGGGGTTAACGGGGTGGTCTCCTTACATACATGCAGTGGGATGTCTATCCCGCTGCTAGTATGTCTTCCCATACAGGCCAGGGATCTGCAGTGGAATACGCCCTGTGTCAGTTTGTACCCTAAAGGATTATTCAACTTGTCCCACCTGCCTGGTGCATGGCAGTGCAAGCTTCACCAACGAAGAATAGGATAAAAGCCGGCAATCCTGGGATACCTCGAAAAATTTGGTCTATATTGAAACTTCACATACAAAAATAACAAATAACAAAAGCAGGTGTGTTTCGGTCTCTCGACCAGGGCCGTTTCTGGCGGCGGGCAGGCCAGGCAACCGCATGGGGTGCTGACAGCTATGGGGTGCTGGTGGCACCTCCCCAGACCACACTTAGCAGTGCCCGCCCCATCTCTGCCCCTCGGCCCCATCACCTGTGCAGATCGCCATCCGCCGGACCACAGCTCCCCCCCCCCCATGACGTCATTGAGCCTACTGAAGGATAGGCCTGCTACTCACAGGCCGGAGAAGATCAGAAGAGAGAGAGGGACCCGCTGTATGCAAGAATAAGTATAATGCACGTATAATGTTTTGTTTTTTGTTGTGTGTGTGATTGGCAATGAAGGGGAGGCAGTATTACTATGGGGCAGAACATGGAAGGGGGAATTATTACTATGGGGACAGCATGTGGGGGTTATTAATATGGAGCAAAGCACAGGAGGATTATTACTATGGAGACTGCACAGGGGGATTATTACTATGAGGTAAAGCACTGGGGGGAGGGGGAATTATTACTATGAAGCAAAACACGGGGATTATTAGTATGGGGACAGCACAGGGGGGGTTTAATATGGAGCAGAACATGGGGGATTATTACTATTGGGGAGTGCACAGGGGGGATTATTACTATATGGGGGCACAGTACAGGGAGGCATCATTACTAAATGGGAGGCACAGCAGGCAGCACTATTACTATATGGGGGCACAGCAGGGGACAATAGCTGGTCGTTGGTCCAAAGATGGCTGCTAAAAGCTGGACTTAATCTTTTTTTTGACATTTTTCTCCAAAAGTGCTATTTTGCCGATTTTGGGGAGCTGCCAAACGAGAACCATAGGGGCTACAATTAAGTGTGAGGGCTCTTTTAAGAGAATGGCGGGAGTTCTATAAGCACACCTAGTTTGGGGTTCCTAACTGAAAAACTGCTGGAGAAAGGCAAAAACCCTCATGAGGCAGAGAACAACTGCCCAATAACAGGAAGTAAAATCCCCCCCCCCCCCCCGACTCCAATCAGAATAATCCCTGGATAAATGTCCTATCACATCACATCAATCTAGCGGACATAACTTGTAATATTATATATTTTAGGAAAAGCATCCAGACCTCCCTGGAACTTGTTTAATGAAATAGTCAACTTCATAGACAACTTCATGTGGCAGAGAGTCTCATAGTCTCACTGCTCTTATTTTCTCTAGACGTAGAGCATGCCCCCTTGTTATGGTTACAGGCCTAATGGTGCATTCACACAGAGGGATTTATCTGACAGATCTTTGAAGCCAAAGCCAGAACAGATTATAAACAGAGAACAGGTCAAAAAGGAAAGACTGAGATTTCTCCTCTTTTCAAATCCATCCCTGGCTTTGGGCCCTATTCCACCGGACGATTATCGTTCAGATTATAATTAAAACGTTATCTAAACGATAATCGTTCGGTTGAAATGCAGTTAACGATTAACGACCGAACGAGAAATCGTTGATCGCTTTATAAGGCTGTACCTATTTTTATCGTTGCTCGTTCACATTGAATAAGACATCGTTCGGTCGTTCGCAATAGATACGAACGCAATAGCGAATAAATAGCAAAGAAAAAACTATCGCAATTACGATCATAAGTAACGATTATCGTTCCATGGAAATGAGTGAACGTTTTCAGGTCTTTCACAATAGCGGTCGTTTGAGATCGTTAACGATTATGCAAACGATAATCATCCGGTGGAATAGGGCCCTTAGGCTTCAAAAAGCTAAAGCTTTGGCTGTCCAGGCATCATGGGAGTTTTGCAGCAGCTGGAGAGCCAAGGTTTCCTATCCCCCCCCTCCCCCTCTCTAATGTGTATAGATGCCTCTCAACTCTCATGACATATGTCGGGGAGAGAAGGATTGGTTAAGGGCCCTATTCCACCGGACGATTATCGTTAGCATAATCGTTAACGATTAACGATCTCAAACGACCGCTATTGCGAAAGACCTGAAAACGTTCACTCATTTCCATGGAACGATAATCGTTACTTATGATCGTAATTGCGATCGTTTCTTCTTCCGTATTTATTCGCTATTGCGTTCGTATCTATTGCGAACGACCGAACAATGTCTTATTCAATGCGAACGATTTGCGAACGAGCAACGATAAAAATAGGTCCAGGTCTTATAAAGCGATCAACGATTTCTCGTTCGGTCGTTAATCGTTAACTGCATTTCAACCGAACGATTATCGTTTAGATTCGAACGATTTAACGATAATCTGAACGATAATCGTCCGGTGGAATAGGGCCCTAAGTCAGATTTCAACTGTCCAATCCTTTTGTTCTTTGCTTCTCCCTAATGGGAGATAAATGGGAGGGATGGGCAGGATGGTCAATAGGTGCAGTACTATGATTCCATACAACTTCCAATACTGCCATATAGATGAGCCCTTAGAAATAATTCTCAGTTACTGTTTAATACGGCATGTAACCACATCTTTAGAAGCCAAACTAAAATTGGGATGGATAAGACAAGCTGCAGATATAATAAACACAGGGAATGAATAATTATTTATTTTTTTAATATCCTATTCACTACAATGTAACATCATGGGTCATGGGTGGAATCTCCCTCAGTGGTAAAACACAAAAAAAATACTCAGAAACAAGGAGGAATTCAGGATTCCCATACACATTCTATTGTCAGTGGATTTCAATACTAATCCAATGTCTGTAGGACACGTGCCATGTGTTATGTGCTGGGTACAGAAGGTTGTCATACAGTTACATGTACACATATGCAGCTATGAGGTCACTGTATTCATTACCCTCCTACAACTCATGAGCTGGAGGCTTCCCATATCCCCTATAGATTACTATGTACTGTACATGCCATCAGAATCTTAATGTAAGTAATAATGGAGTCCTATCAGCAAAGCAAGACTTAAAGGGTTATTTCAGGAAAAATAAGTTTTACCCCTAGCTATCCACAGGATAGGGGAAAAAAAGGAGATCATGGGGGTCCGACCTCTGTACCCCCCTGCTGACCTCTGTATAGTGCCTGGAAAGAGCAGAGTACACCATATGAGCGCTGACTCCTTAGGAATGAATATAGCAGTGGGTCACATGCCCCGCGGCTCTATTCACTACAAAGAAGCTGGGGGCCCGATACAGAGATCTGCGAGGTGTCGGGAGGTCAGACCCCCGCGATCTCCCGCTTTTCCCCTATGCTATGGATAGGGTAAAAGTTTAATTTTCATGGAATACCTTTTTAAGATCCATAAACTGATCAAGAGACCAATAAATTTAGGTATGTTTTATGGGTCATGACACTTATGAAGTGAAGAGCCACATAATATTCCTTACCCACAGATCTGGAGAAATAGCATAAAAACCTTATGGTATATAGTGTAGTGAACCCCCGCTACAATGGACAGGTTCCTGGTATGAGGCTGGTGATCATACAGCTTATACGAATACTCTAGAGAAAGTTGTAGCGGTGCCTCCAGCCTGATATACCGTATACCAGGGCTTCTCAACTCCAGTCCTCATGGTCCAACAATAGGTCATGTTTTGAGGATATCCCATACAAAGAGAACCTGTGATAATACCTGATGCACTGAGAATAATTATATAAACTGTGAAATACTAAGGAGAACCTCAAAACATGAGCTGCTGGCAACCATGAGGAATTGGGAAACAATGCCGTACACCATACCATACAAATCGGGACTGGGTTCAGTAGAGAAAACCAATGACTGGTGTGATGAGCAGCTAAAATACTAAAGAATAATACATAATGAATACAAGAAAACACACAGCACTCCAAAATCTCATATACTGAATTACACAGACTGGAAGGACCGGCGTCCTCTGTAGTGTCTTTTTTGAGACAGCAATGAAAAAAATATCTTTCAGCTGCAGATTCCTGAGAAAATCCTGCTCGTCCGTGACACAGTTCTCTATCCAGAGTTCATGAGGTTTCCTGATCAGTCCCTTTCCCTCATTTGGCTCCATCAGCATCTGTGTGCCTCCGAATGATGGAAAATTTCCCTGTGGGGTCTGGAATATACCATTTTTCCCAAATTTCAGAATATGAGGCTGCTCTTCCCCATGGTTTGAAATGTCCATTCCAGTGAAGGAGCCTGGCTGCATCCACAAACTGGAAGGAGTAACGCTTCCCTGTGCTTGACCCTAAAATAAAGACAAGAGAGGGCAGCGATGAAGGTAATACAATGTCACTGTGTAATCTTGTATAAAACATTGGGCGAGGGTGGGTTCACACTACGGAATAGGGGGCTCGCACCCACAGGTCAATTCTTTCGGTGGACGGTGGAATTCGCCCGACCATAGAATGGAGTCTATGGCATGGGCGGAGATGCATGTGGGTGCAAGCGACACTATTCGCAGCAGATTACCTGCCCCTATTCCATAGTGTGAACCCACCCTAACCTTGGAAATCACCCATTTTCTTTTTGCTTATGAAACTGCCAACTACACTCCCACAATGCAAATGGAAAATCCTAAATATTTTAGAGAGGAACTATCTGCAGGTTAGATTTGTCTTACCTGCTGGTTTGTACCTATTGCACAAGAGACACCTAGGAGGCAGGTATGCCTCTTACCTTCATCCAAGGCACAGTTCCTGTGCAGTTAGTAGTTTGCTGCATGGTCCGGTAAGACCATTAGGAGCACTGGGGCACCCGTTAGGAGCACTGCCCACCCTCATGACACTGATCGCACCCCACCAGCCCACCTCTTTTTAATTATGATCAATGGAGTGGGCCAGATTGGCGCTATGGGGGTGGGCAGTGCTCCTAACGGGTGCCCCAGTGTTCCTAATGGTCTTACCGGACCGTGTAGCAAACTACTAACTGCTGACCAGTCAGGATTGGGTACCCGAAGTATAAGGGTCCCATAGCAGTCGTATGGTCTGTCTCTATGGTAGCTACGCACCTGCTCCAATCATTTAGACCAGGGATGGGGACCCTTCTGCCCCCCAGCTGTTGCCAAACTACTATTCCCATCATCCCTGGACAGCCGAAGCTTTAGTTTTGGCTGTCCAGGCATGATGGGAATTGTAGTTTTGCAACAGATGAAGGGCTAAAGGTTCCCCATTATATTTCCCAGCCAGTATATATATATATATATATATATATATATATATATATATATATTATATTCCCCAGTATATATTTGTACGGTGCTTTATACTGAGAATATGCCTCTTACTTCTACCATTACATATGATCTGGTATTCATGCTTACCCAAGTGCCTGACGTGCCACATTGGATCAATACTAGAGTGCATCTTATAAAACACAATGAGTAGTGGTGGTGCTGTGATACTCCCAGCTAGCGTCTTGCTGTATATTTCTTCCCTGTAAGGAGAGGTAGCCTGTATTAGTATCTTAAACCAGAATTTTTTTTTTTTTATCTGATATATCAGCTTCTACCAATGTTTTCCCGCTAAACATTGTAATATCTGCCAAAGGGTAAGCCTCTGTATACTGCAGTGTACTCCAGCTGGGCCCATTGAGCTTAAAAAAAAAAAGAAAATGTAGTTTATGTTGGGAAGGCCCCATTCACACTACAATCAGTGCAAGATTTGTGTGGAAAACCCCCGCGCGGACTCGGCACCGAATCCTGCCTTCTATCTTTTTGAATGGGAGGGCTCGCGCGTCTCCACTCTTCACACCTCTCCGCTCAAAGAATTGACATGTCAATTCTTTGAGCGGAGAGCAGAGGCACGCAAGCCCTCCCATTCAAATAGATTCAAGGCAGGATCTGGTGCGGAGTCTGTGCACAGAGCTTCCACACAGAATCTCGGTGCCGATTCTGTAGTGTGAACGGGGCCTTATACAGTAACCATTCACAACATGATATCCGGAATATAGCCAGAATATGTATATGTATAAGTATAAAACTGTCTGCCTGTATACCGATTGGCTAGTAGTTACTTAGAGCTGCAGAATCCATCATATAGAGTTGCCCCCAGACCCACTGGATTCATAAGCCACAGTGTCCAGACCTCTCCTCTCCTCCTGTCACATTTGTTATGGGCCTGAAAAGAAGGCATATGACCATCACAGAGGAGGCCCCTATTCTGTAAGCTAAAACTAAATACAGTGAAGCATTGCACAAGCATCCCTACTTACGTAATATCTAATTCCATCCATTTCTCAAGCTGCTTGGTGATATTCTGTCGCTTCCATTCAGTCAGATTGGCAACAAACACACCTGGATTGAAGGAGCAGGTGCTCGCTTTCATACCCAGCTTGCGGACCGTTTCCTTCTTGTAGTCAAAATATCCTATGTAGTTATACTGTAAAACATAAGGGTAAGCGAGTGTCACTAAGGTCTTCACTCACAAAAGACAATCCCTGAATCTTAAGGTGGTCACATTAGATAACTGCTGGCTGAACACTTTATTCTCCGATGCTTACTTCAATGGAGAGAGGGGTAGAAGACACTGTGTGACCCCCTGGCACATCTGCTTATCTTCCCATAGGGATGAAAGAGCAGACACAATGAATGATCAAATTCAACATGCCTAATCCTTTTGTTCCCTGATACTATGGGGCAAAGGGACATGGTTCTGACTGAGATCACCCTGCCTTATCTTCCTCTAGGCCAGGGATAGGGAACCTAGGCTCTCCAGCTGTTGCAAAACTACAACTCTTATCATGCCTAAAGCTTTGGCTGTCCAGGCATGATGGGAGTTGTAGTTTTGCAACAGCTGGAGAGCCAAGGTTCCCTACCCCTGATCTAGGCTATGCTAGTATTGCATACCCAGGAAATCCAGTATTGTGTTTGCCTGTTGGGGGAACAGAGTGACTGACCTCTATATTATATTATAGCTATGAAATCTTGTATACAGTCAGGGAGGCTGATACTGTCTGTTCTTGCATTATAACAGGGGCTATATATTTATAATCTGTGACTGTGATAAGAGTTTGTAAATTAACCAAAAAATTTCTTTTACTAGTCATATACAAACCCTGTTTAATATAGGTACAGCAATCTGCATTGATTGTGGTGTACAAATACTCAAACAGCAAGAATGAAAGGTTTCTGCATTTCCAGCCACTAGACAGGGAACTACGAGACCACCTTCATATACCTGTATGATGTAATATGGGAAAGGTCACATGACTTATATCTATATCATGGTTATGGGAAGGGTTTCAGGATTTACATGAAAAACTTTAGCTTTGTCCAGAGATTCTCTTTAAAGAGTACCTGGCCTAAAAGAAATTTGACATGTTTATGTGATCGGAAGATATAGCCAGGGAGAGATTGTGGCAGCCTCGCCATCCACTCCCAGGCTGTATATCCGTAGTGAACAATTCCAAAGATCATTAGTGGCTGTCGGGGAGTGGATCACGCTGCTGCTGCACTCTTTCCCCGGCTGACACGTATAAGGTTTCTGTAATAGAATCTGTATGCAATATACCACTAATGTGTGAATGTGGGGATTTGACTGTTGCACCCCTTAACAATCTGGACTGGAGTTAAGCATCAATGACATTTACGGAAATGAAATTTATTTCTTAAAATGTTGTCTCAAAGCAGTCCTGATCCGTGATGGTCACAAAGTTTCATCCTACCTGACTCCCGGCTCCTCTGACCAGGTATTTAGAGGTGACCGAATCACAATCCTCAGAGAATGCTGCTGCGTGTCCCACTTTTATTGGGGTTTTGTATAGTTCTGAAATGTCACCTATAAGGAACACAATTTTTACATTACAAAAACCAAAAAAGTACAAATGTGACAGACTGTTAGATACATAGCTCAGTTACCATCAACACACACAGAAATTTAAACTATGGCTTATGTGTAAGGGTACTATTACACGGAACGATAATTGGCCGAATCAGGCCGATTATCGCTCCGTGTAATAAATACAACGATCATCGGCTGATCGTTGACATAGGTTTGAACCTATAATTGTTGGGCGCCAACCACGCATCGCTACGTTTAATAGTGGTCCACGGCCGGCGGCTGACGACATACATTACCTATCCAGGATGCAGGGCTCTTTTTGTGTTCTTCTTCTCACCAGGTCCCGCGCTTCAGCTTTAGAGCGGTCTGTCTCAGCTGACAGTCCGCTCAGCCAATCAATGGCCAGGACCACCGCGGCCAGTGATTGGCTGAGCGGCCTGTCAGCTGAGACAGGCCGCTCTGAAGCTGGAGCGCGCGGGACCCGGGGAGAAGAAGACCGCAAGAGGAGCCCTGCAGCCTGGACATGTAATGTATAAAGTTAAGCAAGGGCTGCAAGGACATTGGTAACAATGTCCATGCAGCCCTTGTTAAACGATAATTGGGCCCATGTGACTTGACTTCTATAGGCAACCAGACTAAGTGTACCAGTGGTTATAAAAGATTTTAAAAGCCTGAATAGGAGTGCTATATTAAATGGTGTAGCTGAGCTCCTGAGAGCCCCCTCATTGGGGCACAGATACTTCTCATTCTCTATTTCAGGCACCGTGACCAGTGCATACCTGCTTGCCAGCAGAGCCCACACAGGCACTTCCTTTCCCGAACTTGTCTGTCAAATTACAAGACAGCATAAAAAACAATGGTGATCCAGCAATGTTGAAGAAGACTGAATGATTTCCGGTTTATTTGCTATGCATCACCTTCACCGTTTTGGATGCATTTAAACACCCTTACTCATGGCTACCACTCACAATGCTTGATTCTAATGGATATGTGTCACTGAGGGAAGTGTTTATCGCCACACGGCGGAGGCCGGGCCTGCCCCCAGTGCTTGGGGCCGGGGTTAAAGCAAAAAAGTGTGGAAACCAGGCGGCCCCGAGATCTCCGTGACGGCACAGAGCAGGTCATTTTCACTAGTTTTTATGGTACATTCTATTAAAATACATAAAATGTGAAGAGAAACCAGTACCTTGCACAATGACATCATCATCCAGATATATGACCTTCTCAACCTCGGGGACCAAATCAAGGAGGTAGAACCTGGCAAATGTTAACTAAGGAGAGAGGAATAAAAATCTGATAGTATGATCCCCAACAAGAAATTCACAGATACAAATTGTAAAGCAATCCACATTTACTTACAGGTTTTACACGCTCATCTGGTCGGATTTTCCCCTCAAGGACCTGAGGATCGAAATCCACAATTTTATACTTGACGTTTCTAAGCTTAGAGTCACTAAGCCAAGCCCTGATGGAAGAAGAATATAGATAATAACTATCTGCTCCTCAAATTTCTGATTTACTAATATTTGACAATTTGTAGTTTAAAGGTTTTTAGAGAGAAGCACTGGTGCAGCTACTGGTGTTGCATCAGTTGTATTGGCCCCTAAACAAAGGGTGGTCCACAGGGAGGTCCTCCACACTATGGATCCTCTAACATGGGGCAGATCTACTGTGAAATTCCCAGTGCAGATTCACTTGGAGGGGCTAACAATGCCTTAATTGCCTATGTATTTTTAACAAATCTATTTCACCTGCTGCAGGAAATGATCGGTGGTCTGGATTTTAAATCTGTACCGTGTCCATTTTTTGTAGATCTGCCTGCAAATTTAATACCCAAAGTCAATTGGGTAATATTAATCTAAAATCTACAATGAATGCAAAGTGTTGCAGACTTTGCTGTGGATGCGTTGCATCTGAATTTTTAAATACATTGATATTTTTTTCAATTAAATTTATATGTCCACAACTATATACAGTGCCTACAACAAATCCGCTTCAAATTTTCCACTGTGGACCTGTCCTATGTGAAAGCACAATAGACGTCGCAGGGCCGGCGTCAGAACCCGGCTAACTAGGGCAAATGCCAGGGCTCACAGCTCCTCTAGGGGCCCTCTCCCGTTTGTTACTACATTTTTTTGTTAGTAAAAAAGAAAAAAAAGTGTAGTAACAAAGGGGACTGGGCCCCTAGAGGCCGCATGTGACAGTTAGGGGCCACGCCGATACATACTGGGGCCCCCGGGCACCTGTCTTCCTTCACAAATCTTCCCTACAGCCGAGTAGGAAAGGACCTTTGAGTGTGTAGGACCTTTGATGATGTCACGGGTCATGTGATCGGACACCTGACCTGATAGAGGGCAGCAGGTAGGCTCTGCAAACTAAGTGTCCTGTATGTGCTGGTTTCTAGTTGTTTTGTGTATAGAGGTCCTGCTGTAATATATATATATCTATTACAGCAGGATATATATATGTTACAGCAGGACCTCTATACACAAAACAACTAGATATCTGTATCTATCTATGTATCTATCTATCTCCTATCTATCTATCTATCTATCTATCTATCTATCTATCTATCCATCTATCTCCTATCTATCTATCTATCTATCTATCTATCTATCTATCTATCTATCTCCTATCTATCTATCTATCTATCTATCTCCTATCTATCTATCTATCTATCTATCTCTGTCTCTCTGTCTCTATCATATAAACATGGTGAGACCCCTAGTTCTCCTATATACAGGTCCTGCAGTGATGTTCAGTGTGTATGTATGTGTATATATATATATATATATATATATATATATATATATATATATATATATATATATACACTGTATATCACTGCAGGACCTGTATATAGGAGAACTAGGGGTCTCACCATGTTATATATATATATATATATATATACATATATAATCATGCTGGTGCTGCTAGTTCTCCTGTATACAGCTCCTGCTCTGTGTGTGTGCGCTTGTATATATACACATACACACACACACACACACACAGCAGGAGCTGCATGCAGGAGAGATCAGGAGATACAGGAGGAGAAAGATATGCAGCAGCCGCATGTTTCTTTTGCTGCAAATCTTTCCTCACCTGTCTCTCCATGATTTGCTCCTCAAAGGGGCCCGCCGAGGCTCTGTCGCCCGAGGGCCCACAAAAAGCTGGAGCCGGCCCTGCTAGACGTGACGTGATAGGTGGGGGTTCTTATCACCCCTCTCTCTCTCCGGTGATGTCAGCTATACCTGAGATGTTCCTTGGTATCATTCATAGTCACAATGTAGAAAGTGACGCTGGACTGTGTATTACTGGTAATACTGTTGATGGCAGCAATGACCCCGCCGAGTCGACTTTCTACAGCAGTAATAACCACAGGGACCTCTGTGGTAACCTTCTCCTCAGGAGCTTCTGGGAGGAAATCAATACGCTGAAATCCTATAAGGCTGGCATCTGGACAAGAAAAAAAAAAAAAGATAAAGAATTCTGAGCTTAACAAAAAAAAAAACATTCAATAACAGTTGAGTTGCAATAATATAAGAAAAAAATAATCCGAAAATTTCACCTGAACTTTGTCTCTTCAATATGTCGCTCAGGCCCAGCAGGTTATGATGGAGGATGATGAGGAAGATCACAGCAGCCAACACTATAATAACTATATTTACTGAAAGACATCAAGTTACAGATGTATAAGTGTTTCATATAGTGATAACTTGATATAACACTACCACCTTATATTTAAAGGGGTATTGCACTCAAACATAACTTTTGATAAGTTGCTGCCCATGATAAGACTAACAATTCCTTCCATACTTTATATTATCTATTCAGTCTCCTTCTTACAGTTCTGAGATGCTGCTTTCTGCTGAAGAAAATCTGTGTGTGAGCTTTTCCCTCCGTCTCCATCTCCCCCTCCTCCCCTCCCTTCTAAGACGGCTGATGAAAAGTCCCTGGCTGGCTGTATCTGCAGCATTGTAGCTTGTCTGTAATGCTGGGAGGGATAACACAGTAAGTTTATTAGCAACTTGACCTGAGAGCAACCCTCCCAACATCACATTGTATATATATATATATATATATATATATATATATATATATACACACACAACTAATAAACGTGAGCTCAGCCTTAGCTCCTCCTAACATAAGGAAGAAATACAAAGAACAGCTGCACATTTAAAAAAGGTTTTCCAATTTAAAAACTTACTTGTCCCCTATCCACAGGAGGACCCCTGCAACCCCCCTTCCCCCCGAATCCTTTGTTTTTAATACAGCAGCAGGTCGGCATGTGACCCGCGGCACTATACATTCTCTATGGAGCCGCCGGAGAGAGACGAGTACAGCACTCGCCTCTTTCCGGCAGCTCCACAGAGAATGAATGGAGCCAACGGAGAGAGCAGAATACTCAGCTCTTTCTGGCAGCCCATAGAGAATGAATAGACGCGCCAACCCATGGTTGCATTCAAAACAAAGGAGCCGTGGGTGGATCTGGAGATCACTGGGGAACACGAAGTTTGGATTCCCAGGAATCTCTAAAGTAAGTTTTAATCGGAGAGCCCCTTTAATACAGAGAAAGACAGCAGTAATCCCTAACCTTTTGCTCTCAAGCTGCTGCAAAACACAATCTACAACCTTAAAACCTGTATCTGGTTTTACCTTTGCGGCACGTCATTTCTGATTAGTTTTCTTGTTCCCTTTATGGTAAATTGTCCGATCTGCAATACAAGGAAACATGTCAAAACTATTTATCTTTATAATGTTTACTAGACAGGTCATATGACTAAACTGACAACTGGGTGATACCACTGGTCACATCCCATTTGAAGTAGTCTGAGATCAATCACTGTTAAAGGTATTGTGCAAGATAGGAAAAACATAGCGCTTTCTTTCAAAAACAGCGCCACCGCTGTCCTCAGGTTGTGTGTGGTATTTATTACAACTGAGCTTCAATACCGCACACTCTGCAGCCTTTAAGAGATGGCGGTCAATGACCATGACAACCGAGACAGGGCATAGTATCAATAAACACATAGATTTTCCCAAATATCAATCTCAATATATAACATGCAGCCTGCAGAACCATCATCACATTGTACTTCATGTTTCATGTAAAAAAAAAAAAAACAAAAACTTAACCCCTTGGCATCATCTGCCATCTATGTGCCCCACCCCCCTTTTCCTTAAACACCATCTGCCTATACAACTCCAGGGTTCCAGGGGCTGTCATGGCAGCTGGGGAGCTACTGAAGTAAAAAAAGTTGTATGAGACGGTAGTAATAAAAACTAACGATATATACTATATCAAAACTTTTATACTGGAGGAAAAAAAAAACTATATATGTGTGTGTGTGTGTGTGTGTGTGTATGTGTATATATTAAATGGCTGTTATCCTAAAAAGTGGGTCAGTTTTATCACATAAGTTGTCACAACTGTCTGAAACAAGCATTGTCTTTGTTGCCTATAGCAACCAGTCACAACTCAACTTTAATTTTCTAGAGCAGCCTAAGGGGATGTTCACACTGAGCATATACGGCGGAATTCCGCCAATCCGCTGTGCTCAGTGTCCTACAGTGAGTGAACGTAAGGACGCACGAGCGCATCCGCTTTCTCCTCTCTCTGCTCAAAGAAGTAACATGTCACTTCTTTGAGCGGAGAGCCAGGGCAGCGGAGGACCACGCGCTCTGAGCAATGACACACTGAGCACGGCGGAATTCCGCCTGATTTGCTCATTGTCAACATATCTTTAGAAATAAAAAATGGACACTGACTGGTTGCTATGGGCAACAGGACCTTCTTTTTTGGAGTTTCTGATAAATCACCGTCAGTGCCATAAATTTATCTAAGGTTAGGTTCACATACGTTTTTCACAATCCGTTTTTACAAAAAAATTATGAAGAACGGATGGAAAAATTAATACATTTGTGTGTGTCCGTTTCCATTGATTTCCATTATGAAAAAAAAATCAAAAAGCATCTTTTTTTTTTTAAACGTACACAAGAACATAGGCGACTGAATTTTTGTATACGTTAAAATAAACGGATGTAAGTCAATGGAAAAACGGAAACACACAAATGTATCCGTTTTTTCATCTGTTTTTTTTGTAAAGACGGATGAAAAAAAGTATTGCAAAAACGTAGTGTGAACCCAGCCTAACAGCCCAGTGTCCTGATAGCAACCGACCATAGATTTACATTATGAGTCTGACTCTCTTTTTGTAACACAGAGCAGGAGTGGACCGCGCTGCAGCACATCTTCTCCAGATTGCTATGGGTTTGAACACGTTCATGTTGGCTGATCGTTGCAGTCGCTTGTTTTTCAACATGTTGAAAAACAAGCGACTGATATAGCAGCGATCTGCTGCCGTCGCTCCATTGAATAGGAGCGTCGGCAGCAGACGCTGCTATATCCTATGGGCTGCCCGGACGATCTAGCGATCCTCCGAGCAGCCCCCCCCGCAGCTCCCCTCTGCCCCCTCCCACACTCACCCGTTCGCTGCTGCCGCGTTGAAAAGCAGCGGCAGCGAGCGGGGAACGAGGAGCAAACGAGCGCTGAGAGCGCTCGTTTGCTCCTCTGACGACCCGTGGAATAGGGGCATAAGGGCCCTATTCCACCAGACGATTATCGTTTGTATAATCATTAACGATTAACGATCTCAAACGAGCGCTATTGCGAAAGACCTGAAAACGTTCACTCATTTCCATGGAACGATAATCGTTACTTATGATCGTAATTGCGATCGTTTTTCTTTGCTATTTATTCGCTATTGCGTTCGTATCTATTGCGAACGACCGAACAATGTCTTATTCAATGCGAACGATTTGCGAACGTTTTGCGAACGAGCAACGATAAAAATAGGTCCAGGTCTTAATAGGTCCAGGTCACAATGCCTGTGAATAAATGAATGCCACAAATATTATGGTATATGTAAAAAAAAACAACAATTTTTGCACATTTTCACATATACCATGTAACTTATGTATGATATAGATGTGAACCCACTCTACTAGACGCAGATCCATATAGCCCCAGCCTGAACCACAATAAGCAAATAATCAGAACTCCTATCACACCTTACAGCGGCTCTCCAGCTGTTGCAAAACTACAATTCCCATCATGCCTGGACAGGAGTTGTAGTTTTGCATCAGCTGGATGGCCAAAGGTTCCCTACCGCTGTGTTACAGCTTCAGCTCTGCTACATCTACACCAGCAGAGGACCAATAGCCATTGCAGGCACATAGCATTGGTTAGAGAGCTGACACTTCCATCCTATGTGATACAAGTGGTGGCAGGTCAGCTGCTGAGCACTGCTTACACTAAACAGGCAATATTATAGGTCAAGTTAGTAGAAAACAAAGTGGACAGGTAGAACAGGCACAGATGCATGCATACATACATAACCAGGCATATAGACATCATACATACATCCTGTGCAGCCGCAGTACTATCAGGCCCCGCCTCCCAACACTCAACTACATGCGGCCAAATTGCCAACTCAACATCAGCAAAGAGCCAGCCGCAAGACACGCCTACTCCCGCGTCACGTGATATAACACTCTACCATATGACTTCTCGCTGAGCCTCTGCCCGCCATCTTGGTTGTGGTCCCAAAATTTTTTTCGTGACGTAGTGCAGGATCAGAATAACCTTTACAGTGGAAATATTTTTTACAGTCGGATACTATGCCGATGTGTAGTTTCATTTGGCGACACTGGGTAATATACGATATACGTTTTTAGGGACGCTTGCCCTCAAAAAAGATGGCGCCGCTGAAGGCCCCCCCCCCAAAGGCATAACAAAAATTGAGACACTGTAGCGTATTTTGGCTTGGAATAGAGGGTTAGGTGATTGTGTATGTAAGTGGCGGCTTCGCGTTGGTATAGGACGGCGCTTTACGTTATACAGTGCGGAGCGGCTTCCGATCAGGCAGTGAGGTGGACACCTCGGGGGCCTTCCTTGGGCTGACGCTGCTCGGTGGTCGTGTGTTTCCGGATTGGGACCCAGCTTGTGGAGGAGCCGCCGATCAGCTGTCATCATGTTGGACATATTCGCCTCTATCCCGACCCAGATGGTGAGCGGGACCCGACTGTTACCGGGGGAGAGCGGAGGGGAGGAGCGGCTGTGTCCGGGGATGGCAGGCACATCATACAGACACATAGGGGCAGGATCAGGATCCATTCATGGGAATAGCGGCAGCATATACCGCAGCGCCATCTAATCATCAGGAAAGAAGACATCACTATAACAGTACAGGGATCCCTATCCATCCATCTATCCCTATCCATCCATCTATCCCTATCCATCCATCTCTCCCTATCCATCCCTCTATCCCTATCCATCCATCTCTCCCTATCCATCCATCTCTCCCTATTCATCCCTCTATCCCTATCCATCCCTCTATCCCTATCCATCCCTCTATCCCTATTCATCCCTCTATCCCTATCCATCCATCTCTCCCTATCCATCCATCTCTCCCTATCCATCCATCTCTCCCTATCCATCCATCTCTCCCTATCCATCCCTCCCAGCCATTGTCCTATATATCAAACATGGGAACCTTGGGCCCTCCAGCTGTTGCAAAACTACAATTCCCATCATGCCTGGACAGCCAAAGCTTCGCTTTGGCTGTCCAGGCATGATGGGAATTGTAGTTTTGCAACAGCTGGAGGGCCCAAGGTTCCCCATGTATAGAATACTGTGTGTATTCAAGTTAGTGGAGCAGCTAATCAGATGTCAGCTGTCATTTGCCAAAGCAGCGATGTGATTGGCTGAGATGTCATCACTTGGTTACATTGTATAATCTGTAGGTTCCCGCTTCTGCCTAAATAATAATTGCCGGCCATATGCATATAGACGGGACATTTTACCTGGTGTTTATATAGAAGTCTATGGGGCAGGTGGGGAGACGTCAACATTTCTGTGGGAAGATGCTGAGTGCGGCCCCTGCTGCGAATTTATAAAACGTGAGGTTTCAGACCTGGAGGTTGGTACTATATCGGTGGGACTGGCCAGTCTTCTGGTTTTCCATCTTTGATATCTACGCTCAGGTCAATGTCACCGATACCTGGCTCCCCCTCTGATGTCGCCTTCTTCCTTAGGTGACTGAGCTAGACATTCTCTATAGAAAGTTTTCCCTGATGGCGGAGTAATGCTACGTTTAAACAGAACGATAATTCGCCCACTCGAACGATTAACGATTTTGAAGCAACGATTTTATTTTTTATAACGATCAGCATTTAGACGGAGAGAAATCGTTAGAAGATTCGTAAGAAAAATCGTTATTGCGATCGTTTTTAAGATCGTTTAAGCCCATCTTTCACATAGGGTGAATCTTTGAAAGACTGTTTACAGAAAGCGATCTGCGAATATTTAGCGGACAACGATTTGAGAACAAGTTGAAAGATCAAAATGAACGATTTTTCGCTCATCGCCTGATCGTTTGCTGTGTTTACACGGAACGATTATCGCTCAAATGCGATCGTTATAGCGAAAATTCAAAGGATAATCGTTCCGTGTAAACGCAGCATCACATACACAGGTTGCTGAGGTGGAGCAAAGCTTGGACACTGTAAAAAATAGCTGGCTGAGCGGAGTTGGTGTACGCCGCTGTATGACTGTATATTGGAATAGATTGTATGGGAGGGATTACTGCCATCGTATAACGGTGATGGCGAGGAAACGTCACGTGCACATAGTCTTATTCATATCTGCGTCAAGGATCCTCTTTCCAGATTTTTTATCAAAATTAGCTAGTAATTTTTTTTTTAATCCAGCAAAGTCCAGTGAAATAGCAGATACCATGCTAGAAATCCACTGAATTTAAAGGGGTTGTCCAGCGAAAATCTTTTTCTTTCAAATCAACTGGTGTCAGAAGGTTATATAGATTTGTAATTTACTTTTAATAAAAAAAAATCTCAAGTCTTCCCATACTTATCAGCTGCTGTATGTCATGCAGGAAATGCTGTTTTATTTTCAGTCTGACACAGTGCTCTCTGCTGCCATCTCTGGCCGAGACAGGAACTCTGTCTCGGTTTTCTATCAATCCCCATGGAAAGCCTCTCCTGCTCTGGACAGTTCCTGTCTTGGCCAGAGATGTCATCAGAGAGCACTGTGTCAAACTGAAAATAAAACATTTCCTGCAGGACATACAGCAGCTAATAAGTATGGGAAGACTTGAGATTTTTTAATAGAAGCAAATTACAAATCTATGTAACTTTCTTACACCAGTTGATTTGAAAGAAAAAGATTTTCACTGGACAACCCCTTTAATGGGGTCTGTCAGGTGGTCATGATTCAGCTCAGTGTTTTTGCATTCCTCTGTCCCAATGACAAATCAGAGCAATAGAAAAAAACTATTGTGTGAACATAGCCTTATAGATTAAAGGGAGAAGGCTTATTTTTTAAGGGGTACTCTTGAGATTATTTTTTTTAATCAGCTGATGTCAGAAAGTTTTATAGTTTTGTAAATTATTTCTATTTAAAAACCTGAGATGTTGCTGTACTTGTCAGCTGCTGTATGTCCTGCAGGGAGTGGGGTATTCTCTCCAGTCTGACACAGTGCTCCCTGCCGCCACCTCTGCCTGTGTCAGGAACTGTCCAGAGCTGTAGTTTATCCCTGTAGAAAACCTCTCCTGCTTATTTGAACTTATTTTACAAATTTTTGTATTTCTATGCAAAGAAGTTGTATGGAAATGTTATATCTATGGAATATTAATTCTATATTTATAATACTTGAAAACAAATAAAAATGTTGAAACAGAAAACCTCTCCTGCTCTGGACAGTACCTCTCACAAACAGAGAAGGCAGCAGAGAGCAGTGTGTCAGACTGGAAACAATACATCAATTCCTGCAGAACATACAGCAGCTGATAAGTACTGGAAGGTTAGAGTTTTTTACAAATCTATATGACTTTCTGACACCAGTTGATTTCAAACTGTTTTTTCCGCCTCTGGAGCACCCCTTTATGTACTTTACCTGTTTCTTATTTTTTCATTCATTTATTCATGACCAATAAGGCCATGTTCAGATATTGTGGATATTCTGCAGGTTCTACACTGAAACTGACAAATTTTACAAATCCGGGGTGGGTATATGAACAGATTTTGTGGAGGAGTTTATTATTATTTTGGTGTTTATTTTAATTTTGGAATTTATTTTGATTTTGGAGTTTATTATGTTTTGGAGTTTATTATATATTGATTTTGGCTTATGTGTTTAATCTGTGATGTTTCTATATATTCACAGGATTATAAGGGTCAAAAACTTGCAGAACAGATATTTCAAGGGATAATTCTATTTTCTGCAGTAAGTATTATTTTTTTTACTTTTGTACGACAAAACGCTTGTTTTTCTTGTACCAATTAAAAGTGTAACTATCCTCTTTGGTTGACTGTGCAGGTGCATGCTGGAGATGGAGTTCTTCTTGCAGCATGGTTGTGTACAATGCAATCAACAGCGCTACCGAAAGAACACCATCTCCGGTGCACAGAAAGGTGGCGGCAGGATTTTGACAGCGTCTCATGCTGCCTGCCAAATATAATAGTTACACTTCAAGGGAACATGTGAAATGGGTAGCTACTCCATAACCATGAAATAGCCGTAAAACCTGGGCTGTGGAGTCAGAGATAGTTTTGGCTGTACAGACCAAAACAAACTCATGTTTAAAAAACAAAAAACGTTGAAAATGTTATTGTATTTTCATATGAATATTATAAATGTTCCTCATTAATATATTTTATGTTCTATCAATCTAAGGCCCTTATAAAAAAACATAAAAATACTTTCTCACATACATTTAGTTAGAGAAGGTGAAGCATTTCCTCCATATATCGGTAATAAAGTGCTGGCCCTATTAGATATGGGAGATTGGGGAAAAGTTGTCAGTTCTCTCTGGAGAAGATTGTGTTTTTTTCTTCAGTGTGCTATGGCTGCAGAAGCCTGTTGTGCTCATTCAGGAGTGCAGACACTTACAGAGAGCAGATAAATTTGAGCCTATGGCTGACCTCTATATCACAGGGATCTGGCATTGTTAGCAGTGTTTCTTTGTGCATGGTGAATAGTTAGAAACATAGAAGATTGTCAGCAGGAAAGACCACCTGCTCCATCTAGTCTAGTTCTGAGTAGTTCAGGACATGGAGGCTGGAGACTGGCTGCATCCACTGCACACACAGGAGAAGCTGCTTTATATCTTTCCTTATTCCCTCAGAAGTCGCCCCGGGATCATGTAGGACATTAGGGAGATGCTGCTGAGCCAGATCTACTGTACACCAGTGTGATAAATAACTTCCCTGATACCTGACTGGCCATTTATAAAGGAGTCGGTCCTGATAAAATTCTGTAGTTAGAGTGGCGGTATAGAAACTAATGAAGGCGATAGTAGAAAACTGTGACCTTAAAGTGACTCTGTCCCCCCCAAACCACTTGTACCTTCAGATAGCTGCTTTTAATCCAAGATCTGTCCTGGGGTTTGTTCGGCAGGTAATGCAGTTATTGTCATAAAAACAACTTTTAGTCCTGCAGCGCTGTGTCTAACGGCTGGGGCTTACATTTGTATATGCTTTAGGCTGGCATACCCTCTCCGTCCTTCCTCCCCACCCTCCTCATCATTAGGAATGATCCAGGAACATTTACTGCTGTTTGAGCTTTGCACAAGTGTCTTAACGATCCAGCCCATGTTCATTATACACACAGGTGGGGAATAGGAAGCAATCTGCCTGGAGCATTCCTAATGATGAGGAGGGTGGGGAGGAAGGACAGAGAGGGTGGGCCAGCCTAATGCATATACAAATGTAAGCCCCAAACGTTATACACAGCGCTGTAGGATTAAAAGTTGTTTTTTAGGACAATAACTGCATCACCTGCCGAACGGACCCCAGGACAGATCTTGGAGTAAAAGCAGCTATCCAAAGGTACAAGCGGTTTGGGGGGGTCAGATTGTGGGTACAGAGTCGCTTTAATGGCACATCATGTGAATAGGCAGCCAGTGTTTGTGTCACGGTGCAGATTAAATGCCCTTTTGTCTTTTTCAGGTGATCGGCTTCATTTACGGCTATGTGATTGAGCAGTTTGGCTGGACAGTGTACATAGTCATCGCAGGCTTTGCTGTGTCTTGCTTGGTAGGTTTGTTTAAAAACTGAAATATCTATTCCTGTACTTCTGGTCGCCATCCTGTGTGATGATCAGATATCGGTTGTGGTCAATCTCTATGCACTGGGACAATTGTAGTGTTCACCCAGTACGTGTGTTTTTATTACTCACGTCAGTCAATGGTTGTCTGCTGTTAGTGTTGGGTGGTTCACATATGTCCAGTGATCCTTAGAAGCTGGATGTGATACATCTGGTGCCTGGTGTATAATTGGGGCACAGTACCAACCCTGTCAACTTACCAGAATGAACAATTCTGCATGCAGTGTTATTTTCATCCGGTTTGAGCAAACAATGCTGGATTGCTGGACATATGAATAAGGATGCATCTTCAGGGTCTATCATCACTCTCTATAAGATCACATATTATTTCATTGATGGGGCATTAATATCTGATCTGTGGTGTATAGTCACAGGGAATGGAGCCAGAAGCAGACGGCTCTGTATAATGTGTAATGGTCATGCTGAGTTACTGCAGTTCAGCTACCATTAAAGGGAATGAGCGCTGCAGTAACATAGTGCAACCACTACCTGGTCTGTGGAGCAGCTGGTGTTTGACTATCACAAATTACAGATTGATGGTCTGTTTTGAGGATCGTGTAAAAGTTATAGGTAACACTTTTCATATATACCTAGAGAAACGGGCCTGAAAAAGGGGTCACTGTTTCTACAGATACTATTAGCTTCAACAGAAAGCAGATGATTATCATGTCTAATATCCATGTAATTCCCTGGAATGATAGGATTCATCTTAGGCCACAATATTAGCATTACTCTCTGAAATACATGCACCGAATTTTACGCACCCCTGGTTTAGACAACTGAAAGCGGGGAAAAAAAAACATACTAATTACTTTTCACTTATTGCCTACTGTTTGCATTTGTCGTCTTGTTTGTAATTGGAAAAATAATAAAGAAATATTTAAAAGGAAAAAAAAAAATTCCCTGGTGGTCTAAGGCAGCAGAGGGGTCAAATTTTATTGAAATAAGAGGACCACTTTGAAAGGGGTTACGCAGCGTTAGAAAAACATAAAACATATCCACTTCTAGAGAAAGCACCACACCTGAACTGGAGACGAGGGTCCTGTGGTATCTGAAAGAAGGTGGCCATGTTTTACGAACACTGGATAACCCCTTTAACACTGTCCATGACAGTTCATTATACCCACACACCTCTGCTATATAACATACCCACAGGCACACACCTCTGCTACATACATACACATAAACATTATAATACACATTGTCCCTACTCACAGTACCTGTAGTGCACATTCCCCACAGTCAGTGACATCACTAAAGGTCCAGTGGCTCCTTCATTGCCGTTCCCTGGGGCTTTTACTTGCGGGAATCTGGAGGTAACACATGACCGCCAGATCCCTCACCTGTCTGGCACCCCTCTCACTGATTGGTGCCCATCAGAAGGGAGAGGACTGTGTAGCTATCAGTAGCTGCACAGCTTACCCAGCAGTCCGGCACAGCGTCTTTTATTCACTGTGCCCGATTATTAGCGGAAGCAGTCAAGGTGGTATAAGACAAAGGAACTTAGGAAGATATTTTTTGCTAAAAAGTGCATCTTATAAAACAAAGAATACAATATGGGGGAGATTTATTAAACATGGTGTAAAGTGAAACTGGCTCAGTTGCCCCTAGCAACCAATCAGATTCCACCTTTCATTCCTCACAGACTCTTTGAAAAATGAAAGGTGGAATCTGATTGGTTGCTAGGGGCAACTGGGCTAGTTTCACTTTACACCATGTTTGATAAATCTACCCCTATATGTCTACCTTAAAGAGAAACCCCAACCACAAGACTTTCTTATTTCTGCAGTTAACTCTTCCTCCATGGCCAATGTATCGCCGCCATCCACTGAAATGGTTGCCCGTCCAGGACTCTGCTACAGATGACAAGAAACAGCAGGACAAGAAATCCAAGAAGCACAAATAACAACACCAAATCCATCACCACCAATCCGGAGGACCACCCATGGAAAATGGACTTGAACTGATATTTTTCTGCTAAGCAGAACATTGTGCTCATAGGGTGTGTGTGACAGGTTACGTCTAAATGTCCAATAAAGATGCGGAGCTATTATTTCTTTTACAACTTTACACACTTTTTTTCTTCTGTTCTGTTACATTTTATTTGTTCTTTTAAGTTGGTTATATGCAGCAATGTTTTCCATGTGAATGTGTGTCTACTAAAGCTATCCGGAGGTGCCACTTGCCATTTTGGACTGAGATAGTGGTATTTCTTTGGCAAATCTTTATACATACAATTGGAAAATGTATTAAAAAAAGAAAGCTCTGTGAAAAAAAAAATTATAGTTTTGCAAATATGTTACAAAAATGTATAAAAACATATGGGTACTTTACTAATACTGCCTAAATCATAGGCTCCCTCCAAACAGCGTCATCCACATTACAGATGCAAGTCCAAGACTAACCCCAAGTCATCCAACCTCAGCCAAAAAACTTCAATCGCTGAGGCACAGTTGTCTTAAAGGGGTTATCCAGGATTAGAAAAAAAAAAAAACCTGCTTCCCCCCCACAAACATAGCACCACCCCAGTCCCAGGTTGTGTGTGGTATTACACATCTGCTCCATTGAGTTCAATGAGCTGCAAAATCCACACACAAACTAAGCACACGAGCGATGCGTTTTCTGAAAGCAGCCATGTTTTTCTAAGTGAGGATCAACCCTTTAAGATCTTGCCACAGCATTTCAGCGAGGGTTAAGGTGTGGACTTAGACTTTACCATGATTATATATATATATATATATATATATATATATATATGTGTGTATATATATATATATATATATATATATATATACACACATTCACGGGTCAGTCTGCTGATATGCTTGGGATTGTTGTCCTGTCCTGGTGCTTTGCCCAATTAAAGCTGAGCCACGCAATAGATCATCTCACATTTATCAAGGATACTGACAGGTTGGTATGAGAGGAATATAAATATAGGCATCATTAAAATAGTGAAAACGCTTGAAAAAGGTGACATAGCCAAAACACTGCACCTTGTGAGAGGAGTGGTGTACAATAAAGCAACAGCTAATTGTTTGACCAGACTCCTGACTCCCTACTCTGATAATGCACCCTGGTTGGTCACATGTGGTACGGACGAATATCTGGTACTTGCCTACTCCATTTGGACACTGTAATATAAATGGTCAGGACAAACTATTAATCCAATACGATCCTTTGCAAATGGAGAAAAAGGAACAACTTTCAAGAACACATTGACATTTTATTATCGGGACATAGATGCACTTCACCTTTTCGACTTCTTGATACAGAGTTAAGGGATGTTATGACAAATGATGCAGGCATGATGACTAGAACCTGTCCATTCAAGTTGTGTACAATTTAATCACTTGGATGACCTATATGTCAGTATGACTGTGGCACCTAAATGGCCTCCCACAACACAATGCAACATATAACTATTGCAGTGTACGGTACAAGCAATTGTGTGTTCAAGTAAAAATAAAAGTTGAAAGTTTTTAAAAATATAAAAAAAACAACAACACAAAACTTAAAATTAAAAGTTAAAAACATCCCCCCCACCTTTTCCAGTTTTTCATTTTTAAAAAGTCTAACCAATAAAAATAAGTTATTACCATTTTCATGTTACTGTATATTAGTACATCTTGAAATCACCTTTTAACTAAACATGAGTAAGGGTCCTATTAGACAAAGGTTTTTTTTTTGTTTTCTCTGATTAACCATAATCGATTGCAAACGAGTGCTTTTGCGAATGCCCTGAAATCATTGACCATAAAACACAGAATGTTAGTTGTTAGTTACTATCAAAATTACGTTAGTTCACATACACCTCCTGATCCCACCGAACATTGTGTACATATACCAAAAGATTTGCAAATGGCGATTTTATGTTGAGCTCAAAAATGAAATCAACAACACAAACAAATTTTTGTTAGTCGCTTGATCCTTGCCTGCATACACTATATTATCAGTTAAATTCGAAAGATATAACATTTTACACATAATCTTTCTGGGTAATAGGGTCCTAAGTTTTTCTACTAGGTTAGGTGGAAGGGGTGGAAACACTGATGCAAAAAAAAAACTAATAAATAAAAATTTATCTTTGCTTTAAAGTGACTGTACCACCAGGCCCAGGCTAAAGCACTAGAGGCGGGCCGACCCACCCTTAGTGGGCAGAAACTCCAGCCCCTCCATTAGAATCAATGGAACCCTATCATAGAGGGGCTAGGGTTTTCTCCCACTAAGGGTGGGTCGGCCCGCCTCCAGTCCTTCAGCCTGGGCCTGATGGTACAGTCACTTTAAGTCTCAAAATAAAAAAAAAGTATACTGACCAGCACCGATCGCCCACCACTGGCATTTTCCAATGGTGCCAAGTCTCAAAATGATGCAAAGGAAGAGTGACATTGTTTATTGTAACGAATTGGGTTGCTGCTTTCAATCTCCAAAGTGCTTCTAAAAATTCAGAAGTGGAATCTGAAGATACAATTGTAGGGATATTCCAGCCCTGGGCTTAAAGAGAAACTGGCAGCAGGTTGGAAGAATCTAACCTGCTGTTAACTCCCTGTGACGCATTGTGGATGGAGGTACGTATGTTTCTTACCTTCATCCTCAGTGCCATTTCCGTGATACATCAGCAGTTCAATCCATATGCTAACTAGGCATTTTGGTGTACTGGGGGCAGGCCCCTGGCCCTACTTTTCTAATGAATATCAGCAGAACAGGCTGTCCAGGGCCAATCGGTGCAGTGGGGCCAGTAGCCCCATCCCTAGTGCACCAAAACGCCTAATTAGCATTTGGATTAAACTCCTAATATCACAGAGACAGCACCAATGATGAAGGCAAGAAACTCACCTTCGTCCTCAGTGCCTCGTGTGCTATAGGAAGATATCGGCAGGTTAGATTCTTCCCTTTAAAGTTAGTAGTGTGCAGGTCTCTTACAAGATCGGACCCACACTTACCTAGCCCCGGTAGTGTAAAAATGAATATGCTGCTGGGGTAAGGGGGGAAAAGAAAACCCAAAAACCTACCTACTTCCCCCACACTTCTCGTTCAGCTGTGTCCAGTCCCCCAATCGTCATCCTGCTTCAAAGACAAGCGTTCAGAAGCATAACATTCCCGGCTCAACTATTTACTGGTAGAGATGATCGAACATCGGAAAATCTTAGGTTCTATAGAACTGGAACCTTGTCAAACCTTCCGCATTTGATTCCCGATGACTTCCCGGTCCGTGGGGAAGGAGGAGACAGCCTCCTTCATAGGTAATAGGCTGAATCCTGGAATTCCAGGAGGTACTTGGGCTGTCTCCTCCTTCCCCGCGGAACGGGAAGGCATCGGGAATCAAATGCAGAAGGTTTGACATGGTTGGAGTTCTATAGAACCTAAGATTTTCCGATGTTCGATCACCTCTATTCACTGCACTGCCACTGCAGTGTCCTGTCTCGGCCAGTAGTTGGCTTGTCTACTGGTGCTCATCTCACAAAGATACACTAAGATGAGAGAAGATCAGAGGACTGGATGAAGACCAGCAGGAGCTGTGGGGAACTGGGGCTAGCCAAGTATGCCCCCCCACAAATGTAAAAAACGCAGGCAGATGGGGGGTTGCGATAAAATAATCAACCTAAACTCATCTGTCCATGTGCCTCCATTGCGCCGTTCCCGTGTTCCACTGACCACCCTCAGAATAAATTTTACACTGGAAACATCAGCTGCAACGTCATGGACTGGCTGAGCCATTGCCTGCTCAGTCAGTCAGTGACTGAGGTGGTGTCCTGCCCTAGCCACCGATTGGCTGACCAACCAATCATTCAGCTGGAATCGCTGCAGGTCACTGGCAGCTGTCAATGGGAAGCGGGAGAGGCGCTACACTGCATGAGGATAGGTTAGTATAATTTGTGGTGGTAGTGTTAGGTTTACAGGGTATGGTCACGTGCTATAACATTACTAGACATCCAGCACAGAATTTACTACCATATAGGAGATCATAGATGTTACAACACAATCTAGGTGGCAAAACAGGTAGTAAATACATTGCTGATTACAGGAATTTTAATATTCTGAAACATCTAGAAAATAATGTTTTCAAAATCAGTAGAAATATTTCCTCTTCTACAGGTAAAAAGACAATGATAGGTATAGTCGTAGTCACATATACAGGTGATCACAGTAGTCACTTTACATAATGCCAGTCAAATCCTCATTAAAATGTCCCATGAGCATCAAACTGCATAAAGTTGACAATATTAAAATATATTGTCATTTATATTTCCTCAGCACAAGGAGGACATGACCTCTTGTAGTGTATAAAAAATGAAAAAGTATAAAAATGTACGGTCCTAACAAACGACCAATCACAATTCAGTTAAAATCTTGAATTCTCTTCAAAAAATTTTAGTTGGCGAACTTTCAGGTTGTAGTTGCTGTACTTCTCTCCAAGGAGCTCCTGTAGATGCAGCTGGAAAACAAAAAAAAAAAAAGTATAAAGTGTATATATATATATATATATATATATATATATATATATATATATATATATATATGTGTATAAGTGTACTGTATGTATATACAGTATATACGGAAATAAACAGACACAAAGCAAGTCATTTATACATTCAAAGGAAAACTTAACATGTTAGAAGAATTTAACCTGCTGTTATGTTTCCATAGGGCCAAGAGTGCTGAGGAAGAAGGTAATTTCCTTATCTTCATCCTCTGCGCCATTTTAGGCTATGTTCACACAACGTATCAGACCGGCCGTTCCGTGACCCCGGCCGGATGATCCGTCTGGCCGCAGAAAACTGACATGTCAGTTATTTGCAGGGCCGCACGGGATCCCGGCTGGAGCGTATACAATGTGTATACGCTCCGGCCGGGATCCCATTGAAACTAAGGCATTGTTCCACCCATCGGCAACAACGGTCGTAGTTTTATGTAGTTTGAACATTGCCTTAAAGGGGAAGTATCAGCAGGTTAGACAAATCTAACCTGCTGATAGCGCCCGGGATGCTGAGGAGGAAGGTATGTGTCTTACCTTCCTCCTTGACGCTGGTCCTGCGCTGTAGGTGCTCCTAACAATGCTCCCTGTCGAAGATTACGTTAATTAACAGTCATGGGCCCTATAAGGGGGTATCAGCAGGTTAGATTCATCTAACCTGCTGAGAGTTCCCCTTTAATGAAATCCTCAGTTTTATAAATATGTTACTTAGGAGGTTTGGTGCGCTGGGGGTGGTATTACAGCCCTTGGTGCATTGATCTGCCCATCTCTCTTTTTGAATATTCATCCAGCACTCTGATGTGAAGAGCAGCCCGAGTGATGTCACTACAAAGTGCAAACTACTGACATAAAGAGGGAGCGGGTGAGCAGATTGGTGCACCAAGAGCTGTAATACAAACTCTGCTCTGTCTAGCCCTTCTAAAATCTAATGAGTTTCTACTGCCAATTCCGTCTAGTTGTGGGGTTCCCTGGGTCAGTAATATGGCGCCCAGCTTGTAAGAAAACTACAGTCTCAGTGTCTCCTATATTATGAGAACGTAACAGAAGGTCAGATCTTCTAAAATGCTGTTAATTTCCCTATAAAGCATGCCTGTCAATGAAAATCATTTCTTACATGTCAATTGTTTTTATAGGTCTGGGTTTGAGAGGACAAGATGGAAAAAGCATGCTGCCATGCACCTCTCTCCAAACTTGTTCTCATGACAGTTCAGGGCCTGAACACTGCAAAAAGTTACTGTATTTGCCGGCAAATTCCGCTATCAGCCCAAAGAATTGACATGTCAATTCTTTAGGCGAACAGTAGAATTTGCCAGCAAAATTCATTGAGTCTTTGGGACGGGTGGAACTTTAAGCGGAGGCCACATGGCAGAATCCGCTTGAAGTCTCTGTGCGTATTCCGTAGTGGGAACATACCCACAAGAATTCAATCAATCAGCTGAGAATGTAACAGAGAAGAAGATGGCAAAGGGGCTTGGATAACACCTAATAGTAAAGGCTGCCCATGATGAGGCATGAACATGTGCAAAATAATTTTTTCCCCCCACTGGATTCATACATACATTTATCTCTGAAGCCAACTTGATCTATAAATTTGAGTTTTCATGGCCCTATACAGTTGAAGACAATCTAACAATATATAATATATTCTCTGAACATATCAATGCAATTCAGTAATATATCATGTAACCCTTTAGGCTATGGTCACACATAGTATTTCTTAACCAAAACCAGGAGTGGAATTGACAGGACAAAACTATAATGGAAAGATTTGCACAGTTTCTGTGTTTTTAAACCACTCCTGATTTTGGAAAAAAAAAAGACTGACCGAAATACTATGTGTGAACATAGCCTTAAAATGTACATGCAGTATTGGTCTCCAGCCCATAGTGCCCACTGGGCAATGAGATGCTAGTCTTAATAGTTTTTATCTTGTCAATGGGGACAATCCTGAATGAGGATTTGCCTTGTTACTTTTGTACATAGCGATAGCACCACTTACCTCCCTCAGCTTATCATCCTCTTCTTCCATGATGTTGTACACTTCCTCCAGGACTTTAACCCCCAGTCCCTGTAGAACATCAGTCCTCAAAGCTTCAACCATTCTGCGGAATTTTTCTGGGGCCGTTAAATTATCTGAGCAAAAAATATAGCACTGTCTTTATTATACTGAGATACTGATGGCATGATAGAATAGTCTGCTTTATACCAAAGTACCAGAAGTCATTTCATTTATGTAAAGGAGGGAATATCAAGGCACCACTTGTCCTCTACATATAAACACAAGTAACCACATTTTTACAGCAGTCTAGGTGTACGTTAAAAGTAACCCTTTAAAGTGACACTTTTTGCATTATGACTTCTCTACACAGGTGTAAAGGGTAAATTTTGCAGTTTTCATACCTTATTTTATCCTTATCCTTATTTTTACCTTATATCAGTTAAAAGTGATTGTTTATCATCTGCGGATTGTGTCACCTGGGCGGGGCTTCTCGCCCGAACCACCACTTAGCACCACCCACAATGGCGCCATACACCCTGCCCCTCTGTGGCATCATAGCCATCTAGGTCCCACCCCCTCGATGGCCATTGAAAGAGGCTGGCCTAAAGGTCTAGGCCCTACCCCCTCTAGGTCGGGCCATACCAATGGCCGCCAAGGAGGCGGGGCCTATGTGTCGATTATGTCACAGAGGGACAGGGCCTACGGTGACTATGTGGGTGGGACTAAGTGCTGCTGCGGCCGTGAAGCCCCGTCCAGGTAGCACAATCCTCAGATAATAAAAGATCTCTTTTTACTGGAACAAGCACCATGATGCATGATATAAAAAGTCATAATGCAAAAAGGGGGTGACTCACTTTAAGGCTAACATGCATATTAGAGGAAAGAGGGGGTGACCGTTTAATTAATCCGTTCTTTAAATTGACACTGACTGCAAAAAAGCAGTGTGAACCCAAACTTAAAAAAGTGGCCGCCACCGATCCGAATAAAGTGCCCACCTGGAGCCAAGTCTTGAAGGCAGACATCTTCCTGCTCCTCAGATATTCTTCCATGTAACTTTAATGTATCTCTGTATCTTTTATTGAGCCTAAACTCTTTGCAGACAGCTGGAGGCATCGGATTATCATCTTTCTCCATGTGTAACGTCTGTGTCATTAGATCAACAAGATCGTTCATTTCCCCAGAATCTGAGTTTTTCCTGGAGGGAAAAACAATCCACAGCTCAAAGACAGTCTGCTTATTATACAATAATATCAGTGTAACTAATGGTGCGTTTACACAGGCAGATTTATCAGACAGATCTTTAAAGCCAAAACCAGGAACAGACTATAAACAGGCAACAGGTCATAAAGGAAAGACTGAGATTTCTCCTCTTTTCAAATCCATTCCTGGCTTTGGCTTCCAAAATCTGTCAGATAAATCTGCCTGTGTAAATGCACCATAAGACACACCAGATCAATATAATAATCCCTTTTGAACTGGTTGGGGTCCCAGTGGTGGTGTCCTCACTGGTAATCCTAAATTAACTGTGCCTGAAAACCCCTTTAAAAAGGAACCAGTCCGCACATTGGTTTTTATAATATAGTGTCAGTGGTTTAATACCAGAACCCGATTTTAATCATTATGGCATTTTACAGAAGTCACAGTTTGTTAATAGGGAGAGACCTGTCGGTCATACAGAGTTGGTGTTAAAGGGATTGTCTAACAACAGACAGTTATGGAGATGCTAAGTTATGTGCAGCAGTTACCTCTCTTTACTGTCCCCTTCAGACTTGTCAGTGGAATTAGTGGAGGAGCTCAGATCATCCTCAGCATCAGC
Source organism: Dendropsophus ebraccatus (assembly GCF_027789765.1). Taxonomy (NCBI): domain Eukaryota; kingdom Metazoa; phylum Chordata; class Amphibia; order Anura; family Hylidae; genus Dendropsophus; species Dendropsophus ebraccatus. The sequence continues at coordinate 136,906,528 of NC_091457.1, read as the reverse complement.
CCCATGCATAGAATGTCGTCCTTTCTTTATTAAGAGAAAATGATTTAGTTAGTATTTCTAGCAAGAGATGGATGAGAAATAAGACATCGGCCTAACTTTTTTTTTAAATTAAAAAAAAAAAACTACAATATTTCACTCTTTTTCAGGCCTTGGGGACCATGTGATTTTTTTCTTCTCTTTTTGCATCATTATGTTCTGGGAGCCAGAATTTTTTGTTTTCTTCATTAAATGGGCTGTCCGGGCAGGAAGGGTTTTTCAATATGTGGCCTGGACTGCAGGCATACTTACCAAGCCCGATCCCCGAACCTCTGGTCCATGCTGCAGTCCTTTCCTTACCAGTTCCAGTGATATGCTGTGTGGATAGGAACTTCCCGCTCAGCACAGTGATTGGCTGAGCAGGTGATTCCTTCCCTGCCCTCTCTATTTTCACTTCAGAGTGGACAACATAGCTGCAAGACACCATGTTCTTTGTTGTATATTTTTGAAGCATCATGTGTATTGATAAAACAGTATTACATGTTTTGGGAATGGAAACAAACAGCAATTCCAATTTTGTTTACTTTATTCTGCAGGTTAGGCTGGGTTCACACTACAATTTTTGCAAACTGTTTTTTTTCCCATCTGTTTTATGCAAAAAATGGATGGAAAAAAAAAACGGATGCATTTGTGTGCATCCGTTTTGATCTGTTTTTCCACTGACTTCCATTATAAAAGAAGTATCAAAAAACGGATCAAAACACATCCTTTTTTTTTAACATACATTAAAACGTGGTCATGGTCACGTGGCCATATTTTTTTTTAGCGCTGGATAACCCCTTTAAATGGACTGCAAAAACCCAGTGTGGCCCTAGCCTTAATAAGATTATGCTAGGTTCACATAACATTTTGTCGCAGTCCATTTAAAGGGATTATCCAGCACTACAAAAACATGGCCACTTTCTTCCAGAGACAACAACACTCTCCAGTTCAGGTCTGGTTTGCAACAAAGCTCCATTCACTTAAATGGAACTAAGTTGCAAAGCCTGCACTTAAACTGGAGACAGGAGTGGTGCTGTCTCTGAAAGAAAGTGGCCATGTTTTTGTAGCGCTGGATAAAGCCCTTTAACATAGCCGTTTTATAGGGGTAAAACAGATGCAATTGAGTGCATCTGTTTGGATCTGTTTTTCCATTGACTTACATGTTTTCTGTATGTTAAGGGTAGCTTCACACACACCATATCTCAGTGAATTTTCTGCTGCAGAGCAGCAGATTTGATGTAAATAACTGAACACAGCATCAAATCTGCACCATCAAACCTGCTGCAGATCTGCTGCGCATCGGTCGTGTGTGTTAGCACCCTAAAAGTAACTATTTAACAATGGATCCGTTAAACACAATACAAAAGCAGTGTGAACCCAGCCTTAGAGTGTTACCAATAAGATATAGTATTTGCTTTGTGAGAACTAGCTTTTAGTTAAGTTTTAGTTCTTATCAGTACCATTTGAGTTACATATATTTAAAGGGGTTGTCCGGCGATAAAAAAATATTCACAGAATAACACACATTACAAAGTTATACAACTTTGTAATGTATGTTATGTCTGTGAATGGCCCCCTTCCCCGTGTCCCACCACCCCCACCCGTGTACCCGGAAGTGTGGTGCGCTATACATTACCTGTCGCGTGCCGACCACGGTCTCCGATCGTCAGCAGTGACGTCTTCTTCGGGAGCTTGGCGGATCTTCCCGAGTGCCGGCCGCCCTCTGCAGCGTCATCCGAAGCTCAGCCGCGATTGGCTGAGCATAACTGTGCTCAGCCAATCGCGGCTGAGCAGCTGATGACGAGGCCGCGTCATCAGCCGCTCAGCCGCGATTGGCTGAGCACAGTTATGCTCAGCCAATCGCGGCTGAGCTTCGGATGACGCTGCAGAGGGTGGCCGGCACTCGGGAAGATCCGCCAAGCTCCCGAAGAAGACGTCACTGCTAACGATCGGAGACCGTGGACGACACGACATGCGGTGAGTATAATGCACCACACTTCCGGGTCTAGCGTGGGTGGGGGGAAACACGGGGAAGGGGGCCATTCACAGACATAACATACATTACAAAGTTGTATAACTTTGTAATGTGTGTTATTCTGTGAATAATTTTTTATCGCCGGACAACCCCTTTAACCTTTGACCACTCTTTGCTCCTCTTAGGCCCCGTTCCCACTAAGCAAAACTAGCGGAATGCTGTTAGCCTCCCGCTTATAATGGGAGTCTATGGGAGGCGCGCGCTCCTGCTTTGTCCGCGCTGAAGAATGAACATGTTCATTCTTCAGCGCGGACAAAGCAGGAGCGCGCGCCTCCCATAGCCTCCCGCTCATAATGGGAGTCTAACGACATTCCGCAGCGGACAATTCCGCCGCGGAATTCCGCTAGTTTTGCTCAGTGGGAACGGGGCCTTATTGTTTCACTACAGTTTGCTACTGTTTTACAGTATACAACCCCTGGCCTATTAGCACATATGGCCAGCTAATAGGCCAGGGGGAGCTTCCTCTGCTCAGTAACCCCTAAAATTCTATTAGCAGGCCATGAGTCTCCTTAACTAAACCAGCTGATTGATAGGAGCAGGACCCGGGGTAGTCAGTAATTTGTCTCAGTGGCCACATTTTTAAGTGGGTAACCTTTAACCCCTTCACGACCGAAGGTAATTGATGCACGGATGTCAGGGTTGTAAATTTTTTGGCACCATGATGTAGGGCTGGACGATATGGCAAAAAAAATAAAATCTCGATTTTTAATTTTTTTGACGATTCTGGATTTAAATCTCGATTTTTTTTTTTGCTAAATAAACTGAAAATTTTTCTCACAGCATTAGATACTATTTTAATGACGTTTGAGCCAACAACTTTATTGCTTCCTAGTGTAACAGTGCTCCCCCTATGACTAGGGCAGGCTGGGGGTGACTGGGGGAACATAGGGGGACTGGGGGTGACAGCGGGTGACTGGGGGTGACTGTGGGAGCTAAGGGGGACTGGGGAGCTGGGGGTGACTGAGGTTGACAGGGGGTGACTGAGGTTGACAGGGGGGGGACTGGGGGTGACAGAGGGGGAATGGGGCAGGAGTGCACATTGCCCTCCTCCTCTCACCCCGGCAAACAGGTTCCCCTCTTGGCCACACATGCAGGTCCCCGGTCTCGGGAGCGGGACGCTGTGTGTAAGGGGCACACCGCCCCTCTCCAGACTGTTCAGCTGGCCGCCCGACACTGTACCACACCGCCCCTCTCTGGCCTGCCGCCCCACGCTGTACCGCGCTGTCCGCCCTGCCCGCAATGATTTTTTGTGAAAATCGAATTTATGATTTTCACAAAATATAAAATAAATTCTAAAATTCTGGGCGAATTAATCAAATTAATTTGATTAATTGCCCAACCCTACTACTGGTGTAAAAGAAAATTTTTGATATGTAATTTAAAACAATCCTCAATCCTGTTTTTTTATTTCTTCCCTCTTTTTGTTTACACTGTTCACCCTGTGGGAACAATATCGTTATATTTTTATAGCTCACACAATTCCGCACACTACAAAATGCCAATATCTCTGCACACCCAATGAATAGTGGTGTCGGTTGAAAGTAATATTACGGAATAAAGAATATCAACCGCACACAATACATAATTTTGCCATCAATTTTATGTGTTTATTATTTATGCGTTTTAGGTTTAACAGTTATCAATGCGGAAATGTATATAGTGCGCCCCTGCTGGACACTCCATTGGAATTACACCCCCGGTTTGTGACGTCATCTTTTTTTAAAGAATCTGAGGTCTCCCTGATCTACTAAATTAAGGGAAATAGCCCTATATGTGCATTTCCCATAATTAATGTACATTAGAAAATTGTCTAACTTTCCGTAAATAATAACATATAAAAAAATAGTTTTGGCCGGAGTTGTCCTTTAAGGGGTCTCCTGGCACATTAGGCAGGGCTGGTTACAATAAAATAGTGACCCACAAACAAAACCCCTTCAAATTCAGGAATGTTTATATACGTTCCTACTGCACAGGGTATCAGCATTAGGAAAGTATATAGCTGTATGTTTGACGGGAAGGGGTTAAAGGGGTAGTGCGGCGCTGAGAAATTATTCACAGAATAACACACACATTACAAAGTTATACAACTTTGTAATGTATGTTATGTCTGTGAATCGCCCCCTTCCCGTGTCCCCCCACCCCCGTAAGTGTGGTGCACTATACATACCTGATCCGTGTCGACCGACCCAGTCTGCCATCTTCTTCAAAGACGTCATCTTCGGGAGGCCGGCCGACCCGCTCCTGTCAGCCCCCCTCTGCCGCGTCATAACTGTGCTCAGCCGCGATTGGCTGAGCACAGTTATGCTCAGCCAATCGCGGCTGAGCAGCTGATGACGCTGCAGAGGGGGGGGGGCGGCATGCGGGACGGCTGCAGCGAGTCGGCCGGCCTCCCGAAGATTGCATTGACAGAAGACTGTGGTCGACACGCGTCAGGTATGTATATCGCACCACACTTCCGGGTACACGTGCGGGGGTGGGGGGACACGGGAAGAGGGCGATTCACAGACATAACATACATTACAAAGTTGTATAAACTTTGTAATGTGTGTTATTCTATGAATAATTGCTGAGCGCCGCACTACCCCTTTAAGTAGCATTCACAATCAATTAATGATATAGGGTATTCATTGTCAACCTGTAATTTTCTTATGTTTTTCCCTTTTTAACAACATTTAAAAACAGCTGAATTCACCTCATGTATGCTTGACAATGACTGACAGGCAGGATTTATTGCTTGCCCTCTGTCACCAGCTTCAGCAGGGCCTATTTTAATGGCTGACGGTGCTTGATAGAGAGAAACACACAAAGAAACAAATAGTACATTTTACTATGACATTATTGTATTGCTCTCATTTAACAGTTAGGAGTTTATTAAATACATTTTTACCAGTAGTCTTAAAGGAGAAGTCCCACAAAAGTTAAAAATCTCAGGCACACAGGGGTGAAGCATACATTATAAAGCATACTTACCTGTCCCTGTGCCCCGTCACGCCACTATTACTATTAGCCGCCGGATGTCATTCTCGGCCAGCAGTCAGGTATAACATGTACCTGGGTCCTCCAGCTGTAACGTCACAGCCTGACTGAGGGGTTAAATACTCAGCCAGTCAGTGACTGCAGAGGTGTCCCGCCCCAGTCAGTAAGCTGGATGAGTAAGCAATTCATCACTGGCATATGTGATTTTGCATCTGGAGGAGCTGCAGGACACCAGCAGCTGGTAGGAATCTGTAATTCAGTGCTGCAGGGGCATGAGGACAGGCAAGTATGCTTCCTGCAGTTCCCGCCCACAATCTTGCCCTTTCTCCTGTGCATAGCACTAAACCCACCTTGTAGACAAATAGCCACCGGCACTGCTGTACCTAGGCTTCCACACTCTCGGATCCCACAGACGAACAGAGACAGGTTAGTGCTCACTACGAATTTAGATGCATAGAAACTTAACAAGTTCGTAACAAGAAAGATGAGGGCACTCACCACTTATGTGATCTTTTTATTTCAATTCATCTCTTTGCGTGCGTGAATAGTATAGGGCATGCTGGGCTTAGCGAGGACGCCAGACACCCACCGGATCAGGTAACAGCTGTTTCACGCGCATGCGCGCTTCTACAGAAGTGGTGAGTGCCCTCATCTTTCTTCTTACAAACTAAACCCCACCACTACCTGTGTGTTCTGTCTTGGTTTCTTTGTTACTAGAGATGGACTAGTCACGACTCTCTGCCTGTCAGCGCACAGTGCAGGGATGAGGATGAATGACAGTCAGAGGCCAATAACGGGTCTCTCTAACTGTCAATTATTCCTGTACTGTGCGCTGACAGGCTGAGAGCCATGACTAGTCACAGACGGCTTGCCGCCCAGATGACTGGTTACCCCCGCAGACACATCTGGTAGCCTCAGGGAGCTGCACAGTAGCTCTATCCTATGCTGCTGGGACAATATCAGCACAATCATGGCGATTGGTTCCTTTTAAATAGCCAGGAGCAGTGGCATTCAAGTCAATACCTGGTAATAACCTAGCTTCATGTAACTATTGATGAGGTTACTGTTCTATACTGATCCCAGTTTGGTCCTATATACCAGCCCAGATGAAAAACACAAATGAAATAATCCACTGTAACACTGAATAACAATGACATATATTTACATATCCTACCAGATAGAGAGACTTCTTCTTGAGACTGCTTTAGTCGGCGTCTTTCTCTTGCTGATAAAGGTCGCTGATCCTATATAAAGGTAAACAGAAACACCGTTCATTGGCATGCATAGGCAAACAATTTCATGGCCTTGCAGTAAAATCCTGTAGAAAATCGATATTACATGCAAGGATAAGCGTCTGGTCATTCTAATACAGGGAAACAGACAGCCTGCACCTGTATTTTGTACCTGAGATAGTAGACTGCTACATCTAGGTCCGCCACCGGACTCTGCAGAAGTGCTCTTCCTTTCAGGACTGCTGAGGGATTTAGGAGCAGAGCGATGTATGGCAGGAGGAGAAGGAAGAGGTCTTGCACAAACCGCAGGAAGCTAGAAACACAATGATATCCAGTCATTATTTATTTATTTATTTATTTATTTATTTATTTATATGTGGCTGAGGTAAAAAAAAATAAAAAATAAAAAAGAACCAATACTCACCAGCCTAAACTCCTCCACAGGTCCTCTTGGCTATTTCCAGGTTGCTGATGATGTTCCATCCCTGCAGGGACTACCCCATTCAGCCAATCACTGATTGAGAGAGGATACTGATGTGGCTAGTAATTGGCTGAGCAGGGGAGTCCCTGCAGGGATCAGCAGCATCCTGGAAACAGCCAAGAGCACCAGGGATTGTAAGGACTGGAGTGGCAGCTGTAGAGAATAGGGGCAGGCAGTTATCTTTTTTTTTACACAATATTCACCTCAGAGTGTGAAGATATATTTTCTCTCATCTTCTGTCTTCGATGTCTGGATAAAGATGGCTCAGATACAGAATTATGGGGTTGTATTTCAGTTTTTGCTACTACTCCATCCTGTAAAAAAAAAAGTATAAATATATAATATAATATTATAAATTATGTTATTGAAGGTTTGGTTAAACAAAATACAACATTAGGGGGGAGATTTATCAAACTTGTGTAAAGTTTCTTAAATTGTCTTAGTTGCCCCTAGCAACCAACCAGATTCCACCTCTCATTTTTCAAAGAATCTGCGAGGAATGAAAAGTGGAATCTGATTGGTTGCTAAGGGCAACTGAGCCAGTTTTACTTTACAACATAAATCTCCCCCGGGGAGTTTTATGGGATTCTAGATTGATGACCTACCTTAAAGGGAAACAATCACTCTAAAAATGCCCAGGAAGCTATATGTACAGTGCAATGAAGCCCCCTTTGCACATTCCCCCAGAAACCATAGTTTGTAACTGTCCCGCACTGTATGCAAATTACCCTTGAATAGTCATGTGGGTGTTACTCAGCGGCAAACTTGTCACCGATGGCGCGAATGAGTTGGTTGTAATCCTGCCTCTCTGGGAGCGTCGGTGCCCCGGGAAGGGGCGTGATTCTCAATGCAGGAGCCGTGCACATCATAGAGGGGCCATCCGGAGAGGCGGGATTAAAGCCAACTCAAGCACACCATTGGTGAATGCCCATGTGACTAGTTGAGGGTAATTTGCGTATGGCGTGGGACATTTAAAATCTTTGTTTCGTATGCCGTACATATAAATTCCTGGACATTTTTAGAGTTATTAGTTCCCTTAATGATCAGCTGAACGAAGGGGTAGCAGCACTGTTGCCCTTTCATTCTGCTGATCAGTGATGATCTAATTCTGGCAAGGAAATCAATGTAACAGTCCAGAAAACATTATGACAACTTGTTTGTACATGACACAATAACACATTTCATTACAGGGAAATTCGGGAAACCTCTGCCTAGGTGGATTGACTGCTGTAACATTTCATGCAAGTCTGGCCACTCGGGGTGTCAACCAAGCCAGAGTGGGCGGGAGGAAGCTGGAGGGGGAGTGACTAAATGCCGCTGCAGCTCCAACCCAATGTAATTTAGAGGGCTTTTAAGGGACCTGACAGGTTCAGTTTAATAGAAAATCATGCAAGTTATACATACGGGTTCTGTAACAGGTTCAAATGGTTCTAAGAGTTTTTCAGTAGATTCCAAAGATTCCTACAAGGAGACAGGAAAAAAAAACCTTATAAATATTGCTATGTGTACATTCCTATAAGACAGAGCTTTCTTATAGGTGAGCAAACCGGGTTCGGGTTCGAGTCCATCCGAACCAGAACTTTCGTCATTTGATTAGCTGGGGCTGCTGAACTTGGATAAAGCTCTAAGGTTGTCTGGAACACATGGATACAGCCAATGACTATATCCAGGTTTTCCACATAGCCTTAGGGCTTTATCCAACTTCAGCAGCCACCGCTAATCAAATGCCGAACGCTCGGGTTCGGATGGACTCGAGCATGCTCGAGGTTCGCTCATCTCTACTCATAATGTAATAGCAGACTACTGAATTCTAATACATTACACTCTGTGGCAACATACAATAACTACTATTCCCTAACAGTAGGCCTACTAAGCAAACAACCTTGGGAATCCTATATAGTCCCCCTGACTGCAGAAGCTTTTCCCACTCTCTGTTAAGGTCAATAGGAGACCTAGTGAAGAGATCAGAGAATATAGTCTTCTTTGACTATGAAGCAGCCATAAACTGCAGTGACTAAAGAGTTAAAATGGTGGGGATAAGCTGTTAGTTACAGCTTAAGTTCTTAAAGCATAAGCAGCAGGGTTGCAGGACATCAAAAGACATTGTTGCAGAATGAGGACCAGCAACGGCTGTCATCAAGAAATAGTAGACAGCTGCACAATGGAAGTGTCACTACTCTTTAGCCCTTATAGATACCCTTATGTAAAGATGTTAAGTATTCCTCCAATTCCAATATGAGACCCAAAAAATGTTTACACTGACTACCGGGCACTCTGAAAACAAATATTTTTAGCTATAAAAGAGCTTTATAGACATTCAAACACTATTGTAAAAAACATACACACAAGCATTTAAGGAATAGTATGTGCTGTATATATGTTACCTGATTCACCTGATGGTCAGCTTTGTGGGCTGGTTGTAAAAGTTTCATGGTGTCCTCATCATCCTGTATGTTTGCAGGAGTAGCTGGAGGCAAACTTTTATTTTCCATGTTGGAGTGTAACGCTGGACGCAGTTTCCCTTTGATGTCTGGCTCTTTTGGACCGCTTGGTGTCATTTTACCTGGAGTGTCCCTGCAATCATTCTGAGGCTTAGGGATCAAGTGTTCATCACCTGACGCTCTATTGTCATTGGGCAGGATACCGATATCCACCTTGCTGAGAGTCGAAATAGAAGCTGCCGAATTGTTCAAGTCTGGGGGGTCGGGAGCGGCTGGAGGAATAGAGGCTGCTTTCGTCTTTACCGGACTTTTTGCTTTATTCTGTATGGGAAATGGACAATTATGCATTAACCCTTCCATGTCCTTATGATTATAAAATGAGTTTGTAATAGGAAGACAAGGCTACAGACAATTCTGTGAGAGGTTAGCTCTTGGAAAAATTGATTTACCAGTAACCTGATCACTTCCAATAAGATGACTGACATATAACTGGAAGCTGCTATTTAGTTACAGTCACGATCGTGTGAACTTTTTTTTTCTAGTTTACAATGCATAAAAAAAAAACAAATGAGATAAAGCTACTGGGTTTTACTGATGGCTTAAAGAGGATGTACCATCAGGTACATCCTCTTCAACCCAAACCCACTGATCGAACGGCGCCGGCACGGCTACGCCGGTGCTGCGGTCCGTTTTTGGGACCGAGGCCCGGTTCCAGTGCACGGCGCCGTTCTATGCACCGGAACCGGCCAGTGCTCAAGCACTGGAGGCCGGACGGGCCGCCCCCAGTGGGAGGGAATTCCTGTATGAACGGAGCCGCATCATACAGGTGAGGGAATTCCCTCCCACTTGGGGCGGCCCAACCGGCCTCCAGTGCTTGACCACCAGCCGGTTTCGGTGCATAGAACGGCGCCATGCACGGGAACCGGGCCTCGGTCTGAAAGACGGACCGCGACACCGGCTTCCCCGTGCCGGCGCCGTTTGATCAGTGGGTTTAGGTTAAAGGGGATGTACCAGGTGGTACATCCTCTTTAAACAAGTGCAGAGCCTACCTAGTTATTCATGGCCTATGGCTGTGTCAATGTTTTCCAGGACTCCCTAGGGCTTCATCTAACATCTCCAGCCACCCAGAGATAAATGCAGAGCTTTCGAGTTCGCCAGAACCTAAATGTTTGGCAAGTTTGTACACCACTACGTATCAACAAACTGTTCAGGATAAGCTGTTGTGTGTGTTTATAAGGTTTTATAAGGTGTTTATACTACTGGCCATTACATAATATGGTATTATTCACCAGGTTTCCCACTCTACAGATGTTTCCCATACACTGAACACAGACAAGCAAAAGAGATCATGCATCTTTATATCTTTATATCTCTACAACACAACCTCCAAGGAAGCAGCAGGGAGGACATTATAGAGCAGTATCCAGCAATGTAAGCTATGAATCTGGGCGAGATAAATTTTAGTAGATCTTTTATCAATGTCTGTTTCTCACTCAGAAACCCCTCTAAATCATAGTAACTGTGTGAAAGGGATATTCCAGTAAGGAAAGTGTTAACCCTCTTCAATCCCTACTCATAATCTAAGCTGTTTGCAATAGGCTTCTATGTCATGAATTGGGCTGTTTGTCTGTATCACATGCTGACTCATATTGTGAAGCTGCTAAAAATGCTCACTGCCTGATCCACTCTGTCTCCACTCTTCTGTCCATCCCCTCCCTTTTGAGACAGAGGACATGTGATCTCCACCTCTTTTGTGGGCCAGGCAAGCTGTAACACCTCATCTGTAAATGACTTACACCTATCAGTGATCACGTTGCCAAAGAAAGAGCCAGTGGTGGGTTGGCTCTGAGGTGCAATGCATGTTGGGAGATGTAAATTCCCAGCCAGATGCCATGATGTAAAAGTGGGATCAGGGCCGTTTCTGCTATGAGACGGAATGAGTATTCCGCCTCAGGCGGCAGATTCTGGGGGGGTGTGGGGTTGTGCAGGCGCGGGTGATTCGGTTACGGCGGGGGGGGAGGGGGGTTTGCTAGTGAGGGGGCGACCGTCTGAGGTTTGCCTCAGGCGGCAGAGACCCCAGAATCGGCCCTGAGTGGGATCATTTGTAAAAGTTTGAATACAGCGCTAAGATTATTTTAGACAAGGGGGAAAGGTGTCAAGCGACTGGTAGGGGATTGCTGAGTGCACCTATATTCTTGTTTTGTGCATTTTATTTTTTCATGGAATCATAGGAATACCCCTTTAATGACTGCCTGTGTGTTGGGAAAAAATATTGACATTTTCTAAACCATATGGTGCAGCCTGCAAACACACTACAGAATAAATAAACCATCATTTACCGCTTTATGCTTTTTCCTGTCCCCACTGGCCGATTCTGCTTGTGGTCTCTGAACTTGCAGGTCGCCATCTTTTGAGACACTAGTGTGACTGGAGTCTACTGATTTCTTTCGCCGTTTGACTTGTTTTCTTAAGAAAAAAAAATTGAATTGAAAAAACAAACAAAAAAAAACAAAAACTTTTTTTATATCTTTAAAATCTAAAATGTATTGGCAGCTCTCTGCTCCCCTGTACCTTCTCTCAGCCATTTACAAAGTGTATATAATCAGTATAGAACCACTATAGCACTTACAATTTTGTGTTCTGTAAGAACATGGCAATGTGTTGTTTGATGAATGGCTTTCGCAGTATCTGCCTTGCTGTAGGCCTCCTTTCAGGCTGGCGACTTAACATTGTTCCAATCAGATCCTTCAGTTCATTACTGTAATCTCTGGGCATTGGAGGAAGCTGTAAAGTGTAAAAAAAAAAAAAAAAAAAAAAAAAAGAGATAAATGACTTACATGCTAATATCTATTAGAATTTATTACCGCCAGATGCTGGGACATGGTATTAAAGCTGGCTGTACGAACAACGCTGGCATATTGTTTTGACTGCTGGAGGATTAACCTCCATTTGAATCTGTCAGCACTCGCATGCTCCTCGTTCCCTGGTCGCTGCCGGCGCTATTATCACTTTTTACTTGAACAAGCACCATTACCTATGCTATAAAATAAGGTATGAAAACCGCACAATTTACCCTTTACACCTGTGTAGAGATGTCAGAATGCACAAAGGGGGTGACAGTGTCACTTTAACCCCTTAAGGTCAAAGCCTATTTTCGTTTTTGCGCTTTTGCTTATTCCATCTTAAGTTTAAAAGTCCATAGCGCTTGCATTTTTTCACCTAGAGACGTATATGAGCGCTTATTTTTTGCGAAACCAATTGTACTTTGCAATGACAGGCATTATTTTTCCATAACATATGCTGCGAAACCGGAAAAAAATCATTTGCGCTGTCAAATTGAAAAAAAAAACGAATTTGTTTTGATTTCGGGGAGTTTTGCATTTACGCCGTCCGTCCTATGGTAAAACTGACTTGTTATGCATGTTCCTCAAGTCGTTACGATTACTATGATATATAACATGTATAACTTATATTGTATCTGATGGCCTGTAAAAAATTCAAACCATTGTTAACAAATATACGTTCCTTAAAATCGCTCCATTCCCAGGCTTATAGCGCTTTTATCCTTTGGTCTATGGGGCTGTGTGAGGTGTCAGTTTTTGCGCCATGATGTGTTCTTTCTATCGGTACCTTGATTGCGCATATACGACTTTTTGATCGTTTTTTATTACATTTTTTCTGGATTTGATGCGACCAAAAATGCGCAATTTTGCACTTTGGAATTTTTTTGCGCTGACGCCGTTTACCGTGCGAGATCAGGAATGTGATTAATTAATAGTTCGGGCGATTACGCGCGCGGCGATACTAAATATGTTTATTTATTTATTAATTTATATTTATAAAATGGGAAAAGGGGGGTGATTTGGACTTTTATTAGGGGAGGGGATTTTTTATTAATAAAAACACTTTTACTTTTTTTTTTACTGTAACTAGAAGCCCCCCTGGAGGACTTGTATATAGACAGCACTGATCTCTCATAGAGATCAATGCTGTGTATATACACAGCAAAGATCAATTAGATCAGTCATAGATTACTATGGCCTGCTGCAGGCCATAGCAATCTATTGCCGAGCCGGGATCAGCGTCATTCCGACGCTGAGGCCCGGCACGGGCAGAAGAACGGATCTCCCCCCCGCGATGCGATCGCGGGGGGGAGATCCGTCCCACTAGGTTTGACAGCTGCACTTAGAGGCTTAATTAGCCGGCGCGGCAACGGGACCCGTTGCCGCGCCGGCTAATAGAGGCACTGCCCGGCTGCACGTGTCAGCCGGGATCAGCGCCGTTCAGAGCGCGGTCCCAGCGGGACCCCGCTCTGAACACCCCGAGCGGCACCATGACGTATCAGATACGTCATGGGTCGCTAAGGGGTTAAGTATATAAATGGCCCCTAAAAGAAATATGGGGAAAAGATGTTCTAGGTAAAAAGACAAAAGACAAAGGTGTACTGCCTCCGCCTGGTGAAAGAAAAGGTTCAATCTCCGGAGGCGACAAGCCTTCACCATGAGAACAGTGAATCTGTAGAACAATGTACCGCAGGATCTGGTCACAGCAAAAACGGTAGATCGCTTCATAACAGGCTTAGACAAGTTCTTAGAACACAATAACATTAAGGCATATGTATAGAACCTATCATGATTAGTGATGAGCGAGTACTAAAATGCTCGGGTGCTCGTTACTTGAAACGAATATCTCCCGATACTCGAGTGCTCGTTTCGAGTAACAAACCCCATTGAAGTCAATGGGAGACTCAAGCATTTTTGCAGGGGACCCAGGTTCGGTAGAGGGAAGGTCGTAGCAAAACCTGTCAACCTCAGAAATTGATGGAAACACAACGGAAATGGACAAGAAACAGCAGGGGCAGCATGTATGCATGCCTCTGAGGCTGCCTAATGGCACCATTATGCCTAATTCTGTGCAACAGCCTGGTTAAAACAGAGGTAGGCATAGTTGACCACCCAAAAACTCAGCCTGACACAGCATGGCATTGAGAACACAGGGAAACATTAAAACAGAGGTAGCTTATCATGAAACACCCAAAAATTTAGCCTGACACAGCATAGCGGTGAGGACAGAGTGAACAAGGTAGAAGCGGTAGCCAGTCAGCCTCCAAAAATTATACCAGACCTAGCATGGCAGAGAGCACACAGAGAACCATTAAAAGTGAGTGAGGAAGCAAGTGAGCCTCCCAAAAATTAGGCCAGACACAGCATGGCATTCAGCACACTGAGATCCATTACAAGTGATTGAGGAAGATAGTGAGCCTCCCAAAAAGTAGGCCAGACAGAGCATGGCAGTGAGGACACAGAGAACCATTAAAAATGAGTGAGGAAGCTAGTGAGCCTCCCAAAAATTAGGCCAGACACAGCACGGCATTCAGCACACTGAGATCCAATACAAGTGATTGAGGAAGCTAGTGAGCCTCCCAAAAATTAGGGCAGACACAGCATGGCAGTGAGGACACAGAGAACCATTAAAAATGAGTGAGGAAGCTAGTGAGCCTCCCAAAAATTAGGACAGACACTGCATGGCATTCAGCACACAGAAAACCATTACAAGTGAGTGAGGAATCAAGTGAGCCCACCCAAAAATTGGAGTGAGTCCAGGGGCTGGGATATGTAGTGGACATGAACCCGGGTGCTGACAGCTAACTGGCTAGGCCTGCTGTCAGTCACCACTCACCATCAAGAGTACAATTGATGCCTCTCAGTGATGATGGCACCAGCTGCACTGAAGACCCGCGCTGACAACATGCTAGCGGCAGGGCAGGCCAGCACCTCCAAGGCGTAAAGCGCCAGTTCGGGCCACATATCCAGCTTTGAAACCCAGTAGTTGTAGGTAGCAGAGTGATCGTGAAGGACGGTGGTATGGTCAGCAAGGTACTCCCTCACCATCTTCCTGAAGGCTTCCCCCCTACTCTGTCTAGACTGGGGATGGTTGACATAGTCTTGCTGGGGTGCCATGAAACTGTCAAAGGCCTTGGAGAGTGTTCCCCTGCCCCTTGACAAGCTGCCTGGTCCACCGAGGGTCCAGGAGGGTGAACACCCAGTAATCTGTGTTGTCAAAAAAATTTTTAACCCGAGGGTCACGGGAAAGACAGCCTAACATAAACTCAGCCATGTGCGCCAGGGTCCCAACACGCAAGAACTCCCTCCCCTGACTAGCCTCAATTTCCTCATCCTCCACCGATTCACCCTCTTCAGGCCATACACGCTCAACAAGTAAGGATCAAGCATGGGTACCCTCAGTGGCGGCACCAGTCTGCTCCTCGTCCTCCTCATCCTCTACTCGGTGTTGAGAAACTGATGTCAGGGTGGTCTGGCTATCTAGCGGCGGCCGTTCTTCACCCGTCTCCTGAGACGAAGACAAAGTGTCAGACACAACAGCGGGATGTTGAGGCTGATGATGGCGTCATCTCCGCTGACCATCTGTGTTGACTCCTCAAAGGGGCCCAGTACCTGACAGATAGCAGACATCCACGTCCACTCCTCATTGTAGATTTGAGGTAGCTGACTGACCTGACTACCGCTTCGTACCGAGGTTGACATCTGGCATTCCACAATGGCTCTGCGTTGCTGGTAAACCCTGGCTACCATCTGGAAGGTGGAATTCCACCTCGTGGGCACGTCGCACAGCAGTCTGTGAGCCAGCAGTTGCAAGCGCCTTTGCACTGCCCTAAGGGTGGCAGCATCCGTGGTTGACTTGTGGAAATGCGCACAGATGCGCCGCACCTTGGTGAGCAAGTCAGCCAAATTGGGGTAGGTCTTAAGAAACCGCTGCACCACTAGGTTGAACACGTGGGCCAGGCATGGTACATGTGTGAGGCTGCCGAGTTGCAGAGCCGCCACCAGGTTTCGCTCGTTGTCCCACACAACCATGCCTGGTTTGAGGCTCCGTGGTGCGAGCCAAAAATCTGACTGCGCCGTGATGCCCTGCAACAGATCCTGGGCGGTGTGCCTCTTGTCGCCTAAGCTCAGCAGTTTCAACACCGCCTGTTGGCGCTTACCACCGCACTGCTGATGCTACGAGATGGAGGGGATGTGCTCGTGGAGGATAATAGAGAGGAGGAGGAAGAAGAGGAGGAGAAAGGTGTACAACTCATGAGAGACCGCAACCGAGGTAGGCCCCACAATCCTCGGGGTGGGCAGCACATGAACGGAACCAGGGTCAGACTCTGTCCCAGCCTCCACCAAGTTGACCCAATGTGCCGTCAGGGAGATATAGTGTCCCTGCCCGCCAGCACTTGTCCAAGGTGGACCTTGTCGCTGACCACGTTGGTCAGGGCACGGATGATGGTATCCGACACGTGCTGGTGTAGGGCTGGGACGGCACACCATGAAAAGTAGTGGCGGCTGGGGACAGAGTAACGAGGGACAGCAACCGCCATGAGGTTTTTAAAAGCCTCTGTCTCTATCAGCCGATAGGGCAGCATCTCCAAGCTCAGCAGTTTGCCTATGTGCACATTTAGGGCTTGTGCATGCGGGTGAGTGGAAGTGTATTTGCGCTTCCGTTCAAAGGTCTGCTGCAGGGACAGTTTAACGCTGCGCTTGGACACCTTGCTGGAGGGTGTAGAGCATAGTGGAGGTGAAGGGGTGCGTGTAGGGCGGGAGGCGCTCGTGCCTGGGGCCTGGGCGGGAGGACTGACAGAGCCAGCACGTGACACAGGGGAAAGAGCAGGTGTGCGACTTGCACTCGCTGAACGGCCTTGGTTCCACAGAGTGGGGTGTTTAGCACTCATATGCCTGCGCATGCTGGTAGTGGTTAGGCTGGTAGTGGTGGCTCCCCTGCTGATCCTTGCGTGGCACACGTTGCACACTACAGTCCGTCGGTCATCCGCAGTTTCTTTAAAAAACCTCCAGACTTGGGAACATCTAGCCCTGGCCACGGGAGTTTGACTCCGTTAAACAGTCGCTGATCTACCCGCTCTGCCCCTGCTTCTCCCTCTGCCCACCCCTCTTCCTCTACCAACCGGTCCTGCGGGTGAACTTGCCTCCCCCTCAGAAGCACGGTCTTCACTAGGCTTATCCACCCAGCTCGGGTCAGTCACCTCGTCCTCATCCACCAGCTCCTCACTCTCCTCCTCACTTAGAGTTACATCCATGACAACAACCTCACTGTCTGATAACCGGGTCTCATCGTCATCACCAGACACCTCTTCCAACCCCGCTTGCAAGTCCCCACTCTCATCACTCACTGACTACGTGAGCTGCATACTTTGGGCATCAGGACAGATCGACTGCTCCGGTTGCTCTGACTCAGCGAAGGGTCCAGAAAACAGTTCCTGGGAGCATGGTGGTGGATCTGAATCCCTTCTTTTCCTGGAGGGGCCAGGCTGTGATGAAGGAGGCTGAGCTAATGGAGCAAGGGTTCCACTCCCTTAGGTAGCATGGGTGGACTGCGTAGAAGACTGGGTGGTGGATAAGTTACTGGACACATTACCCGCTATCCACGTGATCACCTGTTGACACTGCTGCGGTTTCAATAATGGTCTACCTTGAGTCCCCGTAAGTTGGGCAAAGAAGCTAGGGAGTGGACGGCTGCGGTGTGCCACTGCTACCTCCTCAACAGGTGCTGCTGTGTCACCCTGCCCTGAACCACGGCCTCCGGCAACCACATCACTTGGAACCCCACGCCCTTGACCCTTACCCCTGGGGTTCACCATTTTATGGACACTGCACAGTATGGAACTTAAAAAGGCGTATGAAATACAGAAATCAGGAAAAATACTTGGAGTACCCACTGGTTTGGTGAGGCTGGAAGGTACAATCTGGTATTGGCGTGAACTAGACACACTCTGACACCCCCTTCAAAATCAGCACAGCAGTGAAGTTGTTGTATGCAGGATGTACTATAAATCCCAGCAATACCGTGTAGTGCCCACAGGTTTAGGGGGGGGGGGGGGCTAAACGGTTAAATCTGTTATTGACGTGAACTATACACACTATGACACCCCCTTCAAAATCAGCAGTGAAGTAGTTCTATGCAGGATGTACTATAAATCCCAGCAATACCGTGTAGTGCCCACAAGTTTAGGGGGGGGGAGGGGGGGGCTGGACGGTTAAATCTGTTATTGACGTGAACTATACACACTATGACACCCCCTTCAAAATCAGCAGTGATGTAGTTGTATGCAGGGTGTACTATAAATCCCAGCAATACCGTGTAATATAGCTGCACCACCAGCCCTAAAATAAAAAAATAAAAAAAGTACACTGAGCAGTGCTGCACTTCTTAGGGGTCTGTGTGCAACACCTAATGTCCCCTTTCTGCCAGCAGCCGGTCAACACAGTGTGCTGGTTAAATCGCGGTAGCAGCACTGCAAGTCCCAGCCAGCAGTCTGTAGTAATAGTATTAATAAAAGCTTTTAAGCCCTGAAAAGGGCTGTTTGTTTGTATTGCTAGTATTCCCTGCCTACTGGAACACTAAATCCTACACTGACACTCTCCCTGACCAGCAGCAGCTCTGTCCCTGATCTCTCACAGCATGCATCTGAAGCGAGCACTGCCGGCGCTGAGTTTTATATGGCAGGGTCATCTGATCTGGCCAACCAATCGCTGCTATCGACATGTATGGGTCCCACGTCATCGCAGGATGTACCAAAGAGTCTCCTGCATGTTTATTGGCTGAGAAATAGCACCCAAACGTACAGGAAACGGATGATGAGATTTTCTCGAGTATCACGAGATGCTCGTCCGAGTAACGAGTACCATCGAGTACCCTAATACTCGATCGAGTACCAAGCTCGGACGAGCACGTTCGCTCATCACTAATCATATGTAATAATAAAAATAATAATAAATAATAATATATTTATTTGTATAGCGCCAACAGATTCCGCAGCGCTTCTCCCCTTCCCTTCACCAATCCCCTCCTTGGTTGAACTTAATGGACAAGTGTCTTTTTTCAACCATATTAAAGGGCAACTCCGATGTTTTTCTTTTTTAGGTTATTTAACAAACATTACAACGTTATATAAGTTTTCATTGGCTGGACAGCATCACATGGCTTCCAGCTTGCTCAGTCCTGATTGGCTGAGCTTGCTGGAAGTCATGTGCACCAGCAGCCTTTTCTCTCCCATTCACTTCACACAAACCCGGAAGTGAAGGAGTTCTGAAGACGCCGGCGGAGGGGGATTCTAGTGCCAATTGTCACCGGAGGGATAGTGAGTATGAACTGTGTTTTGGGTTTTTTTTAGGTCCTGCCGGAGTTGTCCTTTAACTACGTAACTATGTACTATATTGGCAAATAAACAGAAACTATTTGAGTTTCTGGAGTTTTCTAAAATAACAATATTGAGTTTCG
Organism: Dendropsophus ebraccatus; assembly: GCF_027789765.1. Classification (NCBI taxonomy): domain Eukaryota; kingdom Metazoa; phylum Chordata; class Amphibia; order Anura; family Hylidae; genus Dendropsophus; species Dendropsophus ebraccatus. Next base: position 136,887,046 of record NC_091457.1, on the reverse strand, counting down.
GCCCACGCTCCAAAAACATACAGATAAGTTACTATGGAATTTAGACTGTGAGCTCCAATGGTGACGTTAGGAACAATCTATGAACAGCACTGCAGAATATAACGACGTCACATAAATAAAATAAAAATATATGTGTGGGGTGTTGTATAATAATTGTGCAGTTATAAAAGGACATTACCTTTCCTTCAATGATCCGATAAACTAAAGAGTTCATGTCCTTGGCATTGAAGGCATGCCTCAGCGTCGCCATCTCGTACACACAGCATCCCAGGGCCCACACATCAGACTAAAATGATAGGGATTAGAGACATTGGTTACTATTGTCCTGACTGTGAGCACAAACAAAATATAATCTGTTCCTAAAGATACTTAGATCATGGTAACAAATTAAAGAGAATTAATACGTACAAGAACTTAAAGTGGTACTCTGGGGAAAAAAGTTTTTAAATCAACTGGTGTCAAAAACGTTGTGCAGATTTGTAATGTACTTTTAATAAAAAAAAAAAAAACCTCAAGTCTTCCAGTACTTCCAGCTGCTGTATGTCCTGCAGGAAGTGGTGTGTCCTTTCCAGTCTGACACAGTGCTCTCTGCTGCCACCTCTGTCCATGTCAGGAATTGTCCAGAACAGTAGAAATTCCCATAGCAAACCTTTTGTGTTCTATACAGTTCCTGACATGGACAGAGGTGGAAGTGGAAGCAGAGAGCACTGTCAGACTGGAGAGAATACACCACTTCCTGCAGAACATACAGCAGCTGCTAAGTACTGGAAGGTTTGAGGTTGTTTTTTTTATTACAAATCTATATAACTTTCTAAAAGCAGTTGATTTAATAAAAAAAATACCCAAAGTAACCTGATTTAAAAAAAGAACGAAATACAAATTGTAGCAAAACAGTAATATAAACAATGTGGGCTATTACCTTATAATTGTATGGCTTATTGGAAAATAGCTCTGGGCTCATATAGTAAGGCGTCCCAATAAGAGTACTGGCCATATCATACTGGCTTTCCAGGACCCGTGCAATCCCCAGGTCTCCTACTTTGATGATGTTCGATTTAGTCAGGAAAATATTCTGCGTCTTCAAGTCCCGATGCATAACGTGCAAATCATGTAAATACTGTGAAAAGAAGATGCTATCATTATATAGAAAACAACTATAAGGTCACTTACAAGACGCTCTGTTCTCCCGATCGATCGCGGTCTGAACACTCAGACCCCAATAGATCAAAACTTTTTACGTGTCTCAAGTTTATTTTATTAAAAAAAAAAAATAAAAAGCTATCTTTATCTAACCAGTGTACATCTAATGATTGTTAGGATTATCTAAAGGGATGAGCGAATCTACAGTAGGGACAAAGTGTTCCTATCTGTATTCCGCTCAATAGGCTGCAGGACTTTAATGTCTGCTCTGTGCCGCTCCCCCCAGGTGCTGGAAAAAAAGATGGATCCAGTCCTGGGAAACTGGGAGAGGTTTCCCAGGACTGCATCGATCTTTTCCCAGCACCTGGAGAGGAGCGAGAAGGAGCAGAGCAGACATCAAAGCCGGTAAGAAGGAAGTGTTTCGCCTCGTTCCTACTGTAAATTCGCTCATCTCTAATTATCTGTTATTACTGATTAATAAATGCAACTTACCAGTAAATAGGAGTACAGTAGGAGTCACTTACATCCAAAAGAGTATAGACCGTTTTTTCCCCCCTTTTAAATTAGCTGGTGTAAGAAAGTTATATAGGTTTGTGATTTACTTCTATTTAAAAAATTCCAACTTTCCATAAATTACAAATCTGAGACCAGTTGATTTAAAAGAAAACATTTTTAGCTGGAGTACCCCTTTTAAAGGACATATGCAAAAAGGGCATCAAATAGCTTAGGCAGCCCTACAGTTTCCAATACATGTTGCCCCTTACTGCTACCATAAAGGAAGTGCCTTTGTAAATAAAAAAAATATTAATTTTTATAAAGTTCTATTACAAAGTAAGATAACTTTATTAAAGGGGTTATCTAGCGCTACAAATACATGGCCACTTTTCCCCCTCTCGTCTCCAGATTGGGTGGGGTGTGCAATTAAGCTCCATTTACTTCAATAGAACTGTGTTTAAAACCCCACCCAATTTGGAGACAAAAGAGGGGGAAAAGTGGCCATGTTTTTGTAGCCCTGGATAACCCCTTTAAAGCAAAGTATTAGCAAATAGGGCCCTATTCCACCGGACGATTATCGTTCAGATTATCGTTAAATCGTTCGAATCTAAACGATAATCGTTCGGTTGAAATGCAGTTAACGATTAACGTCCGAACGAGAAATCGTTGATCGCTTTATAAGACCTGGACCTATTTTTATCGTTGCTCGTTCGCAAAACGTTCGCATTGAATAAGACGTCGTTCGGTCGTTTGCAATAGATACGAACGCAATAGCAAATAAATAGCGAAGAAAAAACAATCGCAATTACGATCATAAGTAACGATTATCGTTCCATGGAAATGAGTGAACTTTTTCAGGTTTGAGATCGTTAATCGTTAACGATTATGCAAACGATACTTGTCCGGTGGAATAGGGCCCTTAGTCTCCGGAGCAACCCTTTAAAAATGCATAAACATGATCTACACTTGTCAGGATAATGGTGAGGTAATGCTATCACCCCAGGGCCCACGTACACTTGCACCTGATGTAATAATCTCTAAGGGACATGAAGTTACCAAAATCCTTATTCCTGTACCTGTAGTGCCATGGCAATCTGCACAAACCACTCCACTACTTGGGATTCTGAAATGAGTTTCCCCTTTTGCTCCTTCAGCTTATGATACAAGTCTCCCCCCTCACAGAAGCCCATGACAATGTAGAGCAGGCCATCGTCCCCCTCCCAGGATTCCTTGTATGCCACAATGTTTGGATGCTTCAGCCGGGAGAGGAGCTGGGCCTCTTGTTCTGCTGCTTTCCGTTCTCTGCGAGGAGCGCTGCGGAGACTCAGCTTCTTAATCACATACTGGAAGACAAGCAGAAAAATAGGCATTATAAGAAGTCATAAAGGGGTTGAACATTTCTGAAATCTTTCTTGAATGGGTACTCTGGTGATTTATTTTTATTTTTTAATTTACTTCCATTTAAAAATCTCAAGTCTTCCAGTACTTATCAGCTGCTGTATGTCCTACAGGAAGTGGTGTATTCTTTCCAGTCTGAGTGCTCTCTGCTGCCACCTCTGTCCATGTCCAGGAACTGTCCGGAGCAGGAGAGGCACAATATATTAAACACACTAACTACTTAAAGGGGTAGTTCACACAAAAAATTTCTTTCAAACCAACTGATGCCAGAGATTTGTAATTAAATTCTATTTTAAAAAAAGATGTTATTGTGATTTTTTTTCGATTTTAGTCTTTATTTTAAGGTTAAGGGGATTTTTTCCAGAGCCTAAATTGGGTTTTCCAATTAAAAGTGACCAGGGTTGACCGTGCCCTTGACTCCTTTGCTTTGAATACAGCTGTGGGTCAACACGTGACCAATGGCTGCCAGAGAGAGCCAAGTACAGCACTCTGCTTTCTGGCAGCCCCATAGAGGTTTGAGTAGGAGATCACGGGGGATCCAACCTCTGTGCCCCCTGCCGATCTCCATATCTGGCCCTGCCAGCTCGGTTCCGAATAGAGCTGCGGGTATGGCGTGTGACCCGTGGCTCTTTTCATTCCTATGGAGCTGACGGAAAGAGCCAAGTACAGCACTCTTCGGGCGCAGGTCATGTGCCGTACTCATGGCTCTATTCATGACAGAGCCAGCTGGCCAGATACGGAGATCGACGGGGGTACAGAGGTCAAGCCCCTCACGATCTCCTATCTCCTAGTGCATTTTTCCTGGAATACCCAGTGCCCATGTATGAGTGAAGCGGTGATCATGTATGCACAAGGCTTCTCCATTCAAGCTCTAGGGGTCTGACAGGAATAGCGACCAAACTTGCAATACTTCGATCATTTTTCTTCCATTTTTCTTTTTTAGGCAAGATGACCAAAATTTAAAATTCTGGTACAAGCTTTTTTTTGTTTTTTTCCCCCTGGAAAAATAGTATTATAGTTCACGTTGTTATGAACATGCAAGTGACAAATATGTATTTTTCTTTTCTTGTAATGACACATGCTTTATAGGGAAAAGGGGAAATTTGTGTATTTGTAAGAGCGCCGCTGAGGGTGGTTTCACATGCATTTTTTGTGGGGTTTTTCAGGCCTTCAATGAACCATCAGAAAAACTGCCAAAGATTTTTCTGGCGTTTTGGATGTTAGGTGTGCCTGGCTTTTTCATTTTGCCTTTGGCAACAGTTTGCAGAAAAAAATGCCAAACCCTTATCATGCTGCGTTTAAAAAAAAACTGCCACAAGCCAAAAAAAAAAAAAATGCCAGATAAGAGAAGAACACCACACACACACACAAAAAAAAAAAAAAAAAAAAAGGGATGGTTTTTTATAAAATTCCACTGACTCACAGATAACATCTGGCCGCTGAATTATTATAAATGCCATGATGTTTTTGCTAAAACTGAAGTCAGTGTGAAACCAGACTATAACTCACACACCATGAAGTACAGGTTGGGGTGCCTTAATAGGGTTAAAGGTTAACTGACAGCAGGTTTAAAGACTAACCTGCTTTTATATTTCTATAGGACTAAGGACACTAAGGAAGAGTAGGCTCACACTACAGAATGCACCCAGATAAGTTCCGGCGGATTCTGTGGCTAGTACCCGTTCATGGCGGCGCGCATATCCGCTGGCTCCAAAGACAACATTCTATGGCCAGGCCAATTCCGCATTCTGCCAAAAGAATAGACATGTCAGTTCTTTCAGCAGAACACGGAATCTGCCCGGCCATAGAATGATGTCTATGGAACGGGCGGATATGCGCGCCGCTGCGAACGGGTAATGCCTCCAGTATTACAGACCTATGGAGAAATGGGTTATTGAAATAAAGAATAAAAAAACACATTCAAAAGGTGTCCATTGCTTTCAATACCACACTGACACTTTCTGTTCTGTACAGATCACTTTTCAACAATCACCTCCTCACCACAGGTAGGATTACAATGTCAGGTGACACCTATACAACATACCCGATCACACCATTCACAACAGGTGATAGTCACTGCTCCCCCTCCCTGCGCAGGTTACAGAGCACAGAAACATACAGAGCTGATGACACTGTCTGTCTAGTCTGCTACTTTGCCCCAAACATCAACTACTCTTTCAGCAAAGTAATATTTTTTCACATAGTTAAAGGGAACCAATCAGCTCGATCTCGCTCCCAGATGCAATAACTACCAATCATACACAACTTCCCTACTGTATGTGCTGTGTCTTCATTGTGGCCAAAAACATTGTTTAATTCCAGCACAGAGAGAGGGAGAGAGATGGGAACTAGTCATCTGGGCGGTGTCCATCACTAGTCACAGCTCTCTGCAGGAGTGACTGACGGGCAAAGAGGTCAATAAATGCCAAACAATTAGACTCGAGCGATTGGACTGATCAGCTGTTCAGCACCACAATACACACTGAAAGGAACTGGTCATTGTGTAGCAGTTCTGCTCCTATTCACTTAAATGGCAGCTATGCTGCAGTTGCACATCGCCACCGCTACACAAACTGTGTGTATTACAGCACTGAATGGTTGATCAGCACAGGTGATGGGTCTCTGTGCCCTGACAAGAGCAGTTATCATATTTAGAGGGTTTTTCCCATCCGGCTTCTTATAATGTATCCCATGAGTCTTTGCTTGCACTCTCCTCTGCCCACTACATCCACCGATTCATCTCCATCCCCAGCAGCTTTGGCCATTTCCCTCCTTCAAGGTGCAGTTACTACTGAGTAGGAGATGCTGTATGACATGTCTTCTGGGGGCTGGTTCTACTGAGGCGAAAACATCTTGCGAACAGGGTTGTGTCCTACTCTTGGCACTGTAAGAGTCACATGACCATAATAGAGACACACGCTCACTGACCAAGTCACAAAATGCCTGCTTGCCATATCAGCAGCCCCACAGAGCGCATGCTGGTCACATGACCATCCGATAGAATGCCACAGAGCGCACACTCGTCACATGATTATCTGATAGAATGCCTAGTGGTCACATGACCAGCCCACAGAGCGCATGCTGGTCACATGATTATCTGATAGAATGCCACAGAGCGCACACTCGTCACATGATTATCTGATAGAATGCCTAGTGGTCACATGACCACAGAGCACATACTGGTCACATGATTATCTGATAGAATGCCTAGTGGTCATGTCACCGGCTCACAGATTGCTGACATGATAAAGAAACAACAGTATACAACCCATTTAACCTGTAATCCTCTTAGTTTGTCAATTAGGGGTGCAGTATCATATAGTTGCATATCTACAAGGATACCATAGTGTATGGTTGTATATACAGAAGGACACCATACAGAACAGTATACAGAGTGATGTCAGAGCCCTGCAGCACTATACACTGTTGCTCTATGACTATAGGGTTGTACAGTGTTCTATAGTGCAGTATACAGAGTAATGGCAGAGCCCTGCAGCACTATACACTGTCACTCTATGGCTATAGGGCTATACACTGTGCTATAAGAGTATACAGAGTAATGGCAGAGCCCTGCAGCACTATACACTGTCAATCTATGGCTAAAGCGCTATACACTGTGCTATAAGAGTATACAGAGTAATGGCAGAGCCCTGCAGCACTATACACTGTCACTCTATGGCTATAGGACTATACACTGTGCTATAGTGCAGTATACAGAGTAATGGCAGAGCCCTGCAGCACTATACACTGTCACTCTATGGCTATAGGACTATACACGGTGCTATAAGAGTATACAGAGTGATGGCAGAGCATTGCAGCACTATACACTGTCACTCTATGGCTATAGGACTATACACTGTGCTATAAGAGTATAAAAAGTGATGGCAGAGCATTGCAGCACTATACACTGTCACTCTATGGCTATAGGACTATACACGGTGCTATAATACAGTATACAGAGTGATGGCAGAGCATTGCAGCACTATACACTGTCACTCTATGGCTATAGGACTATACACTGTGCTATAATACAGTATACAGAGTGATGGCAGAGCATTGCAGCACTATACACTGTCACTCTATGGCTATAGGGCTATACACTGTGCTATAAGAGTATACAGAGTAATGGCAGAGCCCTGCAGCACTGTACACTGTCACTCTATTGCTATAGGACTATACACGGTGCTATAATACAGTATACAGAGTGATGGCAGAGCATTGCAGCACTATACACTGTCACTCTATGGCTATAGGACTATACACGGTGCTATAAGAGTATACAGAGTGATGGCAGAGCATTGCAGCACTATACACTGTCACTCTATGGCTATAGGACTGTACACTGTGCTATAATACAGTATACAGAGTGATGGCAGAGCATTGCAGCACTATACACTGTCACTCTATGGCTATAGGACTATACACTGTGCTATAATACAGTATACAGAATGATGGCAGAGCACTGCAGCACTATACACTGTCACTCTATGGCTATAGGGCTATACACTGTGCTATGAGTATACAGAGTGATGGCAGAGCATTGCAGCACTATACACTGTCACTCTATGGCTATAGGACTATACACTGTGCTATGAGTATACAGAGTGATGGCAGAGCATTGCAGCACTATACACTGTCACTCTATGGCTATAGGGCTGTACACTGTGCTATGAGTATACAGAGTGATGGCAGAGCATTGCAGCACTATACACTGTCACTCTATGGCTATAGGGCTGTACACTGTGCTATGAGTATACAGAGTGATGGCAGAGCATTGCAGCACTATACACTGTCACTCTATGGCTATAGGGCTGTACACTGTGCTATGAGTATACAGAGTGATGGCAGAGCATTGCAGCACTATACACTGTCACTCTATGGCTATAGGACTATACACGGTGCTATAATACAGTATACAGAGTGATGGCAGAGCCCTGCAGCACTATACACTGTCACTCTATGGCTATAGGACTATACACGGTGCTATAAGAGTATACAGAGTGATGGCAGAGCATTGCAGCACTATACACTGTCACTCTATGGCTATAGGGCTATACACTGTGCTATAAGAGTATACAGAGTAATGGCAGAGCCCTGCAGCACTATACACTGTCACTCTATTGCTATAGGACTATACACGGTGCTATAATACAGTATACAGAGTGATGGCAGAGCATTGCAGCACTATACACTGTCACTCTATGGCTATAGGACTATACACGGTGCTATAAGAGTATACAGAGTGATGGCAGAGCATTGCAGCACTATACACTGTCACTCTATGGCTATAGGACTGTACACTGTGCTATAATACAGTATACAGAGTGATGGCAGAGCATTGCAGCACTATACACTGTCACTCTATGGCTATAGGACTATACACTGTGCTATAATACAGTATACAGAGTGATGGCAGAGCACTGCAGCACTATACACTGTCACTCTATGGCTATAGGGCTATACACTGTGCTATAAGAGTATACAGAGTGATGGCAGAGCATTGCAGCACTATACACTGTCACTCTATGGCTATAGGACTATACACTGTGCTATGAGTATACAGAGTGATGGCAGAGCATTGCAGCACTATACACTGTCACTCTATGGCTATAGGGCTGTACACGGTGCTATAATACAGTATACAGAGTGATGGCAGAGCCCTGCAGCACTATACACTGTCACTCTATGGCTATAGGACTATACACGGTGCTATAATACAGTATACAGAGTGATGGCAGAGCCCTGCAGCACTATACACTGTCACTCTATGGCTATAGGACTATACACGGTGCTATAAGAGTATACAGAGTGATGGCAGAGCATTGCAGCACTATACACTGTCACTCTATGGCTATAGGACTATACACGGTGCTATAATACAGTATACAGAGTGATGCCTCACCTGCTTGCCCTCTGCCCGGTGGGTGGCCAGGCTGACCTCCCCGTAGCTGCCCTTCCCCACCACTCGGATGATCCGGTAATTCTGCAGCTCCAGCGCCCTGTTCTCCTCCATCCCGCTCTCGGTTACAGCATCCTCGTAGAGAAGTATGGAGCACGGCTCCTGTCCCCAACTTCCTGCAGCGTCACTGTAACCAGGCAACCGGAGACCATAGACCGGAAAACAACAGCTAGAACGCTTTCCAACTGTAGGAGTAGAGATCACAGCGACATCTGGAGGACACAACCAGCAGTGCAGGACACAGGTGTACTCTGAGATATAAGAGGATGGAGGAGAGAGCTGACGTGTGCTCTACACCTCTCTCCATCCCCAGCCAGCTGCACAACATCCAGGTAGCTTCCCCTCACTCCAAGGAGATCATATATCATCCCTCTCAGTCTCCCAATCGCAATCTCTTGAAGAAATTCCCAGGCTTTCCCAGGTGCAGATTTATACAACTGTTGAGAAAAGTACCCAGCTTTCCTAGGAGCAGATGTATACAACTATAGAGAAAAGTACCCAGCTTTCCTAGATGACGATGTATACAAACTATAGAGAATAGTGCACAGCTGTCCTAGGTGAAGATGTATACAAACTATAGAGAAAAGTACCCAGCTTTCCTAGGAGCAGATGTATACAACTATAGAGAAAAGTACCCATCTTTCCTAGGAGCAGATGTATACAACTATAGAGAAAAGTACCCAGCTTTCCTAGATGACGATGTATACAAACTATAGAGAATAATGCACAGCTGTCCTAGGTGAAGATGTATACAAACTATAGAGAAAAGTACCCAGCTTTCCTAGGAGCAGATGTATACAACTATAGAGAAAAGTACCCATCTTTCCTAGGAGCAGATGTATACAACTATAGAGAAAAGTACCCAGCTTTCCTAGATGAAGATGTATACAAACTATAGAGAAAAGTGCACAGCTGTCCTAGGTGCAGATGTATACAACTATAGAGAAAAGTACATAGCTATCTTAGGTGCAAATGTATACAACTATAGAGAAAAGTACCCAGCTTTCCTAGGTGCAGATGTATACAACTATAGAGAAAAGTACATAGCTGTCCTAGGTGCAGATGTATATAACTATAGAGAAAAGTACCCAGCTTTCCTAGGTGCAGATGTATACAACTATAGAGAAAAGTTCCCAGCTTTCCTAGGTGCAGATGTATACAACTATAGAGAAATGCTTCCCTAGGTGCAGATGTATACAACTATAGAGAAATGCTTCCCTAGGTGCAGATGTATACAACTATAGAGAAAAGTTCCCAGCTTTCCTAGGTGCAGATGTATACAACTATAGAGAAAAGTACCCAGCTTTCCTAGGTGCAGATGTATACAACTATAGAGAAATGCTTCCCTAGGTGCAGATTTGTATCCAAGTCCATCTAATAGTGTATATTTTATTACCAATCTTCGCTGCCATGTCTTTAAATACATTGAATTGTAGGAATGGCTCATTTATTTCATTGAGAATTATGAATGTGTCTGTACACATGAAACATACTGGGGGGAATGCATCAAGCCTGAACCCGGAGTACCCCAGGAACAACAAGATGCCACGGACCCCTAAGTACAGACTGCATCTGCTCTTCCTGTAAGTAACTACTCCACTTACTTTATTTACTTTCTTCTAAATATCGGTGAGATTTTGCTGAGCCAGCACAATTCCAAATGAAGTGATAATGTCTCTGTGTGTGTATGCAGGCAACGATCAAAGGCTGTAGCGCCCGCAGCGAGCGGGGAACAAGGAGCTAGCGAGGAGCAGGATGGCGCTCATTTGCTCCTCTGAATCGCCCCATGTAATAGGGACGTTAAGGCCAGGGCCGTATTTACCACTAGGCACCCGTGGTCCAGTGCCTAGGGCAGCACCTTTGAGGGGGGCAGCACCAGGGAGCAGGGGGAAGGAAACTACTTAAAAAAAAACTTCCACCTCTTATTCAGACTTGCCAGTAAATCTGATGTCTTTTCGAAGGGGGGGGGGGGTGTTATGGTGGAATTATTCAGGTCTGATATGGCGGTGTTATCCAGCCACAGTATGGCGGTATTGTATGGTTTGGTATGACGATGTTGAAGGGAAGCTGTCACCCCTGCTGCCGGGGTGAAGCCCGCCCGACCCCCTGGTGGAGCTCCTTATACTTTCGCCTTCCTCGAAGTCGCGGTCCCAGACACCGTTCCGCCTATAGGAGATGGTCCCCCTTTTCCCCCCTTATAGATGGTCCCCCTCTTTCCCTCTTTATAGATGGTCCCCCTCTTTCCCTCTTTATAGATGGTCCCCCTCTATAGATGGTCCCCGTCTTTCCCTCTCTATAGATGGTCCCCCTCTTGCCCCCTCTATAGATGGTCCCCCTCTTTTCCCCTTTATAGATGGTCCCCCTCTTTTCCCCTTTATAGCTGGTCCCCCTCTTTTCCCCTTTATAGATGGTCCCCCTCTTTTCCCCTTTATAGATGGTCCCCCTCTTTTCCCCTCTATAGATGGTCCCCCTCTTTCCCCCTCTATAGATGGTCCCCCTCTTTCCCCCTCTATAGATGGTCCCCCTCTTTTCCCCTTTATAGATGGTCCCCTCTTTTCCCCTTTATAGATGGCCCCCCTCTTTCCCTCTTTATAGATGGTCCCCCTCTATAGATGGTCCCCCTCTTTTCCCCTTTATAGATGGTCCCCCTCTATAGATGGTCCCCCTCTTTCCCCCTCTATAGATGGTCCCCCTCTTTCCCCCTCTATAGATGGTCCCCCTCTTTCCCCCTCTATAGATGGTCCCCCTCTTTTCCCTCTTTATAGATGGTCCCCCTCTTTCCCCCTCTATAGATGGTCCCCCTCTTTCCCCCTCTATAGATGGTCCCCCTCTTTTCCCTCTTTATAGATGGTCCCCCTCTTTTCCCTCTTTATAGATGGTCCCCCTCTTTCCCTCTTTATAGATGGTCCCCCTCTTTCCCTCTTTATAGATGGTCCCCCTCTTTTCCCTCTTTATAGATGGTCCCCCTCTTTCCCTCTTTATAGATGGTCCCCCTCTTTATAGATGGTCCCCCTCTTTTCCCCCTTATAGATGGTCCCCCTCTTCCCCCCTCTATAGATGGCCCCCCTCTATAGATGGTCCCACTTTTTCCCCCTCTATAGATGGTCTCCCTCTTTTCCCCTCTATAGATGGTCCCCCTCTTTCCCCTCTATAGATGGTCCCCCTCTTTTCCCCTCTATAAATGGTCCCCCTCTTTTCCCCTTTATAGATGGCCCCCCTCTTTTCCCCTTTATAGATGGTCCCCCTCTTTATAGATGGTCCCCCTCTTTCCCCCTTTATAGATGGTCCCCCTCTTTTCCCCTCTATAGATGGTCCCCCTCTTTTCCCCTTTATAGATGGTCCCCCTCTTTCCCTCTTTATAGATGGTCCCCCTCTATAGATGGTCCCCCTCTTTTCCCCTTTATAGATGGTCCCCCTCTATAGATGGTCCCCCTCTTTTCCCCTTTATAGATGGTCCCCCTCTATAGATGGCCCCCCTCTATAGATGGTCCCCCTCTTTCCCCCTCTATAGATAGTCCCCCTCTTTTCCCCTTTATAGATGGTCCCCCTCTTTTCCCCTTTATAGATGGTCCCCCTCTTTTCCCCTCTATAGATGGTCCCCCTCTTTTCCCCTCTATAGATGGTCCCCCTCTTTCCCCCTCTATAGATAGTCCCCCTCTTTTCCCCTTTATAGATGGCCCCCCTCTTTTCCCCTTTATAGATGGTCCCCCTCTTTCCCCCTCTATAGATGGTCCCCCTCTTTTCCCCTCTATAGATGGTCCCCCTCTTTTCCCCTCTATAGATGGTCCCCCTCTTTCCCCCTCTATAGATGGTCCCCCTCTTTTCCCCTTTATAGATGGTCCCCCTCTTTCCCCCTCTATAGATAGTCCCCCTCTTTTCCCCTTTATAGATGGTCCCCCTCTTTCCCCCTCTATAGATGGTCCCCCTCTTTCCCCCTCTATAGATGGTCCCCCTCTTTTCCCTTTATAGATGGTCCCCCTCTTTTCCCCTTTATAGATGGTCCCCCTCTTTCCCCCTTTATAGATGCCCCCCCCCTTGCACAGCAGTCAGTAAATAAAAAAAAACAAATAAAAAAAAAAACAACTCACCTGCCATCCGTTCCCCCGTCGATCCTCTCGGCTCCTGGTCTGTCCCCGGCTGCCGGGGGTGTCTCGTCCTATCCCTGGCAGCGTGCGCATCACACAGCTCACTGTGCCGCCTGGGCCCTGACTTCCGGTACAGAGCGTCTCTAACGTGTGCTCCCAATACCGGAAGTCAGGGCCCCAGGCGTACAGGGAGCTGTGTGATGCACGCGCTGCTGGGGATAGGACGGGACACCCCCGGCAGCCGCACATCAGCCGGGGACTCTTGTGACCAAAAGCCAAAAAATGCTTGCGGTCACACGAGTGCAGTGGCGGGCCCGGCCGCAGCGGCGTGGGCGGATTATAATGTGGGCGTCCGCCCAAACCGCCCACATTATAATCCGCCACTGGGTCGGGCGGGCTTCAACCCGACAGCCGTGGTGACAGGCTTCCTTTAAATGTGACACCTGGAGCTATTATCTACCAACCTACCAATCCTGTGGTGAGAATTCCCTCAGACAATACGCAGACCGCTCTGATCATTGATTCAATGTGGAAATGTATTCATGTTTTAGGCAGTTAAAAAACATGAAAAACGTGATTCCGAAACCATTCTCCCCCACGCTCACCAAGATGGGGCGTCTTCAGGTTTAGCGCCTAAGGCAGCAGCAGCTGTTAATACGGCCCCGGTTAAGGCACTATCCTCATGTCCGTGGTTCTGTCACAGTCGCGGACCTGAAAATGCGCACAGAACATAAGACCAATAGATTCCAATGGCCTTGTTTACATGTCTGTACTGCAAAAAAAAAACACAGGTCCTAGTGCAGACCTGAATTTGCGCTACTAATGCACCTTCATAGCACAGTCTGCAGTCAGATTCCGAGCTTCTGACGTGTGAATGAGGCATTAATACTGACATGCTAAAATCACAGCTAGGGAGACAGGAGATTTTATACTATGACATAACCTCTGATAAATCTAACAGAAAGTTTTTAAAAACCTGCCCTTATGTGATATTACAGGCAGCCTAGTGACAAGGGAAGCTATTCACTGATTCATTGGCCCGTTCTGGCAGGGGAACCATTTGTCCTCTGGCAAGGTGTTAGATCTCCATGTCTTCACAGACTGCTCCTCTGTAAATAGATGTTTGGCACCAACATAGTGTTCGCTCTTACACTATATTTCTTTTTGTCTAGGTTTCCACTAGGTCCCACCTCTGACCCTCACCCACATGCCTGAGCTGGCTATGAGTTGCTTAAGATAGAACTAAGTTCAAAAGTAAATTTCTATAATCAAAGAAACCTCAGTCACAATTCATGTTTGGAGCGTTGCAACTCGGTATTTATAATCAGAAAAGTCACCTATATATATACATCCAAATCCTGGCTATAGGCTCATAGGAAACATGCCATACTAAATATTGGCTGATAACATGGACTGAAAGCAGTTGTGTTTGATATCATACGGTTGCTTGGGACATGCCTGGATGATTGACGGTTACGCCAGACTTCTAGGAGGTCCCTATCCTGAAAACTGGTGATTGTTGAGGGATTTATACACAACAGGGTAAATCTATAAAGAGAGGAATGTTCATCATTACCATGTGCCCATCCTCCTCTCACTGACATCACCAGACAGAATTTTGGAGGGAAAAAAAGTGCTTAAAATGCCTGAACAAACAGTCATTGCGGAATCCATACTTGGAGGGGCTGCCTATATTTCTCTGCTGAACCCCACAGCCAGGATATCACTTCTGTTCACCAGTAAGTTTTTATTCTGTTTTATTCCATTTACTTTTGCCTGTTTTCTTTGTGTGTGTATGGATGTATTTTTGTAATCTTGTAGTTTTTATCTGACGATTATTGAAAGTTCTTTCAAACACCATTGATTAGAAAAGGAAGTCCTGCTCCAGGAGAAGACACACTTTTGTACTATTAGGGTAGCTTCATGCGTAACAGAATCGCAGCGGATTTCATGCTGCGAGTTCACAGCAAAATCCGCTGCATTTCCCCTCCTGTTAGTTTCAATAGTATTACATACTCACAGGGCAATTGTCATCCCACTGCAAGTACGTAAAAGGCAGCACCCTTAGAATCATACAGCTCCCGTATAAATTATTGAAGGCATACCGGTAAAACTGACATACCGATAAAACTGACATACCGGTAAAAGCTTTATTCTATGGATCAGTGTGATTACAACCATACTAAATTTGTACACTTTGGGGGAGATTAATCAAACTGGTGGAATCTGATTGGTTGCTAGGGGCAACCGAGCAAATTCAACTTTACACTAGTTTGATAAATCTCCCCCTTTATTTTGTTTATTTGCTTATAGCAAAAATGTAAAAATCTGTGCCTGGCAATGTTCTTATCATTGCCTACAGAGCTATGGGAGATCTCATTTTATACCTTGCAATCTGTATTTGTATTAGTACAAATGTGACCTTTTAATTGCTTTTTATTCCCGATATGTGATGTGAGCAAAAATCTGTAATTTTATCACTTTTTTGTTCACTATGCAGGATCAATAACATTATATTTTTAAAGTTTTTCACCATTTTCATCATTTTTTGAGTGCTGCAGTCATATATTTCTATATATACACCCCTGAGCATAAATATTATTCAAGTCAACAGTCAGTGGTTTTAATGGCTGACTGATGTAGTGTATATACCAGTGTGGGTCAATGATCTCGGTTCATGAACTGTTTATTAGCTATGCAAATAGCAAAGGTTAAATACTAAAACAGGAGAACATGCTGAACGTTTCTGTGTATGGAGAGAACGGGTGGCAGCTGGGAGAGATAACTGACGGCTGTACGATTGTTTGACCATCGGTTATTGAAGGTGTATGGCCAGGGCTACTCCACTTAAGAAAGATTTAACCCTGTTCAATCCTCACCCATAATCTAAGCTTGTGTGTAATAGGTTTCATTTACATGAATTGGGCCATTTGTCTGCAGCACATCCTGACTCACAACCTGAAGCTGCTTAAATGAATAGACTGGTGCTGGGTCTATTCATGGTAAAAACAGATAAGCAAAAAGAAAATTTTTGTCTCCACTCCTCTGTTTTCCTCCCTTGTGAGACCAAATTCACGTTATCTCTTTGCCAGGCAAGTTGTAACACCCTATCTGTAACCCCGCCCACCACTAACCTCACCAATCAGTGAGCACCTGGCCAAGGGGCAAGGAAACAGAAAAGTGACAGCCTCCTGAGCAGTATAGTGAAAAGGAGACACAGTTGTTTCATCTCTCTCTAATCTATCTATGTAGATGGATGGATGCATAGAGGGATAGATGGATATTTTGTTTGAAGCAGAAGCAGATTGAGCCATCGATGGGCAGATTGTACAAGATGAGGCAGATACTTGGCATTTGGCTCTTAGGTGCAAAGTATGCTGGGAAATGTAGTTTCCCGGCTGGCGCCATCTTGGACATAGCCTGGCTTTTAGATAAGCCTGTAACTCAGAAATGGTGGCAGCTAGAAAGACGGAAGGTGGCTCAAAATACTCAGGAGGACTTTGTGAGTAAGAACTAGGTTTGGTTTGCAAGGATTGTTAGCATTTCATTTTTTATCTCTTGGGTGGAATACCTCTTTAGGGTGCAAACCCACTTGCCATATCCGCAGCGAGTCCTCCTGCAGGGGGGCGACCGGGCGGCCGAGGCTGTGGGGGTGGGAGGAGGTAGGGCGGCCGGGGCTGGGGGGGGGCGGTGGGGTCGATCGGGCGGCTGGAGCGAGCATATACTTTACCTGATCCCGGCTCCGGCTTGCTGAAGACAGCGGGAACCGCCGAAGCAAGCCGGAGCCGGGATCAGGTAAAGTATATGCTCCGGCGGCCGGGGAGTTAACGGGGCGGGCTGGGGACAAAATCGCAGCAGAGATGTACATCCCTGCTGCGATTTTGTCTGCCATTGAAAGAATAGGGCCGGGATCCGCAGCGAGTCTCGCTGCAAATACCCAGCGAGAGGACTCGCTGCGGATCTGGCAAGTGGGTTTGTACCCTTAAGATTCCATACAAACGATAGTTTATTTTGGCACCATTAATTCATTGTCCATTTCACTTTTTGCATTCATTTTTTGGCTGGTGATTGTGGCCATGTCGGATAGTTGACATGGACAGTTCATGCCGTATATTGCTCTTTAATGCACCTCTCTAAAGTTCCTCTTTAATTCTCTTGAACATTGTTCCATACAGTATACATCCTCCAGAGAGGATTTGTTAGGATGATCATGTGCAAAATTTACCTTGCTGTTACTTATTAACCTGGTTTTTCACATAGATTATAACAAGTTTGTTTTCTATCATAGGAAAAGTCATTCGCAAAATGGGTCGCCTTCTTCTAGGTTTTGCCTTGCTCTTCTACGCCTCGTCCCCAGTAAGCAGCGACTTTGTGATTGAAAGAATAAGAAACATACAGGTTGGTATATGTATTCTGTATTGTAGGTACAGACCAAGATCACGTTTTAAGGCTATGTTCACACTGAGTCCGGCCGTAGTGCGAACCGCGAATATACGCACGTAGTTTTGAGGTTGATGCGTTCGCTTGAAAGTATACTATATACGCCCGCACAATGCACACTACGTATGAGCTTACGGCCGGATCGTATGCGGCGCCATGAAAAATTAACAAGACCATTGTTTGAGGACGGAAATGTTCCAACTCACGGTCGTGGATTTCCATGCGGTCCCATACGGAGTACTTATTTCAGCCAAATTGAACTTGATTTTTCGATCCAAAAGGTTCTGTGAGTTGTATTGGGCTGGGCGAAGATTTCCAAGTAAATGACCTGTTTCAGATCGCTTTGAATCAAGCTAGGGAAGCATAACTGTACTATATGTTCGCGGTTCGTACGCATCCGGCCGCATGTCGATTTTTCCCACGCCCGTAGTTTCAGCCGCACATGTACAGCGGCGTACGAAATGCGGCTGGACTCATACGCAGTGTGAACATAGCCTAAAGCTGCAGAGGTAGATTTTGTAATGCTGTCATAGATGGGCTTTGATTCAACATGTTATATTTAGGCATTTTTAGGTTTAAAGTGTTGCTGTTGTTATAAAAAAAACTTTTGACATGTCATAAATTTGATCATTCAGAGAGCGAAATAGAGCAGGGAAATTACACACTACAGCGTGTCCACTCTCCGCTCTGCATTAAAAAAAATTGTTGGACCTATGGAGCCCGCTCTATCTGCCAATCAGTAGGGGTCTGAACACTCACACCTGGACCAATCAAAACTTTGGACATGTTTCTGTGACATGTCAAAAATTTTTTTTTATAACTACAGACTACAGACAACTACAGACAACCAATCGATTTACAGCTAATGGAGCCTCCAATTTTAATATGAACCTACAGTACATGTAAAGTAAATTACACTTACACAGTTTAATTTTTTGTTTCTTTTTGCTTACAGAAAAGAAGCATTGGACAGGTAAGATGTTTTAGCGCATAAACATTCAATTGACAACATATCGATGCAAATAGATGACTTGTATCACGCTATCACAGGGGCTCTATGCCAAGAACACAGCTTTCAATATTGCTTTCTATTGTGGTCTGTAGCTTAACCAACATATTTAATAACGGGAAACCATATTTGCCTTGCTGCAGGTCCAGTGTCTATAGTATGTCAGAAAACTGGAAGCTAACTGTATGCAATCCCTACAAAAGACACCAACAACTGAAATTCCCAGTCTTCTGCATGCTCACAGACATGGCTTGGTATTGATTGACAGCCATTCCTGAGCATGCACAGAGTGGGACAAGCTTTCACTGAACATGTGTACAGCTGCTGCACATCCACATTCAGTAAGCAGAGAATCCTGGGGGTGCTTGCATTGTATGGTCAGCTCTCCTGTCACACAACACCAAATCCTCTATAACTGCACAGTGACATTATATTGAAAGAATTGTTACATAACAAATAGCATTGTCTCCTAGTAAGCTGCATAGCTGATAATAGAATTAGCAAATGTTATTAATAGAATTAGCCTGGGTTAATTGTCCTCAGTTGATACACAACCTGCATAATGGACAGTCTTCTTTTGTGAGCGCAAAGGACTGGGAATTGCTGTGTTTGTCCTTTTTTTTTTTTTGAATAGAGAAAAGACCAAATATCGGTACTGAGGGAGCAATAACCACATTTTGGCCGTATGTATAATGTTTAAGAAAACTTAAAGGGGTATTCCACTTAGACATAACTTTTGATATGTTGCTGCCCATGGTGAGACTAACAATTCCTTCCAAACTTGTTATTATCTATTCAGTCTCCTTCCCCCAGTTCTCAGCTGCTGCTTTCTGCTGAAGACACAAAAATCTGTGTGTGAGCATTGTAGCTTCTCTTTAATGCTGGAAGGGTTATTTTCAGGTCAAGTTGCTGATGATCTCACTGTGATTAATCCTACCAGTATTACAGAGAAACTACAATGTTGCAGATAAAGCCTGCCTAAGACTTGTTTATATCAGAAAGGAGGGGGGAGGAGGGGGAGAGAAAAGCTCACACACAGATTTTTGTGTCTTCAGCAAAAAGCAGCAGCTGAGAACTTGGGGAAGGAGACTGAAGTATGGAAGGAATTGTTAGTCTCACCATGGGCAGCAACATATCAAAAGTTACATTTGAGTGGAATACCCCTTTAAGGTGTCATTTAAGGTCATAGCGATACGTAAAATGTTTTAATAGGTCCCGGTCTGAGTGTTCAGACCCTTACCGACCGTGGGAACAAGCGGGTCCATAGACTTTCATTATGCGTCCAACTCAGGAGCCAGGACAGGACTTCTCATCCATGTACTTTGCCCCCTGCAGCCGGCCGCTGATATAGAAGTCTACAGTATAATCATCAGCAGCCAGGTGACGTCCCGCTTTGCCCATAATGTCATCACAAGCAGAGCTGTTAATAGAGCCAATGTCTCGAAAGAAGCCATCTTTGATGTGGATCTGCCCAAAACAGCTTTTATTACAAATTTCTCCATGTAAGTCCAGCTTCTTACTTTTAATTTTCTTATGCAAATATATTTGTTGTACAATTTACTTTAGGGAAGATAAATGTGTTAGGCAAATGTTATCTGCACTAGAAATTGGGATGGCCTGAATAGTAGTAAGTAACAATACTGATGGATCTATAGACAGCAGCATTAGGCTCAGCTCACCTCAGTAGTTTCCTTTTCTGGGTCCCTAACAATAGAAAATCCTGTTTGTAAAAAGTACATTTTATTAATACTAATCAAAAATTGCCATAGCAAACACTTCTGAAAAGACAGTAAGAAAACAAGTAAAAACCAATAATAATACGGCCCATACTCACAAAGAAATTGGGGTGTATACTTACAGGGGTTCTTGATCCCATCTTTTTATTCCCCCTTTCCCTTATAACCTTGTATAAGAGCATGTAATACTTAGTACAATTCCCTATTCTGTCTACTAAAACTATACCCCTCATTCCCTAATTCGCTCTCTCCAACAACACAAGGCCTTTAAAAATCTAATGCACAAAAAAGAAGTGCAAAGATTATCACAAAGTCTGATCTCCAAGATTTAATCTCAACGCGTTTTCCTCCCTAAGATAACTCAAGCCAGGTCATCGACTGGGGATATCAGCATAATGTCCATAATGGGTACCGAAAAGATGGATAAACTTGACACCAGTAAAGATGTGGGAGATTTTTTTAAAAGTATAAAAATATATTAGGTCCAGCCATTGTAACATGAGGTTTGTATCTTGATGGAAAACCATACAAAGACACCCAACAATATGGGTATTTTTGAAAGCATTGGCAGTTTAAAGGTGTAGTCCAGAGATTAAATGCTTTTTAATTGGTGCTTAGATAGATGATAAAAACAAAAAAAAATTGTACTCACCTTCCTCCCTCCCCCACTGCTGCTTGCATCATGAAGCTCTAGTCCCTACTGCACAGTGCTTCCAGGTTTGGGGTCAGCATATGATTTTGTGGTGTATGCTCAACCGGTCACTTGCTAGATTGTAACGTGTGACACCACTTCTGTGGTGGTTGGTTGGAATATAGCTTAGCCAGATGTTAGGTTGTCGTAATGCCAGTGCCGGTTGGGCACACAGGTATGGTGGCACACCTGCTTTTATTTTAGATAGGCTGACCATACCCTTTCCCCGGTGGTTGGTAACCTGCCGGGATGTGAGGGGGTCCCTTGGGCGCTTATTACGGTGGTCCAGAGTGGAGTTGTGACCCACCCGGACTATTGGTACTGCCACCCACAGAAAGGGGAGATGACTCAAAGAAGATGCAATGGCTGTGTAGATGCTTAGAGAATAACCACTGAGTCCAGTTAAGATAAATAAACTCTTCTTTACTGCAGGAAGGCTTAATACCGTGATATACAGTAGGATCTTGACTTGACACAACCTGTGCTGAGAGCTCAAGGAGAAGTGCAGCCGTGCTGACTAAGCTGCGTGCTGAGAGGTAGAAGAGGTTCGGAAAGGTAGATAGGAGGATGTTGTGAGAGTCCCAACCCAGGGTGGAAGTGTGCTCTGCTGGAACTTTAGAAGGAGAATAAGTAGAATACTTGAGAATAGAGAGAATACCTGTGTCCGTGTTTTGACTCTGAGTTGGGATGATCCCTGACTTGTCCTCTCTAAGTGTGCGTTCAGCACTGCATAGTGTAGACGTGCTGCTGTCAAGAAAAGAGTGCTAAAGTATCTCATGTGCGTCCGTTCACTACAGAGACCGACCCAAAAACTCCACAGGGGACCTGGCATAAGCCAAGGCCCTACTTGGCTACTGCATGGACCGTTCTGGCTTGCGTCCGTCCTCTACCAAAGCCAGTGTAAGACTAAGATGTGGCTACACTTTCTCTCCCCATGTGACTTCCTCCTACAGCATCTGTAACGTGTGCTGTGAGTGGGTGAGAAAAGAGTGCAAGAGAAAGAGAAGGATAGAGATAGGTAGAAAAGAGAAAGAGCTTCCATTGGTGCACAGATCCTAGAAACAATAACCCTTTAGTTACCTACAGCTGTGCAATACTTAGTTACACAATATACATACTAGCGACATCTAGTGGCAAAACTTAGGTATCACTTCAGCACCATTTTTACTTTGAAGTGCAGACTTTTGCGAGGGGTGTAAAGGCAAGAAACACCCATGAATGGACACCACAATATTGCATTCTCAGCCAGTGGTTGAGAGCATTGTCCAGACTCATTGTTTAGGTTTTTTTGTTGCCAGACAGCAGTTCCCGCTTAACAATTCATTGGCTAAGGCGGGACACTCCGCTGTGACCACTGATTGAGCAGGTGGTACTATGTGCTGACCCTTAACCTGTGCAACGGGAACCAGAGCTCCATGTGTGTCACACTTCTAGGAACTTGCATCTATCTGGACATAGAGGGCAATTTGGCCCCACTGGTCTGCCTGCAGTACCTAGAGGTAGTTGGAAAGGTGAAAGCAGCTAATTGGGCTGTTTAGGCATTTTTGCATAATTCCTATTGAAGTTAATAGGAGTTGTGTAAACAGCTTAGCATGTCAACAGTGTAGCTTGCGGTGCCATTACTCAACTCCCATTATAGTTGGTGGGATTTACACTGCTGTTTATGTTTCCTGACCTCCTCTGGCTTCTATAGGTAAACCAGCGGGGGGCCAGGGGGGCTCAGTCTCGAGATGAAGCCTCCAAAGGTTGGACTTCTATTTGACATTTATGGCATAACCTTTAAAAAAAATATTTCTTTTTGTAACCAAATGCAATTGTATATTACAGGATAATAGATGGAGTATCATATCAAGGAGTCATTAAAGAGAAGGAAGCTGCTAAGAAACAGTATGAAAAAGCCGTATCAAAGGGCCAAACAGCCGGACTTGTCAGGTAAAAGTTATTTCTTTTTGTATCCTGTAACACAATGGATAGTGTCACTATTCCCATCAAGCCTGAACAGACAAAGCTAAAGCTTTGACTATCTGGACATGCTAGGAATTGTAGTTCTGCAACAGCTGGAGGGCCAAAAGTTCCCCATTCCTTCACATAAAACACAGAAGTTCTATGTTACACATTATAAGCTTTCACAGTAGAGTGCAGATCATGAACTTGTATTTATGTTAAAGGGAAATTCCACCGGGATTCATTACTGATATTGATATAGTGTGATTGCAGTGTAGCCTGTACCAGTATCAACTGAGGGATATGACATAGTCAGAGGACTAGTTCATTTTGTATAGTATTGTCCACCATCTCTTTTCTAAACAGAACTCCTAAATCCTAATTGTTTATGGAGTGGATGTATGTATAATGCCACATATATTGCATCATACATATGCAGTAGCCTGGGGTGTTGGGATTAGCAGTGGCCAGGAGTGGTATATGCCCACCCCCGGGTATACTGCCACACAACTTAAAATAGAACAGGTGGAGGTGTGAGGATGGATTAATCACCAGTGCAGTTCATAAATAGTCAACAGTTCACTTTTCACTTTTAGATTTTAGTGCAATACAAAAACCATACTTTGCAATAAGGTGCAATGGATCAAAAAAAGTCCTTCTTGTGGACAACACAAAGTACTTAAGCTGGGTATATAGTTATAGGCCAGTCTTTGTGTACCTTAGCTTGGCTTAGTAGGTAAGGTAAAGGTTTGGTCTTGAGTGGTAGAAGGCTTCTTAGGGGCCTTGCCTAAGTAGTAACAGAACTCTTTTGAGGAGACTGACTTCTAGGAAATCTTGACAGAAGATACTTGTATTCACGGTTCCTTTCCTGCCAGAAAGATTAGCCGGTGCCAGTCCTGGTAGCACTATCCCCGGGCTTGCACCACCAGGCGTAGCTTGTGACTCAAGGTTCCCCGAGATGGCCGAGCAAAGATCTATGGAGTACTTTAGCTTTATCTGCACTTTGCTCCACTTGAGACGAACCTCTTTCTTTGAACATCCTGCCTTGATAAGGAATTGTCACCCCCAACGTAGACATGGTGTCCCTCTATGGCAGTTACCCCACCTGTAACGGTCTAGTCTGGGTTGGAGCCCAATAGCAAAAACAACACTGGATGTAGACAAAAGTACAAGAGACTAACCTTGGTCAGTAGTTAGTTGGAGTTCGGTAGACAGGTTGCAGTAACGTGGTGGAAACAAGCGTGGTCAGCAGTCAGCCAGAAGTCCATACACAGGTAGCAGCAATGTGTTTGGAGGTTTATACTAAAGCGTAGTCAGGTACTTAGCCAGAGTCCGGTGCACAGAGAGCAGCAATATTGGTTGGGAAGCTTCTGGAAAGACCTGAACCTGAGTGTGTGATAAGCTGTGTGGTACCTAGCTTAGGGATTTGTAGAACAGTGAGCAAAATAAGTGCAATATTAACCCTTGTAATACCTTCAGCTGTGCAATAAGTAGGAAAGTAAGACACCAAGTGGCAAAAGACTAGAAAGTAACCTTCAGTCCAGAGCATAGATACACATATAAGAATACCTGACGACAGGTTGCGCTATGATATGGTGGCACACTACACATATACTAATGTATGTAATGTAAAGTACATTTCCTTGTTTGTCTACACAGGGCCTCTGGCAGAAAGACAGAAAAATTCACTGTGTCAGTAAACGTGGCCTCAGAAAGTAAAGTAACGTTTGAGTTGGTCTATGAAGAAATGCTGAAACGTCACTTTGGAAAATATGAGATGTTCATCAAAGTTCAACCAAAAACTCTTGTCAGAAAATACGAGGTACAGATCCTACAGCACCATTTACATATGAAGATATACATTGATATTTGGTGCATAGTTATATTCTTAAAAATTCCTATATATTTTGTGAACTGATTAAGCACTGTAATAAAATAATGTGTATTCCGGGGGTTTACAGCCTGTATTTTGCTTTTACTGTGTGACCATAGCCATAAAGTCTGTAGTGTAAAGCCCTCTACTACCAATCTTTATCTATGGAGAATGCATTGCTGTGTGCTTGATTTTATGCACTGCATGAAGTCAATCATTACCAGTAATATCTGCATACTTTTGGCCATGTGATATATGATTTCCATCAGCCATAATAATAAAACCACCTGACTAAAAGCTTTTCCATGGCACATGTACCCATCCATATGATGAAAAAGAAAACATAATGTATGAGACCACGCCATCTTGCCTTCTACTATTACACTGTGGTCAAATTTCGATTATCAAATGCCCATCATAGACACAGTCTACAGTGGGCAGGGGTAAGTATGGGCACTCAGACTATGCTGCTATTGCGCAGCCCCTTACTTAGCCACTATGTCATAGAATGGGTATTATGGTCAAGACCTCCCTCTGTGAGTCCGAGCAGAGAGGTAGTAGTAATTGGTGTATAGAGATGAGCGAGTAGTGAAATATTCGACTTTCGAATCGAATAGGCACCGAGATTCGACTATTCGAACGAATATTTGATCCCATTATAGTTTATGGGGGAAAAATTAGCGGCACTTGAAAATCCAAATTTGACCACTTGGAGGTCACCAAGTCCCCCATGAAACCTCCCTACACAATGCCAAATCCTCTGGAATGACACTGGGACATTAGGGGGAGCATGCCTGGGTGCATCCAACACCCCAAAATCGCAGTATAATGCCACTGTTTACAGTTGCGAAGGAGAAATATTTGCGAACGCTTTACGAACGTTTACGGCAATGTTCACACATTTCGTTCGCATTTCTTGCACAGCGTTACATACATGATTCCAATGTGCATCCGTAGAGCGTCATATTATACGCTGAACAAATGTTACTGGAATAGTATATATCAGGTGCCCTTAGTGGGCTACTGGAACAGTATATATCAGGTGCCCCTAGTGGGCTACTGGAACAGTATATATCAGGTTCCCTTAGTGGGCTACTAGAGCAATATGTATAACGTGCCTTTTACTGGGCTACTGGAACAGTATGTATGACGTGCCTTTTTCTGGGCTACTGGAACTATATGTATCATGTGCCTTTTACTTGGCTACTGCAACAGTATATATCAGGTACCCTTAGTGGGCTACTCGAACAGTATATATGAGATGCCCTTAGTGGGCTACTAAAACAGTATATATCAGATGCCCTTAGTGGGCTACTGGAACAGTATGTATAATGTGCCCTTAGTGGGCTAAACCAGGGACACTATAAGTCACTTGTCCACACAGGGTACTGGAATGAATACACCTGCTGCTGCTGTTGCTGTTATCATCTATTTCCTAGCACTGAGAAGAGCTTTGGATACAGAGATGACTTTTTCGCTGGATCTTAGCCCTGAAAAGGACTTTTGGGTTCTGTAGTAAGCCTGCCTAACCAAAACGCTACTAAAACCTTTCTCTCCCTGCTCCAAGAACTCTCCCTGGCTAGGTTGAAAGTGCATCTGCGGTCGAGAGGCAGGAGCCAAGTTTTTGAGATTCAAGGTCATGTGGTTCAGCCATCCAATGAGGGTAGACGCCGTTTTTGCACTGCGTGCGTACTCCCAGGGTCCCGAATTCGAATGTTTCCGCTTTCGAATGTTTCCCGCGTATTCGCCACACTACTCGATTGAATTCAAATCTTTCGAATACCGCAATATTTGATCGAATGCCATCTCGATCAAATCATATTCACTCATCTCTATTGGTGTATATTCACTGGAGCACCGATTCAGTGCGCTGTATGGACAGTCATTTATGCTAATGGCCACATGTAATACCACATCTCTCCTGTATCGGTCACTGCAGGGTACTGTGCAGCCAATGACAACCTCTCCTTCACAACCATCTATTTTATGGTAATTCAAGTAAAAGGAAATGTCAGGAAAAGACCAAAATAGATTCACATTTTGGACATTCTGTGTTTCAGATTGAAGTTAACATACACGAACCTCAAGGAATCAGCTTTCTAGATGCTGAGTCATCTTTCCTAACAAATGACCTGCTAACCGCCATAGACAAATCCTTCTCTGGAGATAAGGTAATGTGCTATGTGTTTTAGCAAAAGTGAAATCCATTTCTTGATAGATACAAATTATCTCAACAATTTGCGAAGAAGTTTTATATATAATATAAAACATAAATATATATGGCAATTTGGAAAGCACTTACCTGATGAAGAGGTCGTTCCAACCTAGAAACTCGTCGTCATGTGCTAATACAAGTTGTATCCTTTAGAAAGGTATTCCGTTCTAACACAACTTTTCCTATCTTGATGCCCATGGTGAGATTAACAATTCCTTCCATACTTGTTATTATATATTCAGTCTCCTCCCAGTTCTGAGCTGCTGCTTTCAGTTGAAGACACAAATATCTATCTGTGTGAGCTTTTCTCTTTGTCTCCCCCTCCCCCCCCCCCTCTTCTGATACAGCTGATGTAAACAAGTCCCTGGCAGGCCTTATCTGCAACACTGTAATAACTTTGTAATGCCAGCAGAATTAAATCACAGTGAGTTCATTAGCAACCTTAACCCTCCCAGCTTTACAAAGAAGCTACAAATTTACAGATAAAGCATGTCAGGAACTTGTTTACATCAGCTGTCTAAGAAGGGAGGGGGAGGAGGGAGAGACAGAGAGAGAAGCTCACACACATTTTTGTGTCTTCAGCAGGAAGCAGCAGCTCAGAACTGGGGGAAGGAGACTCAATAGATAATAACAAGTATGGAATGAATTATTAGTCTCCCCATGGGCAGCAACATATGAATAGTTATGTTTCAGCGGAATGCCCCTAAAATTTAGCTAGAGGCTTTGAAAGTATGGTGTCCTGTAATTATATGTTGATCCACCACAGGCAGGTGGGATTTAGATTGTTTACAATTTACATAAACTATAAAATTGTAAAAGAATTGCTCATATGTGTTGGTATAGAGTGGTACTTAGGACCCAAATAATTAATTATGGTTTTCTGTCTTTGTTGTCCTCAGGGCCACGTCTCCTTTAAACCCACAATAGATCAGCAGCGTTCTTGTGCCAACTGTGAAACCACTTTACTGGATGGAGATTTTACTGTCACCTATGATGTTAAAAGAGAATCCCCTGGAAACATACAGGTGAGAAGCAGTGTTTAAATCTGTCCAGGCAAATGGAGTGTTTCTGAGCTCATGCTGCCCATGTGTGTTACACTAAGGGAATGTTATGGCAGGCCAGCAAGGAGTAGGAATCTATCAGATATGTTACAGGGGGGTATAGTAAACCTGATGTTCCCCTGTAACCTGACAGTCTTTGGTCGAACCATGTAGGCAAGTCATGTGACCAAGGCTTCACTCGTCTGTACTAATATAAATTTAATATAATATGCATATAAATGTACATGTATATATTATCAAAACAGTTTAACAAATAAACCTTTAGTCCCCAATACAGGTTAGAAAAAGGGTTATTTACAGCCACACAACATATTGCTATATTCTCTTTTCAGGTTGTCAATGGATATTTTGTTCACTTTTTTGCACCCCCTAAATTGTCTGGTGTACCAAAAAATGTAGTTTATGTCATAGACAGAAGTGGATCAATGACTGGGAAAAAAATTGAGCAGGTAAGATATCCTATACATTTATTTATTTATTTATTTTTACTGCATTGCGATCTTCTTCTTCTTATTATTATTATTATATATATATTTATTTATTTTTTGCCTTTTTTTTGCCATGAATGACTCCTTCCTTAAAGGGGTGCTCCAGCATGGGGGCATCTTCTGGGGGGGACCGGGGAGGAGGTGGCTGAAATAAAAGACGTCCACTCACCTCCCTGGTTCCAGCGGCGGGCCACTCATCGCGGCGCTCCGGTCCCCGGCCGCTTCCTGGTGTCTGACACCGCCCCGAGACGCTACGTCTCAGGGCCGGTCAGCCACTCAGTAAAGTAGGATCCGAGCGGACTTCAAATGGATCCCGTCTCCTTCACTGAGTGGCTGAGCGGCCCTGAGACGTAGCGTCTCGGGCGGCGTCAGACACCAGGAAGCGGCCGGGAACCGGGGACCAGAGCGCCGCGATGAGTGACCCGCCGCTGGAACCGGGGAGGTCAGTGGACGTCTTTTATTTTAGCCACCTCCCCCTGGTCCCCCCCAAAAAGTGCCCCCACACTGGATAACCCCTTTAACCCAAAAAATTACCTCTAAAGTCTTGGCCACTAGGTGTCTCCTTTCTCCGCAATCTGCGGTCCACTGTCTGTTGTTAGAGGAATTCCATCTCTAGCAAGAAAGACAGCAAGACCCCTTCTCCCCTATCTGCCATCTATAGGTGTGTACTGTGTATCATCCCCCAGCACAGTGCAGCCTGTTCAGGGCCCTTTAACTAGCACTATGGCATAGTAGAGAAGAGCATATCATGTTTTGTACTGTGCTGTAGCTGTGCTGTAGCTGGCTAAAGAAGCAAGATAGAAAGTTGTGTGTGTGTGTGTGTGTGTGTGTGTGTGTGTACTACTGCCAAATAGCCCAGCTCAGATCAGAGCCCCTGAAAGCTGAGCACCATGGAGGAGACTCTCAGGGGTTCAGTAACAGCAGTAAGAGCATGCCCCCCACCCCAGCTGATTGCGGCCCAGGCTGAAGAAAACTCTGCCAACAGTTCTGTGGTATGACATCATGGCTATGGTTCTGGAAAATATTGGGGAAGGCAGCCATCTTGTAACATAGACTGCCACTAATAATAATCATGATCATTATTAGCGGATGTCTATTTAACAAGATGGCTGCATTCCACCCATATTAATACAAAGTGAGAAAATAGCCTAAAGGCTATCTCGGACTTTACCATCAATATATTAGATTGTTGCGGTACCAACTCTGCCTCAATCTGCTTGAAGGTACCATGGCTGTACAGCTAGCACAGTGTCTTGTTGTTTACCAGGTACAGCTCTGTACTTTTAGAAACATAGATGATTGTCAGCAGAAAAAGACTACATGGTCCTTCTAGTCTGCCCTTTTGGTATTTCTTTTCTTATTATCTTAGGATAGATATGTTTATCCCTGACAGGATCACACGTAGCAAAACTAGCGCCTCCCTCTCATAATGGGAGTCTATGGGAGGCGCGTGCTGCTGCTCTCCCTGCGCTGAAGAATGAACATGTTCATTCTTCAGCGCGGAGAGACGCTGTGAGAACAGCAGTGCGCGCCTCCCATAGACTCCCATTATGAGAGGGAGGCTAACGGCTTTCCGCGGCGGACAATTCCGCTAGTTTTGCTACGTGTGAACGTAGCCTTACTGTAGATTTACCAACCACATCTGCTGGAAGTTTGTTCCAAGCATCTACTACTCTTTAAGTACAGTAATGTACTTAAACAAAGAGGCAAAAGGACCAATCTTGGCTTTATCAGACCAGAGAACCTTATTTGTACACTGTGAAAGTCGTTTATGTGCTTCTTTTTCAAACTCCTTTCATGCATCTTTTACTGAGGATAGGCTTTTTTTCTGGCCTCTCTGCCATGAAGCCCAGATTGGTGGAGTATTCCAATGATGGTCAACCTTCCGGAAGTTTCTCCCATCTGCAGTTTAAACCTCAGCCATAGTAACCATTGGGTTCTTAGACACCTCTCTTAACAAGGTCCATCTCCCCTGATTACTTAGTTTGGTAAGCTGGCAGCTCTAAAAAGAGCCATGATTGTTCCAAACATCTTTCATTTAAGAATTTTAAAGGTCATTGAGCTCTTAGAAACCTACAGCACAGCAGAAATATTTTTGTCCAATTCTCTAGATCTGTGCCTCCACACATTCCTGTCTCTGAGCTCTACAGGCCGTTCTTTCCTCCTCATGGCTTGGTGTTTGCTCTCATGTGCATTGTCAGCTGTTGAGACCTTATATAGACAGGACTGTGTCTCTCCAAATTATATCCAGTTGGCTAAATTTACAACAGGTGACTCCAATCATGGCACAGAAGATGATCTCGAAAGGATCAAGAGGAAATATCAGGTGTCATAGCAAAGGGTCTAAATACTCAAGTCCTTGCAAAATTTTACTTTTGGAAAACATAAGGGTACTAAATCTAAACATGAATGATTTGTTCACTTGGAAATACTGTTTTACAGAAAGTTTACCAAACAAATAGCAAAGTAATCATAAATCTGGGCTCATAAGCTGAGACCGTCCTGTTCTCAGCAGTTATATATAGTTCAATGTACAGTATTAGTAAGTGTACTCACTGTATATACTGACAGCAGCTCCCTGTGTACCTCATAGAACTAAAATAAGACTCCCCTCCTCTAGGCTCGGCTGCTCTGTGGTGTTTTTGTCCATAAGATGGCCGACATGGAGAAGCATGTGACCATGCCCCGCCCCCCAGTGTCCACCACTGAGCGTATATATGTCTATGGAGCACACAGGGAGTGGGGCATGGTCACATGCTCCTCCATGTCGGCCATCTTATGGACAGAAAAAACAGAGCACGGCCCCACAGCCTGGAGGAGGGAAGTCTCATTTTGGCTCAATGAGGTACACAGGAAGCTGCTGTCAGTATATACAGTGAGTACAGATACTAATACTGTACACTGAACTATTTTACTATAAAATCGTCAACCCCTTTAATTAATATCTGTGTTCATAGACAAGGGAAGCCCTCCTCCGAATCCTGAATGACACCTCTGAGCACGATCACTTTAATTTCATACTGTTTGATGATGAAATTATTCTGTGGAAAGATTCTTTGGTCAAAGCAACTCCTAAAAATCTGGAAGAAGCTAAAAAATTTGTGAGCACAATTACACCGAATGGCTGTAAGTAAATGTACTTTTGTAATTTGTAACATGACTAAACATTTGTATAAGAGCAGATGTCATGTCAGGTTTGCCGGACAATCTCCAGCAAACTGACCTCTGAGCAGATTACATGTTCTGGTTTCTTTTCACTCTACGCTTGTAAATGAACATGGGTTTTACACAGATAGGGGGAGATTTATCAAACTGGTGTAAAGTAGAATTGTCTTAGTTGCCCCTAGCAACCAATCAGATTCCACTTTTCATTCCTTACAGATTCTTTGAAAAATGAAAGGTGGAATCTGATTGGTTGCTAGGGGCAACTAAGACAATTCTACTTTACACCAGTTTGATAGATCGCCCATATATTTTAAATACCACTTGGAGGCTAAGGGCCATATTACACGGCTTGATCAATAATGTAAATGAGCACCAATCTGCCAGATCGGAGCTCATTTACTGTGCCTATTACACTGCTTGACTATATATATACAATATATATATATATATATATATATATATATATATACTATATACTATATATATATACAATATATATATATATATATATTGTATATATATAGTCGAGCAGTGTAATAGGCACAGTAAATGAGCTCCGATCTGGCAGATTGGTGCTCATTTACATTATTGATCAAGCCGTGTAATACGGCCCTTAGCCTCCAAGTGGTATTTAAAATATATGGGCGATCTATCAAACTGGTGTAAAGTAGAATTCGTTCCAGGACCGCGCTTGTAATCCAAATCCACTCTTAAACCAAAGCAAATTTCCCCATAAGAAACCATAGAGATGCAGACAATTGGTTCCACACCCCAAAAATAATGATTTTATATTCTGAATAACATCTAAAACAGATGAAACCAACATTTATAAACAGCTGAATATGTGATATTATAAGTTACTGTACAGTATAGCAATCAGCATGAGGAATATAATGTATAGTAAGTGCATAAACCTGAAAAACAGCAGCAGTTTGTACAGTAGATAGAGGATGGAACTGCAGATCCCCATAATGCAGGGAGCATGAAGAGACTGCAGGAAGCATGAAGGAATGAGACAGACATATGTGGGCACATACATGCAGCACTCTCTGTCTGGGAACAGAGGGGTTACAGCTATGGAGAGATTACCTCCACCCTCCTGTCCCCTGATGTAAGCCCCAGACTGAAGTGGATCTGATATGATTTGGAAGGTGATGGAGACTTCCTGGGTCAGAGTACAGTGCTGTAGACCCCGCTATGCAGACCATGCCCCTCCCCCACTCCCCCTCTCACCCAGTACAGGGAGCTCTTAAACCAAAGCAATGCTCTTAAACCAAGTCACAATTTTGAAAAACTGTGAATGGTTTTTTAAAATTATTTATTTAAAAAAAAAAATGCATAGGGTCCCCCCCTATTTTCATAACCAGCCGGGTTAAAATCCAAGCAACAGCAGCCTGGTAACACCAGGGTGGGAAGACCATTGGTTTAGGCCCTCCCCAGCCTAAATATTACCAGCCTGCTGCCGCCCAGTCCAGGAGCGCCAATTTTGACGCTCCGCGACCACTGGCACCCGGCTCTTCCCAGTACCCCTGGTGGCATTGGGTACTGGGGTAATACTGGGGGGTTAGTGTTAGCCATTTTATACCGGCTAACACTAGGCCCCAACTTAGTAATGGATTCCGTCTATTAGACGGCTTCCACTACTAAGTCTATAAAGTAAAGATATAAAGACAAGACACAAGTGCACAAGTGAAATTTTTTTTTATTCAAATAAAAACACCCCTACACCTCTCATTGACCATTTTATAAAAAAAAATAAAAAATCCAAACAACCGCTGGTCATCGACGTAGTCCATCGAATCTGACGTAATCCACAGGATACCGATATCTGAAAAACAAAAAGGGAGAAACACACAAAAAACATATAAATAGGAGCCCAGCACCCATCATTGTGAGCGGTGTTGTGCACCTTACAGTATGCAGCATCTTTACAGATCGCTGCTTACAGTCTGGCCCCCAAGGGGTTAAGGGAGGATGCATTGCATCCCCCTTAACCCCTTGGGGGCCAGACTGATGTCAGACTGTACCCATACTTGCAAGGAAGGGGTTAAGTGACCCCCTTTCCTTGCAGGGATGGGTGCAGGGGAGGGGGGGGAGAGCTTTATACTCACCCTCTGATGTCTCAATCTTCTATCTTCCATCTTCTCTCTTCGCTGGTCCGCGCGGCACAATGAAGTCAATGAAGTCTTTATATGTGCGCTCAGCCAAAATGTTTCTTCTAATAATGCTATTGTGATAGCATAATTAGAAGAAACATTTGATGTTTTAATTAATTATTATAATGAGCTCTATTACCGGGAATATGAATTAACGGCTTTAATAGAGCTTCCTGTAATAGTTAATATTTAATTAATAAAACACATTTTCGTTCTAATAAAGTTATTTTTATTGTTCAATAATTTAATTAAAACGAATCTATACTTTTGCAATTAAATATACTGTAAATTAATAAATATATATATAAATATACATTTATTTATATAAATATATATTTTTTAACAGTATATTTAATTGCACAAGTATGGATTCGTTTTAATTAAATTATTGAACAACGAAAGTGACTTTAGAACGAAAATGTGTTTTATTAAAGGAGAACTCAGGCAAAAAGTTTTATTATAGAATTGTATTGGCCCCAAAAGTTAAAAAAATTACCAATATACACTTATTATGGGAAATGCACATAAAGGGCTTTTTTCCCTGCACTTACTACTGCATCAAGGCTTTACTTCCTGGATAAAATGGTGATGTCACGACCCGACTCCCAGAGCTGTGCGGGCTGTGGCTGCTGGAGAGGATGATGGCAGCGGGACACTGAGGGACACAGGGCACTGGAGGGACACTGAGCATCCCTCTGCCATCATCCTCTCCAGCAGTCACAGCCCACACAGCTCTGGGAGTCGAGTCGTGACATCACCATGTTATCCAGGAAGTGACATCACCATTTTATCCAGGAAGTGAAGCCTTGATGCAGTAGTAAGTGCAGGGAAAAAAGCCCTTTATGTGCATTTCCCATAATAAGTGTATATTGGTAAATTGTATAACTTGTGGGGGGCAATACAATACTTTAATTTAAATTCTCGCCGGACTTCTCCTTTAATTAAATATATTAACCAATACTAAGATCGGCATTATTGCAGAGGATCGCTAACCCCGGTAATGCCGATCCCTGTATTACTGATTCCCTGCTTTCCCAGGGAGCTGAAACTTTATTAAAACAGCTAAATAACAATTGTTTAGCTGTTTTATCGAACTCGAATCTTTGCAAGATGCTCATCTGAGTAACGAGTACTGTCGAGTACCCTAATGCTCGAACGAGTACCAAGCTCGGACGAGCATGCTCGCTCATCACTAGTCAGGACCCAAAGACACGATCATTGTCATCAGCTGATTGTTGTCTTTATAACACAGAGCGATAATTATAGCTCTGTGTAATAGGGCTCTAACATCAAAAGTTGACTTGGCTTCGCCATTAACCCATTAAGTTCATAGTCACTTTTGGTGTTAATTACCAAGACCTTTTCTCCCCAGAGCCGGCCCGCCTCTCCTAGTGAATATCAGTATAGCGGGCCTACCACTGGATCAGTGCTCTGGGGTTTGTTGACCTAGTGCTCAAAATTGCCATATTAGCCTCATCATATGACTACAAAATACACGGAAATGGCGCTGAGGATTAAGGTTAGAAACTTACCTTCATCCTCAGTGCCCCGTACATTACGTTCACCTAATCTGCTGATACTTTCACTTTAACGGTCTTGCTGCAATCGTGTTTTCTAAATTTGATCAAAACGTGCATTAAGAACCTAAATTGCATATGCACAGTAAATAAAGCAGTAATGCAATTTAAAATTATTCCTATATTCAATATATGATATGCATATTCTTTAGTGTTCGCAATGTGTTGTAGTAAACTTTGTGTTCGCATTTGCCTCGCAGCCCTGGCAGAGTCCACCTGTACAGTTACATAGTTACATAGTTACATAGTTAATACGGTTGAAAAAAGACACATGTCCATCAAGTTCAACCAAGGAGGGGATAGATACAGGGAAGGGGGAGGATGATAGGTTCTATACATATGCATCTATATTATTTTGGTCTAAGAACTTGTCTAGCCCTGTTTTGAAGCCCTCTACTGTTTTTGCTGTGACCAGATCCTGTGGTAGACTGTTCCACAGATTCACAGTTCTCATGGTAAAGAAGGCTTGTCGCCTCCGGAGATTGAACCTTTTTTTCTCCAGGCGGAGGCAGTGCCCTCTTGTCCTTTGAGGGGGTTTTACCTGGAACATCTTTTCCCCATATCTCTTGTAGGGGCCATTTATATATTTAAATAAGTTAATCATATCTCCCCTTAAACGTCTCTTCTCCAGACTAAACAAATGTAATTCTTTTAATCTCTCCTCATAACTAAGATGCTCCATTCCCCTTATTAGTTTAGTTGCCCGTCTTTGTACCCTCTCCAGCTCTAGAACATCCTTTTTATGAATCGGGTTCCAAAACTGGACGGCATACTCCAGATGGGGCCGCACCAAAGCTTTATAAAGCGGTAATATTATATCCCTGTCCCGAGAGTCCATGCCTGTTTTAATGCATGACAATATCCTGCTGGCTTTAGAAGCAGCTGACTGACATTGTGTGCTGTTCTGTAGTCTATTATCTACAAGTATACCCAGATCCTTCTCTATCAGTGACTCTCCCAGAGTAACTCCCCCCAGGACATATGATGCATGCGGGTTATTAGTACCCAGGTGCATTACTTTACATTTATCCACATTGAACCTCATTTGCCAAGTGGACGCCCAAACACTCAGTGTGTCTAAGTCATCCTGTAACATCTGCACATCCTCCATAGACTGTACTGTACTACAAAGCTTGGTGTCATCTGCAAAGATAGAAACATTGCTGTTAATTCCATTCTCAATATCATTAATAAACAAGTTAAACAGAAGAGGGCCCAGTACTGACCCTTGGGGTACACCACTTATTACCGGGGACCATTCGGAGTAGGAATCATTGACCACCACTCTCTGGTGGTTATGTCATGTGCTTTTCAGGGGCTGACCAATGTTGTTTGCACTTCCTGCCTAGACACACAGGAAATGCCTGCTCAGCCAATCAGTGGAGACCATGTGATGGATAGAGGTTGGATCCATAGAAGAAACCTCAGTCCAGTACCATATCCGTAACTAACTATTCTGTTTGGATTACGTGAACATAGAAATCCTTTCTTCCTTCAAAATTATTTGAAGTATATTTTCTTGCTGTGTGTTCCATTATGAACAGTGACTGCATATATTGAACATATAAATATCGTAAAATATATTGTTATATCATAGTGACAAACATCAATGACCCTGTGCTGAAGGCCGTTGAGTTACTTAATAAAGCACATGAGAATAAAACTGTTCCCGTAAGAAGTGTTTCCATAGTCATCCTCCTGACAGACGGTGAAGCCAATGTGGGTAGGTACAACAATGTAGCTTATTATGTTTTGTCTTCTAAAAAATATTATCGTTTAGTTAATAACCAGTGTACCTGCTTGATCCATACAATTCAAACAGTTTGCTCCAACAGCGCTGTCCTTGCCCATGCCCACGTCCTTGCTTAAAGGCAATAAGCTGTATTTTCTAGACATAATCCATGGACAATAGCAACACCGAGAAATCTTTCAGTCTAGAAAGCTCCTTAGATAATTTGCTTATGAACCACAACGTCAAAGAGTAATTCCTACATTGCATCTACTAGCTATAGATTGTATCTATAGAGCCAATGACTGAAGTGTATAAAAAACACCAGTCATATTGATTCTAAGAGGTCCAATTTACAGCTACATGAGTATTAAAATGTCCAATCTGCAGAATGGGGAAGAAACAGGCTGTACCCTAGCTCCATCATGGATTCCTTTGCATCTGTGTCCACAATATGTTTGTGGATAACATTCGTTTAATCCATAGATGGGGGCCTTTGGCCCTACAGATACTGCAAAACAACAATTCCCATCATACCTGGACTGCACATGCTTTTGTTTGGCTGTCCAGACATGATGGGGACAGTACAACTAATGTCTTCTTTCTCCCCTCTCTATTAATTCCTATGGGCAGCATGTCACCTGATCCATCAGTGAGCAGATGAAGATAAACTTCATCAGTTAGAATTAGAATGAATGATGAGTTTAGATGGGAGAGAAAGGAGTCCTGAAGAGACATTTTCCTCTCAGACCTGGACTGATCCAAACTTGTGACATGTCTCTATGATGTGTAAAAAGTTTTCTATGGTGACGGTGACACTTTAAGTGACACTGAGGCATATAATTATGGCACCCAAGAGGAGACAGAGTATTATGCTGCAACCTAGCTGAAAGTAGTAGTGTTATATCATATAGCCAAGTGGTCCCCTGCCAGCACAACAACAACCATTGCCGAGACAGTTGCCTCAGTCATGCAAAGTGCAGGAGTGAGACACCTAGCAGTGATTTATGCAGCTTAGTGATGTTAGAAAATTGCACTGTAGTTAACTGAAGGAGATTTTACTCATGGTTAGGTTAATATATGGTACCCAGGAGCAAATGCAAATTTTGTGTTTAAAAACCATTCTGCATTTACTTTGGCAGAAATTTTGCAAGAGAGTCCAGGTTCATCTTAACTTCTCTTGTCTTGCCATTTTTTTTCTGTCTGGATTAGGAACAGGTGCTTAAAGTAGAATTGTTCTATCAGCCTGGACTGAAGGCAATCTTAAGTAAAACCTCCTAAACGCTACCTAAAGCTACGATTACCATGTATGTGACCCAGGTCTATCCTTTGGTGCGTTTACACAGAGAGATTTATCTGACAGATTTTTGAAGCCAAAGCCAGGAATGGATTAGAAAAGAGCAGGATTCTCAGTGTTTCCTTTATGATCTGTTCTTTGTTTATAGACTGTTCCTGGTTTTGGCTTCAAAAATCTGTCAGATAAATCTGTCTGTGTAAACGCACTATAAGGCTAAAGTAGCGACTGAAACAGGATCTTTGAAATAGGCTGATGAACTGTGTCTATCCCAGGAAATAGCAAAAAAACCCAAAACATATAAAGGACCTCATTGCCATAAATATATACGCCCAACATATTTACAATTATTGCGTGACAGTGTTGGTGTCATCTGGACGGCTATGTTCCCACAATGTTTTTTTGTGTCTGTTTCTTTAAAGTGTAACTATAATTTTTAAAAACTCCTTACTTGTCATAGCGACATGGCAGAAGTTTACATTGGTCGGGGTCCGGGTGCTGAGACGCCCAACGATCGCTAGAACAAAGTGGCAGACGGCTCAGCGCAAGCTCTGTCCCAACTGATGCAATCTTCTGACATGTCACTATGAAGTTTTTTTTAAAATGATAGTTACGCTTTAATTGAAAAGTCCATTTAATTTAACCTCTTCATGACTGAAGGTGATTGATGCCTGGATGTCCAGGTCAAATTGAAGCAATGTTCCTCCTCGTCTTTTAAGAGTCATAGTGCTTTTATTTTTTTCACCTACAGGCCTGGTTGGGGTATCATTTTTTATGCCATAATCTCTAGTTTTTATTAGTATTATATTGATGTTTTTTATTAATTTTTTTCTGAATATATTTAAAAAAAAAATCAGCAATGGTGTTTTTTCTTTCTTTTCATTGACGCTGTTCATCGCACATGAACAAAGTTGTGACATTTTGATAGATCGGACAATCCACACGCTGTGATATGTAATATGTTTATTACTTTTTATATTTTTTTTATATTTTTATTTTTATAATGGAAAAGGGGGTAATAAATGTTTATTGGGGCATTTTTATTAGTGTTTTTTAAAAATATGTTTTAAAACTTTTTTTTTTAACACATTTTGTATTGCATATACAAGTCGGGACTTATATTTGCAATGGTCTGATTGCATATACTGATGAGTGCTATGCCATAAAATAGCATTCATCAGTATTATCGGCAACCTGTACAACCTGTGCCTGAGGGCAGACTTTATCTACAGATCGCCAATTCAACAGGACGGAGGTAAGTCGCCTACCCCCACCTGCCGGTACAAGTGATCGGGACCCTGCAGCATAGGGTCCTGTCACTGACTACCTTAAATTTAAATGGCGTGATAGCTGTGCATGGCAACATTTAAGGGGGTCAATGACAGGCAGCTGCGGAACTGCGTCTGCCTGTCATGCCTGGGTCTGTCCTGCACACATTAAAACCCCTTTACTGTCAGGAATGTATATACGTTGGTATATACGCGGGTATGTGCAACAGAAACGTATATAGCCATATGGCTGACGTGAAGGGGTTAATAGTATAGATGGTGAAAGGACGGTGAAAAAAAGAATAATTGTGTGAACAACTAAAAAAATAAAGTTCGTTGTTTGCAAAACACGTCCGCAAATGATTGTTATTTTGATGTCCGTGCAGACAGTGTCCATCATTTAATACACTGTGGGCATTGGGCGGCCGTCATTCCATAGACTTCAATGCATTTCATTTAAGTCAATTACATTGCAGCAATAACAGACGTCTTTTTGAAAAGAAAAAGGGGGACGCCTTTTCACTTTTGTTTTTCACTATAACCCACTTTGTATTTAATTAAAATAAGAATATTAGATGCAACGTGTAAATATATTTTATTTAATCTTAGGAGAGTCAGAACCTTCAAATATCCAGGAGAATGTAAAGAAAGCCATTCAAGGGAGATACACCTTGTACAGCCTTGCTTTTGGCTATGATGTTGATTATCCTTTCCTGGAAAAGTTAGCATTGGAAAATTCAGGAATCGCCCGTCGTATATATGCGGACTCGGATGCAGACTTGCAGATGCAGGTAATGTTTCATAATGGTTATCTTCCAGCAATACATGTCAATCTATTCATTCTTACTATATATAAATATCATTTAATTGAACAAAAAAAAAAGATTTCACGTCAAGCAAAAAACACTGTTTGTTTCTCTGTAAAATATAAGTATACTACCATAGACACTGAAAGGTATACTACCATAGACACTGAAAGGTATACTACCATAGACACTGAAAGGTATACTACCATAGACACTGAAAGGTATACTACCATAGACACTGAAAGGTATACTACCATACACACTGACAGTTATACTACCATAGACACTGAAAGGGGTTGTCCAGCAGGAAAATATATTAAAAAAAAAAAAGGGACAGACTGGTTCATTTAACCCCCTGTAGACCAGACTGTCACCCCCTGGCCCACACTCTGGGCCACAGGCGGTTAAGTTAAACCCCTTGGGAACCAGACTACACAGTTTGCATTAATCTATGACCTGCAAACGGCATTTGTTCTAGGGAAAAGGTCAGCCACCCAGTAACAGCTGATGGGGTGCCGGCGGCGCCTCCCGTACTACATCGGAGTGTAAGCGCACACTCGCGCGGGTGCGCCTCAGAATTTTTCTCGGAAGGCATGGTGACCTCACCTAATATGCTAGAACAATATGTATCCATCTATTTATAAATGGATGGATGGATGTATATATATATATATATATATATATATATATATATATATATATACACACATTATATATACCTATATGAAATACACACTCTGGTGTAGTCAAGAAAAATATTTATTCTAATTATTCTGTTGAGACTCTGAATGCACTAGGCTTCTTCAGTAGTCTAACTGTACTGTATGCTGCCTAAATTTATTAAACAGTATCACTGTGTACCGTATACATCATAAATCTATTGTACAGTATTATCTCAAACTCTGCAGAATTAGACAATGTTAACGTCTCTTGGACTCAGTGGTCCAACAAGTTTCCCCTGTCTGGAGATAAGATTCCTCTCTTAACTTTGAGATCGGTGTTAAAGGGGACCTCCGGGTAGAGGTAAAAAAAATTTAACTTCTGCAGAAGCATATAACAATACTTACCTATCTATCCCAGTTTTAAAACTACCAAAAATCCATTGGTTTTGGGGGGGTTTGTTCTGTTTTGTGTTTCTGCACTTCCTGGTTGAGCAGATGTACTCAGTACTACAGGTTCCAGAATGCATTGCTTTCCTTCAGCTGTTCCATCACAGTCCCCCACCCTGCCTATTCACCGCCCAAAGCTGTTGCAGAACATCTAGGCTGTGTTCACACATTGCAGTTTCATTGTGTTACTGAATTATTTGCAGTACTTTATCATTTCATTGTGGTCCCACCCACACAGCACGTTGTATTCTCTACCTGTAACGCTGATATTGGAATAAAGCAAAGAACTTTTAAAATATTTTTTTTCTTTTCCTTTCCACACACAAATTATGATCAAGCATCTTTTATCTTTGAAGTTGATTCCCACAAAAAGGACTTTATTCGATATTATCTTACATGGGATATACTGTTTATGCCTTGTTTTTTGTGCAGGTGGGATTGGCAGTGGCGGCTCTTATCCTCTCTGTTGTTTAGAATTTTCTAATTGTGTTACTGCATCATTTTTGTGCATACACTGCAGTACTGCAATGACACTCCAACATGTGTGAACATAACCCTAATTTCTCTGTATACTTTTGCTCAGCCTGTGCTCAGCAAACACACACAATGTGAGAGGCATAGAATATTTGTCTCCTAAGGTGGGAGAGCAGAAGGAGCAGGAGACAATGTGGATTTGTACAGAGGCCATTTTTCTTCACTTCCTGGATGTCTATCAGCTACCAGTGTGGCAGAACCGTACAGATACAGTAATACATTGTATAGACACATCTATATAACTTTTAATGTACTTTTAATAGAAAACAAGTTTTTCTTATCCAGAGTTCCCCTTTAAGCTCTCCTGGCTCTTTGCTCATTATTTCTTGTTCTAAGTTTGCCCCTGTGGTGCAGACTGCTTCTGGTTCCTGCTGAATCCTATAAATATGAGGCGAAAATCAGTACATAATCTGCGGAGAGGACCACCAGGATATATAACATGGGTTCGGGAGGGTGGGACCTGTTGCTGGGTGGCTGACCTATTCCCTAGAACAAATGCTGTTTGCAGGTCATAGATTCCTGTAAACTGTGTATTGTTCTACGGGAGGCAGCCACCCAGCACCAGCTGATGGGTAGATCAGCACACACCTGGTGGTCGCTCTCATAAATCTAATACGTTCTGGATCTAATGGGTGCCAATAGTGTTTCACAAAGGTCTTTTTGGACTTCCATCTAGCCGATTTAAGGATGACTGTCAAGGGGACAC
This sequence comes from Dendropsophus ebraccatus, assembly GCF_027789765.1. Lineage (NCBI taxonomy): Eukaryota > Metazoa > Chordata > Amphibia > Anura > Hylidae > Dendropsophus > Dendropsophus ebraccatus. Next base: position 136,844,168 of record NC_091457.1, on the reverse strand, counting down.
CCTTTGCGCCCGCTCTCGAAGTGGCTGCTCCCCTTAAGGGGTGTGCTTTGAATTTTGTTGTATTGACTCCAGCACTTTGCATGGCATAAAGGATCTAACCTCTAATCGTATCGGAGGTAGCTTTCCTTATTGGGGTACGTGACGTGATAAACAGGTTGGTGATGTTATTCCTTAATGGAGCTGTTAAGCTCAAATATAGGTTTAATGTAGTGACCAGACATAAGGCCGGATCCTCTGGATCTTCAAATAGGTCCAATTCTATGGGGCTATTCTGTATAGCAGAGGACTTAGTAGGACCTTTGAGGATTATATGGAAACCCCTAGCAGTAGAGGAAAGCCAAGGTTCACTAATATGAATTAATGTGAGCTCCATAGACCTGGCGGCCAATGCTAGGGCCAGTAGACAAGCCAGCTTGATACCCGTCATCCTTACCAATAACTCACCGTTCGATAGGGTAGCTAGAAACTTTAATAGGGGATCAATGTCCGATGTTGAGTCATACTTTGGAATAGTAGGCCTAAACGCTACTGCGGCCTTCAGGAAACGAAGGTATAATTTATTAACCATAAGATTAGGTATTATAATGGCTAGGGCTGAACCCATAGTTTTGAGTGTGTTTGATGCAACCCCTGATTGGAATTTTAATGTTAAGTATTCCAAATCCGACCACAAGGTAGGTGGGTCATCAGTACCTCCCATCTTGTCTAATCCCCATGTTTGAAAGTCCTGGATTATAGATCTGTATCTGAATCGTGTTCTCGGTCTAAGCGACCCATTTATGAGATTATTTGCCTGTGGTGTGAGCTGCGGAAATGTGAAGAGCTGACTAGCGCTGCCATCCACATTAATTGAGACAATAGGTCCTTCGGACCCTGGAGACAGTCTGACGTCATTCCCAACGGGATCTTTTTCTCTACCACCATGTTGTGGAGTTTCGGGTGCCATGGTCTGGATGTCCAAACCGGATAGACTAGTACTATCTGCGAAATATTTCCTGGAGTGTTTGGGACAACAAAGTGACCACAGGAAGGATAGGGCGCCTATTCTCCAGGCTGTTGGAGACCATACCCTGGCCACAAATTTTGGGACCTTTGCAGATGTTTCGGAGGCAAGTAAATCTATGTCCCTCCTGCCCAATGACTGAGTTATCGAGGAGAACGTCTTCTCCGTGAGAGAGGCCGTAGTCAGGGTTAATTTCTGCCTGGACAAAGCGTCTGCTATTTCGTTCGTGTAGCCCGGGACATACTGAGCCCTGAGGTCTATCTTGTTGCGTACCGCCCATGCCCAAATTTCCAGAGCTTCTAAGCATAGTTTCCGTGACCTCGTGCCTCCTAACTTGATCACGTACGCTATGGCTGTCTTGCTGTCCATCTGGATCAAGACAGACTGATGGTGGGGAAGTTTCCTCACTAGCTTCTGGCAAGCAAGCCTTGCTGTCCGAAGTTCTAAGACGTTTATGTGAAGGGATTTTTCTTCTTCTGACCAAGTACCTCGTAAGGCAGAGTGTATTGAAAAAACTCCTCATCCTAGTAAGGAAGCGTCGGTCGTAATAGTGACATCTGGAGGTGGAGACCTTATGGGGCAGGGTAGGGGAGTGCTTAAGGAGAGTATGTGGCTCAGTTCCGTCCGGATTTCTGCCGGAAGGGTGAAAATCCTGTTCCACGTATGACCCTCTCTGAGCAGACTTCCCAACCAAATCTGGGTGTGCCTGCACAGAGTGGGTGCTGTTTTGAACCCCGGTTGTAGTGCCACAGTTTTCCCTATGAGACTGGCTGTCTCCCTGAGTGTTAAGGCCCTATTCCACGGAACGATTATCGGCCAATAATCATCCTGTGGAATTGACAGCAACAATCAGCCGATATCGTTCATGTCGGCTGATCGTTGCAGTCGTCTGGTTTTCAACATGTTGAAAACCAAACGACTGATACAGCAACGATATGCTGCCGGCGCTCCGTGGAATAGGAGCGTCGGCAGCAGACGCTGCTTTATCCTATTGGCTGCCCGGACGATCAGCGATCCTCCGAGCAGCCCCCCCGGAGCTACCCGCGGCCCTCCCTGGACTCACCCGCTCGTTGCTGCCGCGTGGAATAGCGGCAGCAGCGAGCGGGAAACGAGGAACAAGCGAGCGCTAATAGCACTCATTTGCTCCTGTCAGTAGCCCATGGAATAGGGGCTTTACTCTTTTTGTGTGTAAGCTGGTGCTTACTATTCCCTTTATGTCAGTCCATTTGTCGACAGGGACACTGATTTGGAACAGTGTTGTGTCTATGTGAAAACCTAGGAATACTACTGTTTTGGTTGGTGTTAGGACCGATTTTTGAGCATTGATGGTAAAGCACGTTTTCCCCAGGAGAGAGAGAGGATAATATATCTTTGAGTTAGGAGCTGCTCCCTGCTCTGGTGTAATATAAGGATGTCGTCTAAATAGACTATGCATATGACACCTTTCGTCCTGAGATGGGTGATCACCCCTTTCAACACTCTTTTGAAGGTATAATGTGCGATAGAAAGGCCAAATACCATTACGTTCCAGTGGTATAACTGGCCTTTCCAGAAGAACAGCAGCAGTCTTCTGTGTTTGGGCACTATGGATATGGCATGGAATGCATCTTTGAGATCTATTTTTATAAGGAACATATCCCTTTCCAGCAAGAACTTTAGGTCCGATATGCTTTCCATTCTGAATCTCTTTTGTTTCAGAAATTTGTTGAGGGGCTTGACATTTAAAACCGGTCTTACTGACCCATCTGTTTTTATGACCGGAAAGATATGGCTTATCCAGCCTATCTGGTGGGGGCCTGCCTTTGATATTTTTCCCGAATGGAAAAATAGGCTGGAATGCAGCCTCTAACACCTGGTCTAGTCTTGTATCGGACTGAAAGTGAGGCTTCCTTTTTTTAAAAGAAAAACGGACGAGTGGTAGCTGTAGACCGTGTTTTACAATATTTAAGACCCAGCGGTCTGTGGTTATGGACTGCCAGATGTCTAAATAACCCTGAGACGGAACTATACTCAATTTACTAACCTGAGGAAATTCTCTTTGATGTTGATGTTCTCTGGACCCCTCCTCTGTGGGTGTGATTTGTTCCTCTTGCATATGGCTTTCTAGGTGTACCCTGGTTATATTCTCAGGTCTGCCCCTGGGGCCTGAAGGACCGACCCTCTGAGCGAAAGGGTTTCTTAAAATGATGTGTAGGTTTCTTAAGATCTGAGAACGATTTACGGGCTCTGTATCTACCCTTTACTTCTTGTATAAAGTCTGGCCCGAACAAATATGATGTTTCTAGGTTTGGAAATTCATGGCTTTTCGGGGCCAGGTCTGTTAGCCAACGAGCTCTGCGTATATTAGGTCAGACATTTATGGCACTATCATGAGGGTTGCTCTGCTGGCAGCCTTAAGCAGTGCCATGTTAGATGAAAACAAGACCTTAGGGTCATCGCTAGGATTACTGCCCTCTTGTTCTGCTTTCCAGAGCATCAGTAAAAGAGGGCCTACAGCATCCCTAATCTTATACTGAATATTTGGCATGGTATTATTTGTAGTATCATGCAATACAGGGTTACCCGTGATTGATAACAGGGCCGGGTCAATCTCTGGTGCAATTAGGGCCTGTATGTCAGGGATGCCAATATGGTTTCTAAGTACCAAATCATCTTTATTAAGAGTGGCTCGAAATGCTAGTTGAGCAAACTCTTTAACATCAGAAGACTTTGCAATAGCCCATCTCTGAGAGAACAGCTTGTTAGGGGGCGTTTGTCCCAACAACCCAATCTATTCATCTGCAGGTCACTACGCCGACCCCTCTCAGACGAGGCCGCAGACCTTGTCACTGTGTCACAGTCCCAATTTACTTCATATGGAGGAGAAACATTGGATGTTGACGCAAACATTTCATAAAGGGAGCTGTGAGAACTGGTGCTCAAACCAATGGGACAGAGGGTGTATCTTTATTCATAGTGGCTAAAAAGGTGCTCTTTGCCACTGGACTTTTCCTCAAACGAGGACTCTGCATATTAACGTCAGCCCTCTCCTCAGGGTCTGACATGGAGCTGTCTGTGAGCCCGTGTATACTCCCTTTCCTAGGCATTTTCTGCCTAGGGGGAACAATATCCTCCGAAGACGAGGAGGAGGAAGAGTCTGACCGGGTTCTCTGTCTGCGTTTGCTGTGTGGAGAAGTTTCTCCACACGGCGACGCCACTATGGAGAACGCGTCCTCCTGGAGGCCGCCGGAAAAATTCTGAGGCGCGCCCGCACGAGCTTACTCACGTGGTCAATTCTTTCCGACGCAGTACAGGAGGCACCACCGGCACCCCATCAGCTGGTGCTGGGTGCAGGGGAGTAACTACCACTATAGCAGCCATAGCGGCTGCTATGGGGCCCTGCTGGTCTCCTGGGTTTTTCAAATGTCCCTTTAACTGCAAGCACTCCTGACCAGAGCTAGCAGTTATGTAGTTATGACTTAACTTGACCGTTTAGTGGTCAGCCGGGGGGGGGGGGGCCCAATCAAAAGTTTGCTATGGGGCCCAGCCAGTTCTAGTTACGCCCCTGGCTGGGTGGCTGCCTCCCATAGAACAAAGTGGAGTTTTCCTCCCTGAAAAGTGCCACTAAAAAGCACCATATGCATAGGCTATAGCAATTTTTAGTAGAGCTGAAGACTTCCTTTGAAGTCTATGGGAGATAATTGCCACAGTTTGCCGGAAAAACTCTAAACCCTCAGCTCTGCATTTTGCAAAAACTGCCACAGAGCAGCAAAAACGCCAGAGAGTAGAGAGAAACACCAAGAAAAAAAAAATGCCATGTTTGCAAGGCAGATGATGTTACTGATTCCCAGCTAACATTATTTACTTAAAAAAGAGGATGTGTGAAGGCAGCCTTTCCATGTATGTTACCTAGATCTGTCTTTGGTGAAGACTGTGTCAAAGACTGTGATAGTGGGTGAGAGTCTGATTTGTTTAGTGGGTTCCAGAGTATGGTGCCTCTGGTTATAACGTTAAGTCTTTTTTGCATGTGTTTCCTGTTAGACTTTGTATTTTTCCAAGAAATTACCCACCAATTTAGTCCAAAGAACAAAACTGAGGTTACCCTAAGGCCTCATTCTCACATATGCCTCCAAAGCCATGTCCCATTTCTTCACAATGGGCCTGTGATATTGACGATATTTATAATTTCCTCAATACAATGATCCATTCGTGTTGTTAAATGCATGTTCTTTTGTAGTTCTTTCAATAGTCTTGTGCAGCAGAACAAAGGAATAATAGGTCATGAAGAGAGATTCCCTTAGTTTCTGTTAACATGCTACATTTTCAACCCACAATATTCTCATTAGGTTAAAAAAAAAACTTGCGGCATTCACCATCAGGATCTTCTCACCTTTATTTATTATAACTTGATTTTACAAAATTTTAAGTTTTCAAAATATAAGCAAAATGAACTACAGCATCAGAGAACTTTATTTAAAACGCATAGTCAGATATGAAATAACAAGGCTCTATGACCACGCATTTTCTCAAAACATGTAATACCCCTTTAATTATAGAATCTGGTTTGGACAACAGGATATTAGTTGAGCTTCTTTTCTACAAGAGCACTTGAAAAGTTGAGGCACTCACCACTGCGTCTTCTTAAAATCACATTCTTTTATTCACATAAATGCAGTGTCAGGCACCAGACGGCAGGGACAAGACAAGACAGTGAGCCCTGACACTGAACCCACCAACTGTCCCTACCTACTTGCCTCAAACGGCCCTAGGCGGCCGTGGAAAGCCACAAAGACGTTCCCTATACTGAGTATGTGGAACACAAAATGAGACAGACAAACAAACACAATAAAGAATAGTTAACAGTCTGGGTCACAACAATAGTGCAGCAAAAGTACAAAATCAGAATCCAATAGGTATAGTCAAACTCCAGCCAATATGGTCAGGGGCAGACGACAAGGAAGGGAGGTCAAAGATACAAAGCAAAGATCAGGAGATGCAAATAACAGAAGACACAAGCAGGCAGAGACAAAGTCAATAACCAGCCATGAGTACACAGACTGGGGTTAGTTATATAGGAGGCCAGGGTTCTGGTCCAGAACATAATTGAACCATCCCCCTGATCTCCAAGCACAGACACCTGAGAACAAAACACATCTACTGGCAGGAAGACCTGTCAGTCACAGCAGAACCAAAACACAGATTAACAGCAGGTGAAGTCGGGTGTGTCCACCAAACAAAGTGAGCAGATAAACCAGTGTTCAGACACCGCAAAACAAAACCCAGAAACAACAAATACAAGAAAATCAGCGCATTCTCAGCCGCACAGCACGAGTCGAGGGGCGCATCACACTCTGCAAAGATACCATCCTGACATGCAGGTACATAGATACAAACGAATGAACGGACGACAGCCTGTTTCGCGTGTCTAATCACCACGCTTCCTCTCGGCCGAGAGGAAGCGTGGTGATTAGACACGCGAAACAGGCTGTCGCCCATTCATTCGTCTGTATCTATGCACCTGCATTTATGTGAATAAAAGAATGTGATTTTAAGAAGACGCAGTGGTGAGTGCCTCAACTTTTCAAGTGCTCTTGTGGAAACTATCCACTGTACAACCTCTGTGTTGATTGAGCACCATCAGAGTTCTTTCCGGGATCAATGGACTGTATGGTGCGGTTTTCCCCTCTGGTTGGTAGTGCCGGAATTACCCTGGTGGAAAGACTGTTGAATTAATTGAGCTTCACACAAAAATACACAAAAAGTTTCAGATCCTTGTATTCATTTCTGTATTTGGATATTATAGTCACCCCTGTTTTAATTTTGGCACTTTAGGGCTTCTATAAGGAAATTGCAAACCCGACATTGACTAACATAGAGATGCAGTATCCTGAGAATGCCGTAGCCGACCTCACCAAGAGCAACTTCAAACAGTACTTTGAAGGGGGTGAAATTGTTGTTGCCGGACGTGTAACTGGCAATGACTTGAACTCCTTTATTGTGGATGTAAAGGCAGACGGGGTAAGTACAGATCATGTGCTGTAAACGCCAATAAACGAACAATCCTTTAACATTTATTCCTTTATTGTAAGCTACATTTACATATAACACAGCATGCAATGTATTTTATAGGAGAAAATGCCCCTTTCTTTCCTTATTGGGCTTATATTCTTTTACCTTAGGGCCCTTGCACTTTTGAGTATAGGAGGCAGAATTTACGAGCGGAGTCTGCGCAGCCAATTCTGCTTGTAATTCTGCCTGTCCTGTTGCTGATTTCATGTTTGCCTCTGCACTCCAAGCAAAGAATGAACATGTTCGTTCTTTGAGCGGAGAGCAGACGTGCAAGAGAAATACCATTGAAGCAATAGGACAGGCATAATGACAATCAGAATCTGCCGCACAGATTCCTCTCATAAATTTTGCCTCTTTTACTCTTTTACCCTTACTTCTAAACTCTTCATTAACACTGAAGTCTTTCTTGAAAGGGAACAGCTCACTGAGGGATCAGGTTTTATGTTGCACATAGAAGTCTAGGGGAAGTTGGGGCAGGAGCTAGTAATATGGAGGCAGAGACCAGTGGTCCCACCAGTGTAATGATCCTGGGGGGCAGCCAGAGAAGAGCCAGTGAGTAACCTTATGCTGACCACTGATTCAGCTGTATCTGTGACCACAACTCCCTTGTGCCCTAAACTTATAAAGCTCTAAGGGTGCGCTAGGAGCTGTAGTGTAGTTTGTAGCTGTTGTAATTGGGGGGTCCTAGGTATATTGTACACCAGAGGCTTTGTGGGAGTTTAGAATACATAGTTAGGCCATGTTCACACTTTGTAAGACACCGGCCGGGTCATGGAATAGCCGGTGTCAGAAAAGATCATCCCGGCCAGTACTGCAGTACTGGCCGGATGATCTTTATTGCCGCTGTATTCGGATGCGGGCGCACCCGTGTGTGCCCGCATCCGAATTCCCTGCTGCACACAATGGAGCATGCGGCTGGAGCTGCATGCTCCATTGTTTGAACTGACAAGGTTTTCTGCGGCTGCAGAAGACTGACATGTCAGTTTCTTGCAGAGCCGCTAGGGATCCCAGACAGAGTGTATACCATGTGTATACACTCCGTCCAGGATTCCATAGAAGGCAGCAATACGTAAGCTACGTAGTAATCATGGCCACTGTTGCAAATATGCAACAACGTCCGTGATTACTATGGAGCTTACGTAGTGTGAACATAGCCTTATAGTGGAGGTTCTATGTGTGGGAGTTGTCCCAGAACTGCACTAATAGGGTATATAATCAGGGCCGGCCTTAGGGTAGATGGCGCCCTGTGCAGAATATTCTTTTGGCGCCCCCCCCCCCCCCAGGCTGATTGCCCATCCCATCCCCAGCCTATGTCTTGGAGCCCATGTACTGTGAGATGCGGTGGTGAAAGTTTGGTAACCTTCTTGGTTTCCCGAGCTAGTTCTGTGTCTCACCGCACAGGATCTGTTACCTCTTCTCTCAGCACTGACAATTCTACTTGGCAGCCGGCAGCCTCATTTATAGGATCCTAATCTCCTCAGACTGCAGCCACTTACTGCTACTATGGTCACATCCCACAGACGTCCCCAGCTTCCCCAATAATATTTTATTACAGTATTACTGATGTACAGTAGAACTGCGGAGAGAGGACATGACAGATCGCCAGAGAAACTGTGAAGTCAGATACTATTTTAATTGTGTTTGAGAGAACAACTGTATTGCTTCCCAGTGTAACAGTGCTCCCCCTGTGATTGGGGCAGACTGGGGGTGACTGAGGGGGAGCTGGGGGTGACTGGATGTCAGGGCGTGCTGGGAGTAGTAGTTCTACATAGGCTGTCAGGGCATGCTGGGAGTAGTAGTTCTACACAGGCTACCAGGGCATGCTGGGACTAGTAGTTCTACACAGGCTGCCAGGACATGCTAGGAGTAGTAGTTATACACAGGCTGTCAGGGCATGATGGGAGTAGCAGTCCTACACAGGCTGTCAGGGCATGCTGGGAGCTGTAGTTATACTCAGCCACACATGAGCACTAACACACACACACACACACAGAGACACACACCACTAATACACAGATATACAGATATATGTATATATGTATTAGCGCTAAGTATGACTCGTTTGTTGTTTTATGCTACAGGGAGGAAGTATGCATAGTTTTCCCCAGACCTATTTAAAGGGGTAGTTCACAAAAAAATTCTTTCAAATCATCTGGTGCCAGAAACTGCCAGAGATTTGTAATTTTACTTATATTAAAAAAACTCATCTTCCAGTACTTACCTGCTACTGTATGTCCTACAGTAGCTGGAGATCAGGGTATCTATAAAGATTTGCTACTGCCCTGGACAGTTCCTCTCCTAGACAGAAGTGGTGGCAGAGAGCACTGTGTGAGACTAGAAAGAATCCACCACTTCCTGCAGGACATACAGCAGCTGATTAGTATTGGAAGACTGGAGAATTTTTAATAGAAGTAATTACAAATCTCTGGCACCAGTTCATTTTAAAGAACTGTTTTGTGAACTACCCCTTTAAGATTAACATTCTTCTCTTTATTCCTTACTAACTGCCATATAAAATGTTGTATTTTGAATAGGCTGATGAACCTATGAAATACACAGAAAACATTCCCCTGCAAAGTGAGGACTATGTGAGCAAACAGCAGAAATACATCTTCGGTGACTTTACAGAGAGACTCTGGGCGTATCTCACTATACAGCAGCTGCTGGAGAAACGGTATGTGTAGGGATCATGTGGTGCACCAAGAAACACTTTTTATTAATTAACTGGTGACAAAAAGTTATACAGATTTGTATATTATTTCTATTGAAAAAACTCAAGCCTTCCAGTACTTATCAGCTGCTGTATGTCCTGCAGTAAGTAGTGTATTCTTACCAGTCTGACACAGTGCTCTCTGCTGCCACCTCTGTCTATTTAAGGAACTGTCCAGAGCAGTAGCAAATCCTCACAGAAAACCTTTCCTACTCTCCAGTGACTGGAAAGAATATCACTTCCTGCAGGACATACAGCAGCTGATAAGTACTGGAGGGTGATTAGAAGTAAATTACAAATCTCTCGCATTTTCTGGCACCAATTGATTTGAAAGATTTTTTTTCCCGTGAACTACCCCTTTTAGTAGTTAATGTTTTTAGTATATAGTATGATGGATGAGTACATTTTTGGACATGATGGCATATGGTGAGTTTAATAACTTGTGCTCCATGTTGTTCTCTAAAATTATTTTATTGAATTTAAGGCTTTATGCAGACCCATCAGAAAAAGCAAACCTGACAGCCCAAGCACTTGATCTGTCCCTAAAGTTTAAGTTTGTGACTCCTTTAACATCAATGGTTGTTACAAAACCAGAGGAAAAAGAGAAGGAAGAAGAAACCTTAATTGCTGATAAGTTTGTGGAAGGTAGGAACATTTCTTATAATTGTAGTAGTAGAGAAATACTTTAAATAACTTGATTAAATCCCTAAAGAGGTATTCCACTCAACATAACTTTTGATATATTGCTGCCCATGGTGATAATAACAATTCCTTTCTATACTTGTTATTATCTATTCAGTCTCCTTCCCCCAGCTCTAAACTGCTGCTTTCTGCTGAAGATACAAAAATCAGTGTGTAAGCCTTTCTCTCTGTCTCCCCCTCCTCCCTCCTCCCTTCTGAGACAGCTGATGTAAACAACTCTCTGGCAGGCTTTATCTGCCTGCAACATTGTAGCTTCTTTGTAAAGCTGGAAGGGTTGTTCTGAGGTCAAGCTGCTGATAAACTCACTGTGATTAACCCTCCCAGCATTACAAAGACGATACAATGTTGCAGATAACGCCTGCCAGTGACTTGTTTACATCAGCTGCCTCAGAAGGGAGGGGGGATGAGGGGGAGGCAGAGAAAAAGTATCACCATGGGCAGCAACACATCAAAAGTTATGTTTAAGTGGAATACCCCTCTAACCCTTTAAAAGAACCTGTCAGTCTCAATGTGTCTGGTATGTCTCTCCCTATACCCATATAAAAAACAGCAAAACCGCACTATATACGTTTCCAGTAAATTCTCACTTCCGGGACTCCACTCCGTCCCACACATTCAACATCTCAGAAATAATGCTAGGAAAGGTACCTTTGCATGTATGAAGTGCCAACATTGTAATAGCATAATAAAAGGTGGCAAGTTTTCCCACCCCACGCAAGGTAAAAAATATGTAATTAAAGGTTTTCATACATGCAATGATACCAATGTGATCTACCTACTAAAATGCCCTTGTGGCATGGGGTATATTGGTCAAACCAGCAGACAGATCAAGGTTCGTTTAAACGAACATAAATCAGCTATCAGAAGATTTAATGGTGCAAAGGATAAGAAAGAAGAAGGAAAGGGTGAGTTTGGCGAGACTACGGTCGCACGCCATTTTTTTGAATATAGACACAATATTTGTGACTTAAAGTGACACTGTCACCCCCATTATTCATTTTTCAATCTTTAAAGATGTGTGTAACCCGCAAATAGCTCTCTGCATACCTTTTTGTATTTTTTTTTTTCATGAGGCGGGTTGCTGAGAAATTATAACTTTGCTGAGTGTCTTCTAGCGCCACTGGGCGGGGCTTAGTCCCTGAAGCGCCACATAGCCCCGCCCAGTACATCGCCGTTGACCCCGCCCCCTTTGGCACGTCATATCTCCCGGCCGACGCTCACAGTCTTGAGTACTCCAGGACGTCGGTGACGTGCACGTCCACATCCCCCTGCGTCCGTCAAGTGATGCGCACGGGTCACCCACATCCTGCGGATTATACCAGCCGCACAGTCCCTCGCCGTTCCGAGGAGGAGCGTTCGGAACGGCGAGGGACTGTGCGGCTGGTATAATCCGCAGGATGTGGGTGACCCGTGCGCATCACTTGACGGACGCAGGGGGATGTGGACGCGCACGTCACCGACGTCCTGGAGTACTCAAGACTGTGAGCGTCGGCCGGGAGATATGACGTGCCAAAGGGGGCGGGGTCAACGGCGATGTACTGGGCGGGGCTATGTGGCGCTTCAGGGACTAAGCCCCGCCCAGTGGAGCTAGAAGACACTCAGCAAAGTTATAATTTCTCAGCAACCCGCCTCATGAAAAAAAAAATACAAAAAGGTATGCAGAGAGCTATTTGCGGGTTACACACATCTTTAAAGATTGAAAAATGAATAATGGGGGTGACAGTGTCACTTTAAGGTGGCAAGTCATAGAACAACTTGAGGTTAGTAACAGCAGTGAGGAGAACCGCAGACTCCAACGAGAGGCGTATTGGATCACAGAGCTTGAGACATTGAGTCCTAAAGGACTGAATGAAACTTGCAGTTTTCGAGTGTTTCTATAAATGTATTAGAATATGGTTCTCCTTCAGAAAGGATCATGCGAGTGGTATATGAATTGCAAAAATGAATTGTTATAAGTTATGTGCGGTAAAGAGTTAATGCTTTTGCTCATATATTGAACTCCCACCCGTTAAGTTCTTGCGCATGAGGAAGGAGGAGCTTATCCTCCGAAACGTCCGCAGGACAACAGGTGGACGCTGGGTGAATGAAACAGCCTTGTGAGCATTGTTTGTACCAGCACCCTGAATAATAAAAGATTATGGATCGATGACCAAGACTTCGGGTATTTCTTTCGCTTAAAGAGTCCGGAGACATTAAAGGACGGCTGTCCGGAGGTGCTAAGGTACAGGTGGTGATTCTCCCTATACCCAAACAAGAGGAGATCTATAAATCAAGGTTGGTAGGGCAAACTAAGACCAGTAGGCACCATCCTGACTACTCATAGTTTGGGCAGCATGAAAGTGATAAAAAGTTCCCTTAAAGGATCAATATTTTTTGTTTTTGTTTTTGTCATCACATACATGTACATCATAATACAGGAAAGGGACCCTTTATGTGTGAAAATCATAGACACAGCTTGGGGTACTCCAGCGTAAAATGTTTTCAAATCAACTGGTTTTAGAAAGTTATATACATTTATTAATTCATTCTATTTAAAAGTCTTGTCTTCCAGTACTTATCACCTGCTGTATGTCCTGCAGGAAGCGGTGTGTTCTTTCCAGTCTGACACTGCTCTCAGCTTCTCTGTGCTCTGAACTGTCCAGAGGAAAAGAGGTTTTCTATTGGGATTTGCTACTGCTCTGGACAGTTCCTCTCATGGACAGAGGCGGCAGCAGAGAGCACTGTGTCAGACTGGAAAGAATACCCCACTTCCTGCAAAACATACAACAGCTGATAAGTACTGGAAGACCTGAGATTTTTAAATAAAAGTAAATTACAAATCTGTATATCTTTCTGACACCAGTTGATTTGAAAGAAAAAAGGTTTCGCCGAATTCCCCCTTTAATGACATAGCGCCAATTTTCTACTTCTTACATCTGACATGTTACTTTTAGAGGTTTATAAAGCTTGACACAGTTGTTGTTTTTTTAATTTTGGCTGATATGTTTTGTTTTTATTTAGGATAAAACTCCAAAATTTACAAAAAATGTAAAAGAAAATGTCAGTGTTCCTTTCTCTGAGTTTCTAAACTGAGAAACATTATTTTATGTATACAGTGGTACCTCTGTTCTCAAATTGGTTCAGGAAGGCAGTATGAGAAGTGAGCAGTGTTTTCCCATAGGAAATAATGTACAATATTTATTACATTGAAAAGTGCCCAGTTCAATCACTACAGGACATTACAGAACAGCACTTTATACTGTACATTATACACAAGAAACATTCAACAAAACCAGCAAATATAGTATAGTAGTCACTAACTCCTCACTCATCCTTTACTGTATACTGCCCCCCCCCATCCCAGCACTGTAACAGATGGGAGATGGTGGTGCACTGACTGGACTACTACTGTACTGTATATGCACTCCAGCAGTTCTAGTACTGTACAGGATGGGAGATGGTGGTGCAATGACTGTACTACTACTATACTGTATATGCACTCCAGCAGTCTTAGTACTGTACAGGATGGGAGATGGTGGTGCAATGACTGTACTACTACTATACTGTATATGGACTGTAGCAATGTTATACAGTACAGTATGTGAGATGGTGGTGCACTGACTCTACTACTACTATACTGTATATCAGGCATGTCCAAAGTCCGGCCGGAGGGCCATTTGCGGCCCGCGTTCCGAACTTTTACGGCCCCCCAGGTATCCAGCTTGCTATTATCTGCCTGTGTTATAAAGCATATAGCATGTAGCATGTAAAATGGTCGGCCCTCGCACATGTTCACTTCATCAAATTTGGCACTCTTCGAAAAAAGTTTGGACATGCCTGCTGTATATGCACTCCAGCAGTCTTATACAGTACAGGATGGGAGATGGTGGTGCACTGACTGTACTACTACTGTACTGTATATGCACTCCAGCAGTCTTAGTACTGTACAGGATGGGAGATGGTGGTGCACTGACTGTACTACTACTGTACTGTAAATGCACTCCAGCAGTCTTAGTACTGCACAGGATGGGAGATGGTGGTGCAATGACTGTACTACTACTGTACTGTATATGGACTGTAGCAATGTTATACAGTACAGTATGTGAGATGGTGGTGCACTGACTGTACTACTACTGTACTGTATATGCACTCCAGCAGTTTTATACAGTACAGTATGTGAGATGGTGGTGCACTGACTCTACTACTACTATACTGTATATGCACTCCAGCAGTCTTATACAGTACAGGATGGGAGATGGTGGTGCACTGACTGTACTACTACTGTACTGTATATGCACTCCAGCAGTCTTAGTACTGTACAGGATGGGAGATGGTGGTGCACTGACTGTACTACTACTGTACTGTATATGCACTCCAGCAGACTTATACAGTACAATATGTGAGATGGTGGTGCAATGACTGTACTACTACTGTACTGTATATGCACTCCAGCAGTTTTATACAGTACAGTATGTGAGATGGTGGTGCACTGACTCTACTACTACTATACTGTATATGCACTCCAGCAGTCTTATACAATACAGGATGGGAGATGGTGGTGCACTGACTGTACTACTACTGTACTGTATATGCACTCCAGCAGTCTTAGTACTGTACAGGATGGGAGATGGTGGTGCACTGACTGTACTACTACTGTACTGTTTATGCACTCCAGCAGTCTTATACAGTACAGGATGGGAGATGATGGTGCACTGACTGTACTACTACTGTACTGTATATGCACTCCAGCAGTATTATACAGTACAGGATGGGAGATGGTGGTGCACTGACTGTACTACTACGGTGCTGTATATGCACTCCAGCAGTCTTATACAGTACAGTATGAGAGATGGTGGTGCAATGACTGTACTACTACTGTACTGTTTATGCACTCCAGCAGTCTTATACAGTACAGGATGGGAGATGGTGGTGCACTGACTGTACTACTACTGTACTGTATATGCACTCCAGCAGTATTATACAGTACAGGATGGGAGATGGTGGTGCACTGACTGTACTACTACTGTACTGTATATGCACTCCAGCAGTCTTATACAGTACAGGATGGGAGATGGTGGTGCACTGACTGTACTACTACTGAATTCTGAGCATTACTTCCAAGTACATTTTCGTTCGAATACCGCAGTATTACTTTACTTCAAGACTTGGGGCCCGAAAAGTGTTTGAGAACTGAGCAAGAGTTTGAGAACCAAAGCAAACTTTCCTTGAAAATACAGTTTGAGTTCCAAGCAGTTCTACGAGATACCACTGTATAAACTATTTCCTTTGACAGCTTGTAATATTTTGATATGGTAGGTGTCATGTCTAAATCTGTTATGGACCTAACAAAAGATATAGAGGCTTTTGCTCATCAAAGGCAGGAGCCTCGCTATAAGAAACAAATTCATTTTTTTTTCTTTTTCCCTAGGTGAACCAAGTTCTTCTCAAAATTTTGGTAAGTATTCATTATGTATGCTGTAGTCATGCTCGCTCATCTCTGTTGATACCTTTTGAACCTCAAGAGCTCTGCAGAATCTGTTGCCGCTATACAAATAAATTATTATTATATTGCAAATCTGATTGCTGCGAATTCTTGAACAATTCTGCTCTTCATTGATTTGCTACATGACCACCTTCAATGGCATTCAATATGGCGGCCATTCTCCAGACCTAAAAGGTGCGCCCGCATCTGAATTCAGCAGAAGTGAAAATCATCTTTCCGGTACTGCAGGGATGATCTTCTCTGACAGCGGCCATTTTGTGACCAGGCCGGGTCACAGAACAGCTGGTGTCTTACGCCATGTGAACATGGCCTCAAAATACAAAAATTATAATAATTTCATTATACAACGCCACCTTATAATGCAGTGCTGTACAGAGACTGCCATCACTTACATGCAGTGCCAGTTTATTGTAAAGTCCTAGACAACCCCTTTAAAGGAGAAATCCGGCGAAAATTTTTATTAAAGTATTGTATTGCCCCCCAAAAAAGTTATACAAATCACCAATATTCGCTTATTACAGGAAATACTTTTAGTAAAGTGCATAGTAAATAATGTACAATATTTATTTCATTGTATAGTGCCCAGTTCAATCACTACAGGACATTACAGAACAGCACTATATAGTGTACATTATGCACAAGAAACATTCAACAAAACCAGCAATTATAGTACAGTAGTCACTAACTCCTTACTCATCCTTTACTATATAGTGCCCCCCCCCCAGCTCTGTAACAGATGGGAGATGGTGGTGCACTGACTGTACTACTATTGTACTGTATATGCACTCCAGCAGTCTTATACAGTACAGTATGTGAGATGGTGGTGCACTGACTGTACTACTACTGTACTGTATATGCACTCCAGCAGTCTTATACAGTACAGTATGTGAGATGGTGGTGCAATGACTGTACTACTACTGTACTGTATATGCACTCCAGCAGTCTTAGTACTGTACAGGATGGGATATGGTGGTGCACTGACTGTACTACTCCTGTACTGTATATGCACTCTAGCAGTCTTATACAGTACTGTACAGTATGTGAAGACTCACCAATGCTAAGCTCACCAGGTACAACCCACCATCCACACTCACAAAAACGTTCAGATACCGAGAAAAGTTTGAATTCTGTACATTACTTTCAAGTACATTTTCGTTCGAATACTGCGGTATTATTTACTTCAAGACTGGGGGCCTGAAAAGTGTTTGAGTACCAAAGCAAAGTTTGAGTTCCAAGCAGTTTTAGACCCGAGGTACCACTGTATAAACTATTTCCTTTGACAGCTTCAAATTTTTTGATATGGTAGGTGCCATGTCTGAGGCTATGTTCACACTACGTGAACAACCTGCCGTTCCGTGACCACGGCCGGTCTCAGCCCGGATCATCCGGGCCGGTAAGTACTGGACGGATTATCTGTCCGGCCGCGGAGCTCTGATGCGGACGCATTAGCACGCCCGCATCAGAGCTTCCCATAGCGCCATGAAGCGAGTGGCCGGAGCCGCTTGCTTCATTGTGTGAACTGACAGGTCTGTCTGCGGCTGGAATTCAGTGAACTGACAACTGACTTGTTAGTTCTTTGCGGCCCAGTATGGGATCCCTGCCGGAGCGTATATGATGTGTGTACGCTCCGGCCGGGATCCCATATCGGATAAGGCATTGTTCTGCTGCGCAAAAAGTACGGCCGTCGTTGCCAATGGCAACAACGGGCTGTACTTTTACGTAGTGTGAACATAGCCTAAATCTGTTTTGGACCTAACAAAAGATATTTTACTCATCAAAGGCAAGAGCCTGGCTATAAGAAACAAATTAATTTTTTTTTTCTTTTTCCCTAGGTTACCCAAGGTCTGCTTATAATTTTGGTAAGTATTCATTATGTATGCTGTAGTCATGCTCGCTCATCTCTGTTGATACCTTTTGAACCTCAAGAGCTCTGAGGAATCTGTTGCCGCTATACAAATAAATATTATTATTATATTGCAAATCTGATTGCTGCGAATTCTTGGAACAATTCTGCTGTTCATTGATATGCTACATGACCAACTTCAATGGCATTCAATATGGCGGCCATTCTCCAGACCTAAAAGATGGGCATATATATATATATATATATATATATATATATATATATATATATATATATATATACATACAGTATATATATGTAATTATTTATAATTTTTCAATTGCATTTTTGAATCTTTAATTAAAAATATTGTTTAAAGTCAGATAATCCGGGTATTTGCAACCTCTGCAGTATCAGTCAATCACTTGTATTATCAAATAAACAATTTGATAAACAAATCCCTGAATACAACATCTTTAGTATATGTTCACACAACGTATATTGTCATAAAAGTACGGCCGTTATTGAAATCGGCAACAACTGTGGTACATTTCACGGAAATATACGTTGCCTTGTCTTGTATGGGATCCCGGACGGAGCGTATACACAGAGTATACGCTCCGGCCAGGATATCTCGCGGCGCCGCAAACAACTGACATGTCAGTTTTCTGCGGCTGCTATTCATTGAATAGCGGCAGCAGAAAACCCTACAAGCTCCATAGTGTGCTGTGGGGAGTTCTGATGCGGGCACGCACAGATGCGCCCGCATCAGAACTCTGTGGCCCGAAAGCTCATCCGGCTGGTACTGCAGTACCGGCTGGGATGATCTTCTCTGAGACCGGCTGCTCCTTGACCCGCCCGGGTCATGGAACGGCCGGTCTCATACATAGTATGAACATGGCCTTAAGCTGTTGTAGGACTACACCCCCTACCATCTGCATGCTATGAGTTGCAGTCCTGGAATACATACAGACTATAGATGGTATGTAACCTGTAATTCTGTATCACAGGGTTGAGGCCACTATACAACCTCCTTTAGCCGAAGGTGTCCATAGTCCTGGAAGGAGGTGGCACCGTGATTAATACTTGGCCGTGATTAATACTGAACTTACATTGTTCTGCTATCTGACATATCAGATTTCTGCGGCTTCTATTCACTGAATAGCAGCCATAGAGACATGTCAGTGCACACAATGGAGCGTGCGGCTCCGGGCGGATCCCCACGATACCACTGCTTATCCCCACGCTGAGCCCTATCCTCATGAAACCACTGCTCATCCCCACAGTATCCCTACTGCTGCTGATCCCTACGATACTACTACTGGTCCTTCACTGGTCTCCAATGACTACTGCTGCTCCTGTACTGGCCTCAAATGACTATTGCTGGACCTCCACTGGCCTCCAATGACTACTGCTGCTCCTTCACTGCATTTGTGACCTTTTTCCTGCATAGACCCTGTCATGGTGAATTTCCTGCATAGATCCTGTAATGGTGAATATTGAAGTCTAAAAAAAAATATAATGATGTTACTGACATGTAGAGCCCTAAATTCAACCAAATACACTTCCCCCGTAGCATATAGATGCTTTAAACTATGAAATCCAAAGAAATCCTAAATCCGGTCGGAGCCAACTTTAAAAAAAAATCCGGAAGTCCTGTCGGAACGAACTTTTGAGAGGTTCGCTCATCTCTTCTC
Organism: Dendropsophus ebraccatus; assembly: GCF_027789765.1. Classification (NCBI taxonomy): domain Eukaryota; kingdom Metazoa; phylum Chordata; class Amphibia; order Anura; family Hylidae; genus Dendropsophus; species Dendropsophus ebraccatus. The sequence goes on along the minus strand of NC_091457.1, from coordinate 136,824,683 downwards.
ATCACTACAGATGGGAGATGGTGGTGCATTGACTGTACTACTACTGTACTGTATATGCACTCCAGCAGTCTTATATAGTGCAGTATGTGAGATGGTGGTGCACTGACTGTACTACTACTGTACTGTATATGCACTCCAGCAGTCTTATATAGTGCAGTATGTGAGATGGTGGTGCACTGACTGTACTACTACTGTACTGTATATGGACTCCAGCAGTATTATACAGTACAGGATGGGAGATGGTGATGCAATGACTGTATTACTACTGTACTGTATATGCACTCCAGCAGTCTTATACAGTACTGTAAAGTATGTGAATCCTCACCAATGCTAAACTCAGCAGGTACAACTCACCATCCACACTCACAAAAACGTTCAGATACCGAGTAAAGTTAGAATTCTGTACGTTACTTCCAAGTAAATTTTCGTTCGAATACTGCAGTATTACTTTACTTTAAGACTGGGGGCCTGAAAAGTGTTTGAGAACCCAGCAAGAGTTTGAGAACCAAAGCAAACTTTCCTTGATAATACAGTTTGAGTTCCAAGCAGTTTTAGAACCGAGATACCACTGTATAAACTATTTACTCCGACAGCTTGTAATATTTTGATATGGTAGGTGTCATGTCTAAATCTGTTATGGACCTAACAAAAGATATAGAGGCTTTTGCTCATCAGAGGCAGGAGCCTCGCTATAAGAAACAAATTCATTATTTTTTTTCCCCTAGGTTACCCAAGTTCTGCTTACAATTTTGGTAAGTACAACATGGAGAGAAAGGAGCTGCTGCACATCACACCTATGGCTGATACTAATGCCGCTAGGCTATTTTTAAAAACCAACGCCAGGATGTTGGTATATAATTTGATCAACAGCATGACTACAGCATAGTTGCTAACAGTCCTGGATTTGCCGGGACTTTCCCGATTCTGAGGAAGCAGTCTCGGCAAAACCATGTCCCGGACATATCTCGGGAGCTCCGCCCCCGCTGCTGGAAGCCACGCCCCCTTCCAGCGCGAGTGATGTCACTCATGCAGAGCAGGGAGAGGAGTCCCTGGGGGACTAGAGTAACTATACTGGTGAGGTAAGTATAGCTGTTGTTTGTTTTAAATACAGATGAAGGGACAAGAGGATGCTGAAGGGGGTACTGGTATGATGATGAAGGGACAGGAGGAGGATGAAGGGGGAAGTAGTCTGATGATTGAGGGGCAGGAGGATGAGAGGGGTAGTACTATGAAGATGGAAGGGCAAGAGGATGAAGGGGTAGTAGTGTGATGATGGAGGGGCAGGAGAATGATGAAGGGGTAGTAATAGGATGATAGAGGGGCAGGAGGATGAAGGGGGTAGTAGTATGATGATGGAGGGGGAAGGAGGATTATAGGGGTAGTACTAGGATGATGGAAGGGCAGGAGGATGAAGGGGGTAGTAGCATGATGATGGAGGGGTAGGAGGATAAAGGGGTAGTACTATGAAGATGGAAGGGCAGGAGGATGAAGGGGGTACTGGTACGATGATGAAGGGACAGGAGGAGGATGAAGGGGGAAGTATTATGATGGAGGGGCAGGAGGATGAGAGGGGTAGTACTATAAAGATGGAAGGGCAGGAGGATGAAGGGGGTAGTAGTATGATGATGGAGGGGAAAGGAGGATTAGAGGGGTAATACTATGATGATGAAAGGGCAGGAGGATGAAGGGGGTAGTAGTATCATGATGGAGGGGCAGGAGGATGATGAATGGGTAGTAATATGATGATGGAGGGGCAGGAGGATGAAGGGGGTAGTAGTATGATGATGGAGGGGGAAGGAGGATTAGAGGGCTAGTACTATGATGATGGAGGGGCAGGAGGATGAAGGAGGTAGTAGTATAATGATGGAGGAGCAGTATGATGGAGGGGGTAGTAGTATGATGATATGAGGTGCAGCTGCATCATATAGGTACAAACTACCAGTATGTACAGTCAGTCAGTAGAGCTATCTCTAAGTCTCAGCCTGCTTCAAGACTGGGGGCCCGAAAACTGTTTGGGAACTGAGCAAGAGTTTGAGAACCAAAGCAAACTTTTCTTGAAAATACAGTTTGAGTTCCAAGCAGTTTTAGAACCGAGATACCACTGTATAAACTATTTCCTTTGACAGCTTGTAATTTTTTGATATGGTAGGTGTCATGTCTAAATCTGTTATGGACCTAACAAAAGATATAGAGGCTTTTGCTCATCAAAGGCAGGAGCCTTGCTACAAGAAACAAATTCATTTTTTTTTCTTTTTCCCTAGGTTACCCAAGTTCTGCTCCAAATTATGGTAAGTATTAGTGATTATCGAAAAGTGAGATATTCGAATATTCGATATACGTACGCATATCCCGCGAAAATTCGAATATTCGATCGAATATTTGATCCTAATAAAGTCTATGGGAACAAGTATTCGATTAGTGAAAAACATCTATTTGACCATTTGGAGGGTAAAACCGGAAGCTGGGGGATTTGAACACTTATCGAATATTTATCGAATATTCGTGGGATATTCGTACGAATATCGAATATTCGAATATCTCACTATTCGATCGAATATCTATTTGATTGAACAGTATTGGCTCATCACTAGTAAATATTCATTATGTATGCTGTAGTCATGCTCGCTCATCTCTGTTGATACCTTTTGAACCTCAGGAGCTCTGCGGAATCTGTTGCCGCTATACAAATAAATTTTATTATTATATTGCAAATCTGATTGCTGCGAATTCCTGGAACAATTGTGCTCTTCTTTGATATGCTACATGACCACCTTCAATGGCGTTCAATATGGCGGCCATTCTCCAGACCTAAAAGATGGGCTCCCTCATCTATATATATATATATATATATATATATATATAATTATTTATATTTGTAAAATTGCATTTTTGAATCTTTAATTAAAAGTATTGTTTAAAGTCAGATAATCCGGTCATCTGCAACCTCTGCAGTATCAGTGAATCACTTGTATTATCAAATAAACAATTTGATAAACAAATCCCTGAATACAACATCTTTAGTATATGTTCACATAACGTAAAAGTTTTAGTAAAAGTACGGCCATTGTTGAAATCGGTCGGGATCTCTCGCGGCGCCGCAAACAACTGACATGTCAGTGCACACTATGGAGCGAGCGGCTGCGGCCGCAAGCTCCATAGTGTGCTGTGGGGAGTTCTGATGCGGGCACGCATGGATGCACCCGCATCAGAACTCTGCGGCCCGAAAGATCATCCGACCGCTACTGCAGTACCGGCCGGGATGATCTTCTTTGAGACCGGCCGCATACATAGTATTAACATGGCCTTAAGCTGTTGTAGGACTACACCCCCTACCATCTGCATGCTATGAGTTGCAGTCCTGGAATACATACAGACTATAGATGGTATGTAACCTGTAATTCTGTATCACAGGGTTGAGGCCACTATACAACCTCTTTCAGCCGAAGGTGTCCATAGTCCTGGAAGGAGGTGGTACCGACCCATGAGTGAGGGGTTTCAGGGGTCCCAAGGCCGGGTTTAAATGACCTGGCATTCTGTGTTAAGTTTACCTTAGCAGTAAAAGGATAGAATGGTGACATGTAGTTCCCATAAGCAGAAAGCTGTGGTAGCCTCTTTATATTACAGACGGGGGAAGCACTGGCCTGATACTATACATCTTCAGGCTATGTTCACACAACATAAGTTCAGTATTAATCACGGCCGTTGTTGCCGATTTTCAACAACGGCCGTGATTAATACTGAACTTACATTGTGCTGCAGCTAGAGGGAATCCCATCCAGAATGTATACACATAGTATACACTCCGGACCGGATCGCTAGCGGCACTGCAAAAAACTGACATGTCAGTTTTCTGCGGCTGCTATTCACTGCACCCGCATCCGAATTCAGAAGAAGTGAACATCATCCAGCCAGTCTTCTCTGACACCGGCCGTTCGGTGATCAGTCCGTGTCACAGAACGGCTGGTGTCTTACATCATGTGAGCATGGCTTCAAAACACAACAATTATAATAATTTCATTATATAGCACAAACTTAGAATGCAGTGCTGTACAGAGACTGCCATCACTCACATGCAGTGGCAGTTTTTTTGTAAAGTCTTAGACAACCCCTTTAAGCGCCATTGCTAGTGTTGAGACGATTTTCCGAACTGTTCAGGTTCAGCAACGTTCCCCAAACCCGAATGCTCAGCATTTGACTCCCGGAGTCTGGAGAAGTTAGATGCCGCCTCAGGACTCCTTAAGGTGGCACCTAACTTCTCCAGACTTTGGGAGTCAAATGCCGAGCTTTTGGGTTCGTAGAATGTTATTGAACCTGAACAGCTGTGCAACTCCTCTCAACACTATCAAAGGGGCAGTGCGGTGTAAAACATTTTTTCACGAAACAACACACATTACAAAGTTATACAACATTGTAATGTGTGTTATTTAAGAGAATGGCCCCCTTCCCCATGCTCCCCCCTCCCCTCCTGACCGTGGACCCGGAAGTGTGATACAGTATACTCAAGGAATAACTGTCGACCTCGGCCGCCATCTTGGCATGATCACGTCATGTTCAGGAGGCCGGCCTGACTGCTCCAGCAATCCCTCATGCCAGCCCCCCACCAGCGGGTCATCGGTTGCTCCGCTGCCATTGGCTGAGCATAACAGCAGCCCCAGAAGTCTTGGGGAGGGGGGGGAACATGGGGAAGGGGGGCATTCACTGAAATAACATACATTACAATGTTGTATAACTTTTTAATGTGTGTTTAGTGAAAAAATTTCTTACATTGCACTACCCCTTTAATTGCGTAATATCTATTGATTGCCTTTTATGTTGTTAATGATTTTACAGCAGAGTATTTTTTTATATTGCAATCTATTTCTCAACAGTGACTTGTATACCTGGATATTCACGTCTATTATTTCTATCCACAGTGGATTCTGACCCTCATTTTGTGATAAATATTCCACAGAAGAATGACTCCCTGTGCTTCAATATTCAGGAGAAGCCAGGCGTGATCCTAAATCTTATTGAGGATAAACAACTAGGTAAGTCATGGAAATTTAACACTTTACCTGCCCTGACCTGCCTGCCCGTTCCTGACTACGCACCATTCTCTTGTTGTTGTACCTCACTTCACATCGGCCACCTCCGCAGGCAAGTCGTGCCAGGAGTAGGGATCTGGGGGTCTCCTGCTGCAGCAGGTCCATTATACAGTAGCATCTGCCACATATTTTAATACCTGTTCAACAGTAATAAGTTACATCTGAAATGTGTACTGTGGTTGAGAATTTAGGGATGGTAATACCTGTCCCTGCCTTCTCTCTGGAGAGACCCTCTCCCTTCTCTACCTGTGGCACAAACCAATGGGTGTTCAAAAGAAGTACTGCAGCTGCAACTCACCAAGTAGTGATCAAAGTTGCTTTATTTTCAGGTCAAGTGCAGACATAAAAACGCATTCCAATGAATCAAAGGATACCAGAAGTTGCATAAATATTTGCTTTTACTTTTCCAAACACGGATGGTACAAACTTTTCACCACTAGTGCATGTTCAGACAATACGTTAAAGTTCATGAGGCGGTACAGTCTCTTTTAATCGATCAGCCGAGCTTCTCATGGGACATCCAGCCGGAGGTGATCAGTGTCAGCCGACGCTGCTGGTCTGCGATGTTTCGAGAACTCAATCTCTTTTTCAAGTATAATTGCATGTAGCCCACCACCAATACAAATACTCAGGAAGTCTCGCGATGCTTCCAATGCTATAATATAAACAAGTCAATCCTGTTAAACATTTTATAATCACATAAGTGATACAAATTACGTCTTTGGTTGTAAAAGAAGATCATCACAGAAATACATTGAAATTACAGAGTTCATTTAACCCATGCGGTTTAACTGTGTCCAGACGCTGAATCCAGTAAACCTCTGTCCTGAGAAGGCGCACATGCAAGTCTCCCTCATTAACTCCTTCAACCTCTTCCAGGATTAACCATCTCAGTTCACTCACAGTGTGTCTCATTTCAGCAAAATGCTGCGCAACCCCCGTCTCACCAAAGGCATTCTCCTCTGCTTGTCCTATCTGCAGCGCTTTTCTAATTGCACTCTTGCACTAATCTGATCTTAAAGGAGAAGTTCAGTAAAAATTTTTATTTAAGTATTGTATTGCCCCCCAAAAGTTATACAAATCACCAATATACACTTATTACGGGAGATGCACATAAAGTGCTTTTTTCCCTGCACTTCCTACTGCATCAAGGCTTCACTTCTTGGATAACATGGTGATGTCACTTCCTGGATAACATGGTGATGTCACGACCCGACTCCCAGAGCTGTGCGGGCTGTGGCTGCTGGAGAGGAGTATGGCAGGGGGACACTGAGGAACACAGGGCACTGGAGGGACACTGAGCATCCCTCTGCCATCATTCTCTCCAGCAGCCACAGCCCGCACAGCTCTGGGAGTCGGGTCGTGACATCACAATTTTATCCAGGAAGTGAAGCCTTGTTGCAGTAGTAAGTGCAGGGAAAAAAGCACTTTATGTGCATTTCCTGTAATAAGAGTATATTGGTGATTTGTATAACTTTTGGAGGACAATACAATACTTTGATAAAATTTTTCGCTGGACTTCTCCTTTAGGGGGTTCGTCAAAGCGGCACTAAGCCGTGAAACTGCGGTAACCCACCTTGTCTCCCCCGCTCCCCCTGCGCACAGCAATAAAAGCTGGATGGTCTGAATACACTGCTGGTGAGTGCCTCCTTTCATCCTTTATTTATTGTTCATACAGCATGTTTATTTCGGATTGAGCACTACCACATACCGGACCCAGTCTGAGACAGAGTGCCATCTAGTGGAGAGCCAGGCAGTGCCATCACTCTTTTCTTTCTTGTTGGATTGTACTTCTCCTTTAACCTTCCTTGATGTCTGCCCGACATAGCATAACCCGCACAGGCATTTCAGGCAGTACACAACACCTTTGGAGTTGCAAGAGAACCAACCACGTATGGCGATCATATTGCCTCTCCTTGGGTGCGCGATACTGCCCCCTCTGATGATGGAGTTGCATTTCTGACAACTGTTACAGGGGAATGTACCATTTTTGCTTGATCTTAGAAATGTTTGTCTGGATTTGTTTTTCTTTTTCAGATCTGTCCTAACTAGATGATTGGCTAGTGTCTTCCCACGTCTGTAAACAAATCTAGGCATCACTGAAAACAATGGACGGAATTTGGGTTCATGTTTAAGCATCTTCCAATGTTTTTTAATCATTCTCTGTATTAGGTTAGCGTGGCGATCATATGTGGAGATGAATAGGGAACCCTCGTCTTTTTTGGCCTTTTTCTGTGTCTCAGCATCATGTGTCATCTTTCCTACTCTGTCACCAACCTCATCTAGTTCTTTTCTGTCATACCCTCTTGCTTCAAATTTCTTAATCATTTTCTTTTTATTCTTCTCACACTCCTCATTAGTATTGCAAATACACCTGGCTCTGATAAATTGGCCCTTGGGAATACCCTTGAAGGTTTGGGGGGCATGGTTACTCTCCTGAAGGAGCATATTATTCCGATCTGTCGGCTTGGAGAATAATGTGGTGATCACCCGCTCAGCATCACCTCTCCGCACCTCCACATCCAAATAATGAATTTTGTTCTGATCGCACTCCAAAGAAAATTAAATCAGCGGGTGACAGCTGTTGAGATGAGTCACGAAGGCTTCCAGCTGAGTACGATCACCTGTCCACGCTAGCCAGACGTCATCCACATACCTTGACCAATTTTTGATGTACTGGCTGTACTCGCTGGTCCAAACGTGTCTCATCTCAAAATCGGCCATAAACAGGTTAGCTACACTTGGGGCCACAAAGGACCTCATCGAAGTCTCCTGTAGCTGCAAGTAGTAGGTGTCCCCAAATCTGAAATAGTTATTTAGAACCAGATCAGTCAGAGACAGCAAAAAGGCAATTTTAGCATTACTCAGGGTGGCATCGCGAGACAGATGTTCTCTCACTACATCAATCGCTTCATTGCAGGGAATATTCGTGTATAAACTTTTTATGTCCATAATGCAGAACCATGTCACGTCGGAACAATCCATGGTCTGCACTATGTCCAAAAATTCTTTAGTGTCTCTTAGGCAATTGGGTAGACCACGTACCTGTTTCTGTAGGAAACTGTATATGTATGTTGCTACGGGATGAAAGATGGAATTGATCCCGGACACGATCGGGCGTCCCGGGGGTGCTTCCAAGTCCTTGTGCACCTTGGGGAGTAAGTACAAAATAGGGACTCTAGGGTGTGTATTGGTAAGTGCACTCATCACTTCTCTTTCTATAATGCCCTCTTCATACGCCTCCCCTAATACCATATCTAGTTCACTTTTGAACTCTCCCGTAGGGTCACCTCTGAGTTCCTTATATACCATTTGATCACCCAGTTGTCTCATAGCTTCATTTACATATTTAGCACGATCCATAATTACGATCCCCCCTCCCTTGTCAGCTTTTCTTATGACTATCGTCTCATAATTCTTTAGAGCTGGTGATCAATATTTCATCTAAACAGCTGACTAGTGTCCAGAGAGACTTGGTGAACAAAGGGTTGGGCTTCGTGCCCACTGCGGACATTAACAGTTTTGATTTTCTTGTTAATTTTTATAAATTTTGCAGAAACGTACACCTTAAAATGCATTTCTTTGATGTCAATTGGAGAAAAAAAGAAAGTGCGAATGAATTACCAGCAGCACTACATGTTAAGAGTAAGTTTGATCCCGAGGTACAATGTACGCTATTTAAGAGTTTTGAACAGGTGGTGGTGTCGGAAGTACTATAAAGGTGGGATGAAGGAGGTAACAGCAAAAGGTACAATTTGACCAAACAGGAGAATATGGCATTAAAAGAACTAAAAAACGATAGTCATAAGAAAAGCTGACAAGGGAGGGGGGATCGTAATTATGGATCGTGCTAAATATGTAAATGAAGCTATGAGACAACTGGGTGATCAAATGGTATATAAGGAACTCAGAGGTGACCCTACGGGAGAGTTCAAAAGTGAACTAGATATGGTATTAGGGGAGGCGTATGAAGAGAGCATTATAGAAAGAGAAGTGATGAGTACACTTACCAATACACACCCTAGAGTCCCTATTTTGTACTTACTCCCCAAAGTGTACAAGGACTTGGAAGCACCCCCGGGACGCCCGATAGTGTCCGGGATCAATTCCATCTTTCATCCCGTAGCAACATACATAGACAGTTTCCTACAGAAACAGGTACGTGGTCTACCCAATTGCCTAAGAGACACTAAAAAATCTTTGGACATAGTGCAGACCATGGATTGTTCCGACGCACTATGGACATAAAAAGTTTATACACGAATATTCCCTGCAATGAAGCGATCGATGTAGTGAGAGAACATCTGTCTCGCGATGCCACCCTGAGTAATGCTAAAAAATTTTTGCTGTCTCTGACTGATATGGTTCTAAATAAGAACTATTTCAGATTTGGGGACACCTACTACTTGCAGCTAGAGGAGACTTAATTGGGGTCCCCTGTGGCCTCAAGTGTAGCTAACCTGTTTATAGCCGATTTTGAGATGAGACACGTTTGGACCAGTGAGTACAGCCAGTACATCAAAAATTGGTCAAGGTATGTGGATGACGTCTGGCTAGCGTGGACAGGTGATCATACTCAGCTGGAAGCCTTCGTGACTCATCTCAACAGCTGTCACCCCCTGATCGAATTTTCTTTGGAGTTCGATCAGAACAAAATGCATTATTTGGATGTGGAGGTGCGGAGAGGTGATGCTGAGGGGGCGATCACCACATTATTCTCCAAGCCGACAGATAGGATCAAGCAAAAATGGTACATTCCCCTGTAACAGTTGTCAGAAATGCAAGTCCATCATCAGAGGGGGCAGTATCGCGCACACAAGGAGAGGCAATATGATCGCCATACGTGGTTGGTTCTCTTGCAACTCCAAAGGTGTTGTGTACTGCCTGAAATGCCTGTGCGGGTTATGCTATGTCGGGCAGACATCAAGGAAGGTTAAGACCCGATTAGTGCAAGAGTGCAATTAGAAAAGCGCTGCAGAGAGGACAAGCAGAGGAGAATGCCTTTGGTGAGATGGGGGTTGCGTAACATTTTGCTGAAATGAGACACACTGTGAGTGAACTGAGATGGTTAATCCTGGAAGAGGTTGAAGGAGTTAATGAGGGAGACTTGCATGTGCGCCTTCTCAGGAAAGAGGTTTACTGGATTCAGCGTCTGGACACAGTTAAACCGCATGGGTTAAATGAACTCTGTAATTTCAATGTATTTCTGTGATGATCTTCCTTTACAACCAAAGACGTAATTTGTATCACTTATGTGATTATAAAATGTTTAACAGGATTGACTTGTTTATATTGTAGCATTGGAAGCATCGCAAGACTTCCTGAGTATTTGTATTGGTGGTGGGCTACACGCAATTATGCTTGACAAAGAGATTGAGTTCTCGAAACATCGCAGACCAGCAGCGTCGGCTGACGCTCATCACCTCCGGCTGGATGTCCCATGAGAAGCTCGGCTGAGCGATTAAAAGAGACTGTGCCGCCTCATGAACTGTAACGTATTGTCTGAACATGCACTAGTGGTGAAAAGTTTGTACCATCCGTGTTTGGAAAAGTGAAAGCAAATATTTATGCAACTTCTGGTATCCTTTGATTCATTGGACTGCTACAGGGATTAACAAGCTCCCTACATACCAGAGTGAGGATCGTCACTAGGCAGTCTTTATATGTGTTATAAAAACGCATTCCACAAAAAAGAACAGGAGCTAGGATCGTTTCACACAATCAGTGCATCATCTGGCTCACAATAAGTAGGTCATCATTTCCCTGCTTGTATAGCATCAGCAGAGCTCATGAATATGTAAATGTTCACAACACAGAAACAATTACACAAGATAAAAATCTCAAAAACATCACATAAAAACAATATACAAGATGATACAATAATAACAAGTGCAATACAATAAGTAATTTCATAAGAATACACTCATCTCATTCCTATCGTTGAGTCCGAGCACATTCAGCGCTCCAGTGCGGATAATCCAGGCTGCCTCTTTTCTCATTAACATCTTATGGCGATCTCCCCCTTTCCTCGGTACTGGTACTGTCTTCAGCCCTACAAATTTAAAGGACAGAAGTATCACTATTATGTATTTCTCTAACATGAAATATCAGTCTGGGGGCTCCTACTCCTGATTTTATTGAGTATAGGTGTTCCCTAAACCTTGTATGCAAATTAGGTACCGTTTTGACAATGTAAAAACATCAGCATCTGCAGATAATAGCATATACTAGGAACTTGGATTTACAAGTTAGGAATAGTCTAATCTCCCACGTGACTCCTCCTATTTGTACCACCTTGAGGTCTGTATTAAATTTGCAATGTGAACAGTGCCCACACCTATGGTTGCCCTGAGGTGCATATTTTAAGGTATAGAGTGCCCACTATGTGACTTCTTATGACTGAAAAAACCAATGGGTGGCTGACAAGGGGTTAACTAAATTGGCATAATCTGTTAGAAACTCATCTCGAGTCCAATAACTATTGTATTCTTCAGGTATCGCAGTCAATGGACAACTTATTGGAAACAAGAAAACGGACAATGTCGTATCAAATGAGACTTATTTTGGAACAATTGGGATTGTAAACAGACAAATGAAGATAAAAATTGAGGTGACCACCGATGAAGTCATTGTCCTGAACCATAAAAATAGGAGAACATTCTCATGGCAGGAAACAGGTTCTATAAGCCAAAAAGGGTAAGAATCTTCTATTGCACTAACATTCCTATGAACTGTTTTTAAATTGCCGCGCTTGTGGTCCAGTGATCAGCTGATCAGAGTGGATCTGGCTCCAAAAAGTTGTGACCAACCACAGAAGTCTTTATGCCTAAGGCCTTTACTGCAAAGTGATCTGGTCCTTGGGATTGATCATCCTGCTCTGAATGTTAACGTCGTCTATGTGATGTAGGGTGGGTGACTTAATGGATCCTTGTAGATAATATTGGTAATGACAGCGGTGATGCCAGTCACTCATTTCTGGTGACCATTAGAAATATGATATAAACAAACCTGATATCCTATGTCTATAATATGGAGGCTCTATTAATATTTCTGTGTTTTTACTCCTCTAGGTTTAATCTGATGGTCAATAAAGGAAGTAATGTGACCTTTTCGTTTGGAGAAGGAGCTACATTTGTCATTATTCTGCATGAAGTTTGGAAAGACCATCCTATCCATAGGGATTTCTTGGGTTTCTACACATTGGACGATCATACGTTCTCTGCAGGAGTCCATGGACTACTAGGTAACAATTGGTTCCGTATGGATTTAATCCTCAATGCTTATCACAAATGGACAGGGCACACATGTTTCTGCTTCTCTTTAAGGGAAACTAACAGCAGGTTATAAAACTCCATCCTGCTGTTATGCGTAATTTTCTTACCATCATCCTCTTTGCCATTTTCTCTAAATCTTTAGTTTAATGACTATGTAAATTAGGTTATTTGTTTCACTGGGGGTGGTATTACCGATCCTCCCCACTGGCTCATCCTTCCTCATCGATATCAATTCAGTGTTCGGTATTGGCGTCACTCCAGTGGAGTAGATCGGTTCACTGAGGGCTGTAGTCCCGCTGCCAGTGTAATAAACCACCTCATTTACACATTAAGTAAATGAATATTTTGTGAAAACGGCACTGAGGATGAAGGTAAGAACACTGTCTTCATTCTCAGCCTCCTGTTTTCCAAAGTCTTCAAATATTCTTCTTAGAATCTTAACTGTTAACGGTGAATCTGACATGTTAAATTTATTCTATGCGTCAGTACAGTTACTATGATACCCAGTTTATTACATTTGTATAGTTTTTATGTTTTACTACTTATGTTTTAAAAACTTCCTTTACAATGACATATTCTGACCCCTATGACTTTTTTTTTTTTTTATGTCCATGGGGCTGTATAAAGAATGTGCAGCAATTTTTAGTTGTTGTTGGTACCATTTTGGGGTAGATATGACATTTATTAATTTTTATTTGATTTTTTTTTTTTATCATTCAATATGTGGGTTAAAAATTAGAAAATGGGGTAAACAATGCGAATCACATGGTGAGAGAGGGGGCCGATCAGACTCTGGAAGCAGAAAGCCACCAACACACGGCTCATAGACTGTTCATTATTTTAGTACCGTACTTGTGCCTAAAGATACACTTATGTGTTTCTTGTACTGGGTAACTTTTTTGGTTTTAATTTTCAAGGACAATTTTTCCATGGAATCAGGTATGAGATTTCCAATGTTCACAAAACCGATAATCCTGAGAAACCAGATGCAACAATGAAAGTGAAGAACAAGGCGCTGACAGTGACAAGGTAGGGAATGTTTTACTGGTGTATAATGACAACTGGGGACCTACTGGTAAATCTGACAAGCCGAGTAGACCATGTACAGTATGTTTTAGTTTAACTACAGTATAGTCTTTAATTGAACTCAATAGTGTATAACCCAGAGTTTTGAATTAAAAAAGAGTCAGGTATGGGGGGGGGGGGGTGGCAAAGAGGTGTTAAAGCTTGATGCTCTTTAGAAGATTGGGAAAGCCCCTTTGACTTTAAGCTTCAGACTGCCTTAAAATCCAATAAATGCCAATAAAAATTGCCTTTTTTTCAAAAACGCCAGGGGCCAGATGTTAACTGGAGGTCGAAAGAAGTATATATGTCTTACACACAGCCTTTTTTTGGTGTGGCGTTTTTTTCTCTCTCCTCTGGCGTTTTTGAGGCTCTTTGGCAGTTCTTTTAGCATGTGTGTGGCTTTTTCTCTGGCAAACTGTGGTGTTTTTTCTACCATAGACTTCAATCCCTGTTCTGGTTGTCTCAAAAAGGCCACTGCTGTGCATATGATGTTTTTCTTTTCTGGCGTTTTTGGACCTTTTGTGGTCCAGCAACTACTTCAAGTGATGGCAGAGAAAAAAAAGACGTCTAGCACACAAAAACACTTAAACCACAAAACACACATCATACATAAAATCAACAACACCAGAAAAAATAGCAAAAAAAACCCTCAAATGCATTGACAGTTTTTGTGGTGATTTTTTGGAAAGCCTGAAAAACAGCACACCAAAAGGATGTGTGAGGGGACCCTAAGGGTATCCTTACACACTGAGATTCTACAGACTAGATGCAGTATCTGTGCTTTTATTATATAATTCATTATGATCCATGGTTTACTGGTTCAAGCTTCAAAATTGCATCTTAAAACCTGAGCAAAAACCGCAACGTGTACAGTAAATTATTTGTACTATATTTTTTATTACAGTGTACATACGTTATCTAGTATTGATTTTATTGTTTTGTATTCTTTTAGGGGGGTGCAAAGAGACTACCAAAAAGACCACAAAAATGGCAACAAAATTCCCTGCTGGTTTGTGCATTTCAATGGAGAAGGCCTAATTGATGGAACCTATACTGATTACATTGTACCTGATATTTTCAGTATTTCGTATTAGAATGGATCTATATGGGAAATAAAGAGGTAATCTGGTAAAATAGTGCTGCCCTTATAGAAAACATAATAAACATCTTATTCTTACCACACTCACCCTGTGTTCTCCTGCATTGTCTCTGGGTTTCCTTGCTGACTGGTGAAAGTTTTTAAGTGCCGTAGTACTCCTTTAAATATTTAATTCAGAACAGAGTGTCTTTGATTATTAGTCAATGGTATAGGAAGCTGCTGTAAGGAAAGCTTTAATCCCTTAAAATGACCCTTTAATTAAAAAAAAAATGTAGGTCAAGTAGAACTTTCCATTTGGGGAAAATGCACAGAAGCATCTGCTGGTTTGTTTCTAGCCAAGCATCTGTGAGGACCCCCTGGACCTTAAAGGGAACCTATCACCCCCCTGACCCGGCAGGATCAGGTGAGTATAGGGGGCTGTAGCGGGGGGTCGGGAGCCTGTCACCCCGGCACGGGGGGTGACAGGTTCCCTTTAATGTGTCCCTGTCGTTATAACTTTCAAAATCTAAATCAGCAGGGGATGTGATATAAAGCAAGTTTTCAATATATATTTCATAATTTTTATTTCGTCGTCATAGAAAAAAAAGCACTTCCTGTGTTTTTCCTTTTTTGTTTTTCCCAAAGAGTCTAAAAACAGGAAGTTCTTTGTTTCCCAGGTCATCTGAGCGCTCAGAGAGAAAGCAGTCATGTGATTGATGGACACACTGAGTTGTGACTCTCTGTACTGGCCAGAATTTCTGGGGGACATTTATTAAGTCCGGCGTTTTTTGTGCCGGGCTTAAAAATGTCCCCACAGTGCCGGACCTCTAGGAATTTATGTAGAGGCGCACTGCCAGCAAGACCAGTAACTTTTTGTTATGACGGGTTACACAGGCCAGCCACAGGTTGCTACAGCCACATGTAAGAGCGTCTCAACACTGGATAATGATTGAGTCTAGCGGTGCAGATCAGTGCTCATTTACACTATATGATGGGGAGAATGACCGGCTATTATGTGTATAGGGGGAATCCCAATTCTTCTCTGACGGTTGACTTTGGGGGGGGGGGGGAAACCCTAGGTACGCTGCCGCCAGAGGTGTACAACAGTGGATCCTCCCTATGGCCAGACAAGTATGTGTATGGGGGAAACTGGTTAGAGGTATATGGGCAGCTTTGGGTAAAATACTGCATTTTTTTGCTATTTTTTTTTTCTTATTCTTTAAAACTTTTGACATGTCTGCAACATATTAAAAGTTTTTGGATGAGCAAGGAATTTGGATGTTCAGACCCCCGATGATTACTAGAATTTGGGGAGAGAGGCACATCAACCACTGCTTCTCTCCACTCTATGCATAGACTTTCTACAGAAGTCTGTCTCATTTTTTTTACCTGATCCTTCTGTCTCAATGTCTCCAAAGAGACATACATCAGGGAAAAGTGACGTCATCTCAGTAAGGGGCCACGCATCATAATCAATGATACAAAGAGAACTTGTAAGTAGTTAAATGTTTATTCTTTAGACATACAGAAATATTGTGGCCTCTGTAATGTCGACATCACCTCAGATATTTTTTTCAGATGTTCTTGGTCAGTCTCTAGGTGTTTAGCATACAGCGCTTGTTTATCTGTAGAAAGAAAAAGATGTATTACATGGTAAAGCATTTCCCACAAGCAGAATATACAGAAAGAAAGTAAATAAGCCATATCAACATTATACTGTACAGTATTATTAGTTATCATTATTACAAGGTTAACTATATAATATTTATAGCATACCATGAAAACCATTAAGTACCAGTAAGAATTAGACACAGTGGTGCTGAGCCCAGGAAATGTCTGTGATCTCAGAGGGAGACACACAAGCTGTATACCAGCTCCCGAGGTCCCGACCACCAAGGACATCAGCAGCTTGGCCACCGATCACAGGGCAGAGAGTGGTGGTCGGTAACCTAGCAATGAGCTGTATACAATAGGGTAAAAGGCCAAAATACAAAAGTAAGCAATTTTTCTAATAAAAAGCATTTGCAATATTGCTTACGTTTCCATTATCTATCACATAATTAAGGTTTAGTAGATGAGAATACCCTTTAATATAGCAGTTGTGGGAGGAGGAGCACGCCTCAGATGTCAGATAGTTTCCTACAGAAGCGTCACCCTCTCACCTTTATCATGTAGATATACTTATGGTCAGACACAATAAAGGACTGGGGAGCACAGACCAAGCAGACAGGTCCAGGTGTATGATCTGCATCTCTATCACCACAAGCTGCTGAGATACCTGCAGGGGATGAAAAGAAAAATGAAAAAACGTGAAAACACAGTATTAGTAAATGTGGCCCATTATGTCGCTCATCTACAAGGGGAATAAGTGAAGTCCCCATCAGCAGTTCCTGTCCCTTGTAGGTCAGACCCCGCAGAACGTGTTTTACATACTGCAATGTTTTGCGAGATCCAACTCATTGTCAGTCTCTTCTAGTAAAAAAATATATGTAAATAACCTGTACAACAATCATTGCCATATGGATTGCAAATAATCAGCTATCCCAAAGATGTCTGCTGTCTCTCTGGCAGGTGTGTAGACAGTCGTTTTAGGTCATTGTCACAGGAATGAACGGCTTCCTATTCTCAACCTCAGATCAATGAGACACCTAGCCGTTCTTACACATTAGACACCAATGCAAGTGGCCGTGGTCTTCTATGAAGGGAGGATAGCGGAATGATGGTCCCTGTTACCCATAGCAACCAATCACCAAGCAGCTTTCATTTCATATTCTGCTCTTGAAAAATGTGCTGTTATCGGTTGCTGTGGGCAACAGGGCCAGGCTTTCATTTACACATCATGGGGGAGATTTATCCAACATGGTGTAACGTGAAACTGGCTCAGTTGCCCCTGGCAACCAATCAGATTCCACCTTTCATTCCTCACAGACTCAATAAAAGGTGGAATCTAATTGGTTGCTAGGGGCAACTGAGCCAGTTTCACGTTACACCATGTTTGATAAATCTCCCCCATCATACATCTACGCCACTGTTATTAAAGATAATGAATGTCCGTGCATCCTATGAATGTCCGTGCATCCTATGTATGTCATAAGTCACAGTACATACATGTCTGGTGCAGCGGTGAGGACGCCATTTGTTCTCTATGGTGGGGTCCAGGCCAAGGACTTCGCAGTTTATAATCCATAGGAACTGTGATTGTTCAGGCACTGAGAAATATAAAACAATAGCCTTAAAGGTACGTTCTTACAGGGACAAATATCTGCAGATAATTCACCTAACTCATTGGGAAAGCCACACTGCTATGTGCTGAGTTTGGTGCTCAGTATTTATGGTATCACAATGCATTATCCTCATTTAGTTTTTATATACCTCATTTAAAATTGTATTATACAGTCTGTTCCTGGTAAGATTTACTCATAATAATCTAGACTTATGTGCACCTAAAGCAGACCATACACATTAGATAAGTTTTAGCAGACATCTAGTGTGGATGGGGGCCCCCCGACTCTCCCCCAACAGCAGAGTAAAGGATGGTAGAGTTCAACTGCGCAATTGCTTTGTTCTAGGGGACATAAGCTGACACCAGAGGATATGGTGGCAGATTTCTCCCTTCTCTCCAATAGAAATAAATCTGCCCTCAGCTGAGCTGAATGTGCATGTGTATAAGGGGATTGGGAGGGATAGCTGTTGGTTGAACAAACAATCTTATGTGTAAGGCCAGCTTAAAGTGAATTTTATCACCAAGAATATTAAAATATTTTTTACATCACCTGGTCAGTGCCGATATGGCGGAAATCATGGTGGAACGGTCCATTTTTCAAATCATTGTCCGATCCCACCATCCGTGCCAGTCTCTTCATTGGTTTTTGGAACGATTTTTAATAAATGTGAAAAACAGCACAAAAATACCAAGCTGCGGTGCTGCCATGAAGTCAAAGCAAAAAAATATTGCAGTAACGTGAACAGGGTCTGAAATAAAATAAGGTAAAGCCATGTACTATGCAGATTCTAGATTATTATTAGGTAAAACTGTGAGTATTTCAGCTTACCATTTCTATCGAGCACCAATCCATTTGTGAGCGGCGGTCACAGGGTTTGTCTCTCTTTATGGCTTTGTCATCTGCAATGGGACATGAGCCCCCCATTTCTTCAAGGCTGTCAGAGCAGCAGTTGATGTCAAATGTGGTGGAGTAGGGATCGCTCTCCCATGTCCAGAATTCTTACGGCCAATTCATCCAGTTCTGTGTGTGATCTGGAAATGTCTTCTGATTGGTGTAATTCCTCTTTCCTCTTTTAGAAAGTTATTTTCCCCATGATCCTCTTGGTGTGGCCCTAGGTACTTCATGAGCTCCTCAGTTAGTAGGGATGAAGACATATTTGCCACTAGCTGGAAGAGTGTGAGAGGAAAGGCTTCCCAGTTAGACCAGGATCTTGGGTCCCTTACGAACCAATATATACAATTTAGATCTGTCTTTGACTAGATGAAAGGACAGTTAGCACTTTTAATAAACAGGCCAGAGTGAAGGCAGGCAGCAATCATGCTTAGTCCATAAACAGGCTGAGGTCGGGGCAGGCAGCAATCATGCTTAGTCCATAAACAGGCTAAGGTCGAGGCAGGCAGCAATCATGCTTAGTCGATAAATAGGCTGAGGTCGGGGCAGGTAGCAAACAATTGTAGTCGTTAAACAGGCTGAGGTTGGGGCAGGCGGCAATCACAAAAGCATAGTCCAGAAAACAAAGCAAAGGTTGTAGGCAGGCGGCAATCCAAAAAGCAAAGTCCAAAAAACAAGCCAGGGTCAAAACGGGAAGATCAGTCATTTTGAATAGCAGCTGTAGGTCCTCTGATCATTTACTGACGATCTTATGGCCATGGCCCCTAGCCTTCTCCGTACCGAATAACTACTGGGGGCATACGGTACAGGGCCAAGCATTGGTCTCACAGCCACCATAAGGGGCAATAATACTACATATGGAGGTTCACGGTATCCTGGTGTTACTGCTGTGAACCCCTTTCCAGTTGGTAGGACTAATGGTTTTCTCACAGGAACCCACTGACGCACAGATGGTCGCCAGTAATATGTAGCACAGGGTCGCACCTCACCTGATGGTTTGGAGGGCTCAGATACCTGATGTTTCTGTATTTCTACCATTGCTACACTGGTCGTGGCTGTACGCGGTGGTACTGGTGGTTGTACTTGCAGTTGCTTGTATGGCCTGGGCTCCTCTTTAGATGATTTGAAGAGGGCTCCAAAACTTGGCCAAACGTTGTTAAATGCTGCCAGGAAGCTTCCAAGGTATTCTGTTACTCTAGGTGGCAGGTATGGGTGACTCCTGACACGTGAATGATGTCTCCGGGGCTGGAGTTTTCCTCCAGCCCCAGCTGCAGCCGCAGCCATCTGGCTGCTTCTACCTCTGCACACAAATAGAAGCTGTGTGTGAGGGTAGTGTATACAAAAATAAAAAATAAATTAAATAAAAAAAGAATATCAGTCCAATCAATGCTCGCTGTGTAGATAGTGTTCAACACCTCCTCACTCCTCAACACTTGCCAAACACTGACCACAGACTCCGTATTGCATTGTTGAGGCATCACCTCTGTGATGTAATAAAGTTGTACCACAACAGGGTCTACCACAGAGAAAAACAGGGGTTCGGCTTATGGCAACTAAACTGATTCGCACTATTAATGTATAAAAGTAAGCTAAAACACATACATTTAGATGGATTGTCATGGACAGCAATAGATATTTTACCCCAATGTGTTTCTTCTACCTTTTCTGTTTGATGTGGAGCCAGCGGAGATCTTATGGTTGTAAAAAGTCCAAAATATATAAGTGTAGTCTTTTGACAGCAGAAGAGCCTGCTGGGATTAGCTTTGCTGTTGACTGGAGCAACTGAAAAATAAAAATGACTGTTTTTTTCTGTTGAGAGAAGTGACAGCGCCCCCAACAGCCGCTCCTCACCGCCACATACACTGCCCATAGGTTATAGGAGTGATGTGCATTGTGAACTTTTCTTGTCTTGTTTAAATAAAGTGTGACCAAAATAATCATCCTGCACTGTTTTCTATTAAAAAAAAACTCTATATTTTCCATTTATTGTACTTAATGTAACAAAACAGGTGAATTTACAACGACCTGGTGGACTGATAAGGCTTTGGGGTGTGGGAGGAAACCCACGCAAACACATAGAGAACACACAAACAATGTTGCCCTTGGATTTGAACCCAGGACCCCAGCACTTCAATGCTACAGTGCTAACCACTGAGCCATTGTGGTTATATTTACAATGTTATACGTGCCTAAAAAGTATTCCAACCCCCAACCCCCTCACTCGGGGTAGCGGGGTGGGGGTGTAAATGTAGAATTTTATATGATTTTATGCAGCTATAGTAGGATGTGTAGAGAGGGATAGCAAGCTGCTTGCATTCATGGGTCACAGAGACTTGTGGATGCAGGCACTTCCTAAACGTCAAGCGCCTGAGCCAAATAGGGGCCAAAACCATGTTCTGCCCATTCACCACTGGTGTGTGTATCGTTTTGTCTGTGTTTGTATGCTGTTGTCAGCTACCATCACCTCTTTAGCTCCAATATCCCCTTATGGATGCACAGAGGGGGTCTAAGTACTACATGTGGGCATGAAGGGGGCCAATATTATACGGGTGCATAGAGAAAACTTGTGCTATATGGAAGCACAGAGGGGGCCTAATATTATATGGAGGTACAGAGTGGCCTGTATACTATTTGGAGGCACATATTGAACATACTTGCTTATATGGGGGAACTGAGGGGCACTGATACTGTGTTAATACAATACAGATGGGGAATTTGTATAGAGATGAGGATAATGCTATAAGTGCGGAGTCACTGGTCGGAGAAGTTTTTATGATGGCCAGTCCAGATGGAGAAGGAAAGGAAGAGTGAAAAACTTTAAAATGTCACCAGCAGAGAGGACAACCCCTGTGAGTCACTGGATGTAACTGCACTATAACTTTAAAAGTCTGAAGAATACAAATGGATCTACCTTTATATTGTCACAGAGAGAATATTGGCCTTTATATAGTAGATTTTAGGCAGTAACAATATAGTGTTATTATTCAGTGGCAGCGTGGGATGAGGTGGTTGGAAGATTTGCAGGTTTGGGCTATGTTCACACAACGTATTAGACCGGCCATTCCGTGACCCGGATGGGACATGTCAGTTATTTGCGGCCCCGTACGGGATCCCGGCCGGAGCACATACCATGTGTATACGCTCCGGCCGGGATCCCATTGAAAGTAAGGCATTGTTCCGCCACGCCAAAAGTACAGCCGTTGTTGCCATCATATTACGGCGCTGACCCCGGACGGGGTAAGATGTCCCAGAGGAGCGATCTACCCAACTAGACACCACGGAACGGCTGCATCAAGTAATCGGATTCAGCTCTCAACTTTGACAGCTGCATCCGATTACTTTACGGTCCGATCAGACCGTGCCCGCTAATAGCCGCGGTCCCGGGCTACGAGCGGCCCCGTTCTGAACACATGGAGGCGGCCCTGGACATACGGGTACGTCCAGGGTCGCCTAGGGGTTAATTTACCTATCTAATTGTATATATATATGTCTACACATATGTATGTATCAGGGCAGGAAGGTATAGACACGACAAGACAGTGGGCCCTAGGTCTGAACCCACCCACTGTCCCTACCTACTTGCCTCAGTCGGCCCTAGGCGGCTGCGGACAACCAAGAAGGTATTCCCTAAGCTATATATGTGGCACACTAAACAGGACAGACAGACAAACACAATAAAGGATGGTCAACAAGCCAAGTCAAAACCACATGGGCAACGCAGTACAGAATCAGCAATACAATTACGGGTCACGGAATGGCTGGTCTCTGAAAAGATCTTTCCAGCCGGTACTGCAGTATCGGCTGGATGATCTTTGCAGCCGCAGAGTTCTGATGCGGGTGCATCTGTGCGCGCCCGCATCAGAACTCTCCACTGCACACTATGGAGCGTACGGCCGGAGCCGCTCACTCCATAGTGTGCACTGACAGTTTTCTATGGCGCGGCGAGAGATCCCTGCCGGAGCGTATACTATGGGTGGCATTTATTAAGTCCGGCGTTTTTTATGCCGGACTTATAAATGCCCCCGCAGCTCCGGCGCTACGGAGATTTATGTAGAGTCGGACTGCCTCTACATAAATCCCGTGCGCGCCGGTGCGCACCGCCGAAAACCTACGCCAGCTGAGGACTGGAGTAGGTTTTCAGCGTACATTTGGGCGGAACGGATGGTAAATCGCGCGGACTCTGAGTCCGCGCCCTCCGTTCCGCCCACTACACGCCCCCTCTCCGCCCCCCTGGCGTACACGGCGGAAAGTGCCGATTTGAGAATATTTTATTCGCAAATCGGCCATTTGTGAATAAAAAAATACGCAAATCGGCACTTTCCGCCGAAAATCATCCGTTCGCCGGATGATACATGTGGCCCTATGTGTATACGCTCCGGCTGGGATTCCATAGAAGACTTGACAACTTATCTTTTCGGAAAAAGCATGGCCATTGTTGCCGATTGCAACAACGGCCGTACTTTTACAAAAAGATACGTTGCATGAACATAGCCATAGAGAGATTCCTGAGCCCCATGCCAACTTAATACTAATAGTATTTGGGACCTGGGTACCTGGACACTGTACAAAATTACAAGAAAATACTCTGTGTGTTAGCTAATAATTATGTTATCAACAATATTATCCTATATAATAATATATACAGTGGTGCCTTGGATTACGAGCATACAGTAATTCATTCCGAAACCATGCTTGTGATCCAAATCACTTTTAAACCAAGGCAAATCCACAGTCCTGTCCCCTCATGTAAGCCCCAGCCTGAAGTGGATCTGCTATGACTTGGAAGGTGAGGGGGACTTCCCAGGTCAGAGTACAGGGCTGTAGACCCCGCTATGCAGACCATCCCCCTCCCCACTCCCCCTCCCACCCAGTACAGGGAGCTCTTACACCAAAGCAATGCTCTTAAACCAAGTTACAATTTGGAAAAACTGTGAGATCTTCTATCAAAACGCTCTCAATCCAAGTTACTCTTAAACCAAGGTACCACTGTATATTAGAGCAAATTCTCACAATGATGGAACAATGGATGGGGATGGGGAGGAGAAAAAGGACCTAGGACTTAAAGGGGTAGTCCACCCAAAAATTTTTTCTTTCAAATCAACTGCTACCATGAAGTGCCAGAGATTTGTAATTTACTTCTATTAAAAAATCTCAAGCCTTCCAGTACTTATCAGCTGCTGTATGCCCAACAGGAAGTTGTATTATTTCCAGTCTGGAGAGCAGGAGAGGTTTTCTATGGGGATTTGCTCCTGCTTTGGACAGTTCCTGACATGGACAGAGGAGGCAACAGAGAGCACTGGGTCAGACAGGAAAGAAAACACCACTTCCTGCTGGACACACAGCAGCTGATAAGTACTGGAAGACTTAAGTTTTTTTAATAGAAGTGAATTACAAATCTCTGGCACTTTATGGCACCAGTTGATTTGAAGGAAAAATTTTTTTGGTGGACTACCCCTTTAAGGAGAACAATGAGGAGGAGTTGGTGGTGGAGGGGGACATGGACTTTTCCCAAGAGGATGAGGATGACACCTGTGGCAGAAAACATGACGACGATGATGATGATGACGACGACAGTGATGCTGACCATGTATGAACAACCTTGGCAGTGTGAGGAAGAGTATGAACAAACTAGATCCTGGGGAACCTGGTTGAGCACGACAAACCGCATAGATGCCGACAAACGTATCATTATCATCAGACAAAGGGATCACTACTGCATAGCCATGCTTTGGGACCCTCACTATAAAAGGTTACCACTCCACTGCCTCTGCCTCCACAACAAGCAGCAGCCATTACAGTTTGCAGGGGTTTTCCAGGACTAAAAAAAAGCATAGCTACTTTCTTTCAAAAACAGAACCACCCCTGTCCCCAGGTTGTATGTGGTATTACAATTCACAATTATTCACTTCAATGTAACTGACCTGCAAAATCTCCACCCAAGGTCAAGAGCTTTTTCTGGAAGAAGCCATCTTTTCTAAGCCTGAATAACTCCTTTAGTATAAATAATCTAACGCTTCTTTCATCCCATGTACCAAGCAGATGTACAACAGCAGATATGCAACACCTCAGCAACAAGGTTTAGTCATATCTGAACATATCTTCTCTTTTTCTGGAAAATACCCACAACTCCGACCCCATGAACATCTTGGTCTCCAGACTAGACAAGAAGCAAGAACTTGTCCAATTTACCATCAGTGCACTGTCTTGTCCACCTCCTAAGGTACGATCAGAGGGGTTATTCAGCAGGATAGGTGTCATTGTTCCATTGCAGAGAACACAATTGTCCACCACAAGGGTGGAAAACATCATTTTAGTAGAAATAAATCAAGCATTGATGCTAATGCTGTAAATCAACCTTTAAAGCACAGACATTGTTACACCCTCCCAGTCCCAGGATATTACTTTATTATGAAACCTGTACCGCTCTGTCCCAAAATAATTCATACAGTAAGTATAACAGCATATATCTGCATGATAAACTCCTGCACCTACTAACAGCGCTAAACAAGGGCCAAATGACCTCTACACACTATTACTTGATATAATGTATTTAATAAAAAGATCAATAGAACCAAGATCTCTCCCCCCCCCCCCCCGTGTCCTTGAGTAATCCCCTTATTGTGTCCTCATACAGTAACAATGCCCCTTGTACTCGCAAGCAGTAATACTGTCTCCTGTGTCCCCACCCCACCCCTTCATAGTAGTGACAGCCACATACTAGAATTATGCTCCCTTTCCCTCATAAAGTAATCATTTTCTCCTGCGTCCCCATGTAATAATAGTGCAGGATAATGTATGGGACATAGGGGGGCATTTTTACTGTACAGCGGGGTGCCATCATACAGTAAAAATGCCTTCCATGTTGTCCCATACAGTACAATATGTTCCCCCATATAGTAATAATGTCCTTTGTACCTTCATAAAGTAGTAATGCCCCCACCTTGCCCTTATACAGTAGTTCTGCTCTCTGCACCCCCATACAGTACTATTGCTCCCACTCTGCTCACATATAATATTAATGTCTCCCTGTGCCCTCATACAATAACAATTCACTGTGTCTCCGTACAGTAATAATGTCCTCACTGCTCTCCCATATAGCTAAAATGCCCTCTGTGTCCCTGTATAGTAATGCCCCATTTTCCCTATACAGTAATAATGTCCCCTGTGCCCCCATGTAGTTATAATGGCCCCTGTGCCTCTTACAGAATGCCCCTGTGCTCCCATATAGTAATATTGCCTCCTGCGCGTCCATATATTAATAACTCCCCCTCTATGCTTATAATGGTACCTCCGCTGTGCCTGTATATAATAATAATTCCCCCTTAGGCCCCTAAAAGTTGTAATACCCCTGTACTAATAATTCCCCACTGTGACCAGAAAATAAAAAAAAAATAATACTTACCTAGCCCAGGCTCCCACAATGAATGAAGCTCCTCTCTCTTCATGTCCTCAGGTCCGGCCTGTGAAGGATCCCTGGGCAGACGCCATGACAATAAATGATTGCAGATTTCATTGTGGTCTTTGGTGCCGATATTAGGTCCTTTTTGCAGAGTAATTTGTGAACATTACCATATAAAACCATGGAATTACAAGGTAAAGGAAACCTCAGTCCTGTTAAACATGAAATCTTCCTATTAAATGTCAAATTTCTAAGGAAAGAATTCTGACATTGCTTCATATAGCCACTACAAATTGGCAAAATAAAGTGTCCTCATGTACCCAAATTTTTTATACTATACCCCACAAAATGTCACAGAGCAATGTACTGTAAGTATTATCAGTGCTTATATCATACTAGTCACAAGGTAAGATAAAATCCAGACGGTTGTATACCCACAACAATGAGGCTTCTCCGATCATATCTATACCATTCCAGGAATAAACCCAACACAAACAGTAGGTGCAGATAGAGGAGGTTATATTATAACAGTAAGCCAGGGCATACAAATAAGAAATAATAGCCACATTGTGTTGCATACAAAGAGTAAAGTAAAAAAGTCAAACAGTGATAAAGAACATAGACCCCAATGAGAGACGACTATCTACCTATTGTTTCATCCAGGCAGTGGTAACTGTTTTGATATAGACTTCTATGTGCACATCTTGTATGTATTATGTTTCTTTTATGCTGAAGTATAGATACTACCAGATATACTACATGGATATACTACTCTCTGTTAATGGATTTTGGTAATGCAATATGAATAGTAATGATGATTAAAGGATGGATTATACTATACATTGCACTGTGTCATCTTTGGAGGAGTATAGACATTGCTTCATACTAACAAATATCATTCAGGCCATTGATTAGGTCATGGATTTATAGAATTCTTTTACTTTTTAATGTTTAGGAAATTTTAACAAAGTAGCTACTATTATATAGTGTATAAGGTTATCTGGTCCTGAGTTGTGCTGGAATGTATCAGTGATATCACTGGATTTTTCTTTCAATTTAAAGGGGTTATCCTTACAAAAACATGGCTGCTTTCTTCCAGAAACAGCACCGCTCTTGTCCTCAGTTTGGGTGTGGTTTTGCAGCTCAGTTTCATTGATGTGAATAAAGCAGAACACAACCAGGCACAACCAGGGGACAGAGTTGGTGCTGTTTTTGCAAGAAAGCAGCTCTGTATTCTGGTTCTGGATAATCCCTTTAAATACACATAAAATCCACGACATATACAATGTGTGTGGCACTATTCTTGGTTTTGGCTGTGATTTTTGCAGAAACAAGGGCATGCTAAGGTGAGGTGCACACTATGTAAAAATGTCAGATGTCTTTCATAATAACAGCCATCATTGCATGAATAACGGACGTTATTTATTTTTAAATCCTGACATTCGCACAATTATGGACGTTTTTAAAAAAGACTGCCATAATTTTTACATGGTGTGAACCTAGCCTAAGGCCATGTTCATACAGTGTATCTTTTAAGACAAGAACGGCCATTGTTGTCAAATAAAACAACAACAGTTCTTGGGGTAAAATAATGCACTGCATTAAAGTCTATGAGGAACAACGGCCAGTGTTTACACACACTGTATTGAACAACAGCCATTCTTTAATATGGCCGCGGAAATAATTGACGTTAATTATTTCCAGCCGCTAGAGTGCCACCAACGACCGTTGTTCCCACTTCGTTCAAACAAATTATGGCCGTTCTGACGGCCCTACATTACATAGACTTCACCCAAATGTGCCTGCATTCCAATTAAAATAAAATGATGTTAATATTGGCCGTAAGAACATGTTTAACAAAAGCCGTCGTTTGACACGGCAAACAACGGCTATGTTAAACAACGGACGTTGTTTATAGATAGTGTGAATATAGCCTAAAGCAGGTTTCACGCTGTATGAAATTTTAGCAAAAATGCATTAAAAAAAAAAAAAAACGCTATGGCAAACCGCCCGCAGCCAGATGTTATTTGTGAGTCTACGAAATTCTATAAAATGCCTTACACAGTTGGTTTTTTCTGTGGCGTATATCTCTCTCCTCCTGGCGTTTTCTCTTCTACTCTTTTTCCAAAACGCAACATGGTGAGGGTTTGGTGTTTTCTCTGCAAACCTCATTGAGAGAACACATTAACAGCAAAAAAGCCATGCATGCCTAAACTAAAAAAAATAAAAATAAAATAAATAAAAATAAATAAATAAATATATATATATATATATATATATATATATATATATATATATATACCAAAAATGCAAATCCCTGGGGAAAAAAAGTCGTTTATGGGGAGGTTTTAGTGTATATTGGCTGTGGATTTGTTGTGGAAGCGTGTGGATTGGATTAATACTTTATTCTGCTGTGGATTTTATTTTACCTTCACAAATCCACAGGTAAAATCCACTTTTTTTTATTTGATTGTTTTGTAGGGTTTTTTTTCCATTAAATTCCTAAAAATAGGAAAAAAAAAATACTTTTTTTAATTCATTTCTTTTTTTAGTGGTACCATTATTTTATTGTCAGT
Organism: Dendropsophus ebraccatus; assembly: GCF_027789765.1. NCBI lineage: Eukaryota > Metazoa > Chordata > Amphibia > Anura > Hylidae > Dendropsophus > Dendropsophus ebraccatus. The sequence goes on along the minus strand of NC_091457.1, from coordinate 136,796,092 downwards.
TTTTCATTCATGTTCCTTTGACACACACACACACAAAAAAATTGATTTTGGCTAGTGAGGTTTGGCCTCTCACTGCAGACCTGGACAATACATGCCATACATTTCTCCTGTACCCTTTCATTGTTCTATACAGTATACACCAGCCCTGCTGGGCGGAGACAACAGCATAAGAACGTCTGACACTTATCTTCCTATTACTTATTAAACTGGTTTCTCACTTGGGCTATAAATAGGTTGGGTTTTACCAGAAAAATTACCATTTGCAAAATGGGTCCCCTTCTTGTAGGTTTCACTTTGCTCTTCTATGTCTTATCCCCAATAAGCAGCGACTTTGTGATTAGAGGAAGAAACATACAGGTTAGTATACTGTACATAGAGTGTGGTGAGTTAAGCTTAGAATTTCATGGTTGCTTTTTAGGTATATGTAAGTATGTTATTGTATATGATCATTGGGTTAACATGTTATATGTTTATACATTTGTATTTTAGGATTTTTTTCCCCCCAGAATTTAAAAAATAATATCATAAGGATTTTATTAATTTCCCTATTACTTATAACTGTGTGCAATGTCCCAGAGAAATATTTTATTGCATTGCTTACTGTAGTTGTTCTTAAAGGGGTTATCCAGCGCTACAAAAACTTGGCCACTTTTCCCCCTACCAGTTCAGGTGTGGTTTGCAATTAAGCTCCATTTACTTCAATGGAACTGAGTTTCAAAACCTCACCTAATCTGGAGACAAGAGAGGGGGAAAAGTGGCCATGTTTTTGTAGCACTGGATAACCCCTTTAAGTGTTTCTTTGGGCTATGTGTGAATACAGCAAAGAAAGTCATTTGCACAGTTTAATCTTTTTGTTTCTATTTTCTTACAGAAAAGGAGCATTAAAACGGTAAGATGTTTTAGTACATCAAACATGTAGATAACAATATGTCAATGCGAATAGATGACTGTCCTCTCACATGGCGCTCTGTTAATGGCAGATTACCCCTTTCTATTGTGGATTGTATCTTCCCCAACATATTTAATAATGTAAAACCATGTTTTCCTGGCTAACTTTAGTTAACTGTATTCAACTAATACTGTAACGTAAAAAGTACCTTTCCCTTTATTGAGACCCTCTGTGATCAGGGGATGTAACCGGGGAGAGAGAGCCCGACAGCAGTGTGATCCATTCCCCGGCCTGCCACTAATTCCAACCATGCAGTCTTGTAGACAAGGTCAGAATAAGCCGTCACTGAGATACGACCGGGGAGTGGATGGTGCTGCTGCCATGCTCGCTCCCCTGCTACATCTCCTGATCACAGTGAGTCTCAGCAGTGATACCCGTTGTGATCAATAACTTTTGACATGTCAAAAGTTATTTTTCATGACATATACTCTTTAATCGGATCAAACTAGTCACTGATCGGTCTATTTTACACTGAAAACCCCCTTAATCTTAGGTGTGCCGATGTAATGTAAAGGTTGCTTCCCACTATAATATTTTAATTTATATAATATAATTATTAAGACAATAACAGTATTATCCAATACAGTTACCAGAAGCAGACGGTGTATCATGTTACAGATAAAACCAAAGTCAGATATCCGTCTACATGAATTTCCTCATATAATACCTTCTACTCATCCATGTATTTTTCCCCCTGCAGCCGGACGCTGATATAGAAGTCTACAGTATAATTATCAACAGCCAGGTGACGTCCCGCTTTGCCCATAATGTCATCACAAGCAGAGCTGTTAATAATGCCAATGTCTCAAAAGAAGCCATCTTTGATGTGGATCTGCCCAAAACAGCTTTTATTACACATTTCTCCATGTAAGTCCAATTTTTTTTATGTTTTCTGCTGCCAAATATATCAATTGTACAATAATATACTTTAGGATAGTTAAATGTCAGTATTTGGATATAAATGTCAGTGAAATATTTGTCTTTCAAATCAACTGGTTTCAGAAAGTTATATTGATTTGCAATTTACTTCTGTTAAAAAAATCTCAAGTCTTCCCATACATACAGCTGCTGTTTTTTTTTTCTTTTCAATCTGACAAAGGGCTCTCTGCTGCCACCTTTGTCTGAGACAGGAACTATTCAGACAGCCTCATAGTAACCTTTACTGCTCTGCAAAGTTCCCGTCTTTGACAGAAGTGGCAGCAGAGAGCACTGTGTCAGACTGAAAAGAATACACCACTTCCTGCAGGACATACAGCAACTGATAAGTTAGGAAGACTTGAGATTTTTAAGTAAAAGTAAATTTCAAATCTATATAACTTTCTAAAACCAGTTAATTAGAAAGACAAAGATTTTCGCTGGATAACCCCATTAACCCCTTTGTTTTTGAAGATTAATTTAATTGGTGTTACTGGTTACTGATATTTAAGGAGCCATTTTTGCCTATTTTCACTAGATGATGTTTGGTGAGAATGGGGAATAGAAGGCTGCATGTTTGTGCTTGCCCAAGATAGCTAAGTGACCCTTCTTCTTAGGGGGTATTCACACATTTCAGAGAAACACTGAACCATGGACGCAGCAGTGGAATGAATGACCTCCCGGCATCATGTATCAAAAGTGTTTAAATCTTTGTGGGACTGTACTGACACATAGGAGATCATTTAAAAGACGTCATTGTCAGGGATTGTTTTTAGTATTTTTTTTCCTTTATAACCAGTTGTAATTGAATATTACAGGATAATAGATGAAGTAACATATACAGGAGTAATCAAAGAAAAGGAAGCTGCTCTGGAACAATATCAACAAGCTGTGTCCAAGGGCCAAACAGCCGGGCTTGTCAGGTAAGTCTTATATCTCTTTGTGTTATTCGTGTGATTTTTTTTGCAAGAAACTTCTGTATGAAAATCCACAAGGTATACAGGCTCAGTAAGCAAGCACCAATCTAACAGATCAGCACTCGCTTACATCCAGTCATCGGGCCATGTAATACGACCCTTAGCTGCAGCCAGACAGCTCTGGCAGCAGCTTATCTCTCCGAGAACAAAGTATAAAGCGTAAAGGAGTCTCCTGATACTTCACCGACAGCAGAGTCGGGCATGGTGTAAAATCATTGCCCTACCCCTATTATCTGGTGGTGAGGTGTGGGGAGACCACCATACACTTTATACCGACATAAGTATAAAGTGGATGAAGAGTGTGCAGACTAATTACTAGATGAGGGAGAATTGTGTCTCTGCCACTTGCCTCTGACAGTCTAACATTGTAAATGTTAGTACCAATACTAATGGGGTGTAATTAAAGTGTGTGCCATAGACAGTACATGTTGAATAAGGAATATGGCACGGTTATGCAACTATACCAGTCAGGGGCGTAGCTAGGGGTTCAGCCTGGGGGGGGGGGGGGCGAGTGAGTCTGAGTGGGCCCCCTCCTTAAAAGAATCCCCTCCCGCTGTGTCCCTAATCTCCTCATAATTCCCTGTCCCCTTATAACCTTGTCCCTAATCTTCTCATAATCCCTCCAGTGTCCCTCAATCTCCTCATAATCCCCTCCTCCTATGTCCCCCAATCCCCCTGTGTCCCAATCTCCTCATAACACCCCCTGTGTGCCCTATGACCTCATAATCTTCTCCACCTGTGTCTCCCAATCTCTTCATAATCCTCGCTCCTGTGTCCCCCATCACCTCATAATCTCTTCCTGTGTCCCCAATCACCTCATAATCTCTTCCTGTGTCCCCCATCACCTTATAATCTCCCCCTGTGTCCCCCATCTCCTCATATCCCCCCTGTGACAGCTGTTGTTGAAAGACGGGCGTAACTTTTACATAGTGTGAACCTAACCCATATGTGATGTTGTGATGTTGTTTACCACCTGTTTTCTGCAAAATTCCTCAATATCATGAGGTTATGTATTCTGTAATACTACATATATTGTACTATGCCTATATCATACCACTAGAAAGTTCTTTTTAATCTTGGCCTACACAGGGCGTCTGGCAGGAATACAGAGAGATTCTCGATGTCAGTAAATGTGGCTCCAGAAAGTGAAGTAACATTTGAGTTGGTCTATGAAGAAATGCTGAAACGGCGTCTTGGAAAATACGAAATAGTGATCAAAGTCCAGCCAAAAACTCTTATTAGAAAATACGAGGTACAGCCCCTAGGGCATCATATACATAGGATCAGATAATTCATGTTCAGCTTACATTTATGTTCCTTAAAATTCTTATATATTTCTCTAGTTAATGGCCAAGCGCTGTACAGGGTCCTGGGTTCCAAACTTTTATTATATTATATTAGATAGGGGTCACTATGACTGGTCTGCATCTCTATATGATTAAAGTAGTAGTTCACCCCCAAAAAATTCTTTCAAATCAACTGGTGCCAGAGATTTGTAATTTACTTCTATTGAAAAAATCTCCAGTCTTCCAGTACTTATCAGCTGCTGTACGTCCTGCAGGAGGTGGTGTATTCTTTCCAGTCTGACACAGTGCTCTCTGCTACCACCTCTGTCCGTTACAGGAACCGACCAGAGCAGCAGCACATTCCCATAGAAAACTTCTGCAGGAAATACAGCAGCTGTTAAGTACTGGAAGACATGATATTTTTTTAATAGAAGTAAATTACAAATTTTTTGGCACCAGTTAATTTGATAGAAAACATTTTTTGGTGAACAACCCCTTAAAGAGGTGCTGGCAAGCTATACTGTAGCAATCGCTTCAGGAGGACCAGTTAAGTCCATTGTATAGGCCACCATTCAGTTGAATGACTACGTGTAATACTACATTTCCCCTATAGTGATCACTACAGAGTATTCTCCAGAAAATGTTATTTTAGGATCAGAACAGATAAAAACAATTGGTCACCAAATATATTTTAGCCCATAACATTTTATTCTTTGTGTTTCAGATTAAAGTTGACATACAGGAACCTCAAGGTATTAGCTTTCTGAATGCTTCGGCATCTTTTCTAAAAAATGACCTGCTACCTGCTGTGGAAAAATCTTTTTATGGAGATAAGGTAATATTTTATACGATATTCCTGATATTATATATACAGTATATATATATATATATATATATATATATATATATATATATTTACATACTTAAAGGGGTTATCCAGCGCTACAAAAACATGGCCACTTTTCCCCCTACTGTTGTCTCCAGTTCAGGTGTGGTTTGCAATTAAGCTCCATTTACTTCAATGGAACTAAGTTTCAAAACTCCACCCAAACTGGAGACAACAGTATGGGGAAAGTGGCCATATTTTTGTAGCCCTGGATAACCCCTTTAAAGTATTACTGTCACTAGACATATCAAAAGTTTTGATTATCAGGGTCTCGGTGCTAAGACACTAACTAGAGCAGGGAGAAGCACACAGTTGTGCGCTTCGCTCCCCAGGTCACCACTTGATCTGACTTGTTGCAGGAAATTGGCCACATACATCTACTATGGAGCCCATCTCTTGCAAGTCAGATCTATTGGTGAGCACGGGAGTGAAGCACACAGCAGCGTACTTCTCCTGGTAATATCTAGTGGTCTGGTGGTCTAGGCAATAAAAAACTCACTGATTAAAAAGTGACAGTTACACTTCAATTAAACTGAAGTTTTTGTATGTGCTGGTAGATTGTGTTTGTAGATTGCCTATTAGAGTTGAGTGAATAGATTTTTAGGGGTTTGTTTTGGGAGAATCGTCACAGAGGCAGGGGATCCTTTCAAAAAGAAAGGATACAGTACTAATGCAGGGACTCCTGTATTTTGACAGAACTTAAACCTGGGCTGAGGGTGGGGACCATAAGTGATCTAGTCACCAACATAGTGTATATTTAGGAGCCAAATAATAATGTTTTTGTGTCTTTGTTGTCCTCAGGGCCACGTCTCCTTTAAACCCACAATAGATCAGCAGCGTTCTTGTGCCAACTGTGAAACCACTTTACTGGACGGAGATTTTACTGTCACCTATGATGTTAACAGAGAATCCCCTGGAAACATACAGGTGAGAAGCAGTGATTAGATATGGGAGGAGGGAAATGCAAGATTTCTAAGCTTTCTGGTGCCCATCTTGCTAATGGCAGCCATTGGCCTTAGCTAGCTAGGCTGTTCCAAAGGCCGCAGAAGGTGATGGCATCATGTAGGGGAGGGCTAAGTGGCGCTGCAAATGTGAAGCACCGCCCAGGTGGCACACTCTACCAATCATAAGCATTTTTACTGGACCAAGCACCTTATAAAATAAGGTATGAAAATGGCAGAATTTAGGCTTTACAGCTGTGTAGAGAAGTCCTCATACACAAAGAGGCTGACAGTATCTCTTTAAACTTATCACTAACCGACTCGGCTGTTTAGGATGAGGTAAGTGGTACGATAAGCTTGACGCAACTTGTTGCCATGTTATACAATTGTACGTTTACTGCACCACCCGTGGTCGCCCATGAAATGTAGACTGGCATTAATATAACTTTTCTATATTTTCCTTACAGATTGTCAATGGATATTTTGTTCACTTTTTTGCTCCTCCCAAATTGCCTGCTGTACCAAAAAATGTTGTTTATGTCATAGACAGAAGTGGATCGATGACGGGTAATAAAATAAAGCAGGTAAAGTATCGTATACATCCTTTTGTACAGTTTGGCCTGTGATGTCTATTTTCACACTTTTTATCCTGTATATCTATTAGTTGTTCTAGAATAAGTTGCCCATACAGTTTTGAAAAAAAGTAAACCAAACCCACCAACTCTTTTATAATAGACTTTTCCCGAATAGATGATGTCAGGGGAGAGGGGGCATATTGGATTTCAACTACCCAACCATTTTAATCTTGGAGTTATAAGCCATTGCCATGACTCACCCTGCCACTCTCTATAGAGGACACATAAACATTTGGCCATACCCAACATTGATGTGTATGGACTGAACAGTACACTTTCCCAGGCAGATGTACGATGCTCAGCAGGTCACATGCACAATTCACTCGGCGTCACACGGTCTCTAACCAACAAGAATGGACTCGTCTCTCCACACCCCATCTAACAGTACAGGGACACGTTACCTAAACATGAATGATTCTTTATCTACTTGGAAATATCTGTTTACTAAATAAATGGTATCATAAATCTGGCCTCATAAACTGAATCTGGCAAAAAAAAATGTCTGGTTGCGTATTGTATTTGAATTTCATATAACAATCAATGTATGTTTTAATAGACAAGGGAAGCTCTTCTCCGAATTCTGCGTGACACCCCAGAGCACGATTACTTCAATTTCATACAGTTTGACAATGAAATTATTCCATGGAAACCTTCTTTAGTCGAAGCAAATGAAGAAAACATTAACCAGGCAGAAGTGTTTGTCAGTGGCATTTATGCAAGGGGATGTAAGTCATTCATAATTATTTATGATTTAGCTTGTAAATCGATTTAGAAAAAAGGAAGAAGGCGAGAATATATATATACCTGTATATTGCTTGATTTGGGGTTTGTCTGGTGGACTAAGAAAATCCTCTGCTACATCCATTTGGACGGTTCCAAGGTCCATGCTGATCTCCATTCCCTTAGGGTTCTATTAGACGCCTCGATCATAAACTGTAAACAAGCACCGATCTTCTAGAAACGGGCAGCGGCACGGGCATCGTTAGCGATGTCTGTGAAGCCCTTGCCTTTAATGTGAAAAAATAAAGTATTAACTTGCTTTACCACGTTCCCTGTTGTCCTAGGGCCTTCTCCGGTGTCCTCGGAGACTTTCCCTGGTTGTCTGCAGCTCTGCCTTCTGTTCCAGTCTACACTGACTGGCTGCCAGATACTCTGCCAATCTCTGACTGAGACAGGCCACAGGCTACTCAGCCAATCACTGGCCTGCGCCCAGTCTCGACCAATCATTGGCTAAGTGGCTGCGGACCGTCAGTGTAGAAACCTGAGAAGAAGGCAGAGCTGCAGACACTGGGGAAGGTCTCCGAGGATGGCAGGAAATGTGGTAAGGTGAGTTAATACTATATTATTTTGATACTACTTTATAATATTATACTTATATTACACATAGCGATGTGCACCCAACCTAAAGAAATGATCAGCTGATGATCGTTCTCTCTATTACACAGAGCGATTATTATCCGGATTGGCCTGATTCGACCGATTATTGCTCCGTGTAATAGGGCCCTTGGTCACCGCTATTCTGATGGATAAAAGTTGGAAGTATTTTCTGTGACTGGCCCCAGAAACCTCCGGCATCACATAACTAAGTGTCTGAGAAATCTCATGATTCTGTTTGAGTTACTAGAACATATACATTCTGCATTCCCTGTAACCTACTTGATTTGTTATATAAATGCAGTGAGCTATGTGTTCCATTGTCAATGCTGGCCACATATGTTGAACATACAAGTCTCTTACTATGACTGTTAACTTATATTGTTATATCACAGTAACAAACATCAATGACGCTGTACTGAAGGCTGTTGAGCTACTGGATAAAGCACATCGGACTGAAACTCTTCCTCCAAGAAGTGCTTCCATTATTATTCTCCTCACAGATGGTCAACCCACTGTGGGTAAGTACATCATGGTAGGTTATATTGTATTCTAGAGGGAAAGTCAAAAGTCTCAGGACACTCATTTATTTAAAAAACAAACAAAAAACATTACATTTCTGAAACCCCCCAGCAAGTAATAGGATAGGGGGCCTATCTAACACCCATATTAGATCAAGGGCAAGTTTTTAAATGGGAAGGTGGTCATATAGCATACCAAAGAAGAACAGAATTGCCCCATAATCGATTGTCAGGATCAGATTTGCTATATCTCTCGTGGTTCAAAAGTTATCAAAAGTTCATGACGATTGGATCCAGCGCCTTCAGCTCTGTGTTCAGCAGATAATGACATCTGCCACTGTAAGCTGGTGGACTGAAGCTAGAGAGAGCCAGAGTGGTGCTGCAATAAAAGACCCAAATGGAGTTTCGAGGAGATAAGCCGCAGAGCTGTTATAGAGACTGAAAGTCTTTGCAATAGAGATGGTCCGAACCTGTTTGCAAAGATTCCCGCTGTCTGGCCGCTCCGTGGAGGGGGCGGATACAGCGGGAGGACCGCCTGGAAAACTAGGATACAGCCATAGCCATAGGCTGTATCCCAGTTTTCCAGGCGGTCCTTCCGGTGTATCCACCCGCTGCACGGAGCGGGCAGACAGCGTGAATCTGATGCCGAGCGTTCGAGTTCATACGAACCCGAACCACGGAAGATTCGGACCATCCCTACTTTGGAAGCCATTACTCAGTTGATGAGGGATAAAGTCCAGCAATTTCTAAATGTCGTCAGCCGGCAGGGGAAAGGGGCAAATTGATTACAAGTAGGAACTTACCTCTACTCGTGCCTGGAGTGAGCGGCTGGGGCAGCCGCTGGAAGTCATTTTCCCTCGAGTTGTGAAAATGCCTTTCCCTGCTGATGGACTGGTCCTTCAGCCAATCGGTTACTGAAGCGGTGTTCCCTCCCTAGTCACTGACTGGCTAAGAGGCCAGTCCATAAGCTGGGTCATTACGTGAACACCCCAGAGTTCCCAGAGCCTGGCAGGGATCCTGTAGTCGCTCCCATCTCTCACCACGGGAACAAGGAGAGGTAAGTTGTTACTTGTAATCAATTTCCCACCTCCCCCTGCAGGCTGCCGGCTTTTAGAAATTGCTGGACTTCTCCTTTAATGAACGATTGGCTGCACAAGGACCTGTTGATCCAATGGTAGTAAATGTATTCATACAATAAGTGTATTTAGTATTGTAAGGCCACGACAATAGAGAATATTTTCTTGGCCATTTCTTTTTACAGCCATCATTTCGTAGTTCGTAATAAGAATCGTTATTTTGAAATTATGGATGTTTTTGCCCACAAAATGACAGCAATTAAAAAGAAGCAAACAAACAAAAAAAAAAACACTGTTAAAAGGCCAAGAAAAGAAGCTGTGTGGTCATAGCCGACTTGTTCATCTGCTGTGTATTCTCTTCCCTCCTCCTGCCAGAGTTTGGCTATGTTCACACATAATATTTCCATCAGTCTTTGGTCAGTCCACCCACAGTCCTGGTCTTGATTGAAAAAATACCAAAAGACTGACGGAAATACTATGTGTGACCATAACCTGTTACAAACAACTGCTAAAGTCATTGCAATCATTTGTTCTTAGGGCTTTGTTCCCACAACCTCTTTTAATGGAAAAACTGCAGTTTTTTTTGACAATGAGGGCCATTAATAATGAGCATGAGGATTATTAACGGCCGTCATTATAAGAAAAACTGCCATTTTCACCTGAAAAAAAAATTCACACAATGTAAAATAAAATCTAAATACAAATGTCATATTGTGTGAAAATAAAACAATGTCTGAAGAGATTTTACAAAACATTGTCTGTATTTTGAAAAATCAGGTGGTAAATAATGAGCATATTCATTATTTGGATGGTCTTAATCAAATACGGATGATATTCTATACAGTGGAGGCACTGCTGTCCAATTTCACATTGACTCAAATAGAGCACATTACTACATTGAAAATATGGCCATATTATGCCTTTATTTTACGATGTGTGAACATAGCCTTATCCTGATGACTGCTTAGTACCTAAGCCTGTTAAAGAAACAGCCACGGCAAGAGGCTTTGTGTATGTGATGATGAGCTTTCCAGGTGCCGCCATTTATATGTTATGTGGCAAGCTTTAGAACACGATGCTATAATGTCCAACATACTCTCATTATGGGTGAAATGTGCAAAATGTTTTATTTCATTTTTTTTTAGGTGAAACAAACGCTGCACAAATTGAAGAGAATGTAAAGAAAGCCATTCAAGGGAGATACACCTTGTACACTCTTGGTTTTGGCTATGATGTTGATTATCCTCTCCTGGAAAAGCTAGCATTGCAAAGTTCCGGAATCGCCCGTCGCATATATGAGGACTCGGATGCAGACTTGCAGTTGCAGGTAATGTTTCATAGTGTTTGTAGAATGGTGATCTTTCTGTAGTATCATCCAAAGACTTTTCTATGCCACCCTTCAATGTATTACATAACATTGATCAGTTATATTGGTTGTCTGTTGGTAACCGATTTGCATCAGACAGCTGCATTGCAGAGATACTGATTGGCCACGGAACACCAATGTGACAGGTCTGTGAGGCTTTTAAATGCAGTGATGGCTATTGATCCCAGATCAGCAAATAGATGACTGACATTAGCGTCATCACTGATGTCAGTCATAAGTAGTGAGTCTCAGCAGCTGGTAGCACCTGGTATTCTACAGGTAAGCCCCTTCTCTCCTGTGCCATATAGGTACTTCTGCACAGCATTAAGGGGTTAAAGTAATGCAACTTTTTAGTTCATACATTGTGTAAGAAATTTTTTTTAAAATCCAACCATTTGAATAGACACTCAGTCCTAATTGTACTACAGGCCAATAGGTCACAGGGATAAAAACGTCATTAGGAGCAATTCCCTTATAAACTGTTAACTTGTTTTCATATAATGCTTATTTACTGCACAATGAAGAGATATGTAATCTTCCATTATACTATATGTATCAATTCTTTACAATTTTCAAGATATTGTCTCTCTTTTACTTTTCTCCATTATTTTGGCACTTTAGGGCTTCTATAAGGAAATTGCAAACCCAACATTGACTAACATAGAGATGCAGTATCCTGAGAACGCTGTAGCCAACCTCACTGAGAACAACTTCAAGCAGTACTTTGAAGGGGGTGAAATTGTTGTTGCCGGACGTGTAACTGGCAATGACTTGAACTCCTTTATTGTGGATGTAAAGGCAGACGGGGTAAGTACAGATCATGTGCTATTAGACTATTATAGAATAATTATAATTAGAATAAATTACTGTATACTGTATATATATATATATATATATATATATATATATATATATATATATATATCTAATAGGAGAAAATGCCAATTTCTACAGTTATCAGGCTACTTTCCTACTCCCCTCTCTGAAATTCAACTTGCAAATTCAAAATTGCCGAAAGTCTGTATTAAGAGGGATCAGGTTACATGCTGCAAGTTTGTAGAGAAGGGAGACTTTTGAAAATGACAGAAACATTAATACATTGGTCCAATCAACTACAAAATGGTTCTATCTATTTAGACAAAGGTAGTGCGCCAGATTTATGATACATTTTTGATGAATGGCCTTGTATTTTAGACCATACCCCTTTTCCACCTATGCCACACCCCTTCCTCCAATTAGTCATTAAGAGCTATGCCTCCTTCCCACCTTGCCGTGCCCCCTTGTACGCCCTGCTGGCGTATGCCGAGGAGAAGGCAAGAATCTGCGCCTTCCCCCTGGAGTAGGCCAGAGGCACATCATTGATAAATCTTCCCCATAATCTACTGGTGACTACTATTCCTCCCATTTCTAAGAATAGGCCGTTTACTGGTGGAACAAAAAAGCACAGACAGCTTATACAATAAGTAACGTGATCAGAATTGTCAGGTATCTCAGAATATTTAATATAAGATTGTCACTGTTATAAGTATTTTGTACATGTAAATTAATGTTGTATTTTAAATAGGCTGAAAAACCTATAAAATACACAGAAAACATTCCTCTGCAAAGTGAGGACGATGTGAGCAAACAGCAGAAATACATCTTCGGTGACTTTACAGAGAGACTCTGGGCGTATCTCACTATACAGCAGCTGCTGGAGAAACGGTATGTGTAGGGATCATGTGGTGCACATTCATTTTCTTATTGTCCAGCAATTCCTTCTATTTGAAATCAGTTCTGCTTTAGAATGAAAATAGAAGATGAGACACAAAAAAAAATTTGGCTGGGTTATAAGAATCCAGAATATAACCAATAGAAACTTTACTCGTGGAATAGTGTAAGGGGCACCGAAGAGTATCTGTACGAACAGGTAGGCAGCTATGTAGTATTTTTCAATATGCAGAATCTCTAGTGTCTCTCATATAAAATACAGGATTTATTAGCAGCAAACAAAAAGTTAGATGAAGACCTTTTTTGTTTATATAGAATTATTATTATTATTATTATTATTATTAAAAAAAAATAAAAAAAATCCAATCTCAACTGCCCCTGTCCCCTGCAACTGCCCCGGTCTCAGCCTCTTCCTGTTTCCTCTGATGTTTCATTACTGCTGGAATTGCTCACTCATCCCATCATTGGTTGAGGCGGGTCACCTCTGAAGCCAATGATTGGCCAAGCAATTCATAAATAAAGGGTTAAAAGAAGCAGGAAGAAGCAGAGAGTAGCAGGACTGGGGCAGTTGTAAGGGGCAGGGGCACATGGCAAAGGCATCATGGTGACTCAGTGGTTAGCACTGCTACCCTGCAGTGCTTGGGTCCTGGGTTTGACAACATTGGCAATGAGTTTGTATGTTTGCTGGGGATTCCACTAGATACTTTGGTTTCCTTATATACCCGAAAACATACAGATAGCTGAATTTAGATTGTGATCACTAATGGAGACAAGGACCAATGTGCCTTATGCAAAGCACTGCGGAATATGTTACCCAAATTATTTAAAAAAATATTCATAATATTTTTAACCCATAGGCCATGTGACAGTTTTATATGTATTGTCAATAATTTCTGGTTAGGATAGGTTCACACTGCATTTTTCTGTCAGTTTAACATATACATTAAAAGGAAGATGCAAAAACTGATGGTAAAAATAAATGCTGCTGTATTCTTTTCCCATTGACTCACATTATGAAGATTTTTTTTATCAAAATGAACAGTTTTCTTTTACAGGTATGTTAAAATTTTTACTTTATGTTAAAATTAAACGTACTGCAATGGAAACAGTGAAACGGAAGGAAAAATGCAGTGTGAACCCAACCTAATATTTTTAGTGACTTATCATATTGCCCATTTGTAGAGACATATATATATATATATATATATATATATATATATATATATATATATATCTTGGAGAATACATTTAGGCATTTGAATGTTTATTTAACATATAGTGTAAATTATTTAGGTGCATTATATGGCATATGATTATGATGAGTAACATGATTACAAGTGTCTAATGTGTCTCCTAAATCCTTTTATTTAAGGCTTTATGCAGACCCATCGGAAGCTGCAATCCTTACAACGCAAGCACTTGATCTGTCCCTGAAGTTTAAGTTTGTGACTCCTTTAACATCAATGGTTGTTACCAGACCAGAAAGACAAGGGAATGAAGATACATTAATTGCTGATAAGTTTGTGGAAGGTAGGAAATTTCTTATATTTGTTAGTTTAAAAAAACAACTGTAAACTTCATTTCTAGACAATTCCTTGGTTTGGGGGGGGGGGAAGAATTGTGGGTACAGAGTCGCTTTAAAGGTTTTGTCCAGGACTTTTCAATAAGCTAGCATTTCAAGCTGACTGTTCTGATACAGCTTCTACTGAGCTCCAATATAGGCTCTGTCTACAGGGGCAGGGCTAATATGAATGTGAAATTCCAGCCAGCCCATGGGAGGGATACCTGCCCCGCCCACCTGATGACTCCACCTATGATCATGTTCAGTGGAAGGAACAGGAAACGGATACTGAACGTGACATCACAGGAAGTAAAGAAATCACAGGCAGAGTGTTCATGTGATTGAGCCTGAGAACACCAGAAGAGCTAGAGATAACTAGAAATAAAACATAAAAGTGTATATAGAACATACAACACCCACAGAATTCAATCCTATGCCAGTTTTTTTTAAAAGTCCTGGACAACCCTGGAGGCTTCTGGGTTCAGCACTCGGGAGCGCTCAGTGGCGCCGGCCTTGCAGATGTGCTGAGGGCTCCATATATTGAGTCCCCATTTTCTGGATCGGTGGAGTCTTGGTGATTATCTTTTTATGTTTGTTTTCTGATGGACTGTGTGTATCTTTCTCTTTGAATGAAAAGTCATTGATTTAGAATAAAAAAAAAACCAAAAATCAATGATTATCTTGTTATCCCCATAGATAACAGATAACAAAAGTAGATGGAAATTCCCCTTTAAGAGGCCATTTAACATATATACATGACCACCATCATCTATGGGCATGTTAGCTTGTATATATGCAGATAGTGCTCCATATGGGTAGCTGGAAAAAAACGATGTGTGAACATAGCCAAATAGGGATATCTGGGAGGTAGTTTAACAATTTTTCGATCTAACCCTTTCAATTTGACTATTTACAGGACAAGACCCACATGCTACAGGAGGGCTGAGTAAGTATTAATTTATTCAGATTTTATTCTATGTATTTCATTTTTACTCTATGTAAACAGTTAGTAGGAAATGTGAGCTAAAAGACCAAGTTATACTTTAAGCCCTTGCTTATGGCAGATGTATTCTAGCGAGGTTTGGAACAAGCTCAGCAGCTGAGCGTACCCCTACATGATGGTTGGTGGCTACAATCTACAGATGAGACTTTTTGTCAGTGGCTGGCATTGGCAATATTTTAGCTCCAGCTTATTTAACTGCCGAGATGCCACGGTCTAAAGTGACAGTGGCATCTAGGCGGTTATAAAGTCCATGCAAGTCCTTTCCCGCCTCTGATCATCCCCTCAATGCAAACAGTTTCATAGCAGCCAGGAGCTTTCCAAAGGCCTCTATGACTGTCATGATTCTACTCTGCCATAGGTTTACACCCTGTCATAGGTTTGATGCACAGTAAATGGGTCCAAAACAATACCACCAAAAAGTTGAATTGCATTTTTGTTTTGTTGCAGTAATGTAATGCTACTGTATATTTTCTATATCTGACAAACATTTTAACCCCTCAAGGCCTGAAATGGCATCCTTCATTTTACCATAAAGTGTAATGCAAGTGTAGTAAATAAATAAATTAATAAATAAATAAATAAAATAACAATGTTGCAACTTCTCTGATGGGTTTAGAAGTTTTGAAGTGCTTACTGCATTTTGTAGGATAACTCTTACTGATCCACCAGAAACACATTGTCAGGCTGGGGAGACACAGACAAGACAGTGCACCCTGAAACTTGCCCCAACCAATGTTCCCTGCCTACTTGCCACGGACGACCCTAAACGGTTGTGGACAACCACGGAGTCGGTCCCTACACTGAGTAGGTGAAGACACAAAACGTAGACAGACAAACAAAACACAATGGAGGATAGTTAGCTAACAGAGTCAAACCAAACAGACAACGCAGTACTAAATCAGAAAGAGAGCGGATAGTCAGAGCAATAGCAAGGGTATTAGGACAGGGAACGCTGGTAAAGGAGCAGGAGAGCTGGGACTAGTGTGAACTAATAGCCAGCAAGGAAATGAGGTGCTGGCTGCCTTTTATCCAGGATAAGAGACTGGTTCCAGCAGCTGATTGGAGCAGCCCTGATCCCAGCACCAAGCTCAGCAGAACAAACCTAGCAGTGCAGTAACCCTTGCACTGCCAGAAGTCTGACAGGCAAGGCAGGTGTGGCTGAAAAGTAAAACACATTTCAGACACAATTGATTCAGTGCAAACACAGACAGAAATTCAGCGCTTCCTCGGCCGCCCGGCAAGGACTGAGGAGCGCTAAGTGACATTCCTAACACACATCCTTTGAGTAGACAGTGTTACTCTAGTGTTATATTATTGAGTGTGTATATTGCTATTATGATTAGGGATGGTCCGAACCTGCCGGGATACAGCCACAGCCATAGGCTGTATCCCAGTTTTCCAGGCGGTCCTCCCGCTTTATCCACCCTCTCCACAGAGGTTTAAGACAGCGGGAATCATTGCTGAGAGTCCGGGTTCATACGAACCCGAACCTCGGCAGGTTTGGACCATCCCTAAATTTGATACCTTTTATAGGGGTGGGTAATTCTCTTTACATATCCTTTATAGGGGTATTCCGCTCAAACATACCTTTTCATATGTTGCTGCCCATGGTGAGACTAACAATTCATTCCATACATGTTATTATCTATTCAGTCTCCTTTCCCCCAGTTCTGAGCTGCTGATTTCTGCTGAAGACATAAAAAACTGTGCATGAGCTTTTCTTTTTATCTTCCTCTCTGACCCCCTTCCTTCCCAGACGGCTGATGTAAACAAGTCCTTGGCAGGCTGTATTTGCAACTTTGTAGCTTCTTTGTAATGCGGGGAGGGTTAATCTGAGGTCAAGGTCTGATAAACTCACTGTGATTATTCCTCCTGGCACTACAAAGTTGCAGATAGGGACCTATTTACATGAGCCATCTTGGAAGGGAGGGGGGAGAGGAGCAAGAGACAGAGAGAAAAGCTTACATACAGTTTTTTGCATTTTAGCAGAAAGCGGCAGCTCAGTGCTAGGGTAAGGAGACTGAATAGATAATAACAGGTATGGCTGAATTGTTAGTCTCACCATGGGCAGCAACATATGAAAGGTTATGTTTGAGCTGGTAAAATGATCTTAACAGACTTAGGCCATGTTCATACAATGTTTATTTTGACAGCTATAGACATGATTATGTTCATTATTTGCAGCTGTCTTTTGCCGGCAAATTGACAACCATCCAAAAAGACAGCTACAAAACCACAGTGTATGAACATAGCCTGAAAGCTTTTGCCCAGCAAAGGCAGAAACCTCAGCTATAAGATACAGTTGTATACTAATTAGGTTTTTTTATCTTTCCCTCCAGGTTTCCCATCTTTTGTTCCTCCATTTTTCGGTAGGTATTCTTTAACCTTCTTTCCTTAAAAAAGCAGCTGTCCTCCTCCCCCTTTTTTAACCTCTATTTGGGAGAAGGGTGACAAGCTTCCTCAGCCAAACTGATGGTCCCTCCCTGGTGCAGAATTATTACCTGATTCAGAGGCTGATCCAGTCCCACCGTGTGATCATGTGACCATGCCCCTGACTGTCTTCTATGCTTAGTGCATTAAAGAGGTTGGAAAATCCTTGTTTTCTATTAATCTTACACCTCTCATAGATATAAAGAAGGGACAGTGACTTCTGGCCTCTTCAATGCACTCAGCATAGAAAACAGTGAGAGGTGCGGTCCCGTAATCCAGCAGTGGGACCTAAAACCTCTGAACTGGGAGGCTGCATTTAGACCCCCTTTTTGGGTCTACAACGGAATGTTTTTACCACCCTTATATTACAGCCTATTTCTCAACAATGACTTGTATTATTTCTATTCACAGTGGATTCTGACCCTCATTTTGTGATAAATGTTCCACAGAAGAATGACTCCCTGTGCTTCAATATTCAGGAGAAGCCAGGCGTGATCCTAAATCTTATCCAGGATAGGCAGCTAGGTAAGTTGCAGAACGTGCTATGTAACACTTAAAGTGTCACTGTCCAGGGGCGTAGCTAGGATTCATGGGGCCCCATGGCAAAAAAACTGTATGGGGCCCCCTCCCCTACACACTAATAGGAGCCTCATGGTTATATACATAAGTGCAGGAGCAGACTACCTTTGATTTAACCCTTTGTTTGCTGTAGTGTGTAAGTGACCCAGTGGTCTCTTACATGCTGCAACACAAACAAAGGATTCATACAGAAGACAAGTAGCTCTCTCTACTACTCTACTACTACTCCTGCACTGATAACTCCTGACCTCTGCAGGAGCTCAGAGAACAGAGGTCAGAGGTTATCAGAGTAGTGAGGCAGAGAGCTAATTGTTAACCCTTTTTGTGTTGCAGCATGTAAGAGAACACTGGGTCACTTACACACTGCAGTACATAAGGGGTTAAGCAAAGGGACACAGGAGGCTCTTATCTTCCCTGGGCCCCCCTCCCTCCATGGGCCCCATAGCAACCGCCTTCCCTGCTTCTATGGTAGCTATGCCACTGTCACTGTCGTTATAACTTTCTAAATCAACAGTATATGTGATATGAAGCAAGTTTGTAATATACATTCATTTTTTTTTCCTGTTATCATGCTGTAAAACAAAGTTAAACTTGCCAGAAATCCAGGTCCAGTCTCCTGAAGGCAGATATTTAGACTTGTACTGTTTGAAAAAAAGAGACTAAACACAGGGATTCCGGCCAGTACACAGAGTCACGGCTCAATATCTCCATCAATCACATGACTGCCTTCTTTGTCTTTGAGAAAAAAAGAGTCAGAAAACAGGAAGTGCTGTGTTCTCCATGATAACTTAAAAAAAGAAATAAATAATGAATGTATATTGCAAACTTGCTTCATATAACATCTACTGTTAATTTAGATTTTGGGAGTTATAACGACAGGAACACTTTAAATATTATTTCTTGCTAATTTTCTTTGTGAGATGTGCATTGTGGGGAATTAAAATTGCGGTGGTCCTCAAGGTCCTGCATCCCCAGACACGTGCTTTTACTACCTGTGCCTAGGCTTGTCATCAGGCATAACCAAGCACAAAAAAGTCCAACCGCACCATGAAATATAAACCAACAAGGCTCCAATGGTAGTATATAGATGCACGCTGGAAAGCCCACAATCTGTTCTGCAGATGTAGAACAAACAGGAAGAACAAGAAAGTCCAACACCATCTGTGGTGAAATGAAATCCAATATTTATGCATATAATCTTCTGTGCACTTCTGTACCGGCTTATGTGAATACATTTTGGATTTCACCACGGATGCTGTTAGACTTTCCTGTTCTTGTCCTTAGACATGTCAAAAATTATTGATTGCGGTGGGTCTCACTGTTGAGATCCACTGTGATCAGGAGATGTAGCTAGAGAGAGAGCACAACAGTAGTGTTATCCACTTCCCAGTTGCTGGCTGATTCTGACAGTTTAGCCTCATAGACTATAATGGGACTAAACTGGCGTGATTAGCAAGCAGCCAGGGAGTAGATCGCACGGCTTCCACGCTCTCTCTCCAGCTCTCTAGTGAATATGACAATGCATTTGCACCACCTTTAGGCTATGTTCACATGACTTTTTCTGAAAATTGTGTCAGTCATTTTGAAGGTCCAATTGTAATTCAGTAATAACGGACATTATTTTAAATTTAAAAAAAACAAACAAACATAGACATAGACTTATGATGCAAACAGAAAAAACAGGGCACTGCATGTAACCTGCCTTAGAGTTATATCGGGGGCCCTGTAATCCAGTAGGCTGCCCCACCATCTTACTAGGCAGTTGCTTACATATGGTTTGCCTTACACAGGTATCGCAGTCAATGGACAACTTATTGGAAACAAGAAAACGGCCAATGTCACATCAGATGAGACTTATTTTGGAAGAATTGGGATTGTAAACAGACAGATGAAGATAAGAATTGAGGTGACCACCGACAAAATCACTGTCCTGAACCATAAGAACAAGACAACTTTTTCATGGCAGGAAACAGGTTCTGTAATGGAGGAAAGGTAAGACATTTCTAATACACTAACATTCCTATGAATATCTGACCGCCTTTTTGAGAAGTAAGAGCCAGCGATCAGCTGATCAGTGTGGGTCTTGCTCCAAAAAGTTGTCACCAACCACAGAAATCTCTATACCCGCGACCTTCACTACAAAGTCATCTGGTCCACGGGAATGGTCAGCCTGCTCTGAATGTCTCATCTCTTCTTTGTAAATTATCATTTTGTTCATTTTTGAGTCAGTGATGCCAGTCACTCATATCAGGTGACCTCATCAAAACAATATAAATAAATTAATGGACCTGCAATCCAGTGCATATAATATGGACTCTCTATAACTTTTTTGTGTTTTTACTCCTTTAGGTTTAATCTGGTGGTCAGCAAGAAAGATAATGTGACCTTTTCATTTGGAGAAGGAGCAACATTTGTCATTATTCTGCATGAAGTCTGGAAACGTCATCCTCTCCACAGGGATTTCCTGGGTTTTTACACATTGGATGATCATAAATTTTCTACAGGAGTCCATGGACTGCTAGGTAACATTTGCTCCTGTATTATAATCCTCAGCTCAGGACAAACAATGTCTTTGCTTTCTAATAATCCATAATTATGTTAAACCCTATTGCTGCCAGGAGTATACCAATCACCAATTTATTTAGTTTTTGTGTGTGTGTGTGTGTGTGTTTGTTTCTTTTTTTTAATTTATTTTTTGTTTCTTTTTTTAGTTCATTCTAGGAGACTGTTAGGCTATGTTCACACGTCAAAAATAAAGAAAAGGTGTCCGATTTTGCTCTTTAAAATAACGTCTTTTATTGCCGCGATTTAACTGACTGCAATGGCAACGCATTGAAGTCAATGGGCAGACGGACGTCCAATGCACACAATGCACTGAATAACGGACGTTTTTACCGCGGACATCAAAATAATGATCATGATCGTTATTTTCGGACATCTTTTCCAAATAGCGGACGTTTTTTATTAGTTGAGCACACACAGTTTTTCTTTTCTCACCGTTCTTTCTTTGTTTTTACTATTAAATTCAATGGACTTTTCAATAAAGCCGCATCCAAAGGCCAATTAGTAACCCAAACTAGAATAATGTACAAACACCAGTCATTGCACTAACGAAAGGTCAGACAGCTAAATGATATATCTGTTATTTTAGACTCAAAATGATGGACGTCATTTTAAACGGAGATGAAAAACCTTGTGTGAACATAGCCACAAACTGCTAATATCCTACTATAGTGATAAGTTACTCTAATGCGACTTCTATGATGGCAGTCAAAGAGGTCTTCAGGAGCCCCTCAGCTGCCATGACAACTAGGCTATGTTACATTTTTATTGGACGTCCATCATGTAACGGCAAATAACAGTCATTATTATAGAAACAACGCCCATTATTATAAAATAAATAATTTTGATAATGTGTGAACATAGCCCTAATCTTACTCCAGATGTATAAGACACAAGACAACAAAAACACTAATTATTTTTTAGGATTTCTTCTCCTTCTAATGTTGGTTAACCTTTTTTTTCTGCTTTACTTTTCCAGGACAATTTTTCCATGGAATCGATTATGAGATTTCCAATGTTCACAAAACCGATAATCCTGACAAACCGGATGCAACAATGAAAGTGAAAAACAAGATGCTGACAGTGACGAGGTAGGGAATGTTTACTGCTATATTCCCACAATGTAAGCATCATGATCATTAATAATGGCCATTTCTTGCCCTTATTTTTAATTTATTGTGGGAATGTAGCCAAATAACAACAGCTGGTAAATCTCTGAGGTCCCATTCTTTCCAATCTGACACAGCGCTCTCTGCTGCCACCTCTGTCCGTGACAGGAACTGTCCAGAGCAGTAGCAAATCCCTATAGTAAACCTCTCCTGCTCTGGATAGTTCCTGACATGGACAGAGGTGGCAGCAGAGAGCATTGTGTCAGACTTTAATGAATACACCACTTCCTGCAGGACATACAGCAGCTGATAACTACTGGCAGACTTGGAGGTAATTTCCAAATCTGTATAACTTTCTGACACCAGTTGATTTGAAAACATTTTTATTTTACTGGAGTACCCCTTTAGGTATCCTAACACTCATAATGTTATTGATCTTATTTTTTTTTAGGGGTGCACAAAAAGA
This sequence comes from Dendropsophus ebraccatus, assembly GCF_027789765.1. Taxonomy (NCBI): domain Eukaryota; kingdom Metazoa; phylum Chordata; class Amphibia; order Anura; family Hylidae; genus Dendropsophus; species Dendropsophus ebraccatus. The sequence continues at coordinate 136,773,746 of NC_091457.1, read as the reverse complement.
CTATCGAAAAGATCACAGGAATGGCATCAAAGTTCCCTGCTGGTTTGTGCATAACAACGGAAAAGACCTGATTGATGGAAACCATGCCGATTACATTGTATCTAATATTTTCAGGATGTTTCATTAGAATGAATAACATGAACACAGATCAGTACCTTGCAGCTTGGTCCTCTTTGCTATGTGATACAGGAATCCTGCTTCCTTTCCTTATTCCTACTCCAGGTCTCCCCATAAGAAGATAAACAGCTGTATAATTGGTTATATATGATGTACCTACCATCCATCCATGTTACTTGTGATGCATAGAAATATCTTCCATCTTGTTTCAGGGGCTGCGCACCCTCTACTTATCTAGTAACTGATATTTTTTATGTTTTATACTTTCATAAAAAACAAGAAATGAATAAAAAATATTATTATACTTTTTTTTCATTATTTTCTGTGAATAAGCTGCTGTACAGTAAGCTTCCTTCCTTGAGAGGAGGATACAAACTGTGTTACAAACTGTATTTTAGGCCAATTCTTTCTTTTTTCACTAATGTATTGATAGTAGGACAGATGTTTGCTCACACACATTATTTTTGTTGCCATTCCTGGTCAGAAAATGGACATTATTTGCCTGTATTTTGGAGTCAAAATATGTAAAGGCCCAAAATTAACATTTTACTGTAGCCCAAAAAACTGCTACAAATACAACTAATAAAGAGGACAAAAAAGGCACAAAAATAGCAAAAAAAAAATGTTGCCTTAAAGTGTTAGGGCCCTATTCCACGGGCCCGATCAACGATGTAAACGAGCGCCAATCTGCTAGATTGGCGCTCGTTTACTGGGGCTATTCCGCGGCCCGATGATCGTTACATGAGGGCTGCAGGGACATTGTTACCGATGTCCTTGCAGCCCTTGCACCATACATTACCTTGCAGGGCTTCTCCTGCGCTCCGTCTTCCTCCCGGTCCCGCGGCTCGCATCAACTCCGGAGTGGCATGACTGAGCTGTCAGACCCGCGGTGGTCCCGGCCTGTGATTGGCTGAGCGCGGAGTTGATGCTGTGCCGCAGGACCCGGGGAGGAAGACGGAGCGCAGGAGAAGCCCTGCAAGGTAATGTACAGTATGCTGCTGCTGTTTCTCAAATCGTCGGTCGCCCGCCGCGCACCGCTATTCCATGGAGCGATGCACGGTGGGTGACCGATGATTTTAGGTCTGGGCCTATCTCGGCTGATCGTTTTCTCTATTCCACCGAGCGATAATCGGCTGACTCGGGCCAATTCGGACAATTATCGCTCCGTGGAACAGGGCCCTTACTCTCATATAAAACTGCCCTCATACAGACGTATCAAAAGGGTGAGCTGAAACCCCACCGTCCCTTGTGTGCGTGTGTGTGTCCACCATAGATATCTAATCGGCACTACTGGTCTCTGTCTCTCTGGGATCTGCCAGTCTTCCAATACACATCTCATCAGGTGACTCAGGTGGTGCTCAGCTTACACATAGATCCTTATAAATAATTCCAGAAGAATACATTCAGCGGGACTTCCCCTTAAAAACATCATCTTTATTTATTCTATGGCAGAACCCTGAGGAACACTCACTTCCTGCCCATGAAAGTTTTGTGCCTCCAAGCCCCTTCTTAAGGCCAGAAATGGGATTTCCTCCCAACTATATACACGTAATCCAAACAAAATTTGCATAGAAACAATAAAAGCATATACACATAATGTTATAGAAATACACTGTAAGCTTTTCTGTCGCCATAAGGCCCTGTTCACACTACGAAATCCTGCCTTCAATGTGTATGAATGGGAGGGCTCCCGTGCCTCCGCTCCTCTCCACTTAAAGAATTGACATGTCAATTATTTGAGTGGAGAGGCGTGGAGAGCTGAGGCGTGCGAGCCCTCATGTTCAAAGAGATAGAAGGCAGGACTTGGCACAGAATCCGCGCAGGGGGGGTTTCTACGTGGAATCTCGGTGCTGATGCCGTAGTGTGAACGTGGCCTTATATAGCAAGTATAGTATAATATATATAAAGTAAATATAATAAATATACTGTATATAGTATAGAGTATACTATGTGAATTCCCTCTTCCATCTGTTTCACTTTAAACCTCTTTATGGTACATTCACCGAGTTTGAAGCCGATATTCCTGCTGTACAAGACATACCTTCATCCTCAACGCCCCATGCACAATGCGGGGCTATCAGCAGGTAAGAATCGTCTAACCAGCTGATAGTTCCCCTTTAAAACATATTACTTAATGTTGTCAAAAACAGCTCAGCCAAGATGGCAACCCCCATAATATTGAACAAAAAAAAATGTATAAAAAAAAAAATTTAGTAAAACTAAACACGATTTAGTACCTGGATCTGATTCGTAAGGAAATCAGGGTGTTTTTCAGTGAGTGCAGAGTTTCAGAGCAGCGGTATAAGAGGTGTCTACTTACAGAAATTACCCTATTGTAACAATATAAATATGAATGCTCTAATGATTTATTAAAAAACAAATGAAGTAATAGATAAATATAGTAAAGGTAGCACTGCTATTGTAAAGGTAGCGCTGCTATACCAAACGATTATAACAAAAGGTGTAAGAAATTCTCTGCAGTCGGCTACCTGAGCTAATTGAATTGGAAAGTCTGCACATTGTGAACTGTACTAGTGCGGTAAGATGAGAGGAGAAGACGGCCGGCACACACCGGAGGACAATAGGGTGGTTTACAATAAGTTTAATTTGGAAAGTGGAATCCAGAACATAACAGCAGTATCAGATTCACAGCTTTATGTTTTCTATTGAAGTTCTTTCCACTTGCAGTTTTTAGAATATTTCTTCGCTCAGAACTATCCCCGAGATCTACACACCAGGTGGGTTTTCCATATCTAATAGATACATTGTATTATCATGATTGTCATTGCTAAAATTCGTGATTGTACAAAACATGCATGACCAGTGTAGCTTACAATTGTTTTTTCTTTGTTGATGTTGTTTTTTTTACTTATATTATTTTGTAGTTTATGGTTTAACTTGTCTTTTTAGCACTCACGTTATTTATACAATTAAAATGCTGAAAAGTCTTCGTATATTACTTGCTCATGAAGGTTGACACCACTTCTTTTCCTGGCCATCTGACGGCTGTCATTTGGAAATAACGGATGGTATTTTTGCAATGAATTCTATGGAAACGGGGACAGTTAGTTCCCGCAGTGCATAAAATAACGGTCGTTGTTTGCAGCAGCCATCAAATTAATGTTCAGGACATTTATTGGTGTCTGATATTTGGCAAACAATGGCCGTTATTTTAAGTTGTTCAAGTTGTTTTTTTGGCTGTCCTTTTACCATTTAAAAAAAAAAAATTCAATGGACTTTTAAAAGTAACCACACCCAAAAGGTAAACACTGCAGTCATTTAACCTTAACTTAAATAATGTACCAACGGCATTATTTAACATACTTTGGCGGCCCTACCCCTCTCCACCATCATTGATTGATACCTGCTGGATATACAGGCAGAACTCAGCAGCCATAAGGGGAAGGAGAAGCAGGAGGAGGACAGGAGAGCGCTCCCCTTGTGAATACAGCAGACTACAGATCTGCTTACATAACAACTTTACTATATATGCGTGGTAATCATCAGCAGCCACCACTGCGAAATGACAGTGGCCCCTATTCACTTCAATGGCCCAGTTCAGTTTACTACTGAATTATAGGTCCCTGTATTTGTTAAAGGGCCTACCCAGGCTTAGAAAAACATGGCAGCTTTCTTCCACAAACAGCACCACTCTTGTCTCCAGTTTAGGTGTGGTTTTGTAGCTCAGTTCTATCAAAGTGAATGTAGCTTAAAGGAGCACTCAAGCCCATCTTACTTCCTGATAGCAGCTCTGCCACCAAAAGTGTGACATCACGGCACAAAGACAAGAGTTATGCTGTTTCAGGAAGAAAGTGGCCATGTTTTTCTAAGCCTATGTGGTGTACCACCACTGGTAGCTGTCTATGGCACCTTAGTAAGTAACCCTCCCAGGTTCACAAAAGTGGGAGATGTAGTATTGTGTTTTCCCTAATAGGTATCACTACTGTCTCTAGTCAACCTATTGCACAGCTGAAGGAGTGGAAGGGTTAAATCGCACCATGTGTTATATGCTGACCAATCCCAAGTGCTAGTTCTCTTCTATCTCTTCTCTCTCTCACACACACTCAGCCCCACTACTCACAGGAGGGTTTAGTTTGGCCCCTGTAGGAAGAGTCAGTTTTGGTGGAAGGAAGTGTGCAGTCTGAGGATAGTATTCAGTGTGAGAGGAAGCAAACACAAACTAGTCTCTGCAGAAGTTAAGACAGCAACTAAAAATTTCTTTATGCAAGTAACTAGGACAACTATGCAGTGCTAAGCTCTACTAGAAGAAGAGGAGCCACATAGGAAACACCTTGCCCACACCAGGAACCTCTCTAAAATGTGCAGGGCAGTTACCTAAAGCAAGAGGAACTGACCCCAGTGGAAAAAAGCTACTGTTAAAAGGTCTATGTATCTTACTGCACAGTGCAAAATGACTGGGAAGTCTGCTACACCCAGATAACCAATGACTGGAGCTCCTATTACCAATCTAGGATGGGTATCCCGCAACTAGGGGGCATAAGGTGGTTCAGAGCCAGTATAGGCATCCGTGAGTACGAGTATCTTCTTATCTCTTCTATTTCTATACCTATTCCGGCAGAGCACGTTTACTACTTTGGGCAGGGCTCCTCTGGCAACTCCTCTTCTCTCTAGGCAAACCACCTACTACTATAAGCACTGGTTCTACCTCACTGTCAGCACCAGGGCTGATTCTGGGGTCTCTGCCACCTGAGGCAAACCTCAGACGGCCGCCCCCTCACTAGCAACCCCCCCTCCCGCCGTAACCGAATCACCCGCGCCTGCACAACCCCCCCCCCCTCTGCCCCCCCCCCCCCATAACCAAATCACCCGCGCCTGCCCCCCCCCCGCAACTGAATCACCTGCGCCTGCACAACCGCCCCCCCCCCCCCCCCGCCGGCCGGCCCTGCGGCCACTCACCTGTCCTGTCAGTCAGAAGCTGTCATCGCCGCCAACGCTCACCGCTGTCTTCCCGGCCCTGCAGCCGCTCACCTGTCCTGCCTCAGCTGTCCCGTCCCGCCGCCAACGCTCACCGCTGTTCCCTTCCGTGCTCCCGCGCTGTCAGCCAGCAGCTGTCATCGCTCTTCAGCGAGTCATGAGTGCCCGGGGTCAGCAGGGGCCGTGATGCCCCCACTGACCCCAGGCACTCATGACTCGCTGGAGGGCGATGACAGCTGCTACCAACAACTCGAGGTGGGTCTACTACCACTCCAGGCTACCATGACAAGTGCCCAAGTGACCCTAAACTCCCCTGGAGGTTACCAACCATAGGGGAAGCCAACCACCATCAATATCCATCCATCACCATCACACCTAGACAACCCCTTTAAGTTGTGATTATCTATCTTGGCTGCCCATTATACAATTGTGTTTCTCCATGCCCTATATACCCCTAATGTACACTATTCACACATTAAAATGATACAAAAATATGGCTGTAAAAATAATGAAGATGCTCATGATTTACAATATGTTTTTATATTACAAAAAATTACGAACTCAGGTTGTATTTTGCCTCTCTCTGGGTAAGTATAGAAGGTCGACTTAGATCTTTTTTTCGACCCACTATTCCCCTGTCTTTAAACTTTATTTCATGAAAAGATTCAGTCTATGTTGTCATAAAGTCTCATATGTACAGATCCATTTTTAAAAAAAAAGGAAATACTAGAATGAGTATGAGAGGACGCCTTCAGCAGATTGCTCCTTTACCAGAATGTAACCATAGAAGAAATAAGTCTTTAAGAACAGAGACTTCATCTGTTTCATCCAAAGGATATAATCAGGAGCCTCGAAATATCCCACATACTAAGAAAGTTATTCATATAAAAGGTAAGAAATTAATAATAACATAAAGTGCACAAGTAAGACAATGTTAAAGAAAATGTTAATGTACGTACATACAAACCTGCTGATTTGTTCCTGTAGCGGCAGGGCTGCTGATTTGTTCCCGTAGCGGTAGGGCTGCTGATTTGTTCCTGTAGCGGCAGGGCTGCTGATTTGTTCCTGTAGCGGCAGGGCTGCTGATTTGTTCCTGTAGCGGCAGGGCTGCTGATTTGTTCCTGTAGCTGCAGGGCTGCTGATTCAGGCACATGTCTTTTTTCCTTCATGGTGCTGTTTATGAGTAGTTAGATCCAAAGCCAATATGTAAACTAATCCGTTTAGTGCGGCGGGGGGGGGGGGGGGGGGGGGGGGGGGGGGGGGGGGGGGGGGGGGGGGGGGGGGGGGGGGGGGGGACTCTCGCTGCACACACGCACAATGATTTTGATGATGTAATTGTGCTATGTGAGGGTCTGTTGGCCTCTTGTCCCAAGGGTTTGTGAAGCGCAGCCTCTAGTAAGTGCGGTTGGGGGGTTTATGACAGCTCCCCGTGGTGCAGTCCATGCCCCTATTCTTACAAGAGAGAATGACATTGACAGGCAGAGGAGCATATTGTTCCTTTGTCTGTCAGAGTCAGTGTTTTACAGTCGGTTCAGAGCGCAGACGGCTTTAACACCTTCAGGACCGAGGACGTAAATGTACGTCCTTTTTTGCTGTGAGTTCCCGCTGTCAGTGATCTGCCACGACCCACACAGTTATCCCTATAGGTGACCCTATAGGCCGATCACAGCACCTATAGTGTTGAATAGAGGGAGAATCTTCCCTCTATTCCCATTGGGGCTGTGTGATCGCTTCCCTAAAGCCTTCTGTGTCATAACTACGGTGGCTGATGAGGCTCAGTCCAAGGCTGAGCCTGTTCAGCTTTGCCTATTTTACAGGCACATTACAATGCAATGGAGTCCTGCATTGCAATGTAATGTGCCTGTAATCAGGCAATAAAATAGTGATATCCCCATGGTGGGACAGTAAAATAACGTACAACAGTAAATAAAACACACACAAATAAATAAAGTACACAACACCTAAAATCCACATAGCCTCTAATGCAATAATAAATGTAAAATAAATGTGTGTGTGAAGGCCTCGAATGTTTTGGTTAATAGGAGTGTGTGTGTATCAATTGTTTGAATTATGGAAAAGTCTGATCAGGAGTAGGGATGAGCGAACCGTCTGACTTTTGGTCCGACGGCATCTTCGCTCAATTACTATGCCTGCGATGCCTGCGATCCCGGGTGCATAGTTGTGTTCCTGGAAATCTGCGGGCAGGATCTTCCAGGGAATTCAAAATACATTCCCTGGATTTTCAGGGAATGTATCTTGAATTCCCTGGAAGATCCCGGCCGCAGATTCCTGGGAACCCTACTATGCACCCAGGATCGCAGGCATCGCACTGGAGTGAGCGTCTTTCGGACCGAAAGTCCGAAAGTTCCGCTCATCTTTGACCAGGAGCCAAAAAAGCATTCAGGTTAGTTTAGCAGTTTAGGAAATAGGCCATAGCACAACATGCAGCAGCAGCAAGTACAGACAGGAATTCTTAGGCCGGGTCTACATATATCCGTCGGTGCGGCGGCGTTCCCCTCCGGTGCAGGAGCATAGCGCCGGAGGGAAACGCATCTCTAAACTGATCCGATTGTTTTCAATGGGACAGTTCAAAGCATGCAGCGTGCAATTAGTGCCAGCCGCATTGCCGGACCGGCGGTGCGGCAGAACTGATCTTGCAACGTCCTAACGCACCGCTGGTCCAGTAATGCGGCGGCCGCATCCACTGGGTTCTGTGGAGCGCCGGAGGCCCTGTCGGTGCCGATGCATGCATTTATGCACCGTCCGGCTTTTGCCTTCGGCGCTCCAAGTAAAGGTGTCCCCAGCCCCACCATTAACCCCTGTGACCCCAGGCCTGCAGCACAGTGGCCCCTGGCACGAGGGGCACACTCTATAGGAGATGTCCCTGTGTCCTGCTGCCCCCAGTAGAGGGCTCCGATGTGAGTTGCCCCCTCCCCCCCCCCCCCCCATAGTAGTTCACCTGTTCTTAAGGCTCGGATGCTGCCTTCTGTAGCAGCTGACCCTATAGGAGATGTCCCCATATAAAGGGCTCCGATGTTAGTTGTCACCCCCTACCCCCTATAGTAGTTCTGCTCTGATGCTGCCTGTAGCAGCTGACCCTATAGTAGATGGCCCCCTGTGAGGTGTACCCCTAAAGAAAAAGTAATCTACTTTAGGGGTACACCTCACAGGGGGCCATCTACTCTTCTACTGCTGCCCCCTAAAAAATACATGGCCCCTGTATGTAAAGAAAAAACTGATCACAACTGATGTAATAAACTTATGGCAACTTATTGCATCTGATGCCAACTGATGTTTTTCCAAAAAACGTAAACGGTCAACTTCGTATTTTGCATCATATTTCTTTCTTGAAATCTGATAAATAAATTCATCAGCTTACCAATATATCATCACTGTCCACAGGTTTAAACGACATGCCCATTTGCTTTGTCAGAGGAGCGGAGCAAGCTTCCCATAACTTGACTTCGTCTTTAAAAAAGTATGAACCAGCAGCCACCAGTAATGATTCAGCTAATAGGACGCCAGGTATAGTAGTCACATCTGTCTAAAGCTTCCAGGAACAATCATTTTCTTCTCTTACATTTACAATATAAGAGGTGAATGTAAGTAATTTTGTCTACCACACTGTCCACCACACTACCAGAAATCATGAGGATTAAAGGGGTAGTTCACAAAAAAAAATTCTTTCAAATTAACTGGTGTCAGAGAATTATACAGATGTGTAATTTACTTCTATTAAAAAATCTTATCTTCCAGTACTTAACAGTTACTGTATGTCCTGCAGGAAGTGGTGTATTCTCTCCAGTCTGATACAGTGCTCTCTGCTGCCATCTCTGTCCATGACAGGAACTGTCCAAAGCAGCAGCAAATTCTCATACAAAACCTGTCCTGCTCAGATGAAGACTCGCCTATAATATATACACATCGAAAACATTTCAGGTGTGAGCTGTATTCATGACTTTTGTATGTCAGAAAACTGTTTATCATGTATCCACCAATGAGCCTGTCTAAAAATTTTTCATGAAAAAGTCCCTTAGCTACAGTGTAAGGCTATGTTCACACTACGTAAGAGTTCCGTGACCCGGCCAGTCTCTGGCCAGATCATCTCTCCGTTCGGATGATCTTTCTGGCCGCAGAGCTCTGATGCGGGCGCATCAGCGCGCGCCCGCATTAGAGCTTCCCATAGCACACAGTGAAGCAAACGGCCGGAGCCGCTCGCTTCACTGTGTGAACTGTCAGTTATTTGCGGCCCCGTATGGGATGTCGGCCGGAGCGTATACAATGTGTATATGCTCCGGTCGGGATACCATATCAGATAAGGTTATTTTGCGCTCCGCAAAAAGTACGGCCGTTGTTGTCAATGGCAACAGCGGCCGTACTTTTACGTAGTGTGAACATACTATTACTGTGTTTTGTTGGTTGATTTGTCATTGCCCCAACTAGCCAGAATCCTACCCCACACTGATGAGGGGCAAATACCCCGAAACGGCTGTCTGTGGGTGGAGGCCTGCCTTTGCAAGCCCTTGTCATGATCACAATACTCCCACCTTGAGTTAGACATTGACAAAAGGGGCCACCCTGTTGTTTCCCTATTTATGTTCCAATACTCGCAACCGAGTGGGACTTAAGGGGTTATTTATCAGGGTGGTGTGGTGCTCTCCCTATCATGGAGGCACCCCGTTGGCAACAGGCTAGAGATATCTGGCTATCCCGTGTTTTGAGACTCGTAACTGAGGCTCCACAGACTCTTGTTTTGCATATTTAAATTATTGGGGGCATCAGTGGAGACTCTTGATTGAGTACTTCATTGGAATTTTTTTCGCTGTTCTCCTTGAGTTCAGTGATTACTGTGTTTTGGTAGTGTGAACATAGCCTAAGACTGGTAAGAATACACCAATTTCTGCAGGACAAACAGCAGTTGATAAGTACTGGAAGATTAGAATTTTTTAATAGAAGTCATTTACAAATCTCTGGCACTTTCTGGCACCAGTTGATTTGAAAGAAAAAAATTCTTTGCTGACCTACCCCTTTAAATCCACTGGGAGGATTTGCTGTTATGGTTGGTCCAAAGGAAAAAAACATGTTATGCTGCAATTTTTTATTTAAAAAAAATAAATATATATATCTTATAGAGCATGAAATGCTGAACAATTTTTCACAGTTCTATCTATACGCACACTCTGAACTAAGTTTTAGTATGGGCATATATAAGCAAAAAACAAAACAAACAGGGAGCATCTTCTCTACAAGTGAATACTAACAGACCATACTTTCCTATTAAACTGAAGCCATACCAAATCCAGTTATTACTTTTTTTTTTTTTTTAGTTGAAAAGAAAACTGAATGCAGACCCAGTGATGACAAGAAGCAAGAGGACAACCCAGAGCCCAAGGTATAGAACATGGTACTCTGCATACTCTGTAGCTAAAGGACTTTTTCATGAAACATTTTATAGACAGGCTCATTGGTGGATACATGATAAACAGTTTTCTGACATACAAAAGTCATGAATACAGCTCACACCCGAAATATTGTTGATGTATATATTATAGGCGAGTCTTCATCTGAGCCAACTTACAGTCAACCAGTCCACAGGTTGTGACTTCTGCAGCCAATATTATCCACATTATAACACAAAGAACATAGAGTTAAAGGTAAGACCACTGTAAGGTTCAGGCAGTAGATAGTCTATTATTATTATTATTATTATTATTATTATTATTATTATTATTATTATTATTATTATTATACACATTATTTTATTATATGATTTTCCATGTTTAAATTTAGTAAAATCTACAGTACACAAGAATGGGCTGAGCTGCATGGCTCTCAGTTTATTCCTCTGGACTGCACCTCTTGTGTAGGGCTATGCTCACACCTAGCATTTTTGTCAGTCTTTTGGTCATTGTTTATTGTTTTTTTTTTTTAACCAAAACCAGGAGTGGGATGAAAACACAGAAACTGTACATATATTTCCATTATATTTTTGACCTGTCAGTTCCACTCCTGGTTTTGGTTGAAAAAAGACTGATGGAAATACTACGTGTGACTATGGCCCTACTCTTGGTTTTAGCTAAAATTGATAAATCAAAAACTGCATTACAATTGACCTGTGTGAACAGGCTTTATAAAAGAGGTAGCTATCAATGCTGTATGTTTTCCACCTATGTAGTTATTTTAGGGATGTGTATAAGTAACACTTAGGCTGGGTTCACACTGCGTTTTCAGCATCCGTTTAACGGATCCGTTTTTTTTTAACGGTCAAAAAAGTAGTGTCAACAGTACTTTATTGTGCGTAAAAAAAAAACGCATCCGTTTTGATCCGTTTTTTTTATAATGGAAGTCAATGGAAAAACGGATGCACACAAATGCATCCGTTTTTTGCAATCCGTCTTTTGCCAAAAATTGATCCGTTATACGGATGCTAAAAACGCAGTGTGAACCTAGCCTTACATAGACCAAATAGTGTACTATCAGGGGAACAGAAATTTTCAGACAATATATAAGACAAATACATTGTCTATGAACAGTGTATGGTTATAAGAACACAATGTTTTTTGCCCGTTTTGCGCCCACATAGTGTCCGTTATTTCAAAACAATGGGCACTATTCTAGAAATAACAGGTGTTGAAATAAAGGCTGTTATTTGGGTGCAAAATGATGGTCGCCCCCCCCCCCCCCCCCCCCCAAAAAAAAAAAAAAAAAAAAAAAAGATTTATCAAACTGGTGTAAAGTAGAACTGGCTCAGTTGCCCCTAGCAACCAATCAGGTTTCACTTTTGATTTTCCAAAGAGTCTGTGAGGAAGGAAAGGTGAAATCTGATTGGTTGCTAGGGGCAACTGAGCCAGTTCTAATTTACACCAGTTTGATAAATCTCCCCCAATGTGTGGTGGTGGCCTATCACCCTATCACTATAAAGTATCATGATGTGATCTCTATTTTCTATATTTATTTCAGCATCTCATGAAGTTCTGTGAATTTCTACACAAAGACTGTAAAGGGAATGTGAATATTTGGATACTGAAAGCGAGCCAGAATAGTTTCTCCATTCAGTTCTTTTTGTCTTAATTTATTTGCTGTATAATCTAGATACTATGAACCCACCATGAAACTGTACCTCTGCAGTACCTTATATCTTACATGCAGCTGAAACACTAAAGGTGGCCATACACCTTCTATAACTGTTGGCCTTACGATTGTTCATCCAACAGTTCTCTGTCCAGTCCTCTTCCTATTAACAGGAAGGCTCAGCGTGGCCAAGCCTACCTGTGTTCTCTATGGGAAGGGACAAGCCGCATTCAAGTTCTAGTTTTGGCTTATCTTTCCAAAAACAAAGGTGTCGGCAAGTAATTTTACATCACACCTGACATCATCTGTTGGTGAAGTCTCGGGAGGTCTCTATACACTTTATACTGATGACCGAACCCACTGCAAGTGTTGGGTTCGGCTGACATGAAGTATGAAGTGTATGGGGTCCTTTATTGCCAGGTACAGGCGCTCCTACAGTGTTAAAACATTCTTTTGAAATCTCTAATCATCAGTATTGCTTAACACACATTTTACCAACTAAGGTTCGGTTCACACAGTTTTTTTTTCTTCCGTTTTTACAAATAAAATTGGTGAAAAAAAAACAGATGAAAAAACGAATGCATTTGTGTACATCCCTTTTGATCAATTTTCCATTGACTTTTATTTAAAAAAAAGGATCAAAATGCATCCGTTTTTTTTAACAAAAAAACTGATGCTTTTTGATCCTGGAAGTCACTGGAAAAACGATTTTAGTTGAAAGAGACTGACGAAAATACGATGTGTGAACATAGCCTTACTCTTGGTCTTAGCTAAAATTGATAAATCAAAAACTGCATTACAATTTACCTGTGTGAACAGGCTTTACAGAAGCGGCAGCTATTAATGCTGTATGTTCTCTACCTATGGGCTATGTTCACATTACGTTCAACAGCATCCGCCGCACTGTATTCAGGAAATTCCTGCAGCCGATACAGAGGTATTCTGTGAGGTGTTCTTTTTTTACTATTGATTTACGGGCACTGTCAGAAGTGCCAGCAAATCAATTAGCCATTCACGAAAATCATTTAGCACATTACATTGTTTGAACAGCTATTATTTCTGTAAGCTTTTCACTGAACAGCATCCGGAAATAATAGGCAGGTACATTATTTTAACGCCCGTTCTAAGGAACGAGAGTTAACATAATGCAGTGTGAACACAACGGGCAGCATTGCATTGACTTTAATGCCAGAAGATGGGTGACATCCATAATGCGACGTGACATCCATAATGCATTGTATTTTTATTTATGTTTTCAACAATGTGAATTAGCAAAAGTGGATTTTAATTTATTTATCAAATAAAAATGAAGTTGTACTAATTCTGGAGTCACCTGTTTGTGGATTTATTATTTGTGCAGTCAAATGAAAAACATATTCACTAAAGAGGACAAGGTGAGGTGATAGTCAATAAAAAGGCCAAGGTCGGGGCAGAGGGCAGTCAAAGAATCATATTCAATAAGGAGGCTAAGGCTACATTCACACCTTCAGTAGTTTTTCAGGGCCGTATATGATGTTTGCAATCATCCACAATCTTCGCCAGCAATCCACAAAAATGTCATCTATAATGCATCCGTATTGCTTCCGTAATCCGTATTATTTGTGGATCAGCAAAAAAGGGGATGGTGATAGCTAAATAAATGGGAATGTGCACCCCTATAGACTTCTATGGGACAATCTTCACAGCAATTACAGTCCATACCAGAGCGTGTCTGAAATTTTTGCGAATGCATAAATATATGAACAGTGTGAACCGCCCAATTGAAATCAATAGGCCCTAAATATGTCCGTAATTGTGGATCATAATTATGGACGAAACTATGGAACGTGTGAATGTAGCCTAAAGTCAGACAGGCACCAAACAAGCGTTGTCAATAAACAGGCCAAAGTCAAGGCAGGCAACAGTCCAAAATGCATAGTCCATTGATCAAGCCAAGACCAAAAATGGAAAATCTACCTTTTAAAACATCAGCTGTGCCCGATATGATGTGCACGTCATAGGTGGCTCATTTACTACATTTTTCTGCAGCAGTGGGATATTTTTTCATGGTATACCTCCACTATTATTCTCCATATAATAGGGAATGTGGGGCCAACAAATGAAAGCAGCAAAGGGCAGCATGAACAATCCAGTACAATTGTTGGGCCTTGTATTAGGCTGTAAACAAGCGCCAATCTAAAAGAGGGCCACCGAATGATATAAAGTTGCGTTAAAGGGGTTGTCTTATGAAAACAACCTCTATCCATATGCTGTAATAGACTATATATATATATATATATATATATATATATATATATATATATAAATATCATACAGGGGGAATGATCGTCTATGAGCCAAAAAAGAGAGCTGAATAGCTGCCATGTGATGTTACATTTTCCTCCATTAGTTGCTGTGAGAGAAAAGGGGAAATGAGATGTTGTCTTCTTCTGCCAAACCAGCAGGTTGATGTACAGTATGTGTTGGTAGATGACCCAGGGTGACCAGATGAGTTTAAAATGGTTATCACTAATGAGATAAATGGTTTATCATATAATTTGGCACAGAATTTTATACCTATTTAGTTAAAAAACAGTATTTAAAGCAAATGTACCATGAGGTACATTGCTGTATTTTTTTTTACCTTAATGGATCAGAGCAGGGATACCAGTGGTGGGGTCCTTTTTTTTTTATTGCCTCCCTTTTCTCACGCTTGTTGCTGGTCTTTTCCCGGGCACCAGCTGGCCCCCAGTGTAAAAAAAAAACACTCCCCTCTGTGACGCGGCTTCATTAATTCTAATGGAGCTGCGTAACAGAGGGGAGGGGTTTAGTCACACTGGGGTCGGCTGGTCTGCTTCCAGAGTTCCGGGGTGGGCCGGTGCACGGGAAAAGACCAGCGCCAAGCTCGGGTATAGAGAGGAATTCCAAAGAAAGGACCATGCCATTGGTATCCCCGCTCCGAACCATTAAGGTAAAAAAAACAAACAAACAGTGACGTACGTGATAGTACATTCGCTTTAAGGAAGGACATTGGCTTTAGGGCAGGAACGGGGCTCTATTGGTGTCCAGGGAGGTAGTAGTTTTAGAATGCATGTCTTCCTGTTCCCTGAACTACCGTGTGAGAGTTGTCGGTTGTCAGGTTGTCAGTTGTCAGGCAAAATATTAATTGTCCGTTACAATATTATTACCGGGCTGAACAAATATTTATTTAAAACATTTTAAATATTTATTTAAAATAATTTCATTCTGTCAGCCATAGTAGGTAGAACAAAAGTTATCGCTCAAAGTAAGTGAAGAATAACATGCTTAAGCTAGGTTCACACTCTAAAAATTACGAATGTCTTTCACAAGAACGTCCGTCATTTCTCAAATAACAAATTATTTTGTACATAGTGTGAACCTAGCCTAACATAATGTGAATCTAGCCTGCAAAACAGACATGGGGAGAACCTTCTAATTCAGGGAAATGTTGTCGGTGGGACACATTAGGGAAGACACTGGGTTACTGGAGGG
Source organism: Dendropsophus ebraccatus (assembly GCF_027789765.1). Lineage (NCBI taxonomy): Eukaryota > Metazoa > Chordata > Amphibia > Anura > Hylidae > Dendropsophus > Dendropsophus ebraccatus. The sequence continues at coordinate 136,758,131 of NC_091457.1, read as the reverse complement.
ACGAAGGTCCTGACATCCATTTTAATCATATGTTCCATCAGTTAAACTGTGAGTATTGTTACAGATATGCTGGTGACATGTATGTTTTATGCTTTAGAGAACGTTTTTGTGATGCCACCTCTGTCATATACTACGATATGGAAAGAATAACAACTTGCTAGCTATGCGATTCGCATAGGACTATGATTTACTGGCGGTGGCACAGTCCTCCCTTCCTTATTTACTTGTCGAGCACAGAGAACCTTATTAAAGCCTAAAAGAACAATACAAAAGCCAAGATCACCCGACATTAATGTGTTCTGTGGTGACTTTGGGTATTGTTACCAGAACGGTTAAGCATTAACATTATTATTTTTATTTATATACGGCGAGCCAACATTCCTCTCTAAATCCCCTGTGGAATGCTGAAAAAAATCTCATGTGGTCTACTTCCCGTTTGCGTTGTAAAAGGGAAATGTTCCCTTTTTTGCTGTAATTGTTGCCAAAGTTTATTTTACTTTTGAGAACTTTCAACATTTGTTTGTCTTTTTTTTTTTACTTATTAACTAGTTACAGAATACTTACACAGGGGAAACTGGTGTGACCCACAAATGATCACAATCCGCATTGTATCCCATCAGTCCAGTAAAGTATTCTAACACGTTATCTATATGTATAATAGTGTTATCCATTTCCTATTCATTAAGGGTAGCTTCACACGTACCGTATTTTCTGCTGCGGATCTGCAGCAGATGTGACTAAATGAATTAAACAGCATTAAATACGCACTGTAAAATCCGCTGCGGATCTGCAGCAGATCCGCTGCGGATTTTACAGTGCGGATTTAATGCAGTGTATATTCATTTAGTCAAATCTGCTGCGGATCCGCAGCAGAAACTACGGTACGTGTGAAGCTACCCTAAAAAAAAAAAAATGTAAAGAGCATTAAAAAAGAGACAGAAAAGCTAAACTTATTTTAGGTAAACCAGTTAACAATATTAAATCATTTAAAGCGATGATCCCAATATTTATTATTATATTTTAAAAAATGAGAACTGTTTATTATATTAAAAACACTGTTTCAGGCTATGTTCACATAGTCGTTTTTTTTGGGCCATATTTTTGAACGGACGTCATAAACATTATTATGTTTATTAAATACGGACGTTTTTTTGCCTCAAAATGATGTCCGTCCAAAAGTATGTCTGAAAACAAATATTTTGTGAACATAGCCTAAAACTACTAGTAACAGCGTTTTTGGATTTTGTAAATGAAAATGACTCCTGGATATCCCTAAAACCGTGACTCTCTGTACTGGCCGGGACTTACTGGGTTTAGACTAAAAATCTGCCTTCAGGAGACAGGACCTGGATTTCTGGTAAGTATAGCTTTGTGTTAAAGCATGATAATAAGGAAAAAATTATTATAATGAATCTAAATTGCAGACTTGCTTTATATGACATCTACTGCTGATTTAGGTTTTGATTGACAAGATATAACAGTGACACTTTGATCCTTCCTATAATAATCAGGTGTTATCAGGTGATTGGTGACTGCATTATGGATCATCTCCTGCTTTTTACAGTATTCATTTCTGCTCTGACTCTGATAAATGGCGACTTTGTAATTGAAGGACTAAGAAATATACAGGTCAGTAAGACCATCATTTTCTATGCTCATTATGTGCATGGGGACATTTAAAGGGGTACTCTGGCGAAAACCTTTTTCTTTCAAATCAACTGGTTTCAGAAAGTTATTTAGATTTGTAATTTACTTCTATTTAAAAATATCCAGTACTTATCACCTGCTGTATGTCCTGCAAGAAGGGGTGTATTCTTTTCAGTCTGACACAGTGCTCTCTGCTGCCACCTCTGTTCATGACAGGAACTGTCCAGAGCAGTAGCAAATCCCTATAAGAAAAACCATTCCTGATCTGGACAGTTCCTGACATGGACAGAGGTGGCCAGTGTCGGACTTGGGTATCTGGGGCCCACCAATAAAGAACCAGAGAGAAATGACATGTCAGTCAGTGTTAGTGCAGGTTCTAAAGCTGGGGGCCCACCAAAGGATGCTTTGGTCCTCTGGTGGGCTAGTCCGACACTGGAGGTGGCAGCAGAGAGCACCACTTCCTGCAGGACTTACAGCAGCTGATAAGTACTTAAAGACTTGAATTTTGTTGACACCAGTCGGTCTGAAACCATTTTTGTTTCCGGAGCTTCCCTTTAACTGATACATGTATGATGTACAAGTACAAGTATGATGTGTTGCATATTTCCTACTTTAATACTTTATCTTTTCTTATTTTTTACAGAGAAGAAGCATTGATCAGGTAAGTAAGTGTAACGCCTGGACTAGTGGATCCACTGGACCGTCACCAGCGATGGCACTAACCTCACCAGGGAGCGGAGTCTAAGGGGCCGCTGGTTTTCACCAGAGCCCGCCGCAAGGCGGGATGGACTTGCTGCGGCAGGCGACCCCCAGGTCGTTACCCCTGGCTTGGTTGCTGGTGACGGCAGGCGAGGCGTGGCAGGAGCAGTAGGTAGGAGATGGTACTGGCAATGGTCTGTAGGTGAGACCGCACGTGACAGGCAGAACACGGGAACTAAAGAGTAACGGGGAAGCAGGAACCAGGAACAAGGAGTGGGGGCCAGGTAGCGGACAGGAATCAGGAACAAGGACTAGGGACCAGGTAGCAGACAGGAATCAGGAACAACAGGGAGCTGGGCCAAACGCTATGGGAGTAAGGATGGGGAAAAGACAGTGAAAAAAGAACTCTATGTGAACAAGAAAAAAAAAGTCCGTTGTTTGCAAAAGATGTTGGATAATAATTGTCAGGAACATTAGTTAACATCCGCCTCAAAAGACATTGGTCATTTAAAGGAAGACTCTGGCGCTAAACAGAAAAAAAAACCCCACTGACAATCATAGTTTTAATACTTTGAATTCCCTGCCATTCCCGCACACCCCTTGGACCTCCAATCGGCGTCCTTATTTCTTCTTGATTTCCGGGTTCGGCTCCTTGCATGCTCCTCGGGTCCCAGTCACGTCACCATCTGGCCCCTCTTTGAACCTCCCCCCTCCTTCTACACACCCCTGGTCTCGTCATACACGGCCCTCAATAGAGGGGGGCTGGCCTGACTAAGGAATGGAAATTAGGCCACCCACCCTCTATAAATAAATTAGATGAAGCCATTGACACAAGATGGCAGAGGGAGAAGAAAGTGGCCGGCCAGAAGCAGCTGCTGCAACTTCACTGATTGTGCAAAACTCTGCCGTGAAATTAGGGCTATGTTCACACATGTTGGATTCCCATTGCAGTACTGCAGCGTCCTCACAAAAATGATGCAGTAACACAGTTACATGACGCTAAACGGCAGAGAGGATCAGAGCCGGCACTGCCAATCCTACCTGTAAGATAATATCGGATAAAGTCCTTACTGCGAGGCTCAACTTCAAAGATAAAAGATGCTTGATCATAATATGTGTGTGGAGGTGAAAAGAAAAAATAAATACATTTAAAAAGTACTTTATTCCAATATCAATGTTATAGGTAGTAACAGTGTACTGTGTGGGTGGGACCACAATGAAATGATAAAGTACTGCAAATAATTCTGTAGCACAATGAAACTGCAATGTGTGAATACAACCTAGATGTTTTGCAACAGATTTGGGTGGGGAATGTGCAGGGTGGAGGACTGTGATAGACAGCTGAGGGAAAGCATTGCATTCTGGAACCTGTAGTACTGTGTACAACTGCTCAACCAGGAAGTACAGAAACACAAAGCAGAACAAAACCCCCAAAGCAAATGGATTTCTGGTAGTTTCAAAACGGGGATAGACAGGTACGCAAGGCTTCTGCAGGCAGCAGGTTCTACCTGGAGTTCCTCTTAAAAAAAGGAATAACAAAGGAAACACATGATGTACATTTACATAGCGGAGTGGCTTTAAGAAGTCTTTACAAAATCCTCAAGACTATTATGTGACTTTGTTATACCATAATAACCTTTTTGTGTTCACCCATATTGTCCATTCAGCCAGTAAAGGACATAGAAGTCTACAGCATAGACATCAGCAGCCAGGTGACGTCCCGCTTTGCCCATAATGTCATCACAAGCAGAGCTGTTAATAAAGCCAACATGTCAAAAGAAGCCATCTTTGATGTGGATCTGCCAAATTCAGCTTTTATTACAAATTTTAGCATGTAAGTATAATGAAGGTATATGGAATAGCTAGGATCAGTTTTTGTCTTATTTTAATAAATCTGAGCCATCGTGTTCTTAATATGTTCACACTACGTAAAAGCACGTCCGTTGTTGCCATCGGCAGCAACGGCCATACTTTATGCGCCTGTAAACACTGCCTTATCTGCTATGGGAACCAGGCCGGAGCGTATACACATCGTATACGCTCCGGCCGGGATCCCATGCGGACCCACAAATAACTGACATGTCAAGTTTCTGCGGCCGCAATTCAATGAATTGCGGCCGTAGGAAACCCTGTCAGTTCACACAATGAAGCGAGCGGCTCCAGCCGCTTGCTTCATTGTGTGCTGTGGGAGGTTCTGATGCGGGAGCGCGCTGGTGCGGCCACATCAGAACGCTGCGGCCGGAAAGATAAACCAGCCGATACTGCAGTGATCTGTGCAGAGACTGGGATGATCTGTGCAGAGACCGGCCGTTCCGTGACCCGGCCGAGTCATGGAACGGCCGGTCTCATACAACGTGTGAGCATAGCCAAAAAAAACGTAAAATAAATGTGCAAACAAATAATTTCTCGCTATATATTGGGAGAACTATGATTTATTTTTATTGTTGTTGTTGTTATTATTATTATTTATTGTTATTATTATTATTACGTTGGTTACAGTGTTTTGGTTTTGGTTACACCATTTTGTAGGATAATAGATGGAGAAATATATCCAGGAGTAATAAAGGAAAAAGAAGCAGCCAAGAAACAGTATGATAAAGCCGTCTCAAGGGGCCAAACAGCCGGGCTTGTCAGGTAACTATGAATATCATACAGTATGCATTAGCTCTTGATTTATTGTATGCCCATAGACATTGGACACAACTTAAATCTGACACCGGAGTACCCCTTTAATGGCTTGGCTTTCATTTGCTCAATTTTATCTATTGTCTTCTCAAATTAATATTAGGAGGAATATGCACTGTAATTGGGATGTATGATACTTCACGTACAGTATATGTTGTGGATTATTTACACAGGGCCTCCGGAGGAAAGACTGAGAAATTCACTGTGTCCGTTAATGTGGCTCCAGAGAGTAAAGTTACATTTGAGTTGGTCTATGAAGAGATGCTAAAACGTCGCCTTGGAAAGTATGAGATGTTCATCAAAGTTCAGCCAAAAACACTTGTTAAAAGCTTCCAGGTATACAGTATGTCTATGTTATATACTGAATTTAAACTATACCATTAAATGGGGTTGGCCACTTAAAAATAGTTCAGTGTACAGTATTAGTTTGTGTACTCACTACACTTACTGTGTACCTGCTGTGCTGTCCTGCTCTGTGGTGATTCTGTCCATAAGAGGGCCGACATGGAGGAGCATGTGACCATATTGTTGGAATGAGCTCAATTTTTTTTTCTCCTATTCAGATTGAAGTAGAAATACATGAGGCACAAGGAATCAGCTTTTTAGACGCCCAAGCATCTTTCATAACCAATGACCTGCAACCTGCTATTAAAAAATCTGTTATGGGGAAAAAGGTAATTTTTTTATGTGCTATAAAATAAATAAATGATGTGTCAGATCAAAAGCAGAAGAAGAAAAAATATGTCACACCCCAACCTGGTACAAACAGCAGAATAAGGGTGCTACCAATCCCTGCTTGTGCCCCAAATACTGTGCTATGCTAGTGCTTCCAATACTGTACTGTATACTCCAACAATACTGTGCTATGCTAGTGCTTCCAATACTGTGCTATGCTAGTGCTTCCAATACTGTACTGTATACTCTCTACAATACTGTGCTATGCTAGTGCTTCCAATACTGTGCTATGCTAGTGCTTCCAATACTGTACTGTATGCTCTATACAATACTGTGCTGTTCTAGTGCTTCCAATACTGTGCTGTATGCTCTATACAATACTGTGGTAAGCTAGTGCTTTCAATACTGTACTATATATTCTTTACAATACTGTGCTATGCTAGTGCTTCCAATACTGTACTGTATGCTCTATACAATACTGTGCTATGCTAGTGCTTCCAATACTGTACTGTATACTCTATACAATGCTGTACTGTATGCTCTATACAATACTGTGCTATGCTAGTGCTTCCAATACTGTACTGTATACTCTCTACAATACTGTGCTATGCTAGTGCTTCCAATACTGTACTGTATACTCTATAATACTGTGCTATGCTAGTGCTTCCAACACTGTACTGTATACTCTCTATAATACTGTGCTATGCTAGTGCTTCCAATACTGTACTGTATACTCTCTATAACACTGTATACTCTATAAATAATAATAACAATTACAATAATGTAAAGATTTTTCAATGGCTCCACTGTAGTGCTTTATCATACCATTAACAATAGTAATATTGGATTATACACATACCAATGTGATGGAGGCCAATAGGATACTTGGGCGTATGCAGCCTTCTGGATGTACTTAACTCTTATGTCATGAGAATATACATATATATATATATATATATATATATATATATATATATATATATGTGTGTATGTGTGTGCGCCAAACATAGGGCTTGGACATGTGCACAGGGATTTACATAAAGGTCTCTGTTTTATTCTCAGGGCCACGTCTCCTTTAAACCCGCAATAGATCAGCAGCGTTCTTGTGCCAACTGTGAAACCACTTTACTGAAGGGAGATTTTACTGTGACCTATGATGTTAATAGAGAATCCCCTGGAAACATACAGGTGAGGTTTTGTCTATAGTTTGTGGGAGTATTTAATAATAAATGCTATAGATCAGGAATAGGCAGCCTCCGGCCCTCCAGCTGTTGCCAAAGTCTCTCCAGACATTATTATAGAAATGTACTGTAGTTTTGCAACAGCTGGAGGGCCAAAGGTTACCACTACGTTTTTTTTAATGAATAGAACAGATGTCGTTTGTAATCAAATCAGCGTCTGTTCTTTTCTGCAGGGGCGAGATTGTATTGAACAGGCATTAAAATAATGAATATGTCTATTATTTTGGTTCGGTTAACAGCTCCCGGAAACAGTAGCTGTTCACACAATGTAAAGTACGGCCGGTGGCCATACTTTACATTGGAGTGAATGGTTCATTTATTTGCGGGCACACCGCATTTGCAAAAAGAATAATATTCCTGCAGCCCATACAGCACTATCGGCTGCAGTATTGGCACGGCGGACGTCAGTTTAACACTGTCCATTGCTATACACGGTGTTAAATGCAATGTGAACAAAGCCATAGCTAGACTATATCATTAGAGGCTGCTCCAGATAATTTTTTCTTATTCACAAATTAGAATTTTATATGTATCTAGATGTGCATGTTCAGGAGAAAATATAGTGCTTGAAAAAAATAATCCTTTAACGTTGACTTCCAGAGCACCCCATTAAGAAAAATGTTAACCCTTTAAAGGGAATGTGTCATCAGAAAATGAGCTATTGTTTAAATAATATTTTTATGTTAAACATATTTTTTAAGAATTTTTGGTGATTTTTAATTTTTTTTTATTTTACATTTTTTTTAGCTATATTATAAAATAATCCTAAAATCTTGCAATCGTGCCCGCTAATAGCTGCGATCCCGGGCTACATGCGGCACCCGGGATCGCGGCAGTTCAGAGGGGGGTCGCCGCGCGACCCCCCTCTGAACTCCCATAGCGGCACGAGGACGTTCAATAACGCCCTGGTGCAGCTATGGGTTAATGTCCCATTTTGACAAGATTCCAACTAGAGATGAGCGAACCGCGTTCGAGTCGATCCAAACCCGAACGATCGGCATTTGATTAGCGGTGGCTGCTGAACTTGGATAAAGCTCTAAGGTTGTCTGGGAAAACATGGATACAGCCAATGACTATATCCATGTTTTCCACATAGCCTTAGGGCTTTATCCAACTTCCGCAGCCACCGCTAATCAAATGCCGAAAGTTCGGGTTTGGATCGACTCGAGCATGCTCCAGGTTCGCTCATCTCTAATTCCAACATATAGCCTGGCCTGGGGTAGAAGACAAGATGTGAATTTAGTCTAACCTATGCATTTAGTTGAGCAATTTATCCTTATATTGGTGGCAAGGATTCTTAACTAGCAGCATGTAATTCACAAATGGCCTTCGCGAGGAACCCTTAACTGCAGTTTTCCAGTATGTGAAACACCTAGTGGCCGAATGTAGCATTGCATTTCATATAGGAAATGGGCAAAAAAAAAATAATTAATGAAGTAAATTGCAAAGATGTAGTATATCACCTCCCCTGCAGATTTACATTCTTTAGTGGTAATGACAGTGTCTATTTACATCTTACACCTTTTCCTGTGCTGTTAACATTTCATCTTGTTCCAACATCAACCAGATTTGGATTGCTAAACAGGCCATACAAATACACCTGTCACTCTCTCACTGCTGCCACTATGTCACTCGTATCTGCCATAACCATAAAAGCAATCCTCAATAGAATGGTAAAAACTTAACACCTTAACTGTGTTTTTTTTTTTTTATTACAGTGACCAACATTAATGACCCTTTATTGATGGCTGTGGAGCTGCTGAATAAGGCCCATGAATCTAAATCTGTTCCTGAGAGAAGTGTTTCTATGATCATACTCCTCACAGATGGAGAAGCCAATGTGGGTAGGTAAAAAGTGGTGATTTTTAATTTATTTTGTGATATGCTCTCTGAGATTTTATATATATATATATACACTCACCGGCCACTTTATTAGGTACACCATGCTAGTAACGGGTGGTCTTCTGCTGCTGTAGCCCATCTGCCTCAAAGTTGGACGTACTGTGCGTTCAGAGATGCTCTTCTGCCTACCTTGGTTGTAACGGTTGGCTATTTGAGTCACTGTTGCCTTTCTATCAGCTCGAACCAGTCTGCCCATTCTCCTCTGACCTCTGGCATCAACAAGGCATTTCCGCCCACAGAACTGCCGCTCACTGGATGTTTTTTCTTTTTCGGACCATTCTCTGTAAACCCTAGAGATGGTTGTGCGTGAAAATCCCAGTAGATCAGCAGTTTCTGAAATACTCAGACCAGCCCTTCTGGCACCAACAACCATGGCACTCAAATTACCTTTCTTCCCCATACTGATGCTCGGTTTGAACTGCAGGAGATTGTCTTGACCATGTCTATATGCCTAAATGCACTGAGTTGCCGCCATGTGATTGGCTGATTAGAAATTAAGTGGTAACGTGCAGTTGGGCAGGTGTACCTAATAAAGTGGCCGGTGAGTGTGTGTATATATATATATATATATATATATATATATATATATATATATATAAGCAGAAGTGGAGATGGAGAGTGATATAAGAGATTAAAGGAGTTGTCCAGGGAAAACAAAAATTGTCTCCATGGCTGGAGGTGGTGAAAAAAAAAATTAAAAATCCTCCTCCATCTCCTCCAGTCCCTGCCGCTGCCATGCCAACGGTCCCACTCTTCCGCTGGTCAGGGATCAGGAAGTAGAGATCACCAGGGGACCAAATCCCAGCACTACATCCCACCCCCTATTGTGGGCAATGGTGAATTGGGATGCGGCTGCACACGGATGCGCCCACATCCCAATTCAATAGAAATTAAGTTTATCCCAGCCAGTACTCCAGTACCGTCCTGGATAAACTCCACTGACAGTGGCTGTTCTGTGATACGGCCGGGTTACAGAACAGCTGGTGTCATACATTGTGTGAACACGGCCTGTAAAAAAATGTCAAAAAGATTAGATCCAAAATTTACACTCTAACTAAAAAATTAATCCAATATATAAACTTCTTTTATTTGAGGTGAATCAAACCCTGCGAAAATCCAAGAGAATGTAAAGAAAGCCATTCAAGGGAGATACACCTTGTACAGCCTTGCTTTTGGCTATGATGTTGATTATCCTTTCCTGGAAAAGTTAGCATTGGAAAATTCAGGAATTGCCCGTCGTATATACGAGGATTCAGATGCAGCTTCACAGTTAAAGGTAAATTGTTATATTTTATATGTTTATCAACAATTTTTGAAGATTTTGTTATTACTTAAGGGGTGCTGATCTGGCATCTATAGTTACTTAAAAGGAAATTGTCACCCAGATTTGTTTTAACTAATCATTTTTGGATTGTTATTAATGGGAGACAGCCGTCTTGCCTCCTCTACAGAATAGGGGACAATTAAGAGATCGCAGGGGATCCAACCACCGTACCCCTGATCTCCAGATCAGCCTCCTTTGTTTTGAATACGTGACCCACAGCTCTATTCATTCTCTATGGAGGCACCAGAGAGACCCAAGTACAGGGGACAAGTAAGTTTTAATCAGATGACCCCTTTAACAGCATTTACAGTAAAAAAAAATCATGGACAACAATCGACAGGACCTGCCTGGTCATTCTAAAGGTAGGGGGAGGCTAAGTTGTAAGCAACAGCTATTGTGTTTACCTCTGCTATCTATGTACTGGTGTCTTTATCCTGGTGTCTTCTTTGTACTTCTGTCTGTGATGATAAAGTAGGGCATTGTAGGAAACAATCTCTATAGAAGAGGAAATGTCAGCTTAGTTTTAGGCTTAGTGACCAGAATGGAAACAGCAAGATGCCACAATAATTTTATAATATAGTGAAATGGAAATGTGGGGAAAAAAATCACTAAAAGGTCTTGAAAAATATGTTTATCATAAAAACTTTTGTAACATTTAAACAACAGGCCATTATCTGATGACACATTCCCTTTAAGAGATCTGCTCTATCCATAGTCTGTATTCATTTAGGAGGTCTGGTCTGAATCTGTATTTGTTCTGTGGTCTGGGCTGAAGTATGCAGCTCCATGGAGAATGAATGGAGCAGTGGTGTGTGTGCGCCGACCTGCTACTCCATTGAAACCAATTAATATGTATGGCAGTTTATGTTGATGTATACACTCATGTTATCTTGATACTGTGCTCTTACATGTTAGGGCTTTTACACCGAAATTGCAAATCCAACATTGACTGATATTGAAGTGCAGTATCCTGAGAATGCCGTAGCCGATCTCACTAACAACAACTTCAGACATTACTTTGAAGGGGGAGAAATTGTTGTTGCCGGACGTGTAATGGATAATGACGTAAACTCCTTTATTGTGGATGTAAAGGCAGACGGGGTAAGTACAGATTGCCGTGACCGTATGTAAAATATGTTGTCTCCTCTATGTCAGTAGTCCGTCAGTAGAATGGTTTTTTTCTTTGTTACCTGCTTGGAGCTTAGTTGTATCATCTATGCAATCAGAAGAACCCCTCTACCCAATCAAAGCAGCAGCCTGTTGCTGCTGTATATGATGGACTAAACCCTTAAAGGGGTTGTCCAGTGCTACAAAAACATGGGAACTTTCTTCTAGAGATAGCACCACTGTTGTCTCCAGTTCAGATGCCGTTTGCAATTATCTATTCACTTCAATGGAACCGAGCTGAAACCCCCCCTTCAAACTGGAGACAAGAGCACTGCTGCCTCTGAATGAAAGTGGCCATGTTTTTTCTAGTGCTGGATAACCCCTTTAAAGGAGAAGTCTTGGGAAAATGAAAAGTTTCTATCAAGCATGGGGGCTGGGGGGAGCATAATAAACAAGCGCTACATAACTCTACTTGCGCCTCCGAAGAGCCATGTCACAGGCTCGTGGACCCCTGACAAAACTAATTTTCCCCCAAGTTCCGAAGTCCTCACAACTTGGAAGAAAATGCCTGACCCAGCTGATGGATTGCCCACTCAGCCAATCAGTGAGTGAAGGGGTGCCCCATCCCAGTCACTGACTGGCTGAGTGGGCAGTCCATCAGCCGAGTCGCGGCATCTCTAAAGAAAGAGATCCAGGAGGCCAGCGGGAGTCCCGTAGAATTATGACAGTGCTGCGTGTGCACAGGGAGAGGTAAGCAGAGCTTGTTTATTATGTTCCTCCCCACCTGCTGGAAAGTTTTCATTTTCCCCCCGACTTCTCCTTCCAGCATAAACTAAAAATCTATGTTGCTTCCAGGCTGCGGGGGACACAACAGTGCGGTATATTTACCTGTCCCGCTCAGGCACAGCTGCCGGTTCCTGGGCCACAGTAAGCTTCATAACAGTACGCTATTGGACTGTCACAGCAGTATCGGCTCAGTAGCATATAGCCGCAGCCTTCCGGGAGCTCACTGCATTATCATTTATTATGATGCAAGGAGTTGCGTTGGAGGTTATGAGTTCAGTCCATAATATACAGCAAGCTTTTGGACCATATATCACAGATGGTTGAATCTGGCCCTTTTTACTGTTATATTGCTACTTTTTTACTGTTATATTGCTTTACCATACCCTTCCAGAAACCCAGGAAGTACAAGGACTGTATAACCCCTTGAATTTTTATTTTTACGGTACATGTTTAATATACATTTAATATACACCAGGTGAACACAGCCTGATACAGAGTTCTGGATTTCAATTTGATTTAAATTCATGTAAATCTGTGAATAGGCAGCTACATCTTTAAAATACACTGAAGAAGTCCAGCTAGAAGAGAGGGATGATATGAGCATCCAGCAGAAATACATCTTTGGGGACTTTACAGAGAGACTTTGGGCGTATCTCACTATACAGCAGCTACTGGAGAAACGGTATGTAAAGGGGTAAGATGCAAGTGTACTGTAGAGTCAAAGGCAAGACTTGCAGAGTAGCATGCATACCAGATTGGATGGGGATTTTAAAGAATTCAACCTCCCTTACCATTATACCAGTATCCTCTGGTTGGCTGGCCAGGACTCCTTTCTGTGGAAGTGTATGTTTTTTTTTTTTACTTACCCTCCTCTCTGGGTTTTCCTGGCCAGACAGTCCCTTTAAAGAGTCACTTTCGTATTTTTTTAAATTTTTTTTGCAGAAATCAATAGTCCAGGTGATTTTAATAAACTTTGTAATTGGGTTTATTAGCCAAATAAGCCATTATCTTCATTTAAAAAGCCTTTTTCCAGGTCCCCCCTCCCTCCCCTTTTCCATCCACTGCAGAAAATCAGGAAATTGTGACTTGTTGCATCAGACGTACCCAGTCTGTTCTAGGGAGAGGGGAGGGGGGAGAAGGGAGTTAGCTGACAGCAGAAAGCAGATAACAGAGGATTACAGGCACAGAGCTGGGTGAACGCTGTAATCAGAGCTCAGAGAGGTCAGTGGTGACTGTCAGAGGAGATAAAGGGTGAGGTATGAGGAGATAAAGGGTGAGGTATTTGTAGATTAACTCTTTGTTGTCCTGTTTTGGTGTTTTATTTAGCTCTCTCCATAGGAGAACAATGAAGACAGGGGGGAGAGCTTCAAACTGCTTTTTCATGATAAAAATGCATTTTTCGGCTAATAAACCTAATTACAAAATTTCTTAAAATCGCCTGGACTATTGATTTCTGCAAAAAAAAAATTCACGACAGTGACACTTTAAGGCTTTACATTAAGGGAAACAACTCTAAACCCAAAAGATCATACACCAAGACAGTAATAGTCCTTTTCCGCATGGCAGAGCTTGAGTATTAAATATTCCAGTATGTTTATTCATGGTCTCTAATGAAATTTTGTTAAATCTAAGACTTCATGCAGACCTATCAGAAAAAGTGAACCTAACAATGCAAGCGCTGGATCTGTCCCTGAAATTCAAATTTGTGACTCCATTAACATCAATGGTTGTTATTAAACCAGAGGAAAATGGCAAGGGCAAAGAAGAACTAATTGCTGACAAATTTGTGGAAGGTAGGAACCCAAAGCAAATAGAAACTATACTAATTGTCTTTAAAACCATCACAGCCGTTCTTGTCAAAAAGAATACACTGTGTTGAATCCTATGGGGAACAGCGGCCGTTGTGCACAAAATGTATGGCACAACAGCCGCTGTTCCTCTACAGCTGTGGCAATAATTGACTTGTCAACAACGGCCATTGTTCACAGTCTGTTCTCACAATGTATGGCTGTGCTCACAGCCGTACATTGGATTGAGGTCAATAGTTGATTGAATTGTGGGCACACCCAAAGGTGCCCACAATTCAAATAACCATTCAGTAGTATGGCGGTGTTGGCCGCAGGAATATGTTAAAATGCGGCTGGTGCTGCACTGTAATGTATACAACAATAGGCCGGGTTAACAATACGTATAACACCGGCCGCTCTGTGACCCAGCCGGGTCACATAATGGCCGCTGTTACTGAAGATCATCCCAGCCGGTACTGCAGTACCAGCCGGATTATCTGGTGAATTCGGATGCAGACACACCCACATCCCAATTCACGTGAGCGTGAGCCGCACCCTACATTGTGTGAACTGGCAGGTTCTCTGCGACCGCTATTCAAGGACATGTCAGGCAGGCTGTGACGTTGCAGCTGGAAACCCGGCTGCTGGCAAATAATGACATCCGTGGGTCACAGCATGGGGTGAGAGTGGTGCAACCGGGGCAGGTAAGTATGCTTTCTTTATTATGTTCCCATACCACCGCCTGTCTGAGATTTTTAACTTTGGTGGTACTTCTCCTTTAAAGGGGTTATCCAAGCTTAGAAAAACATGGCCACTTTCCTTTCCTTCAGACTACTTAGCCAGACTGGCGTTGCTGGAGCCTGTAGCCAGCTAGGCAGCTAAATATCCTTGAAAAATATAGAGGACATTCAAACAGGTTTGGGGACGTTAAATGGGTAGTTCTGCTTTGTAGCTGCCATGATGGTACCACTCATTTATTCATTTCCTCCTGCATCATGACATTTTGATACAGTGTATAGATTGACACACACAAAGGAAACTGAGCTGCTAGTCATATGCGGCCCAATTAACTTAATAAGGCTAATTTTCTATTTCAGTTTTGACAAAGAAACATAATAAACCTTCAGCCGCTAAGTCACCAAACTGGGGTAAGTCATTTGTAATAATAATAATAATAATAATAATAATAATAATAAAGTGGGATTTGGATTTTTTTTTATATACCTATGGTAGTGTTTAAGATACCAGTTTTAGTTTATTTTCAGAAAGCATCATGCCCCTCCCAGTAATACATAACCTTAGTATACTAGCTCAGCTTTTTTTTTTACTGACTCTGCTTTCTTTATATGTACAAACTGATGGGAGTTAAAACACTTTTAGGCCTTGTTTAAATACAGTGGAAAATCCTTCAAATGTTTTATCTAAAAATGTGGCTGTAGGTTTCACCCTGTGCATTGCAATGAAAGAATTTTTAAAGGGGTACTCTGGAGAAAAATTATTGTTTTCTGATCAACTGGTGTCAGAAAGTTATATAGATTTGTAAATTACTTTTATTTAAAAATCTCCAGTACTTAGCAGCTGCTGTATGCCCTGAAGGAAGGGGAGTTTTCTTTCCAGTCTGAGGCCTAGTTCACACTGAGCAAAAAAGGCGGTGTGTCCGCTGCGGAATCCCACCGTGCTCAGTGTCCTGCAGTGAGTGAATGGGAGGGAGCGAACACGTCTGCTCCCGCCTCTCTGCGTTTGAAGAATTAACATGTCAATTCTTTAAGCAGAGTTGGGAGGAAGCAAACGCGCGTGCGCCCTCCCATTCACTCACTGTAGGACACTGAGCATGGCGGAATTCCGTGGCAGAGAGGTCCGCTGCGGAATTCCGCCATTTTTGCTCAGTGTGAACTGGGCCTGACACAGTGCTCACTGCTGCCACCCCTGTCCTTGAAAGGAACTGTCCGGAGCAGGAGAGGTTTTCTATGAGGATTTGCTACTGCTCTGGACAGTTCCTGACATGGACAGAGGTGGCAGCAGAGAGCACTGTGTCAGACTGGAAAGAAAATTCCACTTCCTGCAGGACATACAGTAGCTAATAAATACTGATAGACTTGAGAATTTTAAATAGAAGTCATTTACAAATCTGTATAACTTTTTAGCACCAGTTGATTTAAACTTTTTTCCCCTCCAGAGTATCCCTGGGGCATGTAAAAATAATAGCAGCGTATCCTCACATCTACAAATGCATCTTCTACAACATGTTCGTCTTTCTCTTCATAGTTGATTCTGACCCTCATTTTGTGATTAATGTTCCTCAAAAGAACGATGCCTTGTGCTTCAATATTCAAGAGAAGCCTGGTGCGATCCTGAACTTGATTGAGGATCGGGAGCTTGGTAAGTTATAGCCCCATATCAGTCCTATTTATTCTTAACAACATTCAGTTATCATCTTCATAGGGTCATGTTGCATTTCCACCAGAGTTATCTTAAAGGGAAATTATCAGCAGGTTATGAGCATCTAACCTGCCACTATGTACTCATTATGTATGGGGCGCTGAGGATGAAGGTAAGTTTCTTACCTTGATCCTTAGCACCATTTTCTGGAACTTTGTCTTTTACTAGATATGTAAAAGAGGAGGCTTGGTGCACTTGGGGCGGGACTACCAGTGTCCCAATCTGCCTCAGCTGGCCGCCCTTCTAATGGATACTGTGACGGCGCTCTACAGGACTGGTGGATCAGTGGGTGGTAGTCTCGCCACCCTAAGTGCACCAAACCTCCTCATTTACATATCCAATAAGCTACAAAGTTCCAGAAAACAGTGCAGAGGATTAAGGAAGGTAAATTACCTTCCTCCTCAGCACCCTGTACGCTATAGAGAGATATCAGCAGGTTGCATGCTTCTAACCTGCTAATAGTTTCCCTTTAATGCTGGAATGAACATCTTCTCCTTAAGGTATTTCAGTAAATGGAGAACTTATTGCAAAAGAGAAATCTAATGAAACCTATTTTGGAAGAATTGGGATTGTAAACAGAGAGAGGAAGATAAAAATCGAGGTGACCACCGATAAAGTCACTGTCCTGAGCCATAATAATAAGAGAACGTTCTCATGGCAGGAAACGGGTTCTACAAGCATGGAAGGGTAAGAAACATTTAATATAACATAATACAGAACGATTAAGGAGGTAGTATTGTTAGTTTCACCATGAATCTGGCTCCTTGTGGTAATGATCAGTTACTGTTATAAGCTTCGTCCATCCATATGTTTTTCAGAAATGGCTGCCACTTGGTAAAACATAATACAGCATGCCCCAATTGGCTCTAATGTCCAGTTTACCACACTGCCCTAGGCTGGGGTGCTGGGAAGAACTCGTAGGTACATAATATAGACAGGAACACCAGCAGTCCAGTAATACCATTCATGGTGTATTAGGACAGCTTCATAAAACACTACTACCACTGACTGTCAACACGTTTCACACCTCTGGGGTCCTTACTGGGGACTGCATATGCTGGCCAGGTCTGCCAGAGCAGAAGCTGATGTTACTTAGTGGCTAAAAAAGCAGGATCCTGGAGGCCCCCACCATGACAACCGTAGGAACTAACAGGTTATAACTAGAGATGAGCAAACTTGACGGATTTCTGGCTCGTATGAACCAGAAATCTCGGCGTCTGATTCCCGCTGTTTGCTTGCTCCGTGCAGCGGGTGGATACAGAGTAAGGAACGACTAGAAAACTGGGATACAGCCAATGCCAATGGCTGTATCCCAGTTTTCCAGGCGTTCCTTACGCTGTATCCACCCGCTGCACGGAGCGAGCAGACAGCGGGAATCAGACGCCGAGATTTCTGGTTCATACAAACCAGAAATCCAGAAAGTTCGCTCATCTCTAGTTATAACATTGGTCTCATGTATGATTTCTTTCAGGTTTAACCTGGTAATCAACAAGAAAGCAAATGTGACATTATCAATTGGAGAAGGAGCAACATTTTTTATTCTTTTGCATGAAGTTTGGAAAAGTCATCCTTTCCCTATGCGTTACTTAGGCTTTTACACCTTAGATGATTATGCATTCTCCAAAGGAGTTCACGGACTGTTAGGTAAGTATTGTATTTTATAACCGTAATAAATTTGATTTCACCATTATCCCGCATTCATGTTATTGCTTTTTTAAGGACAATTTTTTCATGGTATTGATTATGAAATATCCAACCGTCACAAAAATGAAAAATCAGGCAAACAAGCTGCAACAATGAAAGTGAAGAATCATCTGCTGGCTGTGACAAGGTACAGACTGATTTGCCTCATATACTTAATAAGGGTGCGTTCACACGTACAGGATCTGCAGCAGATTTGAAGTTGCAGATTCAATGCAAAGTAACTCTGGGCCATCAAATCTGCTCCGGGTCTGCTAATCCCGTATGTGTGAACGCACCCTTAAATTAGATGTATTGTATAAAAAGTAGATACCAAGGTGAATATATCCATCAATATATGCAGTACTTATTGTATGCAAAACCAACCATTGCAGAATTATTGGGACAAGTAACACCTGTAAATACACAGTTTATGGTACAGCCTTCTGAGACACCAGTTCCATTGAATGGGGCCTGTCTGCAACCTTGGTTACCATTGAATAGTAAAATACATAACCACTAGAGATGAGCGAATACGATTCGATTGAGTAGGTATTCGATCGAATATTGCAGTATTCGAAAGATTAGAATTCAATCGAGTAGTGAGAGGAATACGCGGGAAACATTCAAAAGCCCTCCCATCTCAGTTGGTGCTTTTTTTAATCCAATGACCATGCTGGGAGGCCGTGAGGGACCCTGGGAGTACGCACGCAGCGCGAAAACGGCATCTACCCTCATTGGATAGCTGAACCACATGACCTCGAATCCTAAATACTTGCCTCCCGCCTCTCGACCGCAGATGAGCTTTCAACCTAGCCAGGGAGAGATCTTGCAGCAGGGAGAGAAAGGTTTTTGTAGCGTTTTGGTTAGGCAGGCCTACTACAGAACCCAAAAGACCTTTTCAGGGCTAAGATCAAGCGAAAAAGTCATCTCTGAATCAAAAGCACTTCTCAGTGCTAGGAAATAGATGATATAACAGCAACATCAGCATCAGCAGGTGTATTCATTCCAGTACCCTGTGTGTACAAGTGACTTATAGTGTCCCTGTTTAACACCACTAAGGGCACGTTATACATATTGTTCCAGTAGCCCGCTAAGGGCATCTGATATATACTGTTCCAGTAGCCCAGTAAAAGGCACGTGATACATATTGTTCCAGTAGCCCACTAAAAGGCACATCATACATACTGTTCCAGTAACGTTCGTACAGCATTCCGCGTGATATGCGCGAATAACATGACGCCCTGCGGATGCACATTGGAATCATGTATGTAACACTGCGCAAGAAATACGAACGAAATGTGTGAACATTGCCATAAATGTTCGTAAAGCATTCGCAAATATTTTTCAGAGAGTGGCATTATACTGTGATTTTGGGGTGTTGGGTGCACCCAGGCATGCTCCCCCTGATGTCACAGTATCATTCCGGAGGTGTTTGCATCATTTAAGGAGGTTTCATGGGGGACTTGGTTACCTCCAAGTGGGCGAATTTTGATTTCCAAGTGCTGCTAATTTTTTTCCCATAGACTATAATGGGATCAAATACTCGTTCGAATAGTCGAATATCGGTGCCTATTCGATGCGAATTCTCAAAAGTCGAATATTTCACTACTCGCTCATCTCTAATAACCACCTATTGCATGGCATATTTTTCTGCTATTAGTGAATATATGTAATAATAATAATGTGAACATACAATTTGGCACATGTTATATCCATGGTAAGACAGTGATTGTGGAGTTGTCTCCATGACCTGGGGTTGAACTTGTGTCTAACAAGATCATCAGTGTGGAGTGTATGTTCTTTGTATTGAAGGGGAAGCCCGGGCATAAAAATTTTAAGATATGTTATTGCCCAACAAAAGTTATGAAAGTTATTAATAGACACTTATTATGGGAAACACACCTATACTGCATTTTCCCTGCACTTACTACAGCATGGCGTGTTCAGGTCTCTGTAAAGTTGATGATGTCCCATCACATAAACTGCAAACACCTGCTGCAGCGGTGGGACAGACTGGAGCAGCAGGAGTTGGCAATATATGTGACGTGACATCACCAATTACAGAGACCTGAACACGCCATGCTATAGTAAGTGTAGGGAAATATAGGTGCATTTCCCATAATAAGTGTCTATTAGTAATTTTCATAACTTTTGTTGGGCAATAACATATCTTAAAATTATTTTGCCTGGACTTCCCCTTTAATTGTTGATTCGTTCTCTGTATTCCACTGTTTCCTTCCACACATGATGAAATGTTAGCGCTATCTTCACATAAACGTATCCATAATGTGAAAGCCCACAATAGCTAATTTAAGGCCCTTTTACCCGAGTCGATAATCAGATAAATGAATGTTCGTAGGAACACTCATTCCAGACAATCCTCCCTTCGATTGCCATCGATCGGCACACATCATTTATGGTTTGCATCAAAATTGTACAGCTATAGGACTCCTTTGGATTCCCACGCCCATTCAGTGCGGAAAAAGAACAGAAGAGAAGACCCATGCTACTTTTCCTCAATCTTGTGGTCAAAACAAGTGGATTTTGAAGCCAATAGGGCTCATGGGGCTTCCTAGGGTTTTTCCGCTAGAGCATTTCTTTACACAATGTATATACAATTCCTATTATTATTATTAATAATAATTATGGATATATTTTAGGGGTTCAGAAAAGGACTACAGATCAAACTCCATGAATGGCGTTAGGACTCCCTGCTGGTTTGTGCACTCCAATGGAGAGGGACTGATCGATGGAAGCCATACTGATTATATTGTACCTGATATTTTTAGCAATGTATAATATAAATTTGCTTTATTAAATCAAAATATCAGTGTGATACATTTAAATAAAAGGGGTTTTCCAATGTGGATGGATGGAAGTAAATCAGAATTATGTTGACATCTGTCCCCAGCATGGGCATATACATCTCTGCTCCAACTATAAGGAGGTTGACCCATAAGGATAACCCTTTCCATATCTACTATTGGGGTATATTCACATCATAGAGAATAGTCCCTTACTGTGTTAACTATAGCATAGTATCACTAGAAACACCTGTGGCAGATTTGCAGGACTTGGGTCAACCTTGCCTTACAATTATTTACCTTGGCTTCATGTATCACTACATATATGTGGCATCAATGGTATCAGCCGATTGCCCAGAGCTCCACCATTTGGACCTATGTTGATCAGTTGATTGTCAGGGCCCCTTATATTATAGGCTTTTGTTATAAGTCTACTATTATATGACTTTGTTATAGGGTGTTAAGGTAGAAGGCACCACATACTGTATACTGAATCAATGCAAATAATAAATATATAATATGTTATCTAAAACAATCTTCTAACATTTAATTTGGCAGGGTTTAAAGGGCACTTGTCACCCCTTTCATGCTGCCTGAGCAATCAGAGGGGAGGAGCCACTAAAGATTCTCCTGATGTCTTGTGGTTCAGGCAGCATTGTAGGATTTATCCTTTAAAGGGAAACTTTCACTAGGTTTATGCTGCCTTAAATAAGTGCAGCATAAACTAGTGATAGCAATACTGAACAGAACAATGCAATACTTAATTCTGTTCAGCGGTTCTCCTGATATGCAGGAGAATGGGTTTTGTGCCACACAACTCCACCTGTCCTCCAGCAGACTGTGCTAGTGCTCATAAGTATCTAGGACTACTGAGAACAGGCACATAATGGAGCAGAACAGTTATTGTGCTTGTTATTAACATGGGTCTCTCTGAATCCGCTGCACAGACCAATGTGAGGGAGACATCATTCTATTCAGCTTCTTTGTCACTAACTTGTCCTACCCTTAGATAGGTCAGCACAAATCTACTGACAGAGTCACTTTAAGGACCATGGAAATCTACATTTTTGCTTGTTATTTATGTTTTCTTTCTTTCCTTCTAAGAGACATAACTCTTATTTTTTCCCTTTACCTTTACATAGCATTATGAGCCATTTTAAGCCATTCACTGTGTGGTGAAATTGACATTAAGGCTGGGTTCACACTACGTATATTTCAGTCAGTATTGTGGGCCTCATATTGCAACCAAAACCAGGAGTGGATTAAAAACACAGAAAGGTTCTGTTCACACAATGTTGAAATTGAGTGGATGGCTGCCATATAACAGTAAA
The DNA here is from genome assembly GCF_027789765.1 of Dendropsophus ebraccatus. Classification (NCBI taxonomy): domain Eukaryota; kingdom Metazoa; phylum Chordata; class Amphibia; order Anura; family Hylidae; genus Dendropsophus; species Dendropsophus ebraccatus. The sequence continues at coordinate 136,736,021 of NC_091457.1, read as the reverse complement.
TAACGGCCATTATTTCAATATAACAGCCGTTGTTTTAAAATAAAAGCAAATATTTGCCATTAAATGGCGGCCATCCACTCAATTTCAACATTGTGTGAACAGATCCTTTCTGTGTTTTCAATCCACTCCTGGTTTTGGTTGCAATATGAGGACCACAATACTGACTGAAATATACGTAGTGGGAACCTAGCCTATATCTGTATTTGTGGGTTGTTACAATTGTAATGATACACAATAGGTGCAGTTGCCATCATGTTTTACAACATTTTCTTAATTTTTTTTCTTTTTAATCAACTTCCCTTACCTAAATGTTATGACCCATATATGTTTGCCATTAAAGGAGAAGTCCGGCCAAAATTAATTTTTGATATGTTGTTACTTATGAAAAGTTATACAAATTTCTAATGTACATTAATTATGGGAAATGCTCATATAGAGCTATTTCCCTTAATTTAGTAGATCAGGAAGTGTTAGAAATATCTCTGAAGAAGTGACGTCACGACCCAGGGTGTAATTCCTATGGAGTGTCCAGCCGGGGGCGCTCTCTATATAGAAGTCTATGGGACTTTATTGTTTCTATGGGTTTCTATGTAATGTAATGTAATGTAATGTAGTGTACAGTGCTTTATTGAATGAATACATCTATGGAATACTTTGGGGAGCAAGTGTCCTTGCTCACCAAAGTATTGCATAAATGTATTCATTCAATACATTCAATACACAGTAAGCCCGCCGATCCGCCGCATTCCCGCCGATCCGCCACACGCTGATCCGCCGCATTCCCGCCGATCCGGACCATATACATTGAACTACAGCTCCCATCATCTGCTTCTAGTATGAACAGGTGATGGGAGCTGTAGCTGGGTAATGGATATGACATGCCGCCGGGCGCAGGGGGGAGCCGCTCAGTACACAGCAGCTCTCCCCCCTCCTCCTCCTCCTTCCGTGATAACTTCCGCCTATACCAATGCTGACTCCCTGCCTGGCCGCCGCTCTCCGCTCTCCCCCCCCATACATACCGGCTCCCGATGCATCCTGGTGTCCGCGCTGATGCCGGGAGACGGTATATGTGACTGCAGTCACGCTATCAGCACTTCACTGAAATGGAGTCACACTATCAGCACTAGGAATTGCAGTGCTCCTATATACCATGTTTTACGGTAATAGCCAGGACTAGTTAGTTCCAGGCTCCAGAATGTGCCAGGAAGATCATAGGGTGAGACCTACATGTGAGACTAACTAAAGAATGTCAACTCTTAACCCCTTCAGGTCCATTCACCCACTGTTAACCCCTTCACATCCACTACAATCTAATTCATCCACTGTTAACCCCTTTAGATCCACAACACTTCAATTCATCCACTTTTAACCCGTACACATCCACCACAGTTTAATTCATATACTGTTAACCCCTTCAGCTCCAGGAATATTTTATTTTTTTCTAACTATATGTAATTTTTAACACCTGAAAACCAGGCTCGTTTTAATTTATTTCTTTTATTTGTCTTAGACATAGAGGAACCATTTTTACTGTACGGATTCGGAGTAATGTGATGGTAAAATGCCTATTTGGGGCTATATGTCGCACTATTTGAAGTCCAATAAAATCACGAAATCAAATTGTTATCCAATCTCGCTACCATATCCTAGAAGAGCGCTTACTCTTGTACAGGTTCTGTGATTTTCAGACATTTTTACTGTACGGATTCGGAGTAATGTGATGGTAAACTGTCTATTTGGGGCTATATGTCCCACTATTTGAAGTCTAATAAAATCACGAAATCAAATTGTTATTCAATCACACTACCATGTCCTAGAAGAGCGCTTACTCTCATACAGGTTCTGTGATTTTTAGACATTTTCACTGTACGGATTCGGAGTAATGTGATGGGAAATTGTGTATTTGGGGCTATATGTCTCACTATTTGAAGTCCAATAAAATCACGAAATCAAGTTGTTATCCAATCACACTACCATGTCCTAGAAGAGCGCTTACTCTTGTACAGATTCTGTGATTTTCTGACATTTTTACTGTACGGATTCGGAGTAATGTGATGGTAAAGTGTCTATTTGGGGCTATATGCCCCACTATTTGAAGTCCAATAAAATCACGAAATCAAATTGTTATCCAATTTTGCTACCATATCCTAGAAGAGCGCTTACTTTCGTACAGTTTTTGTGATTTTCTGAAATACTTACTGTAGGGATTCAGAGTAATGTGATGGTAAAGTGTCTATTTGGGGCTATATGTCCCACTATTTGAAGTCCAATAAAATCACGAAATCAAATTGTTATCCAATCACACTACCATATCCTAGAAGAGCGCTTACTCTCGTACAGGTACTGTGATTTTTAGACATTTTTACTGTAGGGATTCGGAGTAATGTGATGGTAAAGTGTCCATTTGGGGTTATATGTCGCACATTTTGAAGTCCAATAAAATCACGAAATCAAATTGTTATCCAATCTCGCTACCATATCCTAGAAGAGCGCTTACTCTCGTACAGGTTCTGTGATTTTCAGACATTTTTACTGTACGGATTCGGAGTAATGTGATGGTAAACTGTCTATTTGGGGCTATATGTCCCACTATTTGAAGTCTAATAAAATCACGAAATCAAATTGTTATTCAATCACACTACCATATCCTAGAAGAGCGCTTACTCTCATACAGGTTCTGTGATTTTTAGACATTTTTACTGTACGGATTCGGAGTAATGTGATGGGAAATTGTGTATTTGGGGCTATATGTCTCACTATTTGAAGTCCAATAAAATCACGAAATCAAGTTGTTATCCAATCACACTACCATATCCTAGAAGAGCGCTTACTCTTGTACAGATTCTGTGATTTTCTGACATTTTTACTGTATGGATTCGGAGTAATGTGATGGTAAAGTGTCTATTTGGGGCTATATGTCGCACATTTTGAAGTCCAATAAAATTACGAAATAAAATTGTTGTCCAATCTTGTTACCATATCCTAGAAGAGCGCTTACTCACGTACAGGTTCTGTGATTTTCAGACATTTTTACTGTAGGGATTTGGAGTAATGTGATGGTAAAGTGTCTATTTGGGGCTATACACCTGATAATTTGAAGTCCAATAAAATTACGAAATCAATTAGTTCTCCATATTGTTCTTGTTGTTGGACGCTTTTGGTAGACTACTTCCAATCCCAGGAGGGACCAGCTTCATGGCTGATGGAAGATAACCATTAAGAGACTTTTTTCAGGACTGTTCTTCTATTCTACTTCTATTCTAGTTTAATAAGTCTATGTTCCTTTTAAGTTTAGGTTAGGGACACGCAAGAGAATGTGGACCCTTGATGTGGCTTGCGAGCTTACGATATTTCTTGCCTATTTTTTACTTCTAGTTTTCAACGGTAAAAGATATCTACTAATACCTCATTGAAGATTGGACATCGAGCCATCAAGGAGCCCCACTAGACTAAAGCTGCTTTCACATGCAGCAGATTTTAGGCAGATTTTCTACAGCAGATTGTCTGTTGCCAAACCAAAGTCAACCTGAAGTTTCAAATCTTCTGTAGAAAATCTGCATCAAATCCACAGTGTGTGAAAGCACCCTTACTATTCTGCAAGTCTTCCCAAGTGCATTATAGGGCTATGCAGCTGCCACTGACTGACAGCTACTTACCGCCCTAGCGGTCTTGTTTCTGCTACCTAATAAAGAGCGCTGAGGGGCCTGTGTGAGCTGCTGGCGCCTGCTGATGCCCCTCCCCTGTGCCAACTTCTATGCTTTTATAGAAGAAGTCTGGCTAAAACATTTTTGTATTGTTATTGTATTGTCACCCAAAAGTTATACAAATCCCCAATATACACCTATTACGGGAAATGCTTAGGAAGCGCTTTTTTCTCTGCACTTACTACTGCATCAAGACTTCACTTCCTGAATAACATGATGATGTCACTTCCGTGATAACATGGTGATGTCACTTCCTGGATAACATGGTGATGTCACTTCCTGGATAACATGGTTATGTCACGACCCGATTCCCAGAGCTGTGTGGGCTGTGGCTGCTGGAGAGGATGATGGCAGGGGGACACTGAGGGACACAGGGCACTGGAGGAACACTGAGCATCCCCCTGCCATCATCCTCTCCGGCAGCCACAGCCCCCACAGCTCTGGGAGTCGGGTCGTGACATCACCATGTTATCCAGGAAGTGACATAACCATGTTATCCAGGAAGTGACATCACCATATTATCCAGGAAGTGACATCACCATGTTATCCAGGAAGTGAAGTCTTGATGCAGTAGTAAGTGCAGAGAAAAAAGCGCTTCCTAAGCATTTCCCGTAATAGGTGTATATTGGGGATTTGTATAACTTTTGGGTGACAATACAATAACAATACAAAAATGTTTTAGCCAGACTTCTTCTATAAAAGCATAGAAGTTGGCACAGGGGAGGGGCATCAGCAGGCGCCAGAAGCTCACACAGGCCCCTCAGCGCTCTTTATTAGGTGGCAGAAACAAGACCGCTAGGGCGGTAAGTAGCTGTCAGTCAGTGGCAGCTGCATGGCCCTATAATGCACTTGGGAAGACTTGCAGAATAGTAAGGGTGCTTTCACACACTGCGGATTTGATGCAGATTTTCTACAGCAGATTTGAAACTTCAGGTTGACTTTGGTTTGGCAACAGACAATCTGCTGTAGAAAATCTGCCTAAAATCTGCTGCATGTGAAAGCAGCTTTAGTCTAGTGGGGCTCCTTGATGGCTCGATGTCCAATCTTCAATGAGGTATTAGTAGATATCTTTTACCGTTGAAAACTAGAAGAAAAAAATAGGCAAGAAATATTGTAAGCTCGCAAGCCACATCAAGGGTCCTCATTCTCTTGCGAGTCCCTAACCTAAACTTAAAAGGAACATAGACTTATTAAACTAGAATAGAAGAACAGTCCTGAAAAAAGTCTCTTAATGGTTATCCTCCATCAGCCATGAAGCTGGTCCCTTCTGGGATTGGAAGTAGTCTACCAAAAGCGTCCAACAACAAGAACAAGATGGAGAACTATTTGATTTCGTAATTTTATTGGACTTCAAATTATCAGGTGTATAGCCCCAAATAGACACTTTACCATCACATTACTCCAAATCCCTACAGTAAAAATGTCTGAAAATCACAGAAACTGTACAAGAGTAAGCGCTCTTCTAGGATATGGTAAAGTGATTGGATAACAATTTGATTTCGTGATTTTATTGGACTTCAAAGTGTGCGACATATAGCCCCAAATACACACTTTACCATCACATTACTCCAAATCCCTACAGTAAAAATGTCTGAAAATCACAGAAACTGTACAAGAGTAAGCGCTCTTCTAGGATATGGTAAAGTGATTGGATAACAATTTGATTTCGTGATTTTATTGGACTTCAAATTGTGGGACATATAGCCCTAAATAGACATTTTACCATCACATTTCTCCAAATTCCTACAGTAAAAATGTCTGAAAATCACAGTACCTGTACGAGAGTAAGCGCTCTTCTAGGATATGGTAACAAGATTGGACAACAATTTGATTTCGTAATTTTATTGGACTTCAAAATGTGCGACATATAGCCCCAAATAGACACTTTACCATCACATTACTCCGAATCCGTACAGTAAAAATGTCTGAAAATCACAGAACCTGTAAGAGAGTAAGCGCTCTTCTAGGATATGGTAGTGAGATTGGATAACAATTTGATTTTGTGATTTTATTGGACTTCAAATAGTGGGGCATATAGCCCCAAATACACAGTTTACCATCACATTACTCCGAATCTGTACAATAAACATGTCTGAAAATCACAGAACCTGTACGAGAGTAAGCGCTCTTCTAGGATATCGTAGCGAGATTGGATAACAATTTGATTTCAAGATTTTATTGGACTTCAAAATGTGCAACATATAGCCCCAAATAGACACTTTACCATCACATTACTCCGAATCCGTACAGTAAAAATGTCTGAAAATCACAGAAACTGTACGAGAGTAAGCGCTCTTCTAGGATATGGTAGTGTGATTGGATAACAATTTGATTTCGTGATTTTATTGGACTTCAAAATGTGCGACATATAGCCCCAAATAGACACTTTACCATCACATTACTCCGAATCCCTACAGTAAAAATGTCTGAAAATCACAGAACCTGTATGAGAGTAAGCGCTCTTCTAGGATATGGTAACGAGTTTGGAAAACAATTTGATTTTGTGATTTTATTGGACTTCAAATAGTGGGGCATATAGCCCCAAATAGACACTCTACCATCACATTACTCCGAATCCGTACAGTAAAAATGTCTGAAAATCACAGAACCTGTACGAGAGTAAGCGCTCTTCTAGGATATGGTAGCGAGATTGGATAACAATTTGATTTCGTGATTTTATTAGACTTCAAATAGTGGGGCATATAGCCCCAAATAGACATTTTACCATCACATTAATCCAAATCCCTACAGTAATAATGGTTCCTCTATGTCTAAGACAAATAAGAGAAATAAATTAAAACGAGCCTGGTTTTCAGGTGTTAAAAATTACATATAGTTAGAAAAAAATAAAATATTCCTGGAGCTGAAGGGGTTAACAGTATATGAATTAAACTGTGGTGGATGTGTACGGGTTAAAAGTGGATGAATTGAAGTGTTGTGGATCTAAAGGGGTTAGCAGTGGATGAATTAGATTGTAGTGGATGTGAAGAGGTTAACAGTGGGGGAATTGAACAGTTGTGGATCTGAGGGGTTAACAGTGGGTGAATGGACCTGAAGGGGTTAACAGTTGGCATTCTTTAGTTAGTCTCACATGTAGGTGTCACCCTATGATCTTCCTGGCACATTCTGGAGCCTGGAACTAACTAGTCCTGGCTATTACCGTAAAACATGGTATATAGGAGCACTGCAATTCCTAGTGCTGATAGTGTGACTCCATTTCAGTGAAGTGCTGATAGCGTGACTGCAGTTATATGTGAGCGGAGAGCGGCGGCCAGGCAGGGAGTCAGCATTGGTATAGGCGGAAGTTATCACGGAAGGAGGAGGAGGAGGGGGGAGCGCTCCTGTGTACTGAGCGGCTCCCCCCTGCGCCCGGCGGCATGTCATATCCATTACCCAGCTACAGCTCCCATCACCTGTTCATACTAGAAGCAGATGATGGGAGCTGTAGTTCAATGTATATGGTCCGGATCGGCGGGAATGCGGCGGATCAGCGTGTGGCGGATCGGCGGAAATGCGGCGGATCGGCGGGCTTACTGTGTATTGAATGTATTGAATGAATACATTTATGCAATACTTTGGGGAGCAAGGACACTTGCTCCCCAAAGTATTCCATAGATGTATTCATTCAATAAAGCACTGTACACTACATTACATTACATTACATTACATAGAAACCCATAGAAACAATAAAGTCCCATAGACTTCTATATAGAGAGCGCCCCCTGCTGGACACTCCATAGGAATTACACCCTGGGTCGTGACGTCACTTCTTCAGAGATATTTCTAACACTTCCTGATCTACTAAATTAAGGGAAATAGCTCTATATGAGCATTTCCCATAATTAATGTACATTAGAAATTTGTATAACTTTTCATAAGTAACAACATATCAAAAATTAATTTTGGACGGACTTCTCCTTTAATGAAGTTATGTGGGACTAATTTTTCATGCCATAATCTGTATGTTTTTATTCACATCACATCTGCGAAGATCAATATGAAAATTCAAAAATTTCCAAATACAGTGATGCTAAACATGGCTTATGTAGGTTTGGGTTTTTTTTTACCTGAAAAACATGGTGGGGTGCTTTGAGTTTTTACTTAGGAGGGGGTTTTCTTATATTGTTAAAACTTATTTTTTTTGCATTGCATGGAGCCAGTCAGTCCCCCATGCCACCAAATATTTAATTTAAATGCTGTGGTCAGCAGGATCTATATGATTAAACTGCTGACATGGCAGCCGCTCAGTCATAGCCCCTTAATGGTTCCAATGGTATTAAAGAAAATAGATGTCATAGGTCATTTAGCATATTAACAGGTCAAAGAAGACAGATTCCATGAATAAACAAATTGTAAGAACAGTTTATTAAATTTGTAAATCACCATAATTAAATTAAGACTTGACAAATATTAATCTACAACATCAGAAAATTGTAAAAGTGACAGATGCCTGGAGTAAATCACTTTGCTGGTGGTAAAATAGCCAGAGTACCTGCTTAAAACCTAAAAACCACACAAGCCATTTCCCAAATATCTAACAAAAAAAGTTGAGGTCTATTCTATTTTTTGTAAGGACCTTAATGTAGAGCTTGCTTATTTCTATTGTTGCCTGTGTCACACAGAAAATAAAGTGATCAGTAGTGAATTTCCAACCCCGACTAACATATTTGGGCATACTTACGTATACTGGGGCATCAATATAAATGACCCTGCCCTATACTAGGGTAGGGTCTTATCTGTAGCTCTTTGACACTTGTTTTTTTTTACATTGCAAACTGTCTTGAGCTTCATTTAAAGGGGAACTCCGGATAAGAAAAACTTGTTTTCTATTAAAAGTACATTAAAAGTTATATAGATGTGTCTATATAATGTATTGCCGTATCTGTACAGTTCTGCCACACTGGTAGCTGATAGAAATCCAGGAAGTGAAAAAAAAATGGCCTCTGTGCCAATTCACATTGTCTCCTGCTCCTTATGCTCTCCCACCTTAGGAGACAAATATTCCATGTCTCTGTCTCACATTGTGTGTCTGCTAGACAAAGGCTGATGATGCAGAGAGGGGGCAGGGTGTGATTTACCATCTCAGACTGGCCAGAAGCAGGTGCAAAAGTCTACAGAGAAATTAGGGCTGTGTTCCCACATGTTGGAGTGTCATTGCAGTACCTACACAAAAATGATGCAGTAACAAAAATACATAATGCTAAACAGCAGAGAGGATAAAAGCCAACACTGCCAATCCCACCTGCACAAAAAACAAGGTATATCCCATGTAAGATAGTATCGGATAAAGTCCTTTTTGTGGGAATCAACTTCAAAGATAAAAGATGCTTGATCATAATATGTGCGTAGACATGAAAAGAAAAAAAAAAAAAATTAAAAAAGTTCTTTGCTTTATTCCAATATCAGCATTACAGGTAGAGAATACAGCATGCTGTGCGGGTGGGACCACAATGAAATGATAAAGTACTGCAAATAATTCAGTAACACAATGAAACTGCAATGTGTGAACACAGCCTAGATGTTCTGCAACAGCTTTGGGCGGGGAATAGGCAGGGTGGGGGACTGTGATGGAACAGCTGAGGGTAAGCATTGCATTCTGGAACCTGTAGTACTGTGTACATCTGCTCAACCAGGAAGTACAGCCACACAAAACAGAACAAACCCCCCCAAAACAAATGGATTTTTGGTAGTTTCAAAACTGGCATACATAGGTAAGTAATGCGTTATGCTTCTGCAGAAGTTTCATTATTTTTTTTTAGCTCTACCTGGAGTTCCCCTTTAACATATCCGTTTTATGGGGGGGGTGGATCTGATTTGCCATTGACTTTCATTATTTAAAAAAAAAAAAACATGTATCAAAACAGATCCTTGTTTGATTTATTTTTTTACATACCCCCACAAAAAAAAATTTAGTTGACCACATATTCAAGGAAAGAAATTCACTACTTATCTACTACCTTGTTCCCTATAGGTCACGGGCATGTAGACAACTAAATAAGCTCTACAGTGTAAGGACCCAACCACACCTCTCCCTACGTACAACATTAGTGCTGCAATAACTATGAGAGAATAGTTTATACAATTCAGTGTGTGTGACATTACAGTGTAGTCAAAGTCGTGTAAAATCTACCCACTATAGTAAATAGGTTGTGTTTTTTCACCCAAACTACTATTGCTAGACATAACATTTGGCACCTTTAGGCAAAAATCATTTCTTAAAAAAACAAAAAAAATGCAGCTGGTGACAAGTAATGGAATAAATGAGGATAGAGAACTTAAGATTTTAGTGTTAAAACCCCATCAGCTATAATACTGACATTTAAAAAGAGTATTCCTATTTATAGTATTTATGGCACATCCATAGGATAAACCAAACATGGCTAATAGATGCAAGCCTTACCTCCGGGATACCAAAGTTTAAATTGTCACAGTCATTTCAGCTTCCCTTCATTTTGTAACCAACATGATTCCTAATATCTCTGTAAATCTCTTCAGTCAACAAAAAATAAAAAGTAAAAAAAAAAAAACAGCTCAGGTCTTGGCTATTAGGGGTCTCACGTCTCTGCGGTCTGCCATCCACTGCCATCCACTGCCTTTTGTTAGGTTCAAAATATCCCTTGTAGCAGACAAAGCAAGATGGAACACAGTAAGTGGGGGCGGGGCTTAGCATATGCCATGTGCAGGGGAAAAAAATCTTAGCAACAAAGTGCATAGGAGAACCCCTTCATTGCAGTGCTGCTTCTCTTTTCTTCTGCTCACTTACCACCTTGCAAAGCCAGTGCATCAGTAACTCCTTCTTCCACATGGCATATATAGTATATTGTACTGTAGTGTATTGCTCAGCACAGTGCCAGCCTGTTCAGTGCACTTTTCCTATGATTATGTCAAGGCATAGATAAGAGGAGTAGATGGTGTGCTGTGGATGGCCAAAGTAGTAAGGGAGGAGGTCCCTGCTTGTGCACTACTGGCAAAAAAAAATCAGCTGGTCCCCATACCCTAAAATGGAGAGAATGAGAAATAGCTTTGCTACATGAAAGGGACTCTCAAGGGCCTTTTTTTATATAGTTTAGTGTAAAGGTGGCCACACTGTTTACTTAAAGCGACTCCGCCAGATAGCTGCTTTTAATCCAAGATCTGTCCTGGGGTCCGTTCAGCAGGTGATGCAGTTATTGTCCTAAAAAATAACTTTTAAACTTGCAGTCCAGTGTCAAATTGGTGTGGGCTACAGTGTCTCTGCCCTAGGCCTGCACCTCCTCCCCGCCCTCCTTCTGATTTGGAATGTCCCTGGGCAGGAATTCTCCTAATCATCACTTATCTAAACACTGCACATGGGTCTTAACGATCCAGCACATGTGCAGAGTTTAGGAAAGTGAAGATTAGGCGAAATCCTGCCCAAGGACATTCCTAATGAGGAGGAGGGACAGAGAGGCGGTGCAGGCTTAGGGCACAGACACTCTAGGCCATGCCAATTTAACCCAGGGCTGCAAGTTTAAAAGTTGTTTTTTAGGACAATAACTGCATCACCTGCCGAACGGACCCCAGGACAGATCTTGGATCAAAAGCAGCTATGTAACAGTACAAGCGGTTTCCGGGGGTTGCAGATTGTGAGTACTAAGCCGCTCTAAGGTCCCTGTTCAACTTAAGGGGCATCAACCACACTTAATAGGCATTTGTGGCATATTCTGTGAACATAGTTTGAAGATAGCATCTTAAAGGAGAAGTCCGGCCAAAATTAATTTTTGATATGTTGTTACTTATGAAAAGTTATACAAATTTCTAATGTACATTAATTATGGGAAATGCTCATATAGAGCTATTTCCCTTAATTTAGTAGATCAGGAAGTGTTAGAAATATCTCTGAAGAAGTGACGTCACGACCCAGGGTGTAATTCCTATGGAGTGTCCAGCAGGGGGCGCTCTCTATATAGAAGTCTATGGGACTTTATTGTTTCTATGGGTTTCTATGTAATGTAATGTAGTGTACAGTGCTTTATTGAATGAATACATCTATGGAATACTTTGGGGAGCAAGTGTCCTTGCTCCCCAAAGTATTGCATAAATGTATTCATTCAATACATTCAATACACAGTAAGCCCGCCGATCCGCCGCATTTCCGCCGAATTTCCGCCGCATTCCCGCCGATCCGCCACACGCTGAACCGCCGCATTCCCGCCGATCCGGACCATATACATTGAACTACAGCTCCCATCATCTGCTTCTAGTATGAACAGCTGATGGGAGCTGTAGTTGGGTAAGGGATATGACATGCCGCCGGGCGCAGGGGGGAGCCGCTCAGTACACAGGAGCGCTCCCCCCCCTCCTCCTCCTCCTTCCGGGATAACTTCCGCCTATACCAATGCTGACTCCCTGCCTTGCCGCCGCTCTCCGCTCACATATACCGGCTCCCGGCATCAGCGCGGACACCAGGATGCATCGGGAGCCGGTATGTATGGGGGGGAGAGCGGAGAGCGGCGGCCAGGCAGGGAGTCAGCATTGGTATAGGCGGAAGTTATCACGGAAGGAGGAGGAGGAGGGGGGAGCGCTCCTGTGTACTGAGCGGCTCCCCCCTGCGCCCGGCGGCATGTCATATCCCTTACCCAACTACAGCTCCCATCAGCTGTTCATACTATAAGCAGATGATGGGAGCTGTAGTTCAATGTATATGGTCCGGATCGGCGGGAATGCGGCGGATCAGCGTGTGGCGGATCGGCGGAAATGCGGCGGAAATTCGGCGGAAATGTGGCGGATCGGCGGGCTTACTGTGTATTGAATGTATTGAATGAATACATTTATGCAATACTTTGGGGAGCAAGGACACTTGCTCCCCAAAGTATTCCATAGATGTATTCATTCAATAAAGCACTGTACACTACATTACATTACATAGAAACCCATAGAAACAATAAAGTCCCATAGACTTCTATATAGAGAGCGCCCCCTGCTGGACACTCCATAGGAATTACACCCTGGGTCGTGACGTCACTTCTTCAGAGATATTTCTAACACTTCCTGATCTACTAAATTAAGGGAAATAGCAGTATATGTGCATTTCCCATAATTAATGTACATTAGAAATTTGTATAACTTTTCATAAGTAACAACATATCAAAAATTAATTTTGGACGGACTTCTCCTTTAAGTCTCAAGAAGATGACACTTAAGAAGTATATTGGGCTTCAGTGCTTTGTAAACTCCCATTAGATATAGTTGAAGGTTCAAGTGACTAGAATCCTCTAAAAACCGTATTATGCCAGAAGATCGTTTTAAGGTGGAATTCTCCTTTGACAACAAAAAAATAAAAATAAATATTATAAGTGCTCTCAGATTTTCCTTAAGGTATTATCCAAAATTCTTCCCATCTAAATAAATACACAGTATTTTAGATTCACACATTACATTTTTGGTAATCAAAATGTAAATTATTGCCACACCGATCAGTTCAGTTTCGTAAATCAATGAAATCAATGCTCATAAACTGGGTTCATGTGACAGAGGATTGGAAATAAGGCCGAGGTTGTGCAAATTTAGTATGGAATCGGCTATTATCCGTGCGGTCCTCTTCTGGTAGCCTCCTGAGGTGACCATCAGAATTGGGATGGAACGGCTCCTGGCAATGCTGAACACAATTTCATCTCTCTTTATAATTCCCTAATCATGGAAGCAATGCAACAGGATTATTTTAACTAAGGCTTCATTCATATCTTCATTTCTATTGTTCTGCTTCTCATAGGAGTAAAGCAATGGCGTGCTATATCATTTTATATGGTGATTATAGTAGGGTGCGTTAAAGGAGAAGTCCGGCGAAAATTTTTATCTAAGTATTGTATTGCCCCCCAAAAGCTATACAAATCACCAATATACACTTATTACGGGAAATGCACTTAACGTACTTTTTCCCTGCACTTTACTCCCTTGATAAAAATAGTGATGTCACTTCCTGGATAAAAAGGTGATGTCGCAACCCGACTCCCAGGGCTGTGTGGGCTGTGGCTGCTGGAGAGTATGATGGTCGAGAGACACTGAGGGACACAGGGCACTGGAGAGACACTGAGCATCCCTCTGCCATCATCCTCTCCAGCAGCCACAGCCCACACAGCTCGTGACATCACCATTTTATCCAGGAAGTGACATCACCATATTATCCAGAAAGTGAAGCCTTGATGCAGTAGTAAGTGCAGGGAAAAAAGCACTTTGTGTGCATTTCCTGTAATAAGTGTATATTGGTGATTTGTATAACTGTTGGGGGGCAATACAATACTTTAATAAAAAATTTTGACGGATTTCTCCTTTAATTATTACAGGATCCATCAGTTTTCCGTGGGGTTTTTTTTTTCATAAATCCCATTCTGAAATCTCCAACACAGATGGGGCATAAGCCATAGGACTTTTTTTTGCCTGTGAGAACCCATGCTTAGAGGTATAACAGTATGTGCAACTCCTTTTATGATCAACTGCACAGAGCCAAAATTGTGGTGGTCCCAAATTTTGTCAAATACATGCCTTGCCTTTTCCATAGCCCAAAATTACCTTAACCCAGCACCCAAAGAGAGCACATGACCCCTTTTATCAGACAGCAATTGAACCAGGTCCAAATAGAACCCAGTTTTAGGAAACACTTCCTTAAAGCGTAACTGTCATTTCAGGGTCATTTTTCTGAAAACATTAAATATCAACAGTACAAGCGATTTTAAGAAACTCTGTAATAGGTTTTATGTACTAAAAGAGTTTCCTTCTGCACTGAAAAAGCAATCTCCCAGCCTCCCCCCTCACATCAAATGAAGCAGGATTTCTGTCTCCATTATGTGGCTATGGAGAGGGGAGGGGCTGTTAGGAGTGACTGAGCACGGAGCAGTCCTGCACAGCACAACACCCTGCAATCTTCTCTCAGTAAGTTCATAGATAAGCACTGACCTTTCTGACACCTGAATTTAGCGTTTTAGGTGCCCAGAGAGTCTACAAACAGCTGACCTTCATGTCACCTCTTCCTGCTCCCTCATCTCCCTCAGCCCCTCCCCCCTTCATAGGCTTACAATGGAGAGAGCAGAGCCCGTCTTCACTGGCTTCTCTGTAATGTAGACATGTTTGCCTGATAATTCACAGATAAGAAGTCAGGGGGGGAGGCTGGGAAATTTCTTCTTGAGTACAGAAGGAGGCTTTTTTGGCTGATAAAACCTATTACAGAGTTTCTTACAATCGCTTATACTACTGATTTCTGCAATAAAAAAAAACATGACAGTTACGCTTTAAAAAAAGTTATCCTGAGACTTCACTGCACTTCAGTTGACTCACTGCAGCACCCACATATAATATACTGTAGTAAGGCACTGTGTACACAATACAGGTTTTATATCCATACTGTAGACTGTTTGTATTTTAATGAGGACCTGTCACCAATTCTGTCCTGTCAGTTTTAGCGAATACATGCAATGCCCTCGAAATAACAATTTCAAGTCACCTACTGCAATAGATCTGGGTTGTACTATTCCTCTGTTATTCTTACTAGAAATCAATGACTCAATAACCAACTGGGTGTTACCAATTGAGGAGGAGGGGGTGTCACTACATTGTCTGCCACTATACGAACAGAATTTACAGTGTTAGCAATAGGGGGTATATCCCTACACAGTCTAACACCTAGATTGTTATTGAGTCACAGATTTGTAGTAGGAATAACAGAGGAATGGCACATCACAGAGCTATAAGAGGAGATGTATGAGAACTGTTATTTTATGCAGAATACAAGAAGTTACTAAAACTAGGTCAAGAGAGACCAAAGATCCCCTTTAAAGGGCTTGTCCCACAATTAAAGAGGATGTATCTCCTGGTACATCCTCTTTAACCTAAACCCACTGATCGAACGGCGCCGGCACGGGGAAGTCGGTGCCGTGGTCCGCTTTTCGGACCGAGGCCCGGTTCCCGTGCACGGCGCCGTTCTATGCACCGGAACCGGCCGATGCTCAAGCACTGGAGGCTGGCCGGGCCGCCCCCAGTGGGAGGGAATTCCCTCCCCTGGATGACGCGGCTCCATTCATTCTAAGGGAGCCGCGTCATACAGGGGAGGGAATTTCCTCCCACTGGGGGCGGGCGGGCCTACCTCCAGTGCTTGAGCATTGGCCGGTTCCGGTGCATAGAACGGCGCCGTGCACGGGAACCGGGCCTCGGTCCAAAAAAATGGACCGCGCCACCGGCTTTCCCGTGTTAGCGCCGTTCGATCAGTGGGTTTAGGTTAAAGAGGATGTACCAGGTGGTACATCCTCTTTAAGCATTACTTTTCTCTGTCAAATCTTGCAAAACAAGTACTTTTATAACAAAAAGACTCCATTTATGCATACATTACATATCCGATATATATATTTTTAATTATTTGCTACTCACTTGAGGGGAAATTGAGAGCCCCCCGAGTGGATCTCCATCCAGGATATCTGTCCCCGCATTGTAGACGATGACATCTGGAGTGACCTCATTCAGTGCCCCTTTTACATGGGTTTCTACTTTTTCCAAATATTCCATGTCTTCTGTGCCCCAGTCTAGCTCTATTTTCCTCTTTATTGCACCTTTAGATTTTATAAGAACAAAGCAAAATCTACACTCATTCAATATATTTTTACTATGTTCATTATATATAAAAGCATTCATTGCCATAACGTGTAATGTAAAAATTTCCTATTGACATAAAGGCATGTAGTTTCATGAACGTTGCATGATAATAAAAATGGTTCCACACCACTGTTATGCTCCTGTTGAACACAATGAAGAAACTGGGCTTCTACAAGAGATATTAAAGGGAATCTGTCAGCTGAAATTTACATTCCGAACTGCTGACACATGATACCTTTCATATATCTGTCTGTGCTTCCAGAGGCTATGTTCACACAACGTATTTTTTCGTATTTCTACGGCTGTTGTTGCCGATTGCAACAACGGCCGTAGTAAATACGAGAAAATACGTTGGTCGGGAGTCTATAGGATCCCGGCTGGAGCGTATACACATAGTATATGCTCCGGTCGGGACCCCTAGCGGCGCCGCAAACAACTGACATGTCATATAACTGACTCACATATTCAGTGAAAAGCCCTGTCAGTTCACACTATGAAGCGAGCGGCTCTGGCTGCAAGCTTCATAGTATGCAGTGGGGAGTTCTAAAGCGGGCGGGAAAGATCAAGACTGCAGAACCGGCTGAGTTGATCTTTTCAGAGACCGGCCGCTCCATGACCCGGCCGGGTCCAGAACGGTCGATCTCTTACGCCATGTGAACATGGCCAGAATATAGAAAAAGGCTCTTTTTCTCTGGTACAAAGAGTCAAAGTGGCTTTCCCAAGCTTCTGAATAGCTGCTTGCTTGATTGATCCTGGAAGCTGGATCCTAAGCAGGGTCAGATATGGGAGGGGGAGGAGGTGTTACAGCCGGGTGCACTTCAGGAGCTCAGGAAAGCCTTTTTGACTATTTGTACGATTGAATAAAAGCATGTTTCTATGCATGTAAATCCAATGTAGCCTTTACCTTACAAATGTCAAAAAAAAGGTCCTTTTAGCCTCCACCAGGATGGTATAATTTTTTTCCTGTCTATACAATAGTATAGTTTACTATTTCATTTATAAAAGGGCAATAAAAAGGAAAAACAAAAAATACACACAAAAAAACGAACCAGTGTACCAGACCTTAGTTATCAGCCAGCCAAAAGCAGGACAGATAAATATAATAGTCCGCTGAAGTCTCACCATTTTCTAACACAAGCACCACGGGCAGGTTTACAGTGTATTTTTCCGTTTAGTGTTATTTTTTTTAAAAAAATCTAGTTTCCAATAGCTGATCTAACCCCGCGTTATCACCCATCTCCTATTAGAACATAAAAATCATCAGGCACTGATAATGTTATAAAGTGAATTTTACATACGCTTTGCAAATGTGTCTCCGGGGTATATGTGCCGGTTATACATGTCCATGATGTACACCCTTTTATCCTCCATAAAATCTCTAGCATGCCCATTACCCTAATAAAAAGACAATGAAATAAGGTGTTTATTGACATAAACCATGTATAGCAGATAAGTGTCCAGAATTAGTATGTGCCATATGAGCCACCATTTGTACTGTGTGTTATTATTGACTGATATTATTGGTTTTTCTAGTTTAATCACTGTATTTTGGGTAATATTTTACTTAAAATGTGACGTCATTGGCCTTTATGCCCTGCCCCCTCAGCAGCCATTGGAAAGGGCCCCACCCCCCTAGGTTGGCCCATTCCAATGGCCACCAAGGGGGAAGGGCCTACGGCGCAAATGTGGGCTGGCTACGTGGCGTTGGACGAGAAGCTCCCACTTGCCCATGTGGCACAAACCACCAACGATAAGCATTTTTCACTGGACCAAGCACCAAAAAAAATCTATAATAAAGTAAGGTATGAAAACTGCAGGATTTAGGCTTTACATCTGTGTAGAGAAGTCCTCATACATAAAGGGGGCGACAGTATCACTTTAAATGGTTGCACGTACAATACAGGGAATGTTTGGGCAGCTAAATTAGTTGTGGCTGCAAACAGGTGTTCATTTCAGTCATTGACACTCATTTGTGTCCTTGCATGGTCCCATATCCCGCTGTGTAATAGGACTTTTATTCAATTCCATAAAAACTAGCAGAGATCTGATGACATGAAGATACACGCATAGCAACGGTACCTGATGGGCGTCCAGGTCTATTATGGTTGCCTTGCAAACACCTTCAATGCGCTCAAATAAGAACTATAAGAATAAATATATGAAGTGTGTTACTGATTCTTGTTTTATTCTTTCACATAGACAACAATAAAAACTTACATTTTCAGTCATTGAAATACTGTGATATCAATTTAAAATAAAGGTGTGATCACTTTATCCTTCAATAAAATAATTAGCTACAAAAGGAGGGGCTAAAAAAACATTAAATTTCAGGAAGGCTAATTTCCAAAAACTAAGAGAGGACCTTGGGAACATAGACTGGGACAATGCCTTCAGAAATAAAAGTACACAAGAGAAATGGGACATATTTAAGAGCATCCTGGGTAAATCGTGTGAACGACACATACCATATGGGAATAAACGTAGTAGAAATAAGAGAAATCCAATGTGGTTAACTTCAGCTGTAAGGGGTGCAATAAATGATAAGAAACAAGCATTCAGACTACTAAAACAAGAAGATAGTGGGGAAGCATTGAGCAACTATAGACAGAAGAATAGAATGTGTAAAAAGCAAATAAAAGAAGCAAAAATAGCAACAGAAAGAAGGATAGCCACAGAAAGTAAAACAAATCCCAAAATGTTCTTCACTTATATAAACAACAAAAGACTTAAAACTGAAAATGTTGGTCCCCTCAAAAATAATCTGGGTGTAATGGTGGAGGGGGAAGAGGAAAAGGCCAATCTACTAAATACATTCTTCTCTACTGTATTCACAGAGGAGAATCCCATAACAGACGACATGACTAGGGATAATATAAATCCTCCCATAAATCTCACCTGCCTAACACAACAGGAAGTGGGGAGACGCCTTAAAAACATTAAAATCCATAAGTCACCGGGCCCAGAAGGTATCCATCCTAGAGTTTTGCAAGACTTAAATACTGTGTTAGACAGACCGTTATTCCTAATATTTAAAGATTCTATTACGACAGGGATTGTTCCACAGGACTGGCGCATAGCTAATGTGGTACCAATATTCAAGAAGGGGTCAAAGAGCGATCCTGGAAACTACAGGCCCGTAAGTCTAACATCTATAGTAGGTAAAGTATTTGAGGGGTTTGTAAGAGATAATATACTGGAGTATCTTAATGAAAACAATCTTGTGACGCAGCATCAGCATGGATTTATGAGGGATCGATCCTGTCAGACTAATCTGATCGGCTTCTATGAAGAGGAAAGTTATAGACTGGACCTGGGGGAGGCTGTGGATGTTGTGTATCTGGACTTTTCAAAGGCATTTGATACTGTGCCGCATGAAAGGTTGGTCTACAAAATGAGGATGCTGGGACTCGGGGAAAACGTATGCAAATGGGTAAGTAACTGGTTGTGTGATAGAAAACAGAGGGTGGTCATTGATGGAACATATTCAGATTGGGTTTTAGTTACTAGTGGGGTACCACAGGGGTCAGTGTTGGGTCTACTTCTTTTTAATATTTTTATTAATGATCTTTATGAGGGGCTACAGAGCAGAATCTCCATTTTTGCAGATGATACTAAACTGGGTAAAGTAATCACCACAGAGGATGATAATATCATATTACAGAGGGATTTGGAGAAGCTAGAGGCTTGGGCGGTGAAATGGCAAATGAAGTTTAATGTGGATAAATGTAAGGTTATGCACTTGGGCCATAGAAATAATAAATACAGTTATGTGCTAAATAATAAAACACTGGGTAAAACTACTTCCGAAAAGGACCTGGGGGTATTGGTGGACAGTAAACTCAACTTTAGTGATCAGTGCCAGGCAGCAGCTGCCAAGGCTAATAAAATAATGGGATGCATCAAAAGAGGTATAGATGCTAAAGATGAGAACATAGTTTTGCCTCTTTATAAATCACTAGTCAGACCACATATGGAATACTGTGTACAGTTTTGGGCACCGGTATATAAGAAGGACACAGCTGAACTAGAGCGGGTGCAGTGGAGGGCAACAAAGGTCATTAAGGGAATGGGTGGGTTACAGTACCAGGACAGGTTATCAAGCTTGGGGTTATTTACGCTAGAAAAAAGACGTCTTAGGGGCGATCTGATCACAATGTACAAATATATGAATGGACAGTACAGAGATCTTTGTAGTGGTCTTTTTACTCCTAGGTCTGTAACAATGACAAGGGGGCATCCTCTACGTCTAGAGGAAAGAAGGTTTTATCATCAGCATCAACGCGGGTTCTTTACTGTACGAGCGGTAAGACTGTGGAACTCTCTGCCACATGATGTTGTCATGGCCGATTCATTAAATAAGTTCAAGGGAGGCCTGGATGCTTTTCTTGAACAATATAATATTACAAGTTATGGGCATTAGATTTCCGGTGATACGTTGATCCAGGGATTGTTCTGGTTGCCATTGGATTTGGGGGGGGGGGGGAGGGGGGGGAGTTTCTCCATGTGGTGGGGCGGTTGTCGTCTCCCTAGTGGGGTTTTTTGCCTTCCCTGGATCAACACAGTAGGGTTTCCCTAGGTTGAACCTGATGGACTCTTGTCTTCTTTCAACCTTATTTACTATGTTACTTTACGATAAACAAGGTTTACATTTTTAGGACCCTCACCAAGCCTAACAATGAAGGGGTTGCAGTAATGGTGCAGTGCAGTGCTGTGTCCAATCATTGGCTATTGCACAGTATTGTTACGGAAATCACTCTGCATTCAAATGAATGGGACCCGGCCAGGAGCGGTCTTTTTAAAAATAAAATAAAAATAAAAATTAAAAAATCATTTCTCCAGGATCAGTGATTCTGCAGGATCATTGACATCATGGAGAAACCATCAGTGATGCATCAGCGTATATGCAAAAACAAATAAAAGGTCACACAGATTGCTAGTCAGAGCTTGAGGGGAAAAAAAACGGATGGCACATGGATGTTGCCTCTGTGTTTAGTCAGCTAAAAACGGACCCATAGACTTCTATTGGAGGTTCTGTTCTACAAAAGCAAGCCTTATAAGTGCAGGTCCTACTTTTTTGCCGAATAGATCAGTGTTTAAAAATGTCATTGAATCAGAATCCTGATTCACGGACAGAAAAAAACTGATGTATGGATGAGGTCTTGGGTTTTGTTGATTTTGCTCTTTACTGTTATAGGGTGGGTTCATAATATCCGTGGAATTCCGCTGTCTGTCTGCACGCACGGCCGCGCGCCTTTCCGCCGGCTCCATAGACACCATTCTATGGGCCGGCGTATTCCGCTATCCGCCGAAAGAAGTGACATGTCACTTATCCGCGAGAATTCCGTAGTGTGAACCCACCCATAAAGGGATTTTTCAAACAAGCATATAACATGCCTATATAATACCTCTTGGATCATACCTTGATGGCTAATGTTATGTCCGCATATGCACAAAATCCTCCGCCTTTGTCACTGGAACAATGATGGAAGCCTCCACCTTTAGATAAATAAGCAGATAAAATGTAAAAATGCATAGTCGTCTGTGCACCTGTATACAATCCAGCATGTAGATCACTGATCCCTAACCAAAGCTACAGATCAGGCATTATATTGTATAGGGCCAATCTATAGCAACAGCACAAAACTACTATCTTTTATAGTTTAATTAGCCATAAAGTAACGTAAAAGCAGTGCAAGGCCGTGTTTTTGAAGTCCGTTTAACTTATCAGTTTTATGGGGGGGGGGGGGGGGGAGAATGATGCAAATGTTTGTATCCTTTTGGATCTGTTTTTCTATTGGCTTCCATTATTTAAAAAAAAAAAAAAAAGGATTGAAACAAATCAGTTTTTTTTAAAATACACACATGGTTGACAGTTTCTTTTGTACGTTAAAAGTAACCATTCAAATGCGGATCTGTTAAACTGACTGCAAGAACGCAGTGTAAACCCACCTGTAAGCATTACATCACATTACATCACGTTAGTCTAGTGGGTGTGGTTATGAACAGGGTAATTTCTAACTATTTTCGATAAAATACAACTTTGTAAACCATTAGGCACAGGACCCTGAAGAATCTCCTACCCTCAACGCAGAAAGTAATTCAAAACTTCCAGCAGTGATTTCTCACTTTTTTTTTTACTTGCTTTACAGTTTTAGATATCTTTAATCTTTGTTTTGTTCTCATTTTAGGTGATATTTTGCCGCCTTTAACGCCAGTTCTAGGTTTCAATAGACTTTTTGTCTAAAGTTACGATAGTTTCAAGTTAAATTCGTCTTCCAGGATTGAATTAATCTTGTAAATTACAGGACAGCTGTAGTGATACAAGTTAGGTTAATAATTGAGGTATAGTGCCCTCTAGTGGCCACAGAGGTAAAGAAGTATACAGGTTTACAGATCTGCCCCATTACACTGCCGTAATCTGTGGAGGAAACTGTCAGTCAGTGCTATATTCCTTCATGGTGTCACCACTAGGGTAATAAAACATTACATAATGCCCACTGATATCCACATATAAAGATGTGTAGTACAATCCAGGGATCCCCTTCTATCAACTCAGAATCTGAAAGTGTAACTGAAATTTGTTATTGTAACTCAAACAACTCCTTTAACTCAAAGGGAATATATCCTATAAATATTAACCACTAATCTCCATTGTATGTGACAGGCGAGACGCTGCAGTATTATAAACCTAGACAAGTGACTGCACGCACCGTCATCCTGCACGCTTAGATCCTAAAGCTTTGATTCTAATCCCTTCTTTATTTTAGTTAAAAAAAAAAAACATGCATGCTGGGACCTGAACTAACACACCACACGCTTGGTGAACAAAAGAACAAAAAATATATATGTGTTTTCCAATAACACCCTATATGTGATGGCTGTCACTGTATGGCATCTGTCGGAGGCATCTGATTAATGTACAGTGTGTGTTTTGGTTTATACTGGAAATGGATGCCATCAATATAATGTGTACAGAGACTAAAGACCTGCGGGGCAATTGGGCTCCAATCTGATAGATTGGCACTTGCTTACCGAGCCTTTTACTTGGCTCGATAATCGTGCAGGTAGATGTCCATGCAGCCCTTGCTTTAAAGGGGTACCCTAGCGTCTATATATAGAAAATTATAAAGATGTTATGCTCACTTCTCTACGCTCTCCCAGAGTCCTCCTGCCATGTCACTGGGTCCCACATTGTCTGCAGCCTCCTTGTCTGCAGAGGTGGCAGCTGCGGTCAGCAGGGGACTCAGAGACATGGCAGAAGGACACAAGAGGAGCGTGGAGAGGTGAGCATAACATCTTTATAATTTTCTATATATAGATGCTAGGGTACCCCTTTAATCAGCTGTTGGCAGCACATCAGCTATTACAACAGCGGCCGATGATTTTTAACCGTGTTAAAAGGCAACAATCAGCGATCAAGCGAATGATTGCTCGCTCCTCGGCTGATCGCTGTCTTTATTACACAGGGTGATATGTACCTGATTCGGCAAATATTCGCTGTGTAATAGCGACTTAAGAAAAAAAGTCAGCTACATTATTATATCTTGAGCCGGATAATAAATAACACATCTTATACTTGCCAACATTGATTGCCCATCCTCTTTCAATTGCCAGTTTTCCAGCCTAAAAGAGAAGTAGATAAATCCAGTACCTGTAGGTCTATGTGCTTGAGCATTGTGCTGGCGGCTGATCCTACTCTCCTACTCTATGAGCTTAGCTGGTGGTGTTCCACTATGGCCGCCTGCTGCAGGAAACAAAGGTCGTATATACTGACTTATGATACAGCAAGTGCTCTGTCCTTCTTGGTACGCCATCACTAAATAACAGGTAACATGTATTATTACGGTTCAACAGGAACAGGCTTTAGCAGTCTGGTTTGCAGTACAATCTATCGAGTTTCTTTTTACATGTGGACAAATTGCCTACAGGTTTGTCTTCAAACCAATGGGAGTAAATCTTTTCTACAGATGCTGATATATACTGTAGTTAACATTGCCATTTATATCGGTAGACTTCTTTCTTACGGCTACTGACACCCCAAATGAAAGTAAAACAAGTGTCATAAAAGGAAGTAAAGTCAGATGTGTACAACATACATATCTGTAAAGGAGAACAATATGTGTAGTTTTAAGTGAAGTAACTTATTTCCCTGTACCATTTTTCTCCCCCATGCATCAAATCCCATCCTGGTTTCCTCCGTGAATTGTGTCCCCACTGTTGCCATGTTTACACACTTTTCCACAGTTCCTCTCCCTTGCAGGCTCAGTGGAGACTTCCAGTATTTTCTGGAGATGGCATTTGAACTGAGCATGCCTGGTCCAATTTAGTTGGTTGTAACCAAGGGCAGAAAGTCCCAGAAATATGGTGTGACCACTTTAGAATGCAGGGGATGTGTTTGAGACGCATGCAAAAGGGGACACAGCCCGATTTAAATTTCTACCAACTTATCACCATCTTGAATTGACAGTTTTCCTACTGACCAATATGTCCCCCATCTTGACAGGAGCCATTTTCACAAGAAAATCAATAGTATATGCCCCCCTGTCAGTGATTTCAGTGTTAAGGCTGATCAGGACAAGTTCTTTTTAGGTGAGCAGGGGTCAAAGGGGTACTAACTATCATTAAGGAGAGTTTGTCATAGAGACATATGGAGACTTACAGACCATTACTGTTCCATTGAGAATTCTGGGAAGAAAGGAAATGCAAAATAGCTCTCACACCTCTTGAGCAAAGAGATGTCCCTTCAAGTCAAGTCTCACTCAATCTAGGAGTCTTAAAACATTGACTGGGGATTTTATGTCAAGCCAAAGAATCTCTCCAAAAGGAAAGATTTCCCATCTGCAGACAGCTGTTTCGGGGTTGTTGCCCCTCTTCAGTTCGGAGCAATGTGTGTTGGCTGGCCATTGAGAGGCCTACCGAGGTGGGTCAAAAAGCATTTGATATGTTATATGGGGCGGTTGCAAATTTGGTTGGCATGGCTGTAGCAGTCCCTACTTTACAGACATTACTATGCAATAGTATTATATTATGTTATATTTAATATATATTATATTATGTCTTATTGTGAACAGTTGGTGTCACAGTGTGGACAGTGCCATGTTGATATTATTATGTTAGTGACACTTCTATATGTACAGTGCACTGCACCAATATGTAGATATTATGTGGTCCTAGTGTAGGAATTGTAGAGGTCAATTTGGAATAATATGGGAGTGCATCAGTCATTAAGAAGAAGATTGTACCTCAGCAGCCCAGTCATTTTACCTTATTTACTATCAGGTTATATGATAAATTTGCTATAGTCCTTGTTCACCTACCATTATGGTGCCTCCTGTCTGCGTCCTCAGTGGTTTCAGTACTCTCCTTTGAACTAGGAAGTTGGGAAGCAGGAACAATGGTGGGATCTCTGTTATGGTGGCAACTACAAAGGACCACTGTAAGAATGTTTCAGAGAGGGGATGATTCAGGACATATTATAAAGATAGCCTATAACAAGAGACAATTATTGGCTGAAAAGGCCGATAACTGTTCTGTGTAATGTACCGCCGAACAAGCACATCTGTGAGCGACAACCTAGGAGATGTGCTGCGGCCAATGAATAATAGAAGTAGAGGGCCACAAAACAATCCACAGGTCAGGTTGCATAAAGTAGTTCAATGTTTTCTTTCCCTTACAGTAAACCCCAAAATCACTATATAAGCTTTTGGGTTTTGGGTACTTTGTAATACAAAAAATAAAAGAATGATAAAAATAAATGGCAATCATGGGCACGATATCCATTAAAGTTAGACTACCTTTAATTTACTCAGGTAGCGTCTAGTATGTACAACCAGGAGATCATCTTCTGTTGCTTCCTTAGCAGCCACAATAGTGTCATCTGCGAGTAACTTCTCATCTGAAAGGGAAAATGGAACATTCTGTATTGACTAGGAACACTGTGCACTGTGGTGCCCTACAGAGGCGCCATAGAGTGCTAGGTACTGGAATATGGCAGTACAGACCAGATTCATATTAATAGTGGGAATGCTGTCTATCACTGAGTAGGACAGCCCTCTGGACTCCAAAGAAGCAGTGATTGAAATGTACAGATTACACATTATCTTTCAAGGAGTGAAGCTGTATGTCCTGCAGGAAGTGGAATTATTTTCAGTGTGGAGAGCAGGAGAGGTTTGGGATTTGCTGCTGCTCTGGACAGTTCCTGACATGGACAGAGGTGGCAGCAGAGAGTACTGGAAAGAATACAGTACTTCCTGCAGGACATACAGCAGCTGATAAATACTGGAAGACTGTAGATTTTTAATGAAAGTAAATTATAAATCTCTGGCACCCGTTGATTTGAAAGATTTTTTTTTCTTGCTGGAGTAGCCCTTTAATTTTTGTCACACATTTATAGTATACATCACTCTTTACACTTCTCCTGCCTTACACTATGCTGCTGGCAGATCAGACTCCATTTTTATAATAAAGGATTCCCTTCAAAATGTTGATCTAATGTGAACAAAACGTGTTTTCTTTTCTTTTCTGTTTATTTTTCTTAAAATAAATAATAATAAAAAATTACCTTTAAGGAAGTTAATAATTTTCCCCCATTTGCCAGAGTCAAACGGATGAAGCTTCTCTAGTCCAATAAAGGTGATGTTATAATTAGTGGAGTACACAATCGGCCAGCGACCTGCAGGGATGTCTTGATACAGCTTAGTTTCATGAGGCCTGGTAAAGATATACAGACATCTCATAATCACCCAAGGAGAATTCACTAAGACTGATCTTTCACAACCTTCCATTAAAGGGGTTTTCTCATCTCAACTAGAGATGAGTGAACCTGGAGCATGCTCGAGTCCATCTGAACCTGAACTTTCGGCATTTGATTAGCGGCGGCTGCTGAAGTTGGATAAAGCCCTAAGGCTATGTGGAAATCATGGATATAGTCATTGGCTCTATCCATGTTTTCCAGACAACCTTAGAGCTTTATCCAAGTTCAGCAGCCGCCGCTAATCAAATGCCGAACGTTCGGGTTCAGATCGACTCAAACCCGAACCCGGTTCGCTCATCTCTAATCTCAACCAATACAGTTATACTTGTAGGACTCGTGAAGCTTAATATTTTTGCAGATCCATTGCCTCCTTCTCCTCATATGCTGTTTTTCCCTTCCATTGTTGACAGTTTGTTGCCTAAGTCACCGACCACCACTCTGCTTTAACCCCTTAAGGACCGGGCCATATGTCACTTTTGCGTTTTTGTTTTTTCCTCCTCGCCTTCTAAGACCCATAACTCTTCTTTTTCCCACCTACAGGGCCATGTGGGGGCTTGTTTTTTTAAGAAACAGGTGCACTTTGTAATGTCATCTTTCAATCTGCCATAAAATGAAGACAGAACCCCCAAAATATCATTTATGGAGTTAATTGGGGTCAAAAAATGTGACTCCGCAAATTTTTTTGGGGGTTCCATGTTAACGTAATGCACTTTACAGTAAAACTGAGATTTTTTTCTTTATTCTATAGGTCGGTCTGAACCCAGCGATTTGCATGTTTACGAGGTTTTCTAACGTTTTACTATTTTTATTAGCAGTAAAACTTTTTTTTTTGCAAATAGATATATTTAAAATGTCCTATTGTGACTCTTACAGCGCTTGTATTTTTTTACCTACGGGGGTCGTATGTGGTGTCATTTTTTGCGCCATGATCTCTCGTTTTTATTAGTTACATTTTTTTCTAGATCAGACATATTGATCACTTTTAAAAAAAAAAATGTATACAAAAAAAACGTAATTTAAAAAAAGCAATCTCTGCGTTTTTGTTTTTTTTTTTACAGCTTTTTGTTCACGCCATTTACCATGCAGGAATAGTACTGTTTTATTTTAATAGATCGTACGATTACACATATTACGGTATATTATATGTTAATTAACTTTATTATTTTTATGTGTTTTATGTATAAAATGAGTACTTTACACTTGATAAGTTACTTAATACTTTATAGTCCAGATCTGTACTAAGAGTAGAGTGATACAGTTGTGCTGACTGAGTTGCGTGCTGAGAGGATCCAAAGAGTAGAGAGGAGGATTTTGAGAGAGTCCCAACTCAAGTAGTACTGTGCTCTGCCAGAACTTCAGAGGTAGAAATAGAAGAATACTTGAGAATAGATCAGAATACTTGTGCCTATGTTTTGACTCTTTGGTCTTTGTACCACCTATTGCCCACTAGTGCCGAGTGACCTGTCCTAGAGGGTGACACAAGCTTTAGACCTTGTTACCTGGGATGAGCGGTATGCTAAGGGTTCCCTGCTTACACCCGCGCTGCGAGATAGAGTTCATAGGCTTCTAGCAACTTTGCTCTATCTGGATCAATTCCTTACTTCTTCATGGATACTGTCCTGCACTGTGTTCCTCTGGTCCTCGATGTGGGTTAGGGTGATCCGTCACTTGTCCTCTCTAATGGAAGCTTAACACTGTTGTGAGATTGCTTGAGAAGGAACTGTGTCTAGCTGCATGTGCTGTCCATCTAAACCACAAGTTAGACTGGGGACCTGGTAGGAGCCAGGGCCCAACTGGACTGCTGTAGAGAGCATTCTAGCCTACATCCTTCTTCTACAGAATCCAAAGACAAAAGACCCTACACTTCCTCTACCCATGTGAATTCCTTTCTACAGCGCATGTGGGTGGGTGAGGAGTGCGTATGATAAAGTAAAGAGAGAGATGATAGGAGAGAAGAAAATAGAACTCTCATTGGTGTACAGACCCATGTGGTACATAAACAAACAATAATCCTTTGGGTACTACAGCTGTGCAACATCTAGATACACATAGTTATAACAGCGACATCTTGTGGCAAAACTCTGGTACTACTACATCACCACTCACTCTTAAAAGTACAGGCTTTTACAAAGGGTGTAACCAATAGTAACACCCGTGGTGGGACACCACACTTTTGATATTTATTTATTTTTACACTTTTTAGGTCGCCTTAGGGGACTTTTATATTAAAACATTAGATTTCATACATTGATCACTGCTATGCCATAGCATAGCAGGGATCAGTGTTATCTGTGGTCTTTTGTTGCAGACTCTATCAGAAGATCGGACTGCACGGAGGTAAGCAGTAGACCTCCGGCAGCCAGGCAGTGCGATTCGGAACCCCACAGGCATGCTGCGGGGGTCCCTTTCGGTAAATGACAGGAGATGCTCCTGTCACTTACACCTAAATGCAGCAATTGCGGCATTTAAGGGGTTCATGACTGGCAGCCGCCATTGAAGGTGAGTCCTCACCGGCTATGGAGCGCGCTCAGCTCATGAGCCCACTCCAAAGCCTGGGACCCTGGCAGGGCGTACATTTACGCCCTCCTGCGCTAAGGCCCAGGCAGTCGGGGTGTAAATGTACGCCCATGGTCGTTAAGGGGTTAAAAACATGGTCTGGCTGGTGTATATATTACTGTATAATATATAAACTACATATTCATATCTCCGCCAGCCAGACCACTGCTTTTAGAGCAGAGCTGTGGTCAGTAACCTAGACAACAAGCTCTCAACAATGGAGGGAAAGAGCAGCATATCAGGAGAAGGAGACAAGTTTGCTAAATGATTGTATATATAAAAATATTTAAATTGACTAGTCCTACAAGTATAACTATGTTAGCTGAGATGGGAATAAGCCTTTAACTTTTTGCTGTCTGAGCTATAAGCAGCACAACACAAGGATAAGGATAACACTCCATGAAACTGTCTGAGAACAGGGCTTCAAGTCACTCAGGTTCAAATAAATATATATATATATATATATATATATATATATATATGTATTTGTATATATCACAAGGAGATGGTGATGTAAGCTGTAAGGGCTGGTCAGAGGCGATGACATTCAGGGGGCGGGGCTAAAGCTCAGAGATAGAGGTAATCAAAAGCGTTATCAAGGATTTGAAAACACAAACAAAAAAAAACAAACAAACAGCTACTTTCTTGCAAAAACAGTGCCACCCCTGTCCTTAGGTGGTTGTGTGTGGTATTACAATTCAGCTCAATTCACTTCAATGGAACATATCAACATCAGTGGCTTTGTTTTGTTTTCTCCCACACTACCCCTTTAAGTGACTACCTTTAAATTACTTACTGATCAGCTGTTGTATGCCCTGGAGGAATATATACTGACAGGAAAGATACGGCTCTCAGAAAACAGGATTAAGGAAATAAAATATTTAAAAAAACAATGCGTCATAAAGATAAAACCTGCCAGTAAGGGGTTAAGGTTCCACCAAACAGTCTTTGCAGTTATTGGGTAAATTCACACAATAGATTTGTTACAGAAGCTTCATCGGAACGCTGCAATCTCGGCAACTCCTAATCAAATAGACAGTCTGCAAAAATCTGCAGCATGTGAATATACCCATAGCCGCCTTCTATACCGGAATGTAAAGCCTCATCTTCCCTTACTGCTGTTATTAGCTATGGCTGCCAGGAGACTATAGTCGCCTCCCTCCTGTCTTGCAGCTTTTCTATACATAATGCTGGGGGGAGGTAGACATTCCCTGTTTCACTTCCTATATATTGCTAGCTGGCCCTATTGCTTGTATTTGCTGACCGGCTTCCTTTCTGTCTATGGAAACAATAAACAGTATAGTAGTAGTAACAACAACAACAACACGGCCTCTGCCTTCCTGTCTGTGTGCAGATCACCCAGCAGCCTTCTGTATACACATCCCAGCAATCTGCCTAGACCAGTCTCTGCACTGGTGGCCCAACTATCTGCACACAACCTTCCTGTGTATACAGATCCCCCCCCAACCTACATACAGCCCCTATTTATACCCAGCAACCCTGCATATATGCTGCCCCTTCCTCCTGCCTATACACTGACGCCTGCTGCCCCCCTCTCTGCTTACTCACATGTTGTTTCCTTCCGTAGGGCTGGGTTACTTCTCCAGCTCGTGACGTCAGGCAGAAGGCAGGGCTATGCACTTGTCACCGTGATGTCACCAGAACCTGCTATACATAAGGGCTGGGATACAACGGACTGTCTGTAGCTACTGATTGATTTTAACTATTGAGTGACAGCTGCGGTGCATCCGATTGGATTTGATTCAGTGTATTGCTTTGGCTACAGCTGTAGGTCAATAGTTAGAAGAATTTATGTTAAAACTTCAAAAAGTCACAATGTAACCCTGACCTTATGGGGCTATGTTCACACATTCTACAAACGGCCGTTCACCATCTACTTACGGCAGGAATTAATGATCATGATCATCGATTCCGGACGTGGATTGTGTTAACGGTGGAATGACTGTTGTTTGTAGAACGTGTGAACATAGCCTAAAGATGGACTACTTCTCCAAAACTACAACGTCCATGATGCCCTAACAGTTAAAGGGGTACTCCAGGCAAAGTGTATTTTTAAATATGTTATTACATAAGGAAAGTTAGACAAATTTCTAATATACACTAATTATGGGAAATGCACATATAGGGCTATTTCCCTCAATTTAGTAGATCAGGCAGGCTCAATTCCTCTAAAAAACCGTGACGTCACATCTCAAGTGTATGTTCCGGCAGGGTCCAGCAGGGGGCGCATGTAGAAGTATGGAATTAGAATAGACATCTATGTAGATGAATGAGTGCCTTCTGCCTTCCTCGCTGTGCTGCCCAGTGCTTGTAATGTCTCCCTCCCTGCCCGGTCCTATTACACCTATCCAGAGTATCAGAGGCTTTCTATGGGAATCCCCATGGAAAACCTCTCCTGCTCTGGACAGTTCCTGTCTCGGCCAGAGATGTCAGCAGAGAACACTGTGTCAGACTGAAAATAAAACAACATTTCCTGCAGGACATACAGTAGCTGATAAGTATGGGAAGACTTGAGATTTTTTTTTATAGAAATAAATTACAAATCTTTATAACTTTCTGACACCAGTTGATGTGAAAGAAGCGTCGGCAGCTGATCATTGCTAGGCTGATTGTTGCCCTTTCAACCTGTTGAAAGACAACAATCAGCCGACATTGTGCTTGTTGGCTGATCGTTGTCTTCTATTACACGAAGTGATTATATCCCCGTAACGGCTGATATCAGCCAAATATGGCTGAAGAGGCACATGCACAAACAACATGGTACGCTTTAAGGTTTGACTGCTTATTCATTGCACATGTGTTATATATCTGGGTATACTGTGTGTATGTATGTATGTGTATATATAGTGGTACCTTGGTTTAAGAGTAACTTGGTGGTTTAAGAGCGTATTGGTTGAGGAGCTCACAGTTTTTCAAAATTTGGTGACTTGGTGTAAAAGCATTGTTTTGGTTTAAGAGCTCCCTGTACTGGGTGGGAGGGCGAGTGGGGGAGGGGCATGGTCTGCATAGCGGGGTCTACAGCCCCAGGAAGTCTCCCTCACCTTCCAAATCATAGTAGATCCACTTCAGGCTGGGGCTTACATCAGGGAACAGGACTGTGGAGGTAATCTCTTCATAGCTGTAACCTCTCTCTCCCCGGACAGGGTGCTGATTGGTCCATGCTGAACACCCCCCCCCCTTCCCCATTGCTGTCATGTGACCACACAGACCTCTGACAGCAGCCCTGCTTCTCTATTCTAGCCTGTTGTACTACACTACTGCATTGTGGGGATCTACAGTTCCATACTGTATCTACAAACTTTCAGATTTCTGCAATTACTATACATTATACACCACATGCGGATTGCTATACTGTACAGTAACTTATAATATCACATATTCATCTGTTTCTGAATGTTTATTTCATTTGTTTTACATGTTATTCAGAATATAAAATCATTATTTTTGGGGCCTGGAACCAATTGTCTGAATTGCAATGGTTTCTTATGGGAAAATTTACTTTGGTTTAAGAGTGATTTGGATTACAAGCACGGTCCCGGAACGAATTATACTTGTAATCCAAGGCACCACTGT
Organism: Dendropsophus ebraccatus; assembly: GCF_027789765.1. Taxonomy (NCBI): domain Eukaryota; kingdom Metazoa; phylum Chordata; class Amphibia; order Anura; family Hylidae; genus Dendropsophus; species Dendropsophus ebraccatus. Next base: position 136,702,817 of record NC_091457.1, on the reverse strand, counting down.
ATATATATATATATATATATATATATATATATATATATATATACACACAAATATAGTATATATAAATACTGTACATATTGTCTGATACCCTGTATGTATACACATGTATGTATATATTGGCTGGTGTGTGTGTATGTATATATTGGCTGCTGCTGTATGTATATCTCTGTGTATACTGTCTGACACTGTATGTATATATTGGCTGCTGTATGTGTGTATGTATATACTGGCTGCTACTGTATGTATATATGTGTGTGTATGTATATATTGGCTGCTGATGTATGTATGTATGTGTGTGTGTGTATGTATATATTGGCTGCTGCTGTATGTATGTGTGTGTGTATGTATATATTGGTTGCTGCTGTATGTATGTGTGTGTATGTATATATTGGCTGCTGATGTATGTATGTATGTATGTGTGTGTGTATGTATATATTGGCTGCTGCTGTATGTGTGTATGTATGTATACATTGGCTGCTGATGTATGTGTGTGTGTATGTATATATTGGCTGCTGCTGTATGTATGTATGTATGTGTGTATGTATATATTGGCTGCTGCTGTATGTATATTTCTGTGTATACTGTCTGACACGATATATATATTGGCTGCTGCTGTATGTGTGTATGTATGTATGTATACATTGGCTGCTGATGTATGTATGTATATATATATTGGCTGCTGCTGTATGTATGTATGTATGTATGTATGTGTGTGTGTGTATGTATATATTGGCTGCTGCTGTATGTATATTTCTGTGTATACTGTCTGACACGAGATATATATATATATATATATATATATAGATATAGGCTGCTGCTGAATGAATGAGGATGAGCGCTGCCGGGGTCCCCTCCATCCAGCCTGAGGCGTGCAGCGCACATGTTATGTCGTGTGGAGCCGCACGCCGCCCTCCCTCTCTTTACGGCTCTTTCTCCCAGATAGCGGTGCGGGCAGGAGGAGGCGGAGGTGATGAAACACATGGCGGGAGCTGATAACCGGCCGGCCTCCCGGGCACGCTGCGGGCTCTAGACGCTGCCGGATAGTGACGCTGCGGACAAGCCCCGGGACGTTGCAGCCTGCGGGGGGCGCTGTGTCAGCTCAGGACTGTCAGTACTAAGCGGTGGTTACACCGAGTCCAGCATGGGGCACCGGGAGCTGCGGGCGGCGGGGCTGCTCGTCCTCACTCTCCTGCACGTTACTTTATCGTCCAAACTCAACATCCCCAAAGTGCTGCTGCCCTTCACCCGGGGGACCAGGATCAACTTCACCCTGGAGGTCACAGAGGGCTGCTACAAGTGGTGAGTGCCTGCAGGGGGCGGTGCAGGGGGCAGGGGATGGCACTGTGCTGGGGGGAGCAGGAGATGGCACTGTACTGGGGGGGGGGGGGGGCAGGAGATGGCACTGTACTGGGGGGGGGGGGGGGGCAGGAGATGGCACTGTACTGGGGGGGGGGGGGCAGGAGATGGCACTGTACTGGGGGGGGGGGGGGCAGGAGATGGCACTGTACTGGGGGGGGGGGGGCAGGAGATGGCACTGTGCTGGGGGGGGGGGGGGCAGGAGAGGGCACTGTGCTGGGGGGGGGGGGGGGGGGGCAGGAGATGGCACTGTGCTGGGGGGGGGGCAGGAGATGGCACTGTGCTGGGGGGGGGGCAGGAGATGGCACTGTGCTGGGGGGGGGGGGCAGGAGATGGCACTGGGGGGGGGGGGCAGGAGATGGCACTGTACTGGGGGGGGGGGGCAGGAGATGGCACTGTGCTGGGGGGGGGGGGGGGCAGGAGATGGCACTGTGCTGGGGGGGGGGGGGGGGCAGGAGATGGCACTGTGCTGGGGGGGGGGGCAGGAGATGGCACTGTGCTGGGGGGGGGGCAGGAGATGGCACTGTGCTGGGGGGGGGGGGCAGGAGATGGCACTGGGGGGGGGGGGCAGGAGATGGCACTGGGGGGGGGGGGCAGGAGATGGCACTGGGGGGGGGGGGGCAGGAGATGGCACTGGGGGGGGGGGGCAGGAGATGGCACTGTGGGGGGGGGGGGGCAGGAGATGGCACTGTGCTGGGGGGGGGGGGGGCAGGAGATGGCACTGTGCTGGGGGGGGAGGAGATGGCACTGTGCTGGGGGGGGAGGAGATGGCACTGTGCTGGGGGGGGGGGGGGGCAGGAGATGGCACTGTGCTGGGGGGGGGGGGGGGGGCAGGAGATGGCACTGTGCTGGGGGGGGGGGGGGCAGGAGATGGCACTGTGCTGGGGGGGGGGGGGGGGGCAGGAGATGGCACTGTGCTGGGGGGGGGGGGGGGCAGGAGATGGCACTGTGCTGGGGGGGGGGGGGGCAGGAGATGGCACTGTGCTGGGGGGGGGGGGCAGGAGATGGCACTGTGCTGGGGGGGGGGGGCAGGAGATGGCACTGTGCTGGGGGGGGGGGGCAGGAGATGGCACTGTGCTGGGGGGGGGGGGGGCAGGAGATGGCACTGTGCTGGGGGGGGGGGGGCAGGAGATGGCACTGTGCTGGGGGGGGGGGGCAGGAGATGGCACTGTGCTGGGGGGGGGGCAGGAGATGGCACTGTGCTGGGGGGGGGGGGGGGGCAGGAGATGGCACTGTGCTGGGGGGGGGGGGGGGGGCAGGAGATGGCACTGGGGGGGGGGGGGGCAGGAGATGGCACTGTGCTGGGGGGGGGGGGGGGCAGGAGATGGCACTGGGGGGGGGGGGGGGCAGGAGATGGCACTGTGCTGGGGGGGGGGGGGGGCAGGAGATGGCACTGTGCTGGGGGGGGGGGGGGCAGGAGATGGCACTGTGCTGGGGGGGGGGGGGCAGGAGATGGCACTGTGCTGGGGGGGGGGGGGGCAGGAGATGGCACTGTGCTGGGGGGGGGGGGGGGCAGGAGATGGCACTGTGCTGGGGGGGGGGGGGCAGGAGATGGCACTGTGCTGGGGGGGGGGGGGCAGGAGATGGCACTGTGCTGGGGGGGGGGGGCAGGAGATGGCACTGTGCTGGGGGGGGGGGGCAGGAGATGGCACTGTGCTGGGGGGGGGAGGGGGGCAGGGGATGGCGCTGGGGGGAGGGGGGCAGGGGATGGCGCTGGGGAAATTCCCATCTCACAGGGCAGATCCTTCCTGTTCAAAAAATGTGTAACTTATCATAGTAAAAGTAGCAAAAAAGTATTTGTGGCCGCCGTGTAATGTGGGGGATCGGTATTGTTCTGTGTATTGTGGGGGATCAGTATTGTTCTGTGTATTGTGGGGGATTGGTATTGTTCTGTGTATTGGGGGGATCGGTATTGTTCTGTGTATTGGGGGGATCGGTATTGTTCTGTGTAATGTGGGGGATCGGTATTGTTCTGTGTATTGTGGGGGATCGGTATTGTTTTCTATGTATTGTGGGGAATAGGTATTGTTCTGTGTATTGGGGGGGATCAGTATTGTTCTGTGTATTGGGGGGGAGCAGTATTGTTCTCTACCAGTGTCCTAGTACATTCGGCTGACGTATCACCTATCCTGTCCTGTGGTTTGTGTTGCACTTAGATGAATCTTTGCAGCACCGGTTGTGGTTTTCTGCTCGTTTCATTCTCTGCTGTAAAGTTTTGCAGCGCCCAAAGTCTCCCGAAACTTATATGGCAGAAATGTGGCGTCAGCTTCATGTGCAGTTTATAGGAGACAGAGACCCAAACCACAGGTCATAGGGGGACATGACACGGTTGGATCTTCATGCTCCTTTGAACATTCACCAAACTAGTGATAGGCTGGTGGTCTTACAGTATGATAGATGGGGGGGGGGGGGGGGGGTATATAGTAAGAATTATTACTGTACACATCAGCAGAAAACCAGATGGGCACTGGTATTGGATTTCTCGCCCCTCTGGCTGACACCTGCCCGGCATGTGGTTATCTGCTGACATGTTAGCTGTCAGTGGAGATCTATATACAGTCTGATCACATGGCCAGTGTATATAAACAATCCCATTCCATTCGTCTGCTGTCAGCTGCTCATAGACATCACTTTCCCCGGCTATAGGTGCCGATCCGTGCAGAAGATTACAGTTCTGACCACGTAATACACACAGGTGTCAAACTTGCGGCCCTTAAGGGATTGGTGCCAGAGATTTGTAATGTACTTCTATTAAAAAAATTTCATGTCTTTCAGTACTTATCAGCTGCTGTATGTCCTGCAGGTTGTGGTGTATTCTTTCCAGTCTGACACAGTGCTCTCTGCTGCCTCCTCTGTCCATGGCGGGGATGTGCCCAGAGCCATCTGACTGGTGAACATCTAAGGTTGGGGCATTGTGTCTAGTAAATGAATAACTGCCTGAGGTTACAGGCGGGAAAGTAGATTGTAGATCTGTGACCGTTTACTCATCTAGAGAATAACGCTGGAGCTGGAAGTAGGAGGGGACTGTACTGTGAGCTGCCACTTCCTTCTATGTCGCCTCCAGCTAAGATTCCTATAACTATTATACATAAGAAGCCTACACTTCTCTATGGTCACCTCTGCTCTCATTCACCTGAAGTTTCTTTTGCACCATAGCAAGAACTTTTTATTACTGTGCAGACTGTGTGCTTCATGTTTTCCCTTGCAGGGCCATAACTAATGCTATACACTGCACTAATGCTATATACTGCACTGTTGCTATACACTGCACTAATGCTATACACCACACACACAAACTTTTCATACGTCAGATGTTTTTATCATTGTGCCCCACCTGAGATGACTGGGGAGACGTTGCTGTCTCCTTACTGAGGGTATGTGCACACTATGGAATCTGCACGGATCACGCAGCTCGCCCCCGCTGACCTCTTCACGCATTTCCGCCTGTGCCATAGACCCCATTCTATAGTGGGGCGGATTCCGCTGTCCGTCCGAAGCGGCGGAATTCGCCAGACCATAAAATGGAGTCTATGGTAAGGCCCTATTCACACGCCCGCAATTGCAGACAGAAAATAGGGTTAATGTATTTCAATGGCTTCATTCACACATCCATAGTTGTGTACAGGGCTGTGAAGAAAAGGACAGGCCCTAGTACAGACTAAAAGTCCTTTATGGACACACCAATAGAACCTTATGGCATCTGTAGTATCAGCAAAAAATACAGATGCAATACGGATGGAAATTTGCGGATTGCTGATGAAAAATAGTGGACTTAAATTTGCGGAGTGAAAAATATACTGACGTGTGAATAGACCCTTAGGATAGGTTCACACTACAGAATCTGCCCGGAAAAGTTCATTCAGATTCCGTGACTCATACCCGTTTACGGCGGTGCGCCTATCTGCCCGTGCCATAGACACCTTTCTACGGCCGGGCCTATTCCGCGTTCCGCCGAAGGAACTGACGTGTCTATTTTTTCGGTGGATAGCGGAATAGGCCCAGCCATAGAATGGTGTCTATGGAGCTGGCAGAAAGGTACGCAGCCGTAAGCGGGTACAAGCAATGGAATCCACCGGAACTTCTCCGTGCGGATTCCGTAGTGTGAACCCACCCTATGGCTCTCAGCCCTTGGACTTATATGCTCCTCATGGGTCTCTATGATGTGTCAAAGGTTTTCTGAGAGTATAGTTACACATAAATTTATAGAGATTATACATATATACTATAAAGGGGTTATTATCTATCATTGGAAAAGCACCGCTACATTCTTGCAAAAACAGCGCCACCCTTGTCCCCAGGTCGTGTATGGTATTACAATTCAGCTCCATTCACTTCAATCTAACAGAGCTGTAAAACTACATCCAAACTGAGGATAAGCGAGATGGTGTTTCTGGAAGAAAGTGGACATTAAGAAAAAACTGGACAACCCCTTTAAATTCTATTAGGAGATATTCAGAGTAAAATAGTATATGGTACATGATGTATTTGAATTTTCTGGCAAATTTTTATCCTTTAATATAAATGTGACTTATACTTTCCGTCTTCCCCTTTAAAATCCTATCACTAATACATGACCTCTTTCCGATTTACTACTTTCCTTTTTGGGTCTACCCCCCTTTTCTGCAGTGGAATATCCACAGCGTTTCCACAGATATATCTGCAGCAGCAATGAATTGGGCAGATCTGTGGGTTTTTGGTTAAATTCTAGACAAAAGAATAAATTGTCATTATACATCTTCCATTGCAAAATCCATAACTTCCTCATTGAAGTCAGTGGTAAAAATCTGCAAATAAAATCCATGAGTTATCGGCAGTATAAATTCTCATGCACACATCGGTTTTCATTCCGATTCTTCCGCTTCTGTGTAGGTAAAATCTCGCCCAACTCCCGGCCACTGTTACTGACGCTTTTTTTTTTTTTTAAAGTCTGTATATATGTCGCATGCGTAAAGGCTTGTGCAGTCCTGCAGTTCCTGACCCAGCCATTGGTGGCAGCAGAGGGGCTGTGTCTCCCCTAACTGCTGCCAGTGGTGGAATCATAGTTTTTCAGCAGCTGGAGGGCCACAGGTTATGTACCATATTGCAGTAAATTATACAACATCTTTTTTAACACATCTGATCAGCAGTGATGATCTCTTCCGGTGACTTTGATCTCTGTATAAATAGACTTATCATCCGTTGGTTCATCTCATGGATGAATCCGGTGGAAGTCGAGACTAAATACGTACACAGCTGTGTCCCACATATTTGCATCCTTTTATCCCTTATTCAGATCTATAGTTAAAACTGAATGCAAATGGACCCAGAGGTGATACAGGATCCTATTGTTTGTCTCAATGAAGAACAGCATCAAGACATCCTGATTTTAGTACAGTTGATGTAAATGGCAGCAGGATAGGTGCTCTCTGTTTTACAGACTTTTTTTATTTTTTTTGTTAATGCTGTATTCATGAAAAAACTTTTTGTGCAGAAAATGCTGCTGAGTCTGCTCCCTCTGATGTTCAACTTCTGGTAATTGGAAAGACCAGCAACATAAGCGTGTATCTCCATTATCATCCCTCTGAACTCTTGCCTCCTTGTTATATCTCTATGACATGTCAAAAGTTATCCCGTACGACACTGACACTTATTATTCATTTATTATTTTTTTTTTTAGGTCCTCAACCAGACCTGAAGTTGCCAGTATCGAACATGTAAATGTCGATGACCGTCAGTGTTCACAACGGGCCGTGGTACAAGCACGTGCAACCCATCCTACACGGCTGACCAGTATCATTTTTGCAGAAGACATATGTAAGTGGATTTTTTTCATTCATATTACGTTGTTTCTATTCTGTAGCACTGTCCACATATTATAATCACTTACACCATTCGCAGATTCATAGTATGGATGATTCTGGCGTCTATCTTCAGCAGCCGTCCATATGTCTTCAGTCCAGGCTTTGTTGTCAGAGTACAGTATTGCACAATCCAGTTAGCTGTCTGTCCCCAAAATATCCTGGGAAAATATATAAATAAATATATATATATATATATATATATATATATATAATATATATATGTGTGTGTGTGTGTATATATATATATATATATATATATATATAATATATAGCGCAGTATGATTCATTGGAACTCAATGAGGCATGCTGCATGAAAATTGTAAGTGAGTGTCTGTCTATTTTACCTGCTCCATTTTATAATTTTTTTTTTTTTGGTACTTAGATACCGGGCAGGTGCTCCGATGTGACGCCATTGTTGACATAGTCCATGACATTCAGATTGTATCCACGACAAGAGAGCTTTACCTGGAGGACTCGCCTCTGAAGCTGAAGATACAAGCGTTGGACTCTGAAGGTAGATGATCACATTTTTTGGTTTCCTAAGGGGACTTTTATTTTGTAAAAACTTAGATTCCAACCAATCAAAACTTTTAAAATGTCTCTTATAAAACTTTTCAGAGTGTTCAGACGCCCACTGATCATTAGAACGAGTGGGAAGAGTCGCACAGCTCAGTGCTTTACTCCTCGGTTGCCAGTTGCACTAAAACTGAGACTAGGGCTCAGCTCTAGGGCTGCATCCATCTTCTCCAGTGTTTTGCTAACCCGAACGTACTAGTTTTGCCTATCTATATTCATGTCAAAGGTTTCAATCTTTATGCATTAATTTATACATCACATTTGGTATGTTGCAGGCAACACATTCAGCACTTTAGCTGGCATAGCCTTTGAATGGGCAGTGGTGAAGGATTCTGATGTGGATGGATACTCTGATTCTCATAATACATTGCGGTAAGAGAAGTATAATGTAAACGCACCATAACACTGAGTGCAGGGGCGTAACTAGAAATGGCTGGGCCCCATAGCAAACTTTTAATTGGGCCCCCCCCCCCCTCAACCGACCACAACACAGTCAACACACCCAGCTCTACACAGGGTCTGTACTACATATAAATTACAGTGCAAATATATTTAGTGACTCACAGGGGACGTCTTCTCTGATCGGAGTTCTTCCCTTTTCATCATCTTCTCCATCTGTCCTGGGCCATTATGAGAACTTCTCCGAGCCACGAATCCACAGAATCTGCCAGACAGACATATTAGGCTCCTCACTCTGGCACCATCCTCATCTCTATACACACTGCACATCTGTATTGGCCCCTTTAAGCCCTCTTTCAGTGGGTAGCCCTGGCTCCTTATAGATAGTCCCTTGTTCAGTCTTCCACATAGATGGCCCTGTGTGCATCTACTATAGTAGAGAGCCCCTCTGTGTTTATAGTAGATGACAACCTCTGTGCATCCCCTATACCAGGGGTAGGGAACCTCGGCTCTCCAGCTGTTGCAAAACTACAACTCCCATCATGTGTAGACAGTCAAAGCTAAAGCTGTAGTTTTTAAACAGCTGGAGAGCCAAGTTCCCCATCCCTGCCCTGTAGTATATGGCCCCCTCTGTGTAGTCCCCTTATAGATGACCCCTCTGTTTAGTCCACTAAAATAAATACCCCCCCTCTGTGCATGCCCTATTATATACATCCCGCAGTGTAGTTACCCTTATAGATGCCTCCTCTGTGACGTCCTCCTTATAGATTGCCCCCTGTGTTGTTCCCCTTACAAATGGCCCCCAGTGTTGTCCCTCCCCATATATATAGCCCCCAGTGTTTTGCCTCCCCCATATATATATATACAGCCCCCAGTGCTGTGCCTCCCCCATATATATCCAGCCCCCAGTGCTGTCCCTCCCCCATATATACAGCCCCTAGGGCTGTGCATCCCCCATAATATATATATATATATATATATATATACAGCCCCTAGTGCTGTGCATCCCATATATATATATATATATATATATATATATATATATATATATATATATATATATATATATATATAATACACATATACATGGGATGCACAGCACTAGGGGCTGTGTACATACATATATATATATATATATATATATATATATATATATATATATATATATATATATATATATATATATAATATGGGGGATGCACAGCACTAGGGGCTGTATATATAATATATATATTATTTATATATATATATTATATATACAGCCCCTAGTGCTGTGCATCCCCCATATTATATATATGCAGCCCCTAGTGCTGTGCATCCCCCATATATATACAGCCCCCAGTGTTCCCCTCTGATAAAAATAAAAAAACTCACAACTCACCTAACCACACGATCCCCCGTCGGTCGCAGGCCTCTTCTTCTCTCTTCATCTGCACCCGACAGATCAGCAGCTTCCAGGCGAAGTCCCGGGCAGTGCCACCACTGAGCTCAGTGTGCGCCGCGGCGGCTGGGACTTCCGGTACAGGGTGCGCGTCACTTCCTGTACCGGAAGTCCCAGCCGCGGGCAACACTCTTGTGATCGCAAGCAAATGCTGCTTGCGGTCACAAGAGTGATTGACAGGGCGGGAAGCCTATGGCTTCTCGCGCTGTCAATCAGAACACTGAACACCCGGGAGGCCCGCTCGGCCACCGGGTGTTGTAGGCAGTAAGTTTCGGGGGCCCAGGCCTCAGGCCCCCCGATGCTAGGGGCCCCGTAGCAGCCGCTACGGCGGTAGTTCCGCCCCTGACTGAGTAATTAACAATGATTTTAGGGTCAGATCGTTGCCTGCAATTACACGGAACGATTATCGTTTCAATTTGAGCAATATGACGTTTTTCCGCACGATAATTGTCCCGTGTGATAGGGCCCTTACTCCGGACCTTTAAGTAAATCTGGACCATTGTTTTTTGTATTGTGGTTTTTAACCAATTTTTTAGCATTTATGTCACACTAAGATCAAATTTATTATTGTTAGAATTCTTAAGTTTTTGGAGTCGACCTATGTGCCTCCGGCCTACATATCCGAGATGGAGAAAGTCGCAAAACAGGGTGACACCATTTTGGTGTCTGGAATGAAGACCGGAAGCTCCAAACTCCGAGCAAGAATGTTGGAGCCGGTGTATGAGGCAAGTAAATGGGGCAATTGTGGGACATAGTTTTGGGTGATTTATATAAGGCTTTTAACTTTTATATAAGGATTCTAGTTTATTGCAGCTGTACTTTGTACTGTTGATGTGTATACACTCCATGTATTAAATGCGTTTTTATGTTTGTGTGATATAAACTGTAACTTTCTTTACCATGTTACATTGCAGAATGTGACTCCTGCAGAGGTCCGACTCCTTATTCTGGAAAACATTCTCCTCTATCCGGCATCTGATATTTATCTACTTGTTGGATCCTCTATAAAATATAAAGTGCAGAAAATCAAACAGGGAAAGATCACCGGTAAGCTTTATCTCTTCTGTTCATCAACCTCCTTCAGGCATCTAAAATCTTCTGAGGTATGCTGCTCATTTGTTTAGGTCACCTAGGGTTGCCTCGATGGGATGCGATCATATCTGTCTTCTGTAAACCGTAAGGCTGCATTCACACGTCCTGAGTTCTGTCCGTGAAACTCGGACGTTGAATGCAAACCCTGGTCTGATTTCCGGGACAGCATCATGTATCAACATCATGCTGGCAGCGGGGAAACTCTTTGAACTATCAGATGATCCTTTCTTCAGGCCCAAACTTAAAATCATTGGGTGTCGATCGTGCATCTCTACATGTAATAGCGATGCGTGCCCGGCGGCTGACAATTCTACAGGCAGTGTAAATTACCAATCCACGTTCCAGGGCTCCTCCTGCGGTCTTCTTCCTCCCAGGTCCCGAACGCTGCAGCTTCATATCGGCCCGTCTGAGCTGACATGCCGCTTAGCCAATCACCTGAGCTGACAGGCTGCTTAGCCAATCACCTGAGCTGACAGGCTGCTCAGCCGCCTCCAGTGGAGCGTGGATGGGTAATGTATACTGTTTGGGCCAGGGCTGCAAGGACATCGGTAACAATGTCCGTGCAGCCCTTGCTAAACGATTATCAGGCCGTGTAATAGACCCAGTAAATGAACGCTGATCTAGCAGATCTGTGCATGCTTACAGTATTCATCAAGCCCCCGTCAGCCCGTGTGATAAGACCTTAAGCTGTGTTGGGCTCTCCCTAACAACCACCGACAGATGGCATTGGTGGTGTAAAGTCACCTCGCATGCGGCACAGGGTAATGTGTCTCAAAAGTTATCAACACAGAAAGTTGCAACAACAATGTGAAAACTTCCCTATGATGCAAAGCTATTTGATGTGTTCAATGTGTCTTCCATGGTGCTGAATAAAAAGTTGAAGTTGAACACAAAGCAACTACCTTTTGACTACTACTTTTTGTATTTGGAGTTTTTGTTCACTTTCTAATGCTCTTTATTTTGTGTTGGTTTTTTTTCTCTCCAGATTTAGCCATGCCGTCTGATCAATACACTTTACAGCTACAAAACCACATTCCCACCCCTGAGGGTAACAAGTTTAAACCAGTAGCTAAGCTGGACCAGACCACATCCACCGCCACTGCATTACAGAAGGGTCATACCAACATTGTGCTGCTTCATAAGAATATCCTTGTGTGATGGCTGTCTTTTGGTTTCCATCTGTCATGTGCTCTTAGCTCGTCCTGTATAACTTGTTTCAGTGACGCTACTCTAGCAGCAAGCACAATACCGTATTGTACGGCTGGGAACTGCAAATAGCCTGTGAACTGTGTCACTTTGTCTATCCAGGAGTAGGAGCGTGCAAACCAGATCTTATACAAACAGCTCAGTGTGAGTGCGGGCCGGCCAGCTGTGCGAAAATCCTCTAAGTGTCTGTACAAGTGGATAATAGTCATGGCGTAAGGCCAGCAGCTGCAGACATGTGCTTGTCAGCATTATCCCTCCGGGTAGCCGCAGATCACTTGTACTGGTAACAGAGGCAGGAAAGTAAACCAAAGAATAGAGGGGAAGTGTACCTGGAATTATCGTGGAATATTTTTTACTGACATAGAAAACTTATTATAATATGGGTCGTGTGCAAGTGAATTCTGCAGTCCTGGACCTAGATTCCCCTTGTTCTTTGTTGTCATAGCTAAAAACAGAAAATTAGGGTAGATACAGTTCAGGCTGTTTTATTCCAAGTGCCTGACCCCTTTAGTTTTCTGAAAGATTAGCTTCTAACAATGATCTTAAAGGTGTACTCCAGTAAAATAAAAAAAATCTTTCACGCTAACTGTTGTCAGAAAGGGACGATTTGTAATTTATATTGCATACTTGTACTTTTGCTTATATTACATACTGGTATTCAAAAATCTCCAGTCTTCCAGTACTTATCAGCTGCTCTATGTCCTGAAGAAAGTGGTGTATTCTTTCCAATCTTGTAAAAGCAGGAGAGGTTCTTTTATGGGGGATTTGATACTGTTCTGGACAGTTCCTGACATGGGCAGAGGTGGCTGCCGAGAGCACTGTGTCAGACTGCAAAAAAATACACCACTTCCTGCAGGACATACAGCAGCTGATAAGTGCTGGAGATTTTTAAAAAGAATTAAATTACAAATCTCTGGCACTTTCTGATCCTAGTAGATGTGAATGATTTATTTATTTATTTATTTATTCCACTGGAGTGCCCCTTTAAGTAGTGTTGAGCTGAGAGGCCAAATTGTTCGGGTTCGGCAGCATTCTTCGAACCCGTATGCTCTGCATTTGAATACCGGTAACTGACTAAGTTGGATGCAGCCTTAGGGAGTCCTGGAAATCATGGATATAGCCTATGTCATCTAACTTCTCTACGAGGAGTTAAATGCCGCATATTTGGGTTCTGAGAACGCTGCCTGAACAGTATAGCGCCTCTGCTGAATGCTTATCCTAAATCCTTTTACTGGGGCTGAGATAGTTGCCTGTTTGCAGCGACCGAGTCAGATAACTCTCAGTAAACACACAAATGAGTAGTCATATATTGCGATCATCATTTCCATTATCAGCAGTGCATTCTGTTTACAAGGGAAGATCTGCGGCCGACCAGTTAATTTTTACTTCTGCATAAATTCTTTTGTGATTTCAATCTTGCTCATTTATTGGCCAATCCTTGAATATTAGCTGACCAAGAGTCCATAGGAATGCCCCATGCCATAGGCTGTATCCATGTTTTGCAGGACTCCCTAGGGCTGCATCCAGCTTCTTCAGCCACCGGTGGTCAAATTATGAATGATCGGACGTGAGCTGCGCTCATCTCTAGTGTCCACTTTGTGTCCGTCGCTGGTGGACACAAATGGTCAAGAGCTCAACGCCACTACTGAATCCAGTTGTACATGAGTGATCCCTGCTATTGGACGATCTGGGCACTAGTGGCACCTTCTTTGACTGGCACCAAGAAATGTTGTGTTCAAGCGCGGGAACCCCTTCAAAAACTTTTTCTTTCAAACATGTTTTTCTTTAACAATCTCCTACATATCCGTATGCAGGGTGTGTCTAGGCTGCCCAATGGTACCATCTACGTGGTTGAACCCGGATATTTAGGTAACTACCGTACATTTTTCCTCTGTATTAACTTGCGCGGTTGTCAACAATCTAAAAGGGCAGACTAGATGGAGCAAGTGGTCTTTTCGTCTATGTTTGTATAATTGAATGACAATACAAGTGGCTTCATTTGTATTTGTAAAGTAAAAAGGATTTTAGTGATTCTGGGACTTAAAGTTATATGTTCAGGACGGGCACAGAGAGGAATTCTTAAGTAGCCGCTCTTAAAGGGGGCCAATAGAAAATAAGTAAATTAACGTACGTGTTTTTTTTAATAGGTTTCACTGTTTACCCTGGAGATCGGTGGGTTCTTGAAACTGGAAAATATTATGAAATAACCATTGATGTGTATGACAAGTCTAGTAACAAGGTCTACTTATCAGATGTAAGTGTGAGGGTTTTATCTTGTGTGCTCTTATAAAGGGGGAAAAAATGCTTAGAGAAGGCGTAGGGAACCTTGGCTCTCCAGCTGTTGCAAAACTAAAACTCCTATCATGCCTGGATAGCTAAAGCTTTGGCTGTCCAGCCATGATGGGAGTTGTAGTTTTGCAACAGCTGGAGGGCCAAGGTTCCCTACCCTTGGCATAGAGTAAAATTTAGGACTGATCATAGATTGAAGCGGAGGGGAAATATGACTCTCACCTAGAGATATACCGGGCGCAGGTTGTTTTTATTTTAATTATCATTCAAGCTTGTTTTATTGTTGGTTTCAGAACATACGTATTGAAGCACACATACCTAAAGAATATTTTGATGTTCTGGAGTCCTCCCTGAATGGTTCTTACCATCGTGTGAAGGCCTTGAAGAGTGGTCAAACGGTTATTGACGCCGCTCTGACATGTATGGTGGACGAAGTACGTAGCATTTACAGTTATCTTTCTTTTACTTTCCATATTTCTCTCTCTAGTCTAGACAAAACCTACTTTGAGGCCCTATCCACACGTCTGCAATTTTCTCTGCAATTGCGGATCCGCAATTACTGACAGAAAAAGGGTCTATGTATTTTAATGGCCCTATTCATACATCAGTAGTTGTGTACAGGGCCCTGATCTGTGCCGCAAAAAAGGACAGGTCCTAGTCCGGCCTGAAATTCTTCCACGGACCCAACAATAAAAGTATGGGATCCGTATTTTTGCGGATGCGATCTGCAAATAGTGATTCGTTTATTATTCTTAAGTACACTCACATTTGTGCGGAATCGGCAAAAGTTATGGATGCAATACGGATGTAATATTGCGGGATGAAAAATTGTAAAAAAAGGACAGGCCCTAGTGCAGACTGAAAGTCCTTCACAGACATACCAATAGAACCTTATGGGATCTGTATTATTAAGCACCATTTTTTTGCGGATCAGCAAAAAATACAGATGCAATATGGATGGAAATTTGCGGATTGTTAATGAAAAATAGCTGACTTAAATTTGTGGAGTGAGAAATATACTGATGTGTGAATAGACCCTAAGAGAATGTTTAAATGTGGGTTTTACACTGCCAATTGTAACAATTTTCAATAGATTGAATCAATAGTAAAGTCATTTATGTGAATATTCAGCATTACAAAGATATGGCTGCTTTCTTCTAGAAACAGCGCCAGTCTTTTGTCCTCAGTTTGTGTGATATTGCAGCTCTCCTCCATTGAGGTGAATGAAGCTGAACTGTAATATCACACTTAACCTGAGACAATGAGTAAACATTTAGCTTTGCCATGTCTCTGCAATACTTTACACATCTCTTCTCTTTCAGGATGGCGGTGTTCATGTGTTGTCAAATCCAGTGAGGAATCAGCAGGAGGTGGAGATCTACACCCCAATTTCTCTATCACCCAAAATCCTAACTTTCCCCTGGCAGCCAAAACCTGGAGCCTACCAGTATACCATTAAGGTAAATCAGTGTGATGTGTGGATGATGTCTGAATATTTCAATGGATGGATTCTACCAAAATAATGTCATGTATTTGAAATGAACTATTACATGTATTACTATTAGTGTATGCCTATGAAAATGCATTGATTGATGAAGTCTTTTATTGCCCATGTCAAGGTACAAGGTGGAAGCGGCAACTTCACATGGTCGTCATCTAATAACGCTGTGGCCACTGTGACTGTCAAAGGGCTGATGACTACGGGAGATGACATTGGTGTCAGTGTCATACGGGCTCGGGATGTTCAAAATCTTCTACATTATGGAGAAATGAAGGTAATAAAAAATCTGGTTACTAACAATGGGATTAATGCTACTTTTAAAGGGGTTGTCACCCATATGTGATGATCACTGTTTGCTACCAGCCCTCTTGTTTTAGAAGGTATACCTCTAAGATGACAGAGAGCTGGAAGTAGAATGCTGGGGATGGAAAGGTTGTACCTTCTCTGCTTCCCAGATAATCCCTTTAACCCCTATTTGATCTTTGCAAAGTAAGAATTTTATGAACAACATATGTCCCCCTGAAGTTAAATGCTGTCCCTAGGGGTTCTTTTACAAGGCCCATTAAGCCGTGTGTGGACACAAATGAGCACCAATCAGTGAGATCAGGTAATCCGTACAGCCGCATGTGATAAGATGGGAATACTCCTTTAACTGAGCTTTCCTGCCATAAATGTTGAATTAACTCCTTTTAAAGGGGTTATCCATGGAGCAGAAAAGTTTCTGCCCATCTGCTCCACTTCCTCTCTCTGAGAAGAGACTGAGGGACGGATGCATTTTGCAAGCATTGCATGCAGGGGATATTCAGTAGCTGCACAATGTTACGGTAATGGTCACGGTTGGGATGCTTAAAAGGTACTTGTCCTTTTGTTTTGTTTTTTTGTTGTTGTTGTGGTTTTTTTTTTTGCAAAAATCAATAGTACAGGTGATTTTAAGAAACTTTGTAATTAGGTTTATTAGCCGAAAAATGCATTTTTATCATGAGAAAGCAGTTTGAAGCTCTTCTTCCTGTATTCATTGTTCTCTATGGAGAGGGGAGGGGTGGAGGGAGATGAGGCACCATAACAGGACAACAAAGAGTTAATTTACAGCTACATCACCGGTCTATCTCCTCTTAAGTCAGCACTGTTCTCTCTGACCTCTGAATAGAGGCTTTCACATAGCTCCTGCTGTGTAATTCTTTGTTCTTTGCTGCCACTAATGTCCCTCCTTCCTCCTCCCCCCTCCCCTCTCCATAGAACAGTTAGGGGCATGTCTGACGCAACAATACATAATTTCCTGATAATGAGCAGTGAATGGAAAAGTGGAGGGCAGGGGAAAGTCTTTTTGAATGCGTATAATGACATATTTGCCTAATAAACCCAATTACACAGTTTCTTAAAATCGCCGAAACAGGGATCTGCAATGCCTTTTCGCTGTATCTGTATTTCATGATTATTCCTGTGACCAATATATATATGCTCTCTGTTGGATAACATAATATTTCCTAATATAATCTAACTAGGTGTTTGTCATTGAACCCACCGGCATGGAGTTCATACCTTGCCCAGTTGAGGCCAGGCTGGGGAAGCCTCTGGAGCTGCCTCTCAGGATCTTTGGCCTCCTTAGTGGTGACAATGAGGTGGTGACACTGAGTGATTGTTCACACTTTGATTTGGCTGTAGAAATGGAGACGCCTGGTATATTCAAGATCCTGCCAGGTATGTAAATGCAAGTAATATAAATTGATTGTGTTACTATGTGTCTATTATTCTTTTCCATCTGGTTAGAGACTTGTCAAACCTTTTCATATCACGTGTAAACAAGCCATAATTCTCCAACCAAGGGAAAGTATTCCCATCTGCAGTAGTATGCCCTATTTGCTGGATAAGGAACTGCAGTAACCTGGGGCTGCTAGGTGTTGGAATGACCAGTGGGTTAGGTGTTGCGTGTACCAACTAGGCACTTGTCACATACTCCAGTTCTTAAACAA
Source organism: Dendropsophus ebraccatus (assembly GCF_027789765.1). Classification (NCBI taxonomy): domain Eukaryota; kingdom Metazoa; phylum Chordata; class Amphibia; order Anura; family Hylidae; genus Dendropsophus; species Dendropsophus ebraccatus. The sequence continues at coordinate 136,685,147 of NC_091457.1, read as the reverse complement.
GCTGAACAGTTGACTGAGAACTTTAGTGCTATACAAAAAGTATAACTTTGCAAAAAGGGAAATAAGTGTATATTTCTCCTTGTGGACAACACAGAGTACTTAAGTTGGGTATTGAGGTATGTAAGTGTCTGTATTGGAACTTACTTAAGGCCCTATTCCACGGAACGATTATCGTTCGTATTCGGCCGATATCGGCTGCTACGGACGATAATCGTCCCGTGGAATAGAGTGCAACGATCAGCCGACATCGTTCATGTCGGCTGATCGTTGCAGTCGCTTGTTTTTCAACATGTTGAAAAACAAGCGACTGATATAGCAGCGATCTGCTGCCGTCGCTCCGTTGACAGGAGCGTCGGCAGCAGATGCTGCTATATCCTATGGGCTGCCCGGACGATCTAGCGATCCCCCGGGCAGCCCCCCCCCGCAACTCCCCGCCGACCCTCCCGCACTCACCCGCTCGCTGCAGCCGCGCTGAATAGCGGCGGCAGCAGCGAGCGGGAAACGAGGAGCAAACGAGCGCTGAGAGCGCTCGTTTGCTCCTCTGACGACCAGTGGAATAGGGGCATTAGGTCAGGATTAGTCTTGGTTAGGCTTGACTTTTGAGAAGGCTAGGGGGCCTTGCCTAACTAGTTGCAGAACTCTGTCAGGGTGACTTGGGTTTGTAGAGCTCTTGATAGAAGTAAAGGAGATTAAAAGTGTTACCGCCTCCTGCCACAAGCACGAGCCCTGGGCTTGCACAATCTGGTATAGCTAGCTACTCAAGGTTCCCCAAGATGGCTAAGCGAGGATCAACAGAGTACTTCGGCTTTATCTGCACTTTGCTCTGCTGCAGATAAACCTTTTTCTTGAAACCTCTTTACTTGAACACATAGAAGGATAGTTACCCCAGACATAGGCAAGATATCCTCATGTGGTAGTTTACGCCACTTTTAGGCTTTAGCACTGCATAATACCTGTATCTGTCATAGAATTTTAGCTATATACTCTCTCTGACACAAAACTAACGTTGGACTAAATTCCCACTTAAGGACCTCAGGGTGGGAGCTTTATAGTAGAGGAGGGGACTTAGCTCCCATTGGTGGGGAGGTTTCTGGAAAAGACGTAAACCTGAGTGTGTGATAGGCTTTGTGGTACCCAGCTTAAGGATTGGTCTCTAATTGTGTCTTCTATACATGCTATGAATGTGTATTATGCCGATCCCAATAATAATCTGCTTATTTATCTATATTTTTACACTTTGATTGCTAGGAAGACTTAAGCCTGGCGCCGACTATTGTAGCGGTATTAGAGTTCAAGCTGAAACACCAGGATACACCAGCATATTTGTCAGCTACACACATGGCCATGTACATCTAAGAGCTAAAATCATTGTGGCTGCCTATCTACCCCTGAAGGTAAACAGGATTCCTATGTGTGTAAAGTACAAATGATATTTTCCATTTGCATTCCCTTTATAGTCATCATGTCAACCATTGGCATATATCTGAGTAATGGAGGATTGGGCCCCTGGTTTAAAAAAAAAAAAAAAAAAAAAAATTTTCCCCAAAGTTTATGTCCTAGAACCCAAAACTGTTTCTCAGCAGAAATGTTGTGGTTTTTGGCATAGAATGCATAATATTAAATCTGTTGTGTGAATGGGGCTATACTCTCCATGTATGCAAAAGACCATTTACATTGAATAGTTAATTGAATGTATTTTTCTTCTGTTCTTAGACTATTGATCCACCATCAGTAGCGCTGGTTACATTGGGTTCCTCAAAAGACATGCTATTTGAAGGGGGCCCCAAGCCTTGGGTCCTAGAACCCCTGAAATTCTTCAGGAATGTATCGGCGGAGGATAAGCAGAGCGCCAGTCTGTCTCTGCTGGATACACCACTATCTCATAACCATTTCCAGCACTGGGTTAGAGCTGTGTGCAGAGACCTTGGTGAACAGGTAATCGCGATGGACTTTGCTGTATTTGAACTGTGAACACTCAAGTCCAGGTACCAATGCCGAACCCAAGGGCTGAGAGTTGTCACATTTGTAAATTTGTATAAATAATCCATTGATTACCATAGTTAAAGGGGCACTACAGCAAAAAAAAAATTCTTTCCAATCAACTGGTGTCAGAAAGTTGTATTCATTTGTAATTTACTTCTATACAAAAATCTCGTTTTCCAGTACTTCCAGCTGTTGTATGTTCTGTAGGAAGTAGTGTATAGTCTCCAGTCTGATACAGTGTTCTCTTCTGCCACCTCTGTCTGTGTCAGGAACTCTCCAAAGCACTGTCCATAGAAAACCTCTCCTGCTCTGGACAGTTCCTGTCTTAGAGGTGGCAGCAGAGAACACAGTGCCAGACTGCAAATACTGGAATACATCACTTCCTGCAGGACATACAGCAGCTGATAAGTTCAGGAAGACCTGAGGTTTTTAAGTAGAAGTAAACTACAAATCTATATAACTATTTGACACCAGTTGATTTAAAGGAAAAAAATGAATAAATAAAAATATGCAATCATTTTTCCTCTGACATTTGTGGGAAAATAATGGGCATACCGATATAAGTCTGTCCTAAGGTCTATATGGAAGCATTGCACATATGCTGGGCATGTGCTCTAGTCATTTATAGTGTTAAAGGAGTTATCCAGTTAAAATCTTTTTCTTTCAAATCAACTGATATCAGAAAGTTATATAGATTTGTAATTTACTTCTATTAAAAAGCTCAGGTTTTCCCATATTTATTAGCTACTAAATTTCATGCAGGAAATGTTTTTTCTCGGGCGTCTTATTGGGGGACACAGACACCATGGGTATAGGCTGCTGTCACTAGGAGGCTGACACTAAGAAAAAATAAAGCAAGTCGGCCCCTCCCAGCAGGCTATACCCGCCCACTGGCACTGAGCTAATCCAGTTTAGCTTAGTGTCACTAGGAGGCAGATGCAGGTCTGGTTGCTCCAGATAATCTCTGCTTTTTTTCCTTTTACTAACCCCTTTTTTCCCCTTACAGGTTGGGCACGGTGAGTGATCTAGACTCACCCTGATCCCACTTTCCACGTGACCAGGGAACAGACCCTAAATATAGAGGCACTGTCTACCCTAGGTCACCTACGGCCGGACCCAGGACACAGACCTGCCCAGCTGTCTGTCTCCTTTTTGCGGACCTTGCTCCGCCAGCCCCTGCACACTCAGCCTCCCAGAGTTGAGCGTTCAGCGTGGCACAGTGCCGGCAGAAGACCAGAAGACGTCGGATGGTGAGTTATCCTTCTGGCCCTCTTCCCGGATAAGCTCCCTGTACCCCCGGGTTCCCGACTTGCCCGGGCGTTCTGCGCGTCCCCTCCGCTCCCCCCGTGTGCACTCGGCCCCGGCGCACGGCCGCCTCTCTCGGCCCCGGCGCGCGCCCGCCTCTCTCGGCCCGCGCCCGACTCTTTCGCCGGCTGTAGCGCGCAGGGCCTGTCTCCCCCGGCTGCTCCTCCACTCCGGGCCTGGTGTCGGAGGATACCGCGATCGGCAGTGTCCAAGGCTCTCCCTGGCAGCGTACTCTACACTCCGGTCCCGGGCGCCATTCTGGTTCAGGCTCCTGCTCTGCAGGCTCTGGGTCGGCTCCAGGATACCAGGCTTCCGGTCCGCACGCCATTACTGTGTCCTGCTCTGCAGTTGTTCTGCTGGTCTTCCTGCCGAGTGCCTGCTCCTGCATCATCTTCTCCAGGACGCTTCTGATTCTCCCGGGTAAGCTCTCTGGGATTCTTTACCTCATTTTACTGTCTTTCTTGCTGCCAGCTCACTGGGTATCTGTTCTTCCCCTGCAGGCTGTCAGCCTCCCCAGCCTCCTTGGTACTCTGCTGGAATCTTTCTACCACGACACCTTTTTCCTTAAGCTGTCTGCCCCTAGGAGGATACACTTGTGTTTTTTCCTTTATATTGCATTATGTCTGACTCAAGGTCTGACTCCTCTCGCCGTCAGCAACCTCCACCTTCCTCTGTTACTTACTATTTCTGTTCATCCTGTAACACTAAATCTTCTTCTGGCCATTCTCAGCCACTCTGCACTGCTTGCTCCATGCAGTCCGGTTCTTCTCAGTCCCTTGCACAGGATCCCCCTCCTTCACAGGAGTCAGATGAGCCAGCTCCAGCTTGGGCGCGTTCCCTCTGTCGTTCTGTCTCTCAGATGGCTGAACTTTCCCAGTCGGTCACGGCTGCCCTCGACCGTCTATCCACTTCCGCGGCAGCTCAGGCTCGCCCTCTCCCTTCCACCAGTCGCTCAGGTCGGAGTCGTTCCCGTAAACGCCCTCGGGCGGCCTCCTCTCGTTCGTCTTCAGGCTCTCCTAGGTCGAGTTTGGCTCCTGCCCACATCTCCCCAGCTAGACGGTCTCATTCTCCTGGAGACCAGTCAGATTCTGAGTTGGCTTCCACCTCTGACTCAGAGGATTCTCTCATGTCTGCCACGGTGGATAACCTAGTGGCCGCCATCCGTGATACCTTCCAGTTGAAGGATTCAGCGGACCCACCTCCATCCGGAGAGGTCTGTTTCAACAAGAGCGCCCACCGTGTCCGTAGCGCCTTTCCCAGTCACAAGGAATTTGGCGCTTTACTCACTAAGAGCTGGAAGTCCCCGGATAAGAAGTTTGCCAAGCCCAAACGCTTAGAAGCCTTGTATCCGTTTTCGCAGGACCTTGTATCCCTCTGGTCCTCCCCCCCCTTCTGTGGATCCTCCAGTTTCCCGTTTGTCTAAGGCCACTACGCTTCCTCTTGACAACGTGGCTTCCTTCAAGGATTCCACCGATAGACGGGTGGAAGCCTTGGCTAGGTCGGCTTTCAAGGCCTCCGGATCCTCCCTTTTGCCCACTTTTGCCTCCACGTGGGTTTCCAAGGCGATCTCGGTGTGGGCTAAACAACTGAGGGACGGTCTTCTTTCTGGGGCCCCCCCTGACGACCTGGCTGACCTTACTCAGCAGATACAAGATGCGGCCCAGTATATCTGTTCGGCTTCCTTAGACTCCGCAGCCAGCTCGGCCTTCGCATCAGCAAATATCGTGGCCATACGCCGATCTCTATGGCTCCGTGAGTGGCGGGCTGACCCGGCCTCAAAGAGGTCTCTTACCAGCCTCCCTTTTGCAGGTTCCCGTCTTTTTGGGAAACGCTTGGACGAAATTATTTCTGATGCTACCGGGGGTAAGAGTACCAGTCTTCCCCAGCAGCGCCCGAAGCGTCAGGATCCCCGACGCAAGCCGGGTTCCTTTCGGTCGCTCCCGCCGGCTCCCTCCGCTAAAAATGCGGGCACTCAAAACAAGAGGACTGGTTTCTCCAGGAACCGTCCTTCCTGGCAAACCCGGACGAACTCCTCCCGGCCCCCCTTTAAGTCAGGCGCTCCCAAGACCGCCTCCTCCTGAAGTTTTCCCCCCCGTGCGACTCCCCGCAGGTGGGCAGCTGTCTCCTGTTTTTCCAGGAGGCCTGGCTCTCCCATGTCGAGGACGCCTGGGTGCGGGACGTGGTTTCTCGGGGCTACAAGATAGAGTTTTCCTCCATTCCTCGCGACCGCTTCTTTCCTTCTCGCCTGCCTCTGTCTCCCTCCCTGGCGGCCGGATTCTCTCAGGCCCTTCAGTCTCTCCTCGACAAGAGAGTTGTCGTTCCCGTTCCTCCCCCCCCCAACTGTTCCGCGGTTTCTATTCAAACCTATTTGTAGTTCCGAAAAAGGACGGCTCGGTGCGTCCAATCTTGAATCTCAAGCGACTAAACCGCCACATCCGGCTATCTCATTTTCGGATGGAGTCTTTGCGTTCTGTCATCGCGTAGCTGGAGCCGGGAGAGTTCCTCTCCTCGGTGGACATCCAGGACGCGTATCTCCACATTCCTATTCCCCCCCCCCCCCCCCCCCCACCAGCGTTTTCTTCGCTTCGCCATCGGATCGGACCACTTTCAGTTCGTGGCCCTACCTTTCGGCCTGGCCACGGCCCCTCGTGTTTTTACGAAGACCATGGCGGCCGTCATGGCTCTTTTACGGACTCAAGGGATTTCTGTAACGCCTTACTTGGACGACATTCTGGTCAAAGCCCCGTCCAGGGACCAGAATTTAGAAAGCCTCCGTATAACGTTGGACACCCTCTCTCGTTTCGGGTGGCTCCTCAACCACCCCAAGTCCTCCTTGACCCCCTCCCAGTCCATCGTGTTTCTGGGGATGAGGCTGGACTCGCTTCAGGCTCGGGTCTTTCTCCCGGAGGACAAGCTGGTGTCCCTTCGGTCCGGGGTTCGAGCTCTTTGCACTCATCGCCTGGTGTCCATTCGATTCTGCATGAGGGTTCTGGGGAGGATGGTGGCCGCAAAGGAGGCAGTGCCTTTTGCGCAGTTCCACTCTCGTCCCCTTCAGCTCTTCCTTCTGGCGCAGTGGGACAGGTCGCTCCCTTCACTGGATTGCCGGGTCAGCCCCCCTGCTCGTCTTCGGCGGGATTTCCAATGGTTGCTCCAGTCTCCGAGCCTCTCCATCGGTCGCTCATTCCTCCCCATTCACTGGCAGATCGTAACCACCGACGCCAGCCTGCAGGGCTGGGGAGGAGTGTGGCACACTCTCACCGCGCAGGGGACTTGGTCGCCGCAGGAGTCTCGGCTTCCTATAAACATACTCGAGCTACGGGCGATCAGGCTCTCTCTCCTGCACTGGCAGTCACAGCTCCGAGGTCTCCCCGTCCGCGTACAGACAGACAATGCCACTGCGATGGCGTACGTGAATCATCAAGGCGGTACCCGCAGCAGGGCTGCCATGACGGAAGTGGCGCTGATCCTCTCCTGGGCAGAGGTAAGCGTGCTGGCCCTATCAGCTGTCCACATCCCAGGGGTGGACAATTGGATGGCCGACTACGAGTCGCGCACGTGTGGATCCAGGGGAATGGACCCTGCACCCCGAGGTGTTCTCCCAGATCTGTCTCAGATGGGGAACGCCCGACGTGGATCTGATGGCATCCCGGATCAACCGACGTCTGCCGAAGTTTGTCTGTCGGACGCGGGACCCTCAGGCTCTGGCTTCAGACGCCCTGGTGATTCCCTGGCGGCAGTTCAGCATGCCTTACATTTTCCCTCCCCTCCCGCTCCTTCCGCGGGTCGTGAGAAAAATCAAGGCGGAAGGGGTTCCAATCATCCTGGTGGCCCCGGACTGGCCCCGCCGTGCCTGGTACGCGGATCTAGTGAACCTCGCCGTCGACGCCCCCTGGCGTCTGCCCGACCGTCCGGATCTTCTAAGTCAAGGCCCGATCTGCCACCCGCATTTCGCGTCTCTTCGTTTGACGGCGTGGCTGTTGAAACCTGAGTTCTAAAATCCCGGGGCTTCTCGGACGCAGTCGTCAGGACGATGATCAGGGCGCGAAAGTCGTCATCTGCCAGGATTTACTATCGCTGTTGGAAGGCCTACCTCCGCCATTGTGAGGAGAAAGCGCACCCGCTTTCCTTTTCATTGGCCCGGCTCCTCGCTTTCCTCCAGGCAGGGCTGGAGTCCGGTTTATCCCTTAGTTCCCTTAAGGGTCAAGTTTCCGCGCTTTCTGTTTTTTTCCATAGACCCTTGGCTTCGATCTCTCAGGTAAAGACCTTCCTTCAGGGTGTGGCACATCTCACCCCCCCCTTATCGTCGTCCAGTTCCCTCCTGGGACCTGAACCTGGTTTTGGATGCTTTGCAGTCTTCTCCGTTTGAACCCCTCCGGGACGTGCCCCTGTCTATTCTCTCCTTCAAAGTGGTCTTCCTGGTAGCCGTCACGTCGGTTCGGCGGGTATCGGAGTTGGCCGCTCTTTCTTGCCGCCCTCCCTTTCTGGTCTTTCATCAGGACAAGGTGGTGCTGCGGCCTGTGGCCTCATTCCAGCCCAAGGTCGTGTCGCCTTTTCACCTCAATGAGGATATTATCCTTCCCTCCTTCTGTCCCGCCCCCTCTCATCCGAGGGAGCGGGCGCTTCACCACTCGGACGTAGTTCGCGCCTTGCGCATCTACCTTGCGCGGACGAAGTCGTTTCGCACTTCTGACTCCCTTTTCATCATCCCTGAGGGTCCTCGCAAGGGATCGGCAGCGTCCAAGGCAACTCTTGCCCGCTGGATTCGTTCTGCCATCTCTCGAGCTTACAGCGGTAAGGGTAAGTCGCCTCCGTTCGGAGTCTCGGCTCACTCTACTCGGTCGTTTGGGGCTTCCTGGGCTATCCCACACGGGGCTTCGGCCCTTCAGGTGTGTAAGGCCGCCACATGGACGTCTCTGCATACCTTCTCGAGGTTTTACCGCGTGGACACCTTTGCATCGGCTGATGCGAGCTTGGGCCGGAAGGTCTTGCAGGCAGCGGTGGCTCCTTCTCCTTGAGTTCTTCTCTGCTCTTTCCCACCCAAGGGACTGCTTTGGGACGTCCCATGGTGTCTGTGTCCCCCAATAAGACGCCCGAGAAAGGAGGAGTTTTTACTCACCGTAAACTCTTTCTCGTAGTCTTCATTGGGGGACACAGCACCCACCCCTTGTTTGTCTGCGTTGTAGTTGCCGTTTGGCCTGTGTTTTCAGACCTTGAGTGTGGACTGTGTTTTTCTTTTCTCTTTCGGCTCCTCCTACTGCTTTTCACTACTGGATTAGCTCAGTGCCAGTGGGCGGGTATAGCCTGCTGGGAGGGGCCGACTTGCTTTATTTTTTCTTAGTGTCAGCCTCCTAGTGACAGCAGCCTATACCCATGGTGTCTGTGTCCCCCAATGAAGACTACGAGAAAGAGAGTTTACGGTGAGTAAAAACTCCTCCTATTTTCAGTCTGACACAGTGCTCTCTGCTGACATCTCTGGCTGAGACAGGAACTCTCTCTTTATTCTATGAATCCCCATAGAAAACCTCTCCTGCTCTGGACAGTTCCTGTTTCGGCCAGAGGTGTCAGCAGAGAGCACTGTGTCAGACTGATAATAAAACAACATTTCCTGCATGACATATAGGAACTAATAAGTATAGGAAGACTGGAGATTTTTTAAGAGAAGTAAATTACAAATCTATGTAACTTTCTGCCACCAGTTGATTTGAAAGGAAAAAATTTTCACTGGACAACCCCTTTAATAACCAGATGAAGTTCACTGATCCTTTTCTTCTCCTGCAGATCATCTCACTGTCTGTTGGAAACCAGCCCACCGAGACCAATCTGTTCCCAGCAGTAGAGAGTGTTACTGTGAAGCTGGCCTGCTCTCCCCCATCACGATTCACTGTCAATCCTGTGTATAAACATTCCCATATGGATCTCATCTGTCCCCTCATGCAGCAAGAAAAGCAAGTGGTATGTGCTGGAATCCCCCTTCCCGTTTCGTACAGGGTTCATACATGCTTTGTGCATTATTTAGTGTCTCATAAGGTAACTAAACAAATTGAGAATGTTTACCTTCATAGTTGGTAGAGGGAGGTTTTATGAGCTGTCAGTGATCGTAATGTTATTGGACTTTCCATAGTATAAATTTATCAAGTTTAGATTATTGGAGTCTGAGTGAACCATTTTTTTTTTATTTTTTTTTTATATACATGCAGCATATTTAACCCATTCAAGACAGAGCCCCTTGATGCACAAAAGTCCGGGTCAATTTAATGCAATGTTCCTCCCCGCCTTCTAAGAGCCGAAGCGCTTTTATTTTTCCACCTACAGGGCTGGTTGGGGTGTTATTTTTTGCACCATGATCTCTGGTTTTTATTAATTTCATATTGGTGTAACAGAAAAATTTTAATTGGTTTTTATTTTTTTTCTGATATATAATTCATTTCAATGAGCAATCCTGGAGTGTTTTTTTTTTTTTTTTTTTCAGTTTACGCCGTTCACCGTACGGGAACAATAATGTTATATTTAGATAGATTGGACCAGTCCGCAGGCTACAATATGAAATATGTTTGTTTATTTTTTAGTATTTTTATATTTATAATGGGCAAGAGAGTATTTTAAACTTTTAGTACTTTTTTTATTTTTTTTTTTTTACACTTTATCATTGTAAAACATGCAATCATTAGATTGCATATACTGATCTATGCTATGCCATAGCATAGATCAGTGTTATCGGCGATCTATGTATAGAGCCATCCTGAGAGCAGACTCTATGCACAGATCGCCGAACCGACAGGACAGAGGTAAGAGGCATACCCCCGCCTGTCGGCACAAGCGGTCGGGAACCTCGCAGCCATCACTCAGTGACAGAAGCTTGTTCTGTCACTGACTACCTTACACGCTGCGATCGCAACGTTTAAGGGGTTAATGAGACGCAGCTGCAGGATTGCAGCTGCCTCTCATTATCTCCATGCCCAGGCACACTGATGTGTGCAGGACCACTCTCACTGCAGCGGTCCCGCACACATTAGTAACCCCGTCAGTGCAGGAACATATATATACATTCCTACTGCACGGGGTATGTTCAGTAGGAATGTATATATTCATGTTGCTGACGGGAAAGGGTTAATAACGTATGTATCTGCACTCACACGTTTGCAGTTATCAACAATGGAGTTTATTCAGCTCATACAAAACCATAAATATATATCTAATAACTTAATATATTCTGTGACCTAAAGGAGGAGTGTCCTTCACCTCTTCACTTAGGCCCCTTTCACACATGTGTAGTGGATCAGTTTTGATGGACAGAATAGAATCACGACCTGTTGGTTTTATATGGGCTTTGTGTCACATTTGGGTCCATGCAGAAAAAAAACTATTGATGTCAGAACGCAACTAAACGATGAATCATCAGGATGGGCCCTAGTGGTTTTTCCTCAACCCACCAGTCTTTATAGATCACAGCTTCTTTAGGTGTAGGGATCCATCACACAAGGCTAGAGAAGCCACTGGGGCCTATCCTGATGAGGTCTGGTTCAGGCAGCAATAAAGTAATGACGGGTTCTCTTTAAGATATTAAAACCACTTGATCACTGCAGATCTGACTTTTTGAGAACAGGTTTGAATTAAGCTGCAGTCATACATGATCTATTCTTTGTACCTTGAAAATATTAAAGGGGTTATCTAGCGCTACAAAAATGTGGCCACTTTCCCCCTACTGTTGTCTCCAGTTTGGGTGGGGTTTTGAGACTCAGTTCCATTGAAGTAAATGGAGCTTAATTGCAAACCACACCTGAACTGGAGACAACCGTAGGGGGAAAAGTGGCCATGTTTTTGTAGTGCTAGATAACCCCTTTAAGGGTAATGTATGTTCTGTCCTAGATCCCGGTTTCCAACTATCGTAACCAGTTGCTGCAGTTATCGGCCTATGATCACCAGGGAAGGAAGTTTGACAACTTTTCTTCCCTGGCTGTGGAGTGGGACTCGTCTAAGATGCCATTAGCCAGCTTTGATGCTTCCAAACCTATGGAATATATTCAGAAAGAAGATGGAAGCGGTCAGAGGAAGATGCATGGTATTAGTCGATCATTGCTTTTACTTGATGTTGAGTTAAATGACTCAACATAAGAAATACAAGGTCGTGATATTTCACTTACTGTCATTGTCTTAGGTTTGAACACGGTTCACGTTCATCAGGTGTCAGGGACAGCAGGCATTACCGCCAAAGTAAACAACTATCAGGATTCTCACCTCCGAGCCGCCAACGCTAGAACACTGGTAAGTATCACTAGCCTTCCTTGCCTTGTGTTGTATAGATGACGCCATCTTTTCTCTTGTTATTTAAGAATGTTTTTCTCAGAAGTAATGTATATCTATATTAAAAGTATACATTTTCATATTTACACTGTTTACTATGACATCATTATATACAGGGTGTAAGAGGGGTTTATTTGGGATGGGGGGGGGCATAGATTGTATGTATAGTTGATGTTTTTTTTTTTTCAGGGTAATAAGCTCACTCCTGTTGCTGCCAGCCTAGAACTTCTGCTTGTAGAGGATGTGAGAGTGACTCCTGAATCTGTGTCCATCTATAATCATCCGGATGTCACGGTGAGATTGTGTCCTCAAAATTGTGAGATTGTGTTCTGTTCAATGGAGCACAAGCCAATAAGAAACATAAGGGCAATACAAATGATATAGCTGTTTAAGTCAGCATGTTAATATATATATGGGGTCTTTTAAGGACCTTGTACTAATTTGTTGACTATTTGTACTTTTCCCTCAAATAGTCAGGTGCGTGGGGGCTTTATTTGGTCAACACTAGGCTAAGAGGGTGGGATTAGGAACTTTATAATCACACTACTTGAATATGATTTAGTCCACCTCTGCCTCATAGTCAACCAGATTTTATAGACCCTGTTGGAATATGGACAACTGAGATCATAAAATTTATATAGAACTTCAGAGTACCTGTGCTCAGTCCAAAAATTAAGTATTCATGAGAGTTTGCAGTGCTTGTCTTATTAAAACACGCTGCTTGCATATGTTTAGTTCTTAAAGGGGTATTTTGCTCAGGTAAAATATATGTTGAATCACCTCCCCCCCCCCCCCTCCTGGAGACTAACAATTTATTTAATCCTTTCCAGTCCTGAGCTTGCTGCTTTCTGCTGATGACACAGAAAACTGTGTTTGAGCTGTTCACTCTTTCTCTGCCCTTCCGAGACACCTCATGTAAACAGTGTCCCTGGCTGGCTGTCTCTGCACTGTGTGATGTCTGGAGGATTAATCTGAGGTCAAATTGTTGATGACCTCACTGTGATTATCCTTCCCGGCATTACAGAGTCTAGATACAGCTGGCCAAAAAGCTGTTTATATGGGCCGTCTCGGAAGGGAGGTTGGAGGAAGGAAAGTTCAGAGCAGGGACAGAGTGAACAACTCTGTTTTCTGTGTCTTTAGCAGAAAGCAGCAGCTCAGAACTGGGGGAAAGAGACTGAAAAGATAATAACAAGTATGGAACAAATTGTTAGTCCCCAGGAGGGGGAATGACTAAACGTCTTTTTACCTTAGAAGAATACCCCTTTAAATTCTCCTCTGTCGGTGTGAAGACTTGTACTGCAGATAACCAGCTCTTCCCAGCACCCAGGGAGGAGCAGCACTGAGTTAAAAGGCAGAAGGCTGATAAGTCAACTACCAAGATGATAAAGCAAAGATGGGCTCTATAGAAAGTCTATGGAGCAGTCTTCTGCAAGGATCCAATTGGATCCCTACTGATGTAATGATCAGCAGAGATCCTAATCGATAAACTTTTTTGACATGTCAATGGGAGTAATGTGTTAATGTCTGTGTAAAGCGTCTCTTTCATATTACTAATATTTCACCTTCTCTTTCAGGCTGAATTCACTATCTTAGAGGGTTCGGGATATTTCTTCATTAACAGCAGTGTCCCTAATATCATTAACACCGCCTTTCAAGAATCAAAAGGAGTTGTCACAGTGAGTAGATATATATTTGATATAGTTTATTTAAAGGGGTAGTTCAAAAAAAAAAAAATTTCAAATCAACTGGTTCTAGGAAGTGCCAGAGATTTGTAATTTACTTCTATTAAAGAATCTCAAATCATTCTGTATTTATCAGATGCCGTATGTCCTCCGGAAAGTGGGGTGTGCTTTGTAGTCTGACACAGTGCTCTCTGCTGACATCTATCTATGATAGGAACTGTCCAGAGCAGTAGCAAATCCCCATAAAAAACCTCTCCTGCTCTTCAGACTGGAAAAAATACCACTTCCTGCTGGACATACAGCAGCTGATAAATACTGGAAGAGTGGACATTTTTTTTATTAGACGTAAATTACAAATCTGGTACCATTTTGATTTGAAAGATTTTTTTTTTTTTTTTGTAAACTACCCCTTTAACATGGCTTTTGATACAGACAAATACATTTTTATGTACTCTGCACATAACAGTAGCAGGAGACTGTGTCCACGTGTTGCAGATGAATTGTGTTGCATGGGTTTCTGGTAACATAAAAAAGGCAGCAGCATGGAATCGGGTAAATATAGAATAGTCTGTGTATTATATAAACCACTTAGCCACCAATCCTTTTCAAAGGTTCAAATGCCTCTACTGCCAACAATGGCTGTGGCGGGAACTGCAGGGCTGCACAAGCCCTTTCTGGTTACATATTGCTAACACTGCTGTATGCAGATACTGAGCCTCCCCTTATGTTTATTTTAATGCATGTTAGGATAGACATTACATTCCTTCAGTCTGATGCCTATCCCCTATTGCCTTTTTCAAACTAGTGAGGTCTGTTGGTAATGAGATTTTTTTTTTTTGTTTTTTTTTTAATGAAATAAAAAAGTGAGTTTTAACTTTTAAGATACTGAATCTCCAGACACACAACATAGGACTTGTTTTATTGTATCTGTATTGTGCACTCATTTAAAAAAAAAAAAAATATATATATATATAATTTTATTACATCGCCTATTTTTCATTATGTACTACTTTGTTAGGTTTTTTTTGTTGTTGTGGAATTACCGTGTTGTCCATAGTCTTCGCTCTTACCGAAGTTAAGCCATCTAGAGACGCATTAGTGTTATTAAATCCACTAAATCATTGTAGTCTCACGGTATTGCTCTCATTTGGTGCAGGTAGACTATAATCCTCTTTTTGTGTATAATGATTGACTTTTAGACCTGTGTTTGCTTATGACTTCATATCTCTTGTAGGTTTATCCTTTGCATCCAGGAACGCTGTCGGTCATGGTTTATGATCTTTGTTTGGCCTTCCCTGCGCCGGCTACGGTTAACGTTCACGTGTCGGATATTCTCCAGGTGGATGTGAGGGTGGTTGATAAGGTAATGTTGTTCATTCATTACATGGGTTCCTAGTTATTGGCAACATTATATTTCTGAGGATTGCTAAAAAAAAGGCTAAATCTTTACATAAGCTGTATAATAATTATTCATCTGTAGTGCTAGTAATATCTCAAGACATTATGGACAGCCATCTATGACACAATACTAAACCAAAGTATGAGACTTCTGACCAAGTTTCCTTGACTAATACAGGTAGAAATTGGGAAGACTGTGAAAGCCTACGTGAGGGTGCTGGACTCTTCTCAGAAGCCATTTCTTGCTAAATACTTTGCTTACATGAACTTGGATCTGGGCTCATCCTCTCAGATTGCGTCCATCAGGTGCGTATTCAGACTCCCTAGACCTAGAGATATATATAGATATAGAGAGGGAAAGAAAAAAAGAAAGATAGATATATGTTGTGTGTCATCAAATTCTCTGATATTCACCTTGCAGAGTCCTGAATGAGAAAGTGGATGAATTTACTGCAGTCTTTGCTGTCCGCGGTCTGGCCATAGGTCAGACAAGTCTCACTGCATCAGCTGTCGACAAAGCTGGTAACAGAATAGACTCTTTGCCTAAACCACTGGAGGTAAATAGCCGTGATGAAACCTGTAATGTTCTGCTTGGTTATCCTCTGATGATCGGTGGTGGTCTATCCTCTGCCACCCCCACAGATTGATTGTATGGATTAGCCAGGCAAGGGTAGCTCTGTCTCTCCTTTTAAGTTATTCCCTGCAGAGTGCCTCCTAGTCGTGCAGTTTTGCAGGAAAACGCATTTTGGGTGTGCCCTTTTAGGTGACTACAGCCAGCTATGGTTCTCTGCATAGCCAGGAGGGCTGGTGTGCTGCGTTGTGGGGAAAAACACAGTAAGGTTATGCTCACACTACGTATGAGACAGGCCGTTCCGTCACGGAACGGCCAGTCTGTGAAAGCATCATCACGGCCGATACTGCAGCACCAGCCAGTTGATCTTAAGCGCCACTAAGTGCTGATGCGGGCGCATCCGTGCGTGCCCACATTAGAACTCCCCACTGCATAGAATGGAACGAGCAGCGGGATACTATCATAGAGATTTATCAAACATGGCGTAAAGTGAAACTGGCTCAGTTGCCCCTAGCAACCAACCAATTCCACCTTTCATTTTCCAAAGAGTCTGTGAGGAATGAAAGGTGGAATCTGATTGGTTGCTAGGGGCAACTGAGACAGTTTTACTTTACACCATGTTTGATAAATCTCCCCCTATGTGTATACACTCCGGCTGGGATTCCCTCAGAAGGCAGCACTACGTAAGTTCCGTGGGAATTGCGGCCCCTGGAACAACGGCCAGGATTCCCACTGAACTAACGTTGTGTGAACATAGCCTAAGGGTGCAGTCACACAGATTTGATGCTGTATTCAGTTATTCAGTCAAATCTACGGATCCTGTACATGTGAAGCTACCCTAAAGGACATAACGTTACACCGGTGCTGCATCCCCTTAAATCTCACGATTGTTGGGATGAACCACTACTAATCAAGTGATAACATAACCTAGTATTATGCCATTATTTTATTAAATGTGAAAACTCTCTTTAAAGGGATACTTCAGCAAAAAATCTTAAGTCTTCAAGTACTTATCAGCTGCTGTAAATCCTGCAGGAAGTGATGTATTCTATGGGGATTTGTACTGGAAGACTGGACATTTTTAAATACAAGTAAATTACAAGTCTCTGACATGAGTTGATTTAAAAGAAAAACATTTTGCTGGAGTACCCCTTTAAGCGCAAAGTCCATTTATTTCAGGAACATGCAGAAAAGCCTGATGTTTACCAAATGTATTTCCTGTTCACTGGAGAACTAGGAAAATGATTTGCTAATCTCTTTATGTTAAAAGGCTCACGGAGAGCTCATACATACAGCTATTATCTCACATTTTGTCATTTACGTCACAGGTTTTCCCTCCATTCCGACTTTTGCCCAGACGCATTATACTCCTTATTGGTGCCATGATGCAGGTGAGTATTATTGGACGGTGGTAAGGTCAATGTGAATGACCTGTGACCCCTGATTCCGGAAATCAGAGTGACATACATCCTCTTATGTTGCCTAGATAACGTCGGAGGGCGGCCCGCAGCCTCAGTCAAACATCCTCTTCTCCATCACTGACCATGACGTTGCGTCTGTAAGCAGTAGTGGATTGGTGAAAGGGGCAAAAGTTGGAAATGTTACGGTGACCGGCGTCATTCAGGCTGTGGATGCTGAATCTGGAAAAGTGGCAATAGTCTCTGAGGTAATAATCTCCTGAGAAGATGATTGTGTAATAGGATAAACAGTAAGTAAGAATGTGCCCTGATAGTTACAGGCATCGTTGTGTGGGGGTTATTGTAAGTTGTGAGGTTCGTTTTTTTTTTTTTTTTTCTTCTATATTTAAAGGAAACTGGATGCCACTTTCATGTTGCCCGAACCAGGTGTCATTGAGGCCGTCCTTGAGAGCATCACACCTTTCCTCAGGTTGTGTGTAGTATTACAACTCTTCTCCAGTCACTTCACTGGATCAAAGCTGCAATACCACACACAAACTAAGGACAAAAGTGGCGCTGTTTTTGAAAGAAAGCAGCTTTGTTTGCAACCATTTTTAAGATGATGTATCTGCCTCCTTCTCTTTTCAGGATAAAGTACAAGTTGAGGTAATTCAGCTGAAAGGTGTTCGGATTCGCGCCCCAGTCACCCGGATGAAAAGCGGCACGCAGGTGGGTGTAGGTGTAGTACCTGGATACGCACAGGGATCATGATGGGCTAGACATCATGGCAGTACCAGTAGACCCTCTATCCTCCATTCTTCCCTGTGGTTGGATACCTTCCAGACATAGGGCCAATGTAAACCTAGAGTAAACTGATAACACTTCTTTCTCCCCACCAGATGCCGGTGTATGTAATGGGAATCTCCAGTAGCCAGACTCCTTTCTCATTTGGTAATGCTGTCCCTGGGCTCACTTTCCACTGGTCGGTGATAAAACGGGATTTTATAGAGGTGAAGAGCAGACATGATGAGGTAAGGACAGCTCTAAAATAAGTACATGCTGGTATGTAATGCTGTGGAAGGCTCCATTTGCATCCCGCTAGACATGGCCTCTGCAGATGGGTCTGCCACTTCTAGGTGTTAAGAGTAACCCATGGTCTCTACTGGACAGTTCACATCGCTGAGGTCCTGGGGGGAGGGTCTGGCTGCTTTAGTGCTGCTGGGGGCCATCCGTATTTACTGATAAATCCGGTCAAGTTGCAGATGAACTTGCTGTGATTATCAGCCGTCTGGGAAGGGGAGGGGAGCGGAGAGAAAAGCTCACACACTGTTTTCTGTGTCTTCAGCAGAAAGGATTAGCTCAGAACTAGGAAAAGGAAACTGAATAGATAATAAGTATAGAATTGTTTTAGTATCACCATGGGCAGCAAGATATAAAAAGTTTGAGTGGAATACCCCTTTAAGCATCACCTATAAATATTAGCAATAATAATTGCATAATGTAAGAAGTTAACATGTGAAACCTATTTCCCTGCAGTGAAGCTACTGGCCATCACTTTATTACAATAATCATACGGTATATAGTAAGAAGGTTTAGTGATCAGATCTATCTCCTTCTCCAGCTTTCCCAGTCATGGCACTGTTCTCTACACTCCAGGCGTGTAGTATATTCTAATATTTCAGTGCTCTGCTCTCCCTTTCTCTTGCCAGGCATCCTTTCATCTACCAGAACAATACAACTTTGCTATGAATGTCTATGCCAAAATGAGAGGGAAAACTGGGCTCAGAGTAACGGTACGAGTAACAGACGCTTCTGCAAATCAGTTCTTCGGCCAGGCCCAGGAATTGTCCGATGAGATTCAGATTCAGGTAATTGATCCGAGAACACGCTCTTCTGTCATTCTGCATCACTCATGTGATGTGTAAAGATATGCGCTCATGTGTACATGGTATCTGCCCTATATTCCTTATTGTAATCTCTAATCCTTATATACAGCATTGCTGGAGGACTTGTAGCTTTTGGTTAATATTTTTTGTGTTTTCTTCTCTTATTCTGTATATTTCTATAAACCCTCTAAGTGCATATTCCTGTCCTAGGTCTTTGAGCGATTGCATTTAATAAACCCAAACATAGAAGCTGAGCAGATCCTTATGTCTCCAAATGCCAACCTGAGACTTCAGACCAACAGGTACCTTCATTGATTTTTGTATTTGAAATCCCATTATAGAAGAAAGTAAATAAAAATTACGCTTTTTATACTTTTTGGTTTACTTCTTTATTGAAAAAAGGAAAGTGAGGTTAAAAAAAAAAAAAGAGGAGCCGAGCCACTATTGATTCATAGCTGCAGAGTTAAAGTGGTACTCCGGATACTGGTAATTTCTTTTCTTTTTGCTATTAGATTGCTTCAATAAAGTAAAATTATTTTGTAATATAACTTTATAAAAAAAAGTTTTTTTGTTTTTAATTTCTGTATGTATTTCTGGTAACTGGCAGCAGTAAGGGGCCACACGGACTCAAACTATGGTGGCAGCAGAGGGGGGCCATGTCGCTCCTTACTGTTGCCAGGCACTAGAAATATGTACAGAAATAAACTATATATATATATATATATATATATATATATATATATATATATATATATATATATATATATATATATATAAATTTTTTTTTTTTTTATATATATATGTATATATAGATAGATAGATAGAAAGATATCTTTACTAAAGCAATCTATTAAAATCTTTTTTTTTTTTCTCTCTCCGGAGTCTGGAAATCTGGAAACTGGTACCACGGATATATGCGTATCTATGCTGTCAGTTTCCCTTTAATATATATATGCATCTTTATATATGCAGCTATCTTGTCTTTAAAAATCTTCCAGTACTTATAAGCTGCTGTATGTCCTACAGGAGGTGGTGTATTCTTTCCAGTCTGACACAGTGCTCTCTGCTGCCACGTCTGTCCCTGACAGGAACTGTCCAAAGCAGTAGCAAACTCCCATAGAAAACCTCTCATGCTCTGTACAGTTTGTCACGGACAGAGGTGGCAGCAGAGAGCACGGTGTCAGACTGGAAAGAATACACCACTTCCTGCAGGACATTCAGCAGCTGATAAGTACTAGAAGACTTGAGATTTTTAAATAAAAGTAATTTACAAATCTATGTAACTTTTTTGGTACCAGTTGGTTTGGGAGGGGGGGGGGGGGATGCAGGAGTACCCCTTTAATGAATATTTTTTCCCCTCATACACAGGGATCAAGCAGCCACAGTTAACTATCGCATATTGAATGAACCAAATGCGTTACCTGTTATTCAGGTGGATAGCAATGGACTCCTGACATCGGGTTCGCTCACTGGTGTGTCCACCATAGAGATTAATTCTCAGGAACCCTTTGGAATCAACCAGACCATTATCGTTTCTGTGAAGGTAATATCCGAGCCGCCCGGGGCTTTTATTTATCCTTATAATAACTGACTAGTCTTTATTTTCCATATTAACCCTCAGCTTTGGCCCAGCTAGTAGCCGCATCTATGATTTAACTCCGAGAAGCTGCTCGAACCAGTGTTAGGAGTTTAATAGAAAAAAGTGCACGGCAGCGCTTGTGTGTAACTGCTGCGAAGTGACATAAGTTATAGCCGGGATTGTGCTGGCTTCTTGGCTCACACTAAAAACCATTATTTATGGCCGGTCTGCAGCTGTGATTGATTTTACCCAGCAACAATAGAACGGCAGCAGAATCGGCTTTGTGGGTTCATTAAAAGCTCATAGCAATGGGAGTCTGGATTAAAGATCTGTCACCTTCAATGTCATTTATTCCAATATTATTGTACAAGGGACACTTGATTTTTTTTATTTTTTTTTGGGGTGGGAGTGATAAGCGATGTGGAGGTGTTTAGGATGTCATCTTCTAATGATCAGATACCTGACATATAGATAGACCCTGAGTATTAGAAAAAAAACATACCCGCTTTCTTCCAAAAAAGAGCACCACACCTGCCCTCAGGTTGCATGTGGTATAACAACCTGGCTCCATTCACTTCAAAGGAGCTGAAGTGTAATGCCAAACTGAAGCTGAGGACAAGAGTGGCGCTGTTTCTGGAATACTGGATAACCCCTTAAAATCCTAGAACTGTAGGGAATGGAAGGGATGGGGAGGGGTTGGTAGAAGAGGACTGTACCTTCTTTTTAAAGGGGTATTCCACTCAAAAATAGCTTTCGATATGTTGCAGCCCAAAGCTATAACACAAACAGTGTATTCTTACCTTTCCGCTCTCTCCTGGTGTCCTTCTACGGCATTGAGTCCTGAACGTGACAGTCCTGCCTCCACTTCCGAGACAGACTCGCTGCAGCCGGTGATTGGCTGAGCGTGCTGTCACCCTGAGACGAGTCTGTCTCTGAAGTGGAATTGTCACAGCTGTGATCTGAAGATGACTTAGGGCAACACTGGGGGAAAGTTAAATGTATGCTGCTTGTTATGTTATCCCCATAAGCAGCAACGTTTAAAAAGTTATTTTTCCCCTTTTAAAGCAACAGTGTACCCACAATCTGACCCCCTTCCCCCCCGAAAAAAAACAAACCAAAACCATTTATACCTTCGGATAGCTGCTTTTAACCCTTTAAGGACATGGCCCATTTTCGTTTTTACGTTTTCGTTTTTTCCTCCTTGTGTTTAAAAGTTTATAGCACTTGCATTTTTCCACCTAGAAACCCACATGACCCCTTATTTTTTGCGTCACTAATTGTACTTTGCAATTACAGGCTGAATTTTTGCATAAAGTACACTGCGAAACCAGAAAAAAATTCAAAGTGTGGTGAAATTGAAAAAAAAAACGCATTTCTTTTATTTGGGGGAAATGTGTTTTTACGCCATTCGCCCTGGGGTAAAACTGACTTGTTATGCATGTTCCTCAAGTCGTTACGATTAAAACGATATATAACATGTATAACTTATATTGTATCTGATGGCCTGTAAAAAATTCAAACCGTTGTTAACCAATATAAGTTCCTTAAAATCGCTCCATTCCCAGGCTTATAGCACTTTTATCCTTTGGTCTATGGGGCTGTGCGAGGTGTCATTTTTTGCGCCATGATGTGATCTTTCTATCGGTACCTTGATTGCGCATATACGACTTTTTGATCGCTTTATATTAGATTTTTCCTGGATTTGATGCGACCAAAAATGCGCAATTTTGCACTTTGGGTTTTATTTAAAACCTGGGAAAAGGGGGGTGATTCAGACTTTTATTAGGGGAGGGGGCTTTTTACTATTAACAACACTTTTTTTTTTTTTTACACATATACTAGAAGCCCCCCTAGGGGACTTCTAGTATATACACTTGGATCTCTCATTGAGATCTCTGCAGCATAGATATGCTGCAGAGATCCATGAGATCGGCACTCGTTTGCTTTCGGCTGCTGCAGCCGAAAACGAACGAGTGCCGAGCAGAGGACGGCGCCATCTTGGACGCGTCCCCGGCCGGCATCAGTAACGGAGATCGCTCCTCCGGGACAAGGTCCCAGAGGAGCGATCTCCCCCACTAGACCCCAGGGAAACGTTGCCTCCGGTAATCGGAGGCAGCTGTCAACTTTGACAGCTGTCTCCGATTAGCTAATTAGCGGGCACGGCGATCAGACCGTGCCCGCTAATAGCAGCGGTCCCGGGCTACTCGCGGCACCCGGGATCGCGGCACTTCAAAGCAGGGCCGCCGCGCGGCCCCGCTTTGAAGTGCAAGTGAGGACATATGACGTACGCATACGTCCTATGTCCTTAAGAGGTTAATCCAAGATCTGTCCTGGGGTCCGTTCGGCAGGTGATGCAGTTATTGTGCTAAATAACAACTTTTAAACTTGCAGCCCTGTGTCAAATGGCCTAGAGTGTGTGTGCCCTGCTCGCCCTCTTCACAGCTAGGTTTTTTAATATTCCTCATTTGTCTGAACACCACACAGGTGCCTTAACGATCCAGCTCATGTGCAGTGTTCACACAGGTGATGAATAGGAGAAATTGTTCTAGGGGCATTCCTAATGATGAAGAGGGCGGGAAGGAGTGGCAAAGAGAGACAGTGCAATCCTAGGGCATGGGTACTCTAGGCTACGCCAATTTGAAACAGGGCTGCAAGTTTAAAAGTAGTTTTTTAGGCCAATAACTGCATCACCTGCCGAACGGACCCCAGGACAGATCTTGGATTAAAAGCAGCTATCTGACGTTACAAGCGGTTTGGGGGGGTCACATTGTGGGTACAGAGTCACTTTAAGACTTTAATTCATCCAATCACATTTCATATCATGAAACTAGGGAGTTTTATTCTTCAGCACAGATCTTTATGGTAACGCTACCTTATGGAAACGCCATCTCATTGTATTCTGTTTATCACACAGGTGTCACCCATTTCATACATGCGCATAGTGACCAGCCCGGCTATACACACGGGGAGCGGCCATTTATTGTCTGCCATTCCTCTGGGAGCTACATTTCGTTTCTCAGCCCGTTTCCATGACAACACAGGCGAGGTCTTCCATGCACAGAATTCCATTCTCAACTTCGCAATTAACAGGTTTGAGTAGATTCAGTATTTATCAGCATTAAAGGGAACCTGTCACATTGTAACCTTAGTCCAATCAGGGGGTAGCATGTTATAGGCCAGGAGGAGCAGAGTAGATTGATATATACTTATGTGGGAATGACTTGTCATTTATTTATGTAAATCTCCACCCTCTTGACTACTTAGCCAGAATCTTCATTGATTGGCAGCTCTTTATGTGCACACTTAAACACAGACTACTGTCAATCACTTAGAAGGACCGCCCCCTATACTAATTGGTTTACAATCACCAGAGATTTACATAAATAGATAAGTTATCCTGAAACTTTTTTCCTTTTTAAATCTGTATATCATTCCCCTCCGCTTCCCCTGCCTCACCCCATTATCACTAGTTTTGTTTCATGTCTGGTTCTTAGGCGCTCATTCACAAATAAATGTATGTTTTATGAGATTAGTAGTGCATTTCTCATCTTGTCACCACATGGTGGCAGTGTTAGGACATAGATGCCTGCCATGTGGCTTCTATGTGACGGTATTCAGTATTTTTATTCTTTGTTTCAGGGACGACTTTATACACATTGGAATGGGACCCACAAATGACAGCTTCATCATGCGCACAGTCAATGCTGGTTTTACAATATTTCGGGTCTGGGATACTGAGAGTCCTGGAATATCTGATTATGTTCCTATCCCTGTACAGCACAGCATTTACCCGGCTGTGAAGGAAGAAGCTGTGGTTGGGGATGTCATCTGTTTCACATGCCCAATAACTAGTCAGGAAGGTAAGCTGTTATTTTATATAATAATCTTAATACTTAAATGGGGTTTCTGGGACTTTTTTTAACGATTGGCCAACACTATATGTCCATTATACACTTGAAAACCCCACAGTTAAGAGCAGTGATCCCTCCTATACAGTAACTTCCAATTTATGGAAAGGGCCTCAGCCTATTCAATGTTTACCAGGGATAGCACCATCCATTCTGTAATGGCCGTGCCTGGTACTGCAGTTCAGTCACATTTACTTGAATTGCTCTGAGTTTATCAAATATTCTGTGTAGTATGTAATTCCCCCAGAATGCAATGCGGGACTGGATATTATATTATATGAGTGTTGCCCTTATTATCTGGCAGGAAAAAAAGAAAACAAAACTTTTTAATAACTATATAGAGAATATAAGTAAATATAATAAAGATTTTCTTATATGCCTATGTCGGTACATAACAAAGTAGCAGCTAGTCCATGTAAAGGAGAGGGTTGTGACCTACGGAAGAATAAGGATTATTTTGTCCTCCGGTCCCCCCTCCCCTAGCTGCGGCACACTCCGGGCTCAGCCAGTCCTTCCTTGCAGCCTGGAGCGCTTCCCTATCTAATAACACTGGGCCTGGAGTACTGACACTGCATAGTCCGCAAACAGCAGAGTGACTTCTGCCCTGATCTGCTGTGCCGTCAAGAGGATGACTGCACCAACTTTCCCGACAGGTTTCTGTATTGGGGTATCTCCTCCTATACAGGTTCTTTCTGCAGCGGCCGGATGTGCTTATTATAGTGGATGGGATTGTGCTCAAATTATAGTTTGCAGGTTTTTTTTATAATAGGAAATGTGTTTAGTATTCACAGCGCTGAAACCACTGGAGGCTTGTATTCTGCTACATGACTTGAAATCCATTACAGTACTTGGCTAGAGCTTAGAGAGTTGTATAGTATAGAGTCTGCCTACCTCTTATTCAGAAGATCAACTACCAGAGACTGTAAGCAGCACATTTATAGGAGCAATGAAGTATAAAGTAGCGTACGAGGAGAAGCCACAGGTGTCGTACAGTGTTAATGTTTGTGGCCAGGTATTTCTCAGTGCTTCATGGTCATTGACTCTATTACAGTCATTGGCTGTAAATGTAACTCAATGTAGTGTGTTCAAGTGCGCTGCAAATGGAGGGAGGTGTACTTTAGGTTTGGTGCTCTCTGAGCGTATGTTTACACATACTTATATTGATTATATTCACAGTGTTAAATCTGCAGTGGATTAAGTATGTGTGAACATACTTTTATTTTTTTTTTAATCCACAGCATGAGATTGCTGTACAGTAAGACACTTTAGAAAGTAAGGCTACATTCACACAACCGTAGTGCAGCCTGCGACTGCAACCCGCACTACGAATGTGCCTCTGTAGTTCTCTGAACTTCACGGAGCACTACATTGCTGCTTCATTAGTATAATGATCCGGACTGCAAAATGCGGTCCGTATTAAAGCAGGTCCTATTTTTTTGCGTCACGGATTGCGGCCCCGTACACACATATGGACGTGTGAATCGGGCAATTGAATAACATTGGTCCTAGGTTCTGTCCGCGATTGTGTGCCCGCAGTAGCTCACAGAACAATGGACATGTGATTGTAGCCTAAATCACCAGATCAGGCTCAGCAGAGAGAGGCAAAATTATTATTCCAGCTCTGGTTTGTAATGCATTACTCTTAATTTTACTACTTTTTTATTGTGAACATTTTACAGCTTTATCTAGGTGACTGAAGCAGGTGGCTGGGCACTCTTCTAATGCTTCATTTATTTATTTATTTAATTTTTTTCAACAGGCATTACTGGGACCTGGAGCTCTTCCTCTAGTTCATTACTTCAGATCGACCCAAAGTCTGGTGCTGCTTTAGCAAGAGATTCTGGACTTGTTACTGTCTATTATGAAATTCCTGGCTTACTGAAGACCTACCGAGAGGTAATGGACTTTTATCACGAGTTGTGACCTCTAAAAACTACATCATAAAGTATATAACGGTGGAGCTAAACTTCAGCTATTCTAAGGGGGCACCCCTTTTTCCCCAGTTATTTAGCAAGTACAGTGGAGTGAAAACTGCAGTAGGTGATATTGTCTATGGTGATAATGGGATTGCAAGGGTCTTGGATTCAGGAAGGTGTACACCAGTTACTTTATATAATTATATATAATATATCAGGCATTAAAGAGAATCTGTCGGCTCTTTGGACCCGTCTGGTGTGTATTTTCTGTTAAATAGCAATTTGGGGACGTACCTGAATGTTGTGCTGTTCCTCTATTATCCCTACTAGAGATGAGCGAACCAGGTTCGGGTTCGAGTCGATCCGAACCCGATCGTTCGGCATTTGATTAGCGGTGGCTGCTGAACTTGGATAAAGCTCTAAGGTTGTCTGGAAAACATGGATACAGCCAATGACTATATCCATGTTTTCCACATAGCCTTAGGGCTTTATCCAACTTCAGCAGCCACCGCTAATCAAATGCCGAAAGTTCGGGTTCGGATCGACTCGAGCATGCTCCAGGTTCGCTCATCTCTAATTACTACATATTTACTTTTTACTATTCCCCTTGTCCATTGAGCATACGCCTACCCACTCCAATACTGCCCTCTCAGTACTTGTTGTCCATTAGGAGTAACAGAGGAACAGTAGAAAAGGTGCATTACACTTATTTTAAGGGGGATATAAGTGTTCAATAAAACTGAAAGTCTGGGCTGTTGTCTGCTACTAGTGGAATTCCCTTTGCCGTTATCTGCTAAGAATAACTTTATAGGCAGGACTGACTATGTCTGAAAATGAATGGCGGATTTTCTTGTAGGATTCCTACAGTTTTTATATGGTAATAGGAGGAGGATTTTACGTAGATAAGATTTGTCAGATTAGTAGGGATAATATCTCAAATAAAACTGGAATGTTCATTAAAGTTCATGTTCTTTTGTCTGTATAATTTGGAGGGCAGTTTGTCCTCCAGAGCTGCTGCTCTTACTGTAGCTGAGGATCTGCATTTAGACACCATGTTAAAAGGGAGTTTGTAAGCTCTTTATCATGTTCAGATAGATAAAACAACTCACTCTGGCCTCTGGTAACTGTTTGCATAGATTTAAAACAATGTTTTCCTTCTAAGCTCAAATATAATAAAGACCATTATGTAACCCAACCCCCAACCCCCCCCCCCCCCCCCCACGTCCACCCCCGCATGGCTGATGTACAGTATTTGGCTTCCAGTAGCAATCATGTATGGAGAGGTGGGGAAGGGAGGAGGCATGCATGCTGCAGCTGAACCTTCCTCTATGCCTTTTATGCTTTGAAAGAAAAACATGATTTTGTGACTTAGTTTTTTTTTTTAATCTGCCGATGTCTGCAGCTGTGAGCACAATGTAGAGCTGGCCATACATTTTAGATTAATGCCGGCAGAATCGGCCAACCATCTATGTTTGTTTGAATCTTCCAACTTAGTCCAGATGGAAGTTGTCGAGGGAGAGGTGGATCAAGCTGTTGAGTTTTAACTTGTCGGTACTTTTTGTTCAGAAGGAAGATAAGCAGCCACTAGAGGCCTACTCCACTCCATCCGCTCTAAGCACATGCACGCTCAGCCAAACTCTCATGTGCATTGGGAAATGATGAGAGATGGCTGCTAAGCCGACAGCTGTCAGCTTGTTTCCAGCCTTACCCACCTGCACACACATACTATTGCCTGTTCCTGCTTTCTCACCACCATTCTCCATGTTGTGTACCTTTACTGATTATCTCTACACCTAGATTGTAACGTCCACATGACGGCCCACATGCATGAGCCAGGAACTAGACATACAAACTTTCTTTTCACATTTCCATAAGGAAGATTGCAGCCTAGAGAGCTTCATACGGCAGCTATTAATGACCACCACAGGGCCTTTTGGCGTACCATAAATCACAGTAAACAGGAAATAGAATACGCTTTCATCAATTTTTGTCTACAATATTGAATAGCCTGCAGCTTCAGAATTATCATACCATCAAAATCGGGGAAAATGCAGCAGCGAGCGCTGATCCCTCCGGTGCTTTTGTGGCCAGCTTTACACACGGGCAGCAGGAGAGAGATTTTTCATCCTGGTTATTTGTTGTCTGATGTGGTCACAGATCGAGGTGATACGGTTTGTTTAGTCATCTGCTTTATGATTTGCATTTCCTAATCTGAAAAAAAAAGCATTTTTGTTGAAAATGTAATTCCATTCACTGCAGGTAACCACCCTGCATAGCAAACGTTACCCCATGTATGCGAATGTTGGCTATTTAAATGAATGTGTACGCTCCACATGGTGTTCTATGCCGCTGAAGGGCGTTGTGTTTGTCTATCTAATATTCAAATCTTATTACTTTTATTTATTTATTTACCTTGTGTGTTTCAGGTGTTAATACACTCTCCGCAGAGAACACGAGTTGTGGATGCAAATGGAGAGAAAATCAATTTGCAGTCTGCAAATATTCATAAATTCCTTGTTGATATCGGGGAAAATGGCAACAATTTGAAAGGTAAATGTAACAAATGGTTCTCTTTCAATTTTCTGGATGAAAGGCCTTAGCAGGTAGCGCAACCAGTATTATAAAATGTCTTTCTCTGTCAGACCAGTGTCTCTATTCCAACTAGCAACTGCATGGATATATATAAATATATGTGTATATATAATCTTTTTTTTTTTTTTTTTTTTTAAATAGCTCTTAATTTTCATCAAATATTTTCACAAGTAAAAGTAGTAAGCATACACCAGCATGTACAATATACCCATTAGTATTAGAGTAGACTTGCTTTGCGCTATGCTGGTGAGTTATACAGTACCTCAAAAGTTGGGGAGGGGGAATGAAGAAGTACAGTGGTACCTCTGTTCACGAACTTAATTGGTTCTGGAAGGCAGTTTGAGAACCGAGCAGTCTGATAACGGAGCAAATCCGTGATGTCCGTGAAAAACGCGTATCAAATATTTGCAAACTAGTACTATTCAAATATAACAGAAACAGATGCAATACTGATGAATTCATACGGACCATGGAGTAAAAATAGCGGGAGTTTTTGCGGTCCAGAAAAATTACTGAACGTGTGAGTAAGGCCTAAGCCCCACTGCTGAGGGAAGCCTTTATTTTGTATGGACAGTGCAGATAGTCCGGATTCTTGCAGATGTATAGCCCTGGTTTTCTCTCTGTCTCACTCCCTCTAACCTGCACATGATATGCCCTATCCTCCTTCCTGTAATCTGACCTTTCAGAGGCTGTTACTAGAGACAGATTTCTCCTGACTACAGGCGTCAGACAGCATATTGTCAACAAAATCAACACAAATATTAGAATTCCCATAGGCTGGAGGGATTGTTTGATACAACATTGACCATTTAATGCACTGATATAAGATTAACCTCCCCAGTCTTAATACATTAGTGTGAAAGTGTTATCTGTTTCCATGGACAACCAACAGTATATTGGAAACTATTAAATGAAAGAAGAAATTGTTGCAGAATAGTTTGCCTTTTGTATATGATTCTCTTTAGATTAAAACGTGATCTTATTTTAGGTTTCATCCGGAGTTTTCTGCATCTCTATCGCATACATCATGTCATGTAGGATTTATTCTTTTTGACAGATCTGATATTTGATGTAATTTTTATGCAGACTCCCTTGCCTATTGTAAATGAGAACTATAGCTGACATTGCAGCACTATGCAGAGTATTATCTTGCTTAATGTCTTAAAGCAGGGGTAGGGAACCTTGGCCCTCCAGCTGTTGCAAAACTACAACTCCCATCATGCCTGGACAGCCAAAGCTTTAGCTTTGGCTGTCCAGGCATGATGGGAGTTGTAGTTTTGCAACAGCTGGAGGGCCAAGGTTCCCTACCCCTGTCTTAAAGAGTCCTTGTACTCTAGAGAGACTCATCATAATGCCACACACATCTAATGCCTGGCAGACCTGTTAGTGTGAGTAGCAGAGGCGTTCCGCCATTGCCATCAAGGGTCCCGCGTTTTATTGCTGGACTATTAATATAGAGCTCGCTCCTCTAAAATGCTATAGAGCACACTAAAGGCCCATCGTTTCTTTTTCCTTCCATAATGACTGTAAGTGCCGGACAAGTATCCTTAATGAAGAATTACTCCACCGCATTAGTGGAAGACTCTAGTCTGCATCTTCTGTACAGAACATTATCCATTATGTGCTCACACAAGTGTCCTGTTTCTTCCTCTCATGTCTGTTTGCTCTCAGCAGAGCACCAGATACAGTCTATTAGGGCGCACTGAGTGCTGTCATTGTCGTCTTAGTAGAATCCAGATGAAAGACAGAGTTGTGTTTCTACTAGTGGTATAACTAGTGGTTCACCCACTTCATCGTGCTTGTTTTGTTTGGCCTCTTGAACACGTGTCAAAAACTATTTTCATTGACGTCGTATTGCATTTACCTGCCAGCTGCTGACCAATGGCAAGCAATGCACAGAATCGTTCGAACTGTGTGAATATTTAGATCATTACAGCTATTGTACATATGTCGCCATATTTTAAGGAAATCTAGCATAACATAGCCCATACTCTTTACCTCTATGTATGCCAGAATCCACATTGATAGTGTGTATGTGGAAATAACACAAGAGCTGCTTTTGGCAAGTGTGCCCCGTGTGTCACACCTAGGGAGCAATTGTGATGTCACATGAAGGTTTGGCATCACAGGCACAGCAGGATATGGGGAAGGCTCATGGACCCCTTTAAATCAGGACCATACTACAGGTGACAGATGCACTGCAACACTATGATCCTGTGTTATATGCCAGTAGCTTAATGATAGGTGTTCTCTTTCGTTGTCTGTGATAGTCGCCTATGTATTTGACCCACACGTAGACAATATATACATTTGGGAAATAAACTATACGCTGTCTTGATTAGGCATTGCTTGGGTCATTGATGTCTCTGGGCCTTTTGGCAACACATTAGGTTGCATGTCGACAGATGGTGTGCCCATGAGAGGTCATAAAACATGGTTTAAATGCCGTCTAAGGGTCCTATTGCACTGAGCAATTTTTAATACTTAACGGCTAACAATAATCGATCGCAGACTAGATTGTTTATCGTTAACCTGAAATCGTTCACCATATTACACAGAGCGATGGTCGTTAGATACGATCGTTATTGCGATCGTTACTATGATCATTTATTACTTCTGATCTCAAAACAATGGACAATGTGCAATTACACTGAACGATTAGTGAAAAAATGCGGAAGGAATGTGGAATTACAGGGAACAATTAACGATAATTTTAGGTTTAGATCTAAATCAATGACACTCGAACGATTTTTCGACCGTTGCCTGCAATTACACAGAACAATTATCGTTTAAATTCAAACGCTATAACGATTTTTCGCACGATAATCGGCCTGTGTAATAGGGCCCTAACTCATTGGTGCTTACTTATGCAGCTGTTCATCTTCTTACTCCTTTATTAGAAAAAGAAATCCTAAATGTAACAGTAAAACTAAAATGGATGATAACCAGAAGAAAAGTTCCTCTCGGAAGGGTGGGGGGACTGTGATTTTTCCTCTGGATGTCACCCCTCCCTTACTGATCCAGAAAGTAAAAGTTTTCATCTGTCAAGCAATTGCCGAGCCCTGAATATCGAGCCTGGTATCATTATAAAGCTTAAATTCCAGGCTTTAGTATATAAGTTTACAAGGAACCAGTCATCAGTGTCATGCTGCCCCAAACCTCCTTATTACAATGATTATCAACTCTGAAACGTTGCAGACAAGAGCCGGCTCTATGTCATCAAGGCAGCTCCGACAGCTTCTCCCCGCGCTGCCGCCTCTGATTGCCGACCGGCCTTATAACAAGGATTCCTCTAAACTGCTGCAGTATTTCAGAGATAATCATATATCATTGTAATAAGAGCCTATGCCTGCTTTATGCTGTCCACAGCAAGCATGAAAAACCATTCTGTATTACATACTGTATATTCTTGCTAGTAAAACTGTTAAGGCTCCTCCATCTGTTATGCGCACCGTTGGGGAGGGGGTCCTAGAGGCCCATAAGGCTTGCCTGTGACTGCCCATAGTGAGGATCCTGTGAAACTGTATCTAGCAGGTTTGTCATTTGGTTAAATTACATAAAATTCTGGTTTGTTCATATTGCAAACCAGCAACGTTGACATTTTTTACAACGCTGAATCCATATGCATTACCACCGTTGTCGCTCCTCCCCGGGTGCTGGAAAAAGATAGATCCAGTCCTTGGAAACTTCTCCCAGTTTTCCAGGACTGAATCCATGTTTTCCCAGGAGTGTCATGGAGCGGAGCAAACTTCAAAACCCACAGCCTGATCTGCAGAATGCAGATAGGAAGAAAGCGATTCCTTCAATCACGATAAACAGCCGGGCGCGCAGTGCAGGTGCAACTCTGCTATTCCCTGTTGCTGCCAGTACTGCAGAGTAGGGTCGGCAGGAGGGTATAGCAGAGCTGTGACTGCACTGTGCTATTTAGGGATGCACAGGAGCAGGTAGTGGTAGCATGCTGCACCCATATACCGCTAACGTCTACAGATTCAGCATCGCAATAGGTAGAAAGAGCTTGGGGGGGGGGGGGGTAACTTTTCCACTGCAATTTTCTAATAGAACCATTCTGAACAGGTTAAAGGAGTCCTCCATCACTTAAAGCTTTTTATATATTGCTATTTTATTTATTATATATTAAATGGGGGAGACTTATCGAACATGGTGTAAAATCAAACTGGCTCAGTTGCCCCTAGCAACCAATCAGATTCCACCTTTCATTTCTCACAGACTCTTTGAAAAAGGAGAGGTGGAATCTGATTGGTTGCTAGGGGCAACTGAGCCAGTTTTACTTTACATCATGTATGATAAATCTCCCCCTTATTCTTACCTCACCTCACTCCCCCAGTGTCCTTTTTTCTGCATCTCTCAGTCCTGGTTTTTAATTGAGTACAGTACCCTTTTAATGAAAAATGTGGGGGGGGGGGGAATCATGTAAATTTCAATAATAGAAAAAAAAAAAAAAATGTTTTAAAACTATTCCAAGTTTTGTGGACTGGACATGGAGATAGTAGATTACTAAGCTCCCTCGCTGGTAGCTCTCTCAGTAGGTCATGTAATTGGTCGTTCTCATTGTAACTTGTTTACTCAGCACCAGTATATGAATGGAGAAAGCTAGAGCGATGTAACGTGGAGGATATCTGATAGCTGATGAGTCTGATCCCGCCAGGTTTGTCTTGAAGGAGTCTTTTATTGCTGACATGTCTCAGCTAAAAAAAGAGCAATTTGGGGGATGGGATTTGTCTTCGTTCAAATACTTATAAATACGTCTAAAGCGGCCATAATAACCATTTACAGGATGTCTAGTAGAATACAGAATCCTTTTTTTTTTTTTTTTTTTCCTGCATCATCTACACCAGTGTTTCTCAACCTGCGGTACGCGTACCCCAGGGGGTACACGCCGCAGGCTGAGGGGGTACGCCGGGAGGTGGGGGGGAAAAAATAGTTTTGGGTGCCGGGACACTGCTATCACCCAGCAGTGTCCCGGCACCTATCCCCGCCGCTTGTCTCACATCCTTCCCCCAGCAGCAGCCTCACCAGCATTCTGTGGGGTACGAGACCAGCAGCCTCGCAACTGACTGTGTCTCTGAGGCCCTGTTGGTCCGGCCGCCGGCGGGGACATCAGCCCGCCGCCGCCGCATCTCCTCTCCGCAGCCTGTCACCTCAGGCAGCCTGTTTGGGATTCGTCCCCAGGCTGCCGCATATCCTCCTGCAGCCCCTGGCTGGACGCTGCTACCCGATCCGGCAGCCTCGGGGGAAGAGCGTGAGGCTGCCGGATCGGGTTGCAGCGTCCATACGGGGGCTCCAGGAGGATATGCGGCAGCCTGGGGACGAATCCCAAACAGGCTGCCTGAGGTGACAGGCTGCGGAGAGGAGATGCGGCGGCGGCGAGCTGATGTCCCCGCCGGCGGCCGGACCAGCAGGGCCTCAGAGTCAGTCAGTTGCGAGGGGGTAGTGGTGCGCAAGGCTACCCCGTCCGGAGCTCCTGCATTGGATTGTGGACCAGGAGATGGGGCGCCCCCCATATCCACCTGCCGCCGCTTCTCACGGTCAAGCAGTGGTGTGTGGACCGGGAGATGGGGCCCCCCACATCCTACGACTGGCGCTGCTGCCTGTGGAAGTGGGGTGCTCGATCTCCCGGTCCACAATCCACTGCAGCAGGAGCCCCCGGCGGGGTAACCCGGTGCACCACTAACTCATCTCCTCCCTACCCACATTATCACCTCTGTACCCCTCCACCTCCTCTCTACCCCCATCATCACCTCTGTACCCCTCCACCTCCTCTCTACCCCCATCATCACCTCTGTACCCCTCCACCTCCTCTGTACCCCTCCACCTCCTCTCTACCCCCATCATCACCTCTGTACCCCTCCACCTCCTCTCTACCCCATCATCACCTCTGTACCCCCTCCACCTCCTCTCTACCCCCATCATCACCTCTCACCCCCATCATCACCTCTGTACCCCTCCACCTCCTCTCTACCCCCATCATCACCTCTGTACCCCTCCTCCTCCTCTCTACCCCCATCATCACCTCTGTACCCCTCCACCTCCTCTCTACCCCCATCATCACCTCTGTACCCCCTCCATCTCCTCTGTACCCCCATCATCTCCTCTCTACCCCCATCATCACCTCTGTACCCCTCCTCCTCCTCTCTACCCCCATCATCACCTCTGTACCCCTCCTCCTCCTCTGTACCCCCATCATCACCTCTGTACCCCTCCTCCTCCTCTCTACCCCCATCATCACCTCTGTTTCCCCTCCTCCTCCTCTCTACCCCCATCATCACCTCTGTACCCCCATCATCACCTCTGTACCCCCTCCACCTCCTCTCTACCCCCATCATCACCTCTGTACCCCCTCCACCTCCTCTCTACCCCCATCATCACCTCTGTTCCCCCTCCACCTCCTCTCTACCCCCATCATCACCTCTGTTCCCCCTCCACCTCCTCTGTACCCCCATCATCACCTCTGTTCCCCCTCCACCTCCTCTCACCCCCATCATCACCTCTTTTCCCCCTCCACCTCCTCTCACCCCCATCATCACCTCTTTTCCCCCTCCACCTCCTCTCTACCCCTATCATCTCCTCTCTACCCCCATCATCACCTCTGTACCCCCTCCACCTCCTCTCTACCCCTATCATCTCCTCTCTGCCCCCATCATCACCTCTGTACCCCCTCCACCTCCTCTCTACCCCCATCATCTCCTCTCTACCCCCATCATCACCTCTGTACCCCTCCTCCTCCTCTCTACCCCCATCATCATCTCTGTTCCCCCTCCACCTCCTCTGTACCCCCATCATCTCCTCTCTACCCCCATCATCATCTCTGTTCCCCCTCCACCTCCTCTGTACCCCCATCATCTCCTCTCTTCTTCATCATCTCCTCCCTACCCCCATCATCTCCTCCCTACCCCCATCACCCCATCATCTCTATCACCCCATCATCTCTATCACCCCATCATCTCTATCACCCCATCATCTCTATCACCCCATCATCTCTATCACCCCATCATCTCTATCACCCCATCATCTCTATCACCCCATCATCTCTATCACCCCATCATCTCCTCCGTACCCCCTCCACCTCCTCTCTACCCCCATCACCTCCTCTCACCTCTCATCACCCCTCTCCTCCTCTCTCCCGTCTTCCTCTCCCTTCTTCACCTCCTCTCTCCCCTGTCTTCCTCCCACATTCACCTCCTCTCTCTTCCTCTCCCCTTTCACCTGCTCTCTCTACTTCACCTTCTCTCTCTTCCTCTCTCCCCTTCACCTCCTCTCTCTTCCTCTCCCCCTTCACCTCCTCTCTCTTCCTCTCCCCCTTCACCTCCTCTCTCTTCCTCTCCCCCTTCACCTCCTCTCTCTCCTTCACCTTCTCTCTCTTCCTCTCCCCCTTCACCTCCTCTCTCTCCTTCACCTCCTCTCTCTTCCTCTCCCCCATCACCTCCTCTCTTCCTCTCCCCCTTCACCTCCACTCCCACCCAACACCTCTTCTTTCTTCCTCTCCCCGTTCCCCTCTTCTTTCTTCCTCTCCCCCCGCCATCACCTCCTCTCTGTTCTTCTCCCCCTTCACCTCCTCTATCCCCCACTTTCCTTTTTTCCCCCCTCAGACCTTACTCTCCCCTTGATCTCCTCGTGGCTCAGAGGCTGGAAAAGAGAACAAGACCCGCTCCATGCGCGGATAACGTAAGTATGAATTTTTTTTTGTTTGTTGGGGCAGGAGGGGGGGGGGAGTAGAATGGTGGGCATTACTATGGGGGCAGGGCAGGGGGCATTATTACTATATGGGGGGTCATAGAAGGGGATATTATTTTTAAATGAGGGATCCTAAATACGAGGACAACCCACACACCTACTCACTTTACTGCGCATGACACCAAACAGCAGAATTATTACTGTATGGGAGCCTATAGGTAGGAAAAAGGGAGGGAGGTTAAAGGAAAACGCCTAAGATGTTTTGCAGGTTCTCTGGCAAGAGGTAAATTGTAGCTGCGAGAAATCATCATGGTGGTCTGGGCCAGATGGAGAAGCAAAGGAAAAGTGATGTCTGGCTACATGGGGAGGTATCTGGCTATAGAAGGAGGTATCTTGACTACATGGGGAGATGTCTGGCTGCAAGGGGGTAGGTATCTGGCTACATGGGGAGATATCTGACTACATAGGGGGGGTATCTGGCTACATAGAGGGAAGTATCTTGACTACATGGGGGGAGGTATCTGGCTACATAGAGGGAAGTATCTGACTACATAGGGGGAGGTATCTGGCTACATAGAGGGAAGTATCTGGCTACATGGGGGAGGTATCTGGCTACATGGGGGAGGTATCAGACTACATGGGGGAGGTATCAGACTACATGGGGGAGGTATCAGACTACATGGGGGAGGTATCAGACTACATGGGGGAGGTATCTGGCTACATGGGGGAGGTATCTGACTACATGGGCGAGAGGTATCTGACTACATGGGCGAGAGGTATCTGACTACATGGGCGAGAGGTATCTGGCTACATGGGGGAGAGGTATCTGGCTACATGGGGGAGAGGTATCTGGCTACATTGGGGGAGGCCTCTTGACTACATGGGGGAGGTATCTGGCTGCAGGGGGACATATCCATCTCTGTGGGTTATATCCCACCTGCTTCTCTGGCACCCGGTTCACTGACAGCAGGCTCAGCCAATCAGTGCACTGTCCCACCGTAACCACTGATTGGGTGAGCGGGCTGTCAGTGAGCCGGGAGCCAGAGAAGCAGGTGGAAGTACAGGCAGGTAAGCAGGATCTGTTAAGGGCCGGCAGCTAATTAGGTAAATAGGCTGTGGCTACATTCTCGCAGCAGATTGAAAATCCTCTGTGAGAATGCAGATACATAGGCCATAATAGTACAGAGTATCGCAGTGGATTTTGCTGTGAAACGTACATGTAAATCTACCCTGGGCAATGTTATTAATGGATGGCTTCCTTGGGGGTACTCGGCTGGAGCATCTCGTCGCATGGGGGTACTTGGCTTGAAAAGGTTGAGAAACACTGAATCTACACAAAGGATTTCACAGTCTGACATGCCGCTATATCCAAACAAAACACTTACATTCTATTAGCGGAGGAAACTATGGTTTGTGATTTTTCTTACAAATACAACAGCAGATTCCTCTATAAAGCAAACAGAGCTGGTTTTACCAACCTATAGAAATATATATAGAAATATAGCATACCATTGCATCACCAGGTACAGAATGGGCAATGGAGATACCATTAGAGAGAGAGTCCTACCATTAGAGAGAGAGGTTATTCATTATAGGACACATGCATGTCTGACATGAAAATCTATAAGCGTTGCTTAAAGGGATTATACCAGAAGTATCAGTTCAGTAGGGATCTAACCGCTGGGACCTCCACTGATCACAGGAGCGGAGGTCAAATGTCTCCGGAGTGATGTGTATTGGACTTCTGAACATAGATGAGTGTTGTCAATGTTCCGAGGTCCCATAGAGAGTGAGCAGAGCAATAGGCAATCCTATAATCCATCTGACACTTCTATTACCGGTAGATGGGACCTGACCTCTCCAGTGTGCAATAAGCTGAAGGTTGGTGTAAATCTGCTCCTTCGGATCTATGCAGAACATTACAAAATACATCAATTAACAGGTTTCTAATAAAGCTGTCCAGAGCCGCACAGCAACAAGTGATTTACTGCTGTTTTCCTCTGTTTGGGTAATCGTATTAGGTTATTAATATTGGTAGGTTAAAATGTCTCATTTTTCGTCTTCTCTTTCAGGGGAATGTTCTTCCGGCCACATAGATGCAATTCAAGATCTTCACCCAGAAAACCTTATCCATTGCCATCTGCACTTTAAAGATCACAGCCCTGATGTCCCAGCGCCTGAGTTGTTTTCTATTAAAACAGGATTTGATGTAGAGACGGGTACGTTGATTTGGTAATCTAATATACTTGGTGCGGCACTGGTTTCGGCCCTTATTGTCTGGGCCGGTCCCTGTTTAGTGATTATAGTAAATCTGTCAGCTGCAAT
Organism: Dendropsophus ebraccatus; assembly: GCF_027789765.1. Taxonomy (NCBI): domain Eukaryota; kingdom Metazoa; phylum Chordata; class Amphibia; order Anura; family Hylidae; genus Dendropsophus; species Dendropsophus ebraccatus. The sequence goes on along the minus strand of NC_091457.1, from coordinate 136,646,612 downwards.
TCAGATTGTAATCCGCTGACACTATTAGGGAAAGGAGACATGTGGTATCTTTCTTTGTGAAATGTTAAGAGGTGTTCCCAAATCTCTGAAGTGCTGAGAATTGCAACACCTCTTGCTTCACTTTCCATCCCTGTCCTGTTTGAATGACAACTTTTAGGCATGTATATTAATGCTATGAGGCATGTATATTAATGCTTTGTTGCAGCTCTGTCCTGCGTCCCTGTGTACAGCCAGGCAGTTACCTATCCTTAAAGAGGGTACTCTGGCAACATTTTTCTTTCAGATCAGCTGGTGCCAGAAAGTTTTCTATAGATTTGTAATTTACTTCTATTTAAAAATCTCTCCTGCTCTTCAGACTGGAAAAAATAAACACCACTTGCTGCAGGACATACAGCAGCTCATAAGTACTGGAAGACATGAGATTTTTAAAGAGATGTTAATTACAAATCTATATAACTTTCTGAAGCCAGTTGATTTAAAAGAAAAATATTTTTCTCTGGAGTACCCCTTTAATATAGCACCTTATGGATGAGAATGTGATATGTTATTCTGCTCCCACCACTGCACCTTCACTCCTATGGAGGATGCATGATGACATGTTTTTTACATTCTCCTCCATAGGCAGCCATGCATGGATAGGGCAAGGGATCGACAGGGGGCTGAGATGCATAATTATACTCAATGGGGCCAACCCAGAGCAGACTGAGGTGCCTCAGTCATAATCTGTAGTGGTCACTGGAAGAAAGCTGCTATGTTTTCTTAATCCTGGATAACCCCTTTTAATACAGATTCAGATATGTGACCCTATTACTCTTGTCTTAAACTGGCCCAAGAATTAGGCCCTATTCACACATCCTGTTCCTGTCCGCAATTGCGGATCTGCAGAAAAATAGGACCAATGTATTTCAATGAACCCATACACACATCCGTGTTGTGTACTGGGCTGCAATCCGTTCCGCAAAAAAAAAAAAAAGGACAGGCCCTAGTACGGACAGTAACTGACATGGGGTCCGTATTTTACGGATGCAATACGGATGAAAATTTGCGGATTGCTTACGGATTAAAAATTGTGGATTGGAAAATATACTGACGTGTGAATAGACCCTTATGCTTGATGTCATCGTTTTTTTTTACAGATTTCTATTAAGTGTGGACTCTCTAAGGTTTTCATTGAGTTACTTATTCCTGATCAAGTCATAAGTGTAACTCGCATTCAGATTTTTTTTTCTTTGTGCTTTGTCTGCTGGATCTGGATCCTGATTGATGTCGCTCTTTCCCAGTTAATGGTACAGGTTGTTCCTTAAAGGAGAAGTCAGGCGAAAACTTTTATTAAAGTATTGCATTGCCCCCAAAAGTTATACAAATTACCAATACACACTTATTACGGGAAATGCACATAAAGTACTTTTTCCCTGCACTTACTACTGCATCAAGGCTTCACTTCCTGGATAACATGGTGATGTCACTTCCTGGATAACATGGTGATGTCACTTCCTGGTTAACATGGTGATGTCACTTCCTGGATAACATGGTGATGTCACTTCTTGGATAACATGGTGATGTCACGACCCGACTCCCGAAGCTGTGCGGGCTGTGGCTGCTGGAGAGGATGATGGCAGGGGGATGCACAGTGTCCCTCCAGTGCCCTGTGTCCCTCAGTGTCCCCCTGCCATAATCCTCTCCAGCAGCCACAGCCCGCACAGCTCTGGGAGTCGGGTCGTGACATCACCATTTTATCCAGGAAGTGACATCACCATGTTATCCAGGAGGTGAAGCCTTGATGCAGTAGTAAGTGCATGGAAAAAAGCACTTTATGTGCATTTCCCGTAATAAGTGTAAATTGGTGATTTGTATAACTTTTGGGGGTAATACAATACTTTAATAAAAATTTTCGCCAGACTTCTCCTTTATGTTGCTATTGTATATGATGTGCCTGGCATCTGTCACTTTTTATCCTGAGCCCAATTGCACATTCTGTTCTGTCATAACCATTTCATGTGCGCTGTACAAGCTCCTCACCATTATCTGTACTATATCTAGGTCACTACACCTGTTCCCTCTCCAGACAGCAGCTTTCAGAGAGCCAGCTCAAACATCTCAGCATGGGGGACACGTCTCTTACTGTAACAGCATCCATACTAGGGAATCACGTCTACCGAGAGCAGGTCGGCGCCCTGGCCTCTGTTTATCCTGGATTTTATGCCAGTCAGAAGGAAATAGTGCTCAGCAATCATTATACCACGGCCGACATAAAGATATTTGGAGCGGCAGAAGTTCTGAACAATCTGGAGGTGAGGCGTCCAATGCTAATCATTGTTCTGTGTGATCACACGTTCTAATGAAGTGAGAATCCATACCAGTGGTGTTTGGTTTATTGATGCTCAATAGAAGCAACGTGTCACGGACCCCTTCAAATCCCACAAGTCCATCCATGCCCCTTGCAGAGTACCAAGAGAAGTTGCACTTATTATACAAGGCAATATTATTACCGAGTTATTTATAAGGCAGTTGCCTAGAATAATCCAACGCAGAGTTTATTTTCCTTCTTTGCTTTCTCAGGGGTTAACATTTCTGAGATATTTTACAGTTTAAGGCTGGGTTCACACTATGTATATTTGAGGCTGTATTTGTGAGGCTGTATAGCAACCAAAACCAGGAGTGGATTGAAAACACAGAAAGGCTCTGTTCACATAATGTTGTAATTGAGTGGATGGCCGTCATTTAATGGCAAATTTTTGCTGTTATTTTAAAACAACGGCTGTTATATTGAAATAATGGCCGTTATTTACCGTTATATGGCGGCCATCCACTCAATTTCAACATTGTGTGAACAGAGCCTTTCTGTGTTTTCAATCCACTCCTGGTTTTGGTTGCTATGAGGACCTGACTTGAGGACCAAATACTGCCTGAAGTATACAGTGTGTGAACCCAGCCTAAAGGGGTACTCTAGCAAAAAAATCAACTGGTTTCAGAAAGTTATATAGATGTGTAATTTACTTCCATATAAAAATCTCCCATACTTATCAGATACTGTATGCCCTGCAGGAAGTGGTGTTTTTTTCTGTTTGCTGCCACCCCTGTCTGTGACAGGGACTATCCAGAGCAGGAAAGGTTTTCTATGTGGATTTGCCACTGCTCTGGACCGTTCCTGTCTCGACAGAGAGGGCAGTAGAGAGCACTGTGTCAGACTGAAAATAACATAATAAACATTTCCTGCAGAACATACAGCAGCTGATAAGTACTGGAAGACTTGTGATTTTTTTTTTTAAATAGTAAATTACAAATCTATATAACTTTATGAAATCAGTTGAAAAACAAAACAAAGATTTTCGTTGGATAACCCCTTTTAATGCTGGGGACACTGTTGGCTACTTTATACAGGGTTACAGAACAACTTTATTTAAAGGGTTGTTCCATGACTTAAACAAATCTCCTGTCCATGGGATGGGGGATAACTATCTGACTGATAGGGATTCTCATCAGCTCATTATCCTCCATCTTGTGGATGGGTTTAAAATTGGTATAAACCCTTTAAAGGGAATCTGTTCGCACTATATCATCCAGAAATGGGTAGATACCTGATAGTGAGATATAAAACGTGATACCTGTCTCTTAGCTGATGCCTGTTTGTGCAGTTGTTATAAAATCGCCTTTTCAGTTGAAGCTCAAGTGCAATAGAGGCCGAGCTGAGATGCAGCATGCACACCTCCTCCATCCCCCCCCCCTCCCCCCTCCCTGTTTGGCTTCTAGCACAGAGTTCTGTACATCAGTCAGACAAGGCAGGTAGGGGTGGAGAGGAAGAAGGCATGCATGCTGCAGCAGCTTGGCAACGCCTCCTTGGCACTTGAGCTTCTAGGATGATATTGAGCTGACGGATTCCCTTTTAGATACTGTAACGGACAATGGATTAAAGAGGTTGTCTTACTGAAGGGAGACCATTTTAGATTAAGTCCAGCGTGGTTGTCAGCACACTTCTATTCTTCCGGTATTAGAGACCCTTGGCAATGACCACTCATCGCCAGATGTTTTCTTCAGCGCAGAACACTTGGATAGCTACCTGACATCAAAATATAGAATCACATTTGCTTAAAGATGTAAAAAAAAACATACACAGTTTACATAGCATAGAATACCCAAAATGAAGACTGATCCCCCTTTCTCCTCTTCTATAGCATATTGTTAAAAAAATATATATATGCTGTATGTAAAATAGTGGTGGAACTACATGGACAGGACATGAAGGGTTGTGTATTCCATGGAATGGAAAGTGCCTAATCTTCTATGATCTGTTCCGCAGGTGAAGACTGGATCCCCACTGGTGACCGTGTATCGAAAAGAGAAGTCCTATGGAGTCCCCAGCTTTGTGACATATGAAGTTGGCATCACTGACGCACAGGCTTTACACCAGGGACCATTATCCACATCACTTTCTGTTTCTAGTTACTTGTCAGACCAGACCATAGATGTTCCCATCAGACTGATGGCAGTGACAGGGCCCATTAATGGTGTGTATTGGTGCAGCTCTTATTGTTTCTGCGCCAAGTAGTAAATCGCTATAGACTTGCTGAATGTTCCTGGAGAGACTTTTGGCATGAAACAGTTTTCTGTCACTCAGAGCCTGAAATTTGATAGGACTGCTGTTGTATAGTTCTTCTCACAGTGCTGGGCTGTTTTAGGCTCTGCTAACACTTAATAAGGGGATCAAAGGGGTTATCCAGTGTTTTAAAAAACATGGTCACTTTCTCCCAGAGACAGCACCGCTCCTGTCTCCAGTTTGAAACTCTGTTTCATTGAAGTAAATGGAGCTTAACTGCAAACCATACCTGAGCTGGAGACAAGAGTGGTGGTGCCTCTGGAAGAAAGTAATATGTTTTTTTTTCGAACGCTGGATAACCCCTTTATGTTAAGGTTTCTGAGCTGTGTATAGATGGATTGATAGATTTGGACCTAAAATGTCACTGTTATATAAAACATTTCACATGTCAGAGAGATACGCCAAAAGTTTTGATTGGTCCAGGTCTTTGTGTTCAGACGCATACAGATTGTGAGATTGAGCCAGGAGTCCGTGCTCAGCTATTTCCTCTCCCGGCTCTGTTTCACATGATGGGTCACACTCGTATTGCATCGACCCTTTTCACTGAAACAGAGCAGGGATCGCTAGCGGTCTGAACACTCAGGGGGAGATTTATCAAAGGGTGTAAAATTTAGACTGGTGCAAACTGCCCACAGCAACCAATCACAGCTCAGCCTCCAGCTCTGGTGAAAGGAAAGCTGAGCTCTGATTGGTTGCTGTGGCCAGTTTGCACCAGTCTAAATTTTACACCCTTTGATAAATCTCCCCCTCAGACTCAAAATCCTGTCCAGGCATGATGGGAATTGTGGTTTTGCAACAGCTGGGTGGCCAAAGGTTTCTCACCCCTGCCCTATAATGTAGTAAATGAAGAGTCCCTTCGATCTCTGACTAAACACACATGCAACACAGCAGGTTTGCCTCTGGTTCCATTAATTAAACTATGCAACTAGGATTCTACATTGTAGACGTTTCCTCATGGATTTCATTATGGTGATGTCAGTGAGTGACATACATTGTACCATAAATGACCCTTTGAAGCATGCTTTGCTTTAGTCTCTGTGTTCCTCTCCTGCAGTGCCTTATACCGGGGAGCGCGGCTTCTACAGGATATTTATCGACTCTTATCCCGTGTTCTTCTTCACTTTGTTCGCTCTCATAGCCGGGGCTGCCATTGCTATTCTAGGTAAACACTGAAATATTCTTACATTCTATGGCTGAGTTCACAGTCCTGTGTTATAATTATATATATATATTTTTTTTTTCTTTCAGTCCTCTCGCCAAAGGAGACTGTTAACCACCCGGCGTTTATCTCACGTTCTTCCCCCATTTCTGCAAAAAATAGTATGTATTAAAACCAGTTCAATGCACGCCATAGATTTATTGTTCCAATAAGTTGTGCCAGGATGTAATTGCAAAAAAAGTAGATGCCTGGACTGTATATCTGTGCATGTATGGAGGTCTCTTATACTGATCATGTTATTTTGTTGAGACTATGGACCCTATTACACGAACGATAATCTGCTAAATTGACCCTATCCGGCGGATTATCGTTATGTGTAATAAACACAACCATTAGCCGATGATCGTTGTTATCGGCTGATTGTTGATATAGGTTTGGACCTATAATTGCGGTGCGCGGCTGACGATATGCAAAGAAGAATACATTACCTATCCATGCTGCAGGGCTCCTCTTGCGCTCTGCTTCTCCCCTTGTCCTGCGCGCTCCAGCTTCAGAGCGGCCTGTCTGAGCTGATAGGCCGCTCAGCCAGTCACAGGCCGGGACCGCCACGGCCAGTGATTGGCTGAGCAGCCTGTCAGCTGAGACAGACCGCTCTTAAGCTGGAGTGTGCGGGACCCGGGGAGAAGCAGAGCGCAAGAGGAGCCTAGCATGGAAAGGTAATGTATACAGTTTAAACAAGGGCTGCAAGGACATTGGTAACAATGTCCCTGCAGCCCTTGTTAAACGATAATCGGGCCGTGTAATAGGCCCAGTAAATGAGCGCCGATCTAGCAGATCGGCGCTAGTCTACAGTTATCAGGCCCCCATCGGCCCATGTAATACCACCCTACAAAGCATGAGTCCTATTAAAGGGATAGGCCATCAACCTCTGATCAGTAGGGATCCAACAGCAGGAACCCTTGCTGATTAGTTGTTTGTCACAGCCATGATGTCTACATATACAGAGAACAGAGCAAGAGGAGGCAGACAGCTCTGTATGTTGTGTAATGGCAAGATGATTTCATCTCGGCTCCTTCCCACCTCAATAGGAGTTTAGCTGTAGTAACCCAGTACGGCCACTACACTGTGTATGGAGCTCTCTGCTTCCAGCTCTGTATATTCTTGGTGCTGTAATAGAGCCCTGAGTTACTGCAGCCAGGTATTATTAAACCAGAGGACCCCTTTTATAGGGGCTACATTTTAAAGAAACTTTACAAAACTTACATCCCCTTTGCCTTTTTAGGTTTTACATCATCGCCAGTGAATTATACCAACCACAGTCCAAACTGGAATAACAGGTCACCACCTCGGCTACTGTGGAGTCAGGATTATGCTTCCAACTAGAGAAGCCCAGGCTTCCCCAAAGAGCAGATCTATTTAATTTTGGTGCCTTTTCTGGTGCATGTGTTGTATAGCGCAGCATGAGGCTGACATTTTATGCATTTTGTTATGTTTGATGATTTGGGGGTTTCTGCACACAAGGATGTTGTACCCTTCCCAATAGGTGTGGATTATGCGCTGCTCATGCCAGTAGCCATCAGATCCTCACATATCGACAGCTATTTTTAATGCCGTCCATTTTGATTTCATTGAGGAAGTGTACTTATACTTGTTTGTACCAATACTTTGATTGGTACTTTTTTTTTTTTTTACACTTAGGTATTGAATGGAATTGATTGTTTTATGTATTTTTGAAGTCTTAGTTCTTGTCTGTTTTTATTCATTTTTTTTCTCTGTTTCCAAGACAAGACTTTATTTTTGTAATTTTGTTGGTTGACTATATGACCACTCAGCGATTTTTATTTTTTTATTTTTTTTTTTGCCTTCAGGGTAGGACATAGAATGCTTTGTATGTTGCAGCTCTTTCTGTTTAACTCAGGAATATTTTGCACTGATTAGTAATTGTAGCCTTGCAATGTGAGCCTGACCAATTGGAAGCGCATAGCTGTGAATCTGCCCTGTGCACGTCCGCCTCTATCCATAGAAACGACAAGCATGTCAATGCCGACAGAGCTGCATCGTACTGGGCTGCCAGCTTCTGGCCTCTCCACAATACATTGTTTCTCAGTGCTAATGTGTGAGAGGTGTCGCAGTCACATATTAGAGTTCTTCGTGAGCTCGAGGCATTTTACGGATGGCGAGAAACCACTGTCACTGGGATCACTTAGTATCTCTGGATGTGAGTATAACTGACCGCGCTTCTGTATACAATTTATTATTTTATCCTATTGTTTCATACTATACAACTGGAAAAATGTGAGGTTCAGATCCGTTTCCTGAACAGATAAATCAATAGTCCACCATTACATTTGCACTATGAGCCTTATAGCAAAAAATGGAAGGAAAGGGATCACTTAGGCTAGGTCACATTTTTGGAAAAGGTGCATGTATAACATAATGTCTGCAAAGGTATGTACATATAGGCACATACATTCCCACATACAAAAAAAATAAAAAATAAAAAGTATATGCAAAAGTTTTTTCTAACTGGACAAGAAGCGCTGTATTATCTATAAAAAAGACAAACACATGACAGCATAAGCAGATATATGTTTGGCTATGCTCCATCATACACTTCCGTACGCCCAGGTGGTAGACACAGGGCTTCAGCAGGGAGATGGTGGAGTCATTCTCCACGTCAAATGGCAATTCCCATTAGTTCTGCAGATATAACACTTATCAATAAGGCTAGGGTTTCAGTGCCACTTTTAGATGCTTTATAGTTATGGTAAAAATTGCAGTTCACTAAATCTGTTGGCAAAAAAGTGTTGAGGGATGATCGGATGAATTCTGCCATCAAATAATATTTTTTGTACTCTAGAATGTGACTTTACAGCAGTAGGACTATATAGCATGGGTGTGCATACAATAGGATTGTTCGTATACTAGTTGCCTATTATTTACATTCCAGTATCTCTACTAATATACCTCATTGTATAATATCCTCCAGCCTTCAAAATCAGTTCCTTGTTTAAAATTAAAGGGGTATTCACAAGAAGTTAGCCTCCATTCACAGGGTTGGGGATAACAAGCTGATCGATGCGGGTTTGACCGCCAATCCTGGGAATGGGGACACAGTTGTCTCTGGAATGAATAATGCACAACCATCCAGCGCGTCATTCATTCTCAAAAAGGCTGTTAAAGGGGTTATCCAGTGCTACAAAAACATGGCTACTTTCTTCCAGAGACAGCACCACTCTTGTCTTCAGCTTGGGCGGGGTTTTGCTGCTCAGTTCCATTGAAGTGAATGGAGCTTAATTGCAAACCGCATCGGAACTGAAGACAACAGTTGTGTTGTCTCTGAAAGAAAGTGGCCATGTTTTTGTAGCACTGGATAACCCCTTTAAAGATTGCAGTCGCCTCATAGATTGAAACGAGGCCACAGTGTGGAACCATTCATCCTGGGACGACTGTCTCTCTTCTTACGAATGGTGTCTGTCCCAACGCTCCAACCTATTAGCTTGTTATGCCCCCTCCTGTAAATAGGGGATCACTTCATATGATGGCAATACCCTTTTATCATGAAACTGACTCCCTGGCTGCTAAATTCTACAGCCACAGAGGTTTATAGTATTTTCACACAGATTACCACCATTGTATTAAAGTGCTGAACTCACGCTGTTGTTTTAATAGCACAAAATAGAAAAGAACTATAGTCTGACCCAGAGCTTGGCTTAGGGGCAGTACAAAGATCTATTAAAGCAGGGGTAGGGAACTTTCGACTCTCCAGCTGTTGCAAAACTACAATTCCCATCATGCCTGGACAGTCAAAGGCTGTCCAGGCATGATGGGAATTGTTTTGCAACAGCTGGAGGGTTGAAGGTTCCCTACCCCTGTATTAAAGCAATGATTCCATTGCGCTCCCTGAAAATCCTTGTTATGCTACAGCCACTCTGAACTAATAGTGAATCCTGGAGGGAAGTGATCATCACGTGATGTTCCCTTAATATGAAATAGGGTTATCCAGAATGGACAACCCCTTTAAATGTGAATGCCTATACAGACGTTCTAGCGCACTCCTGTCTACTGACATTTAGCACTGTACGTACATCCTGCCATGTTTAGTACCTCAGGATATATTCCGCAGCTCTCACGCTTTGTTCTGGACACACTTATTTCCGGATCCCTCTTTTAGTTTCAGGTGATAATTGTTCTTCTCTATGCAGAGTCCTTTCCATGTTAATGCATACTCCCTGTACTGTTATCGATTTAAAGGGCACAGTGATAGCCCGCGTGTTAAAAAGGCTTAAATAATTCATTCTGCCAGTTTTCAAGATGCTAAAAATGTCATGGCCTATCACTTCTGCGTTGCATCATGTGAGAGGGATCACTGTAACGTGTGTAATAGGTCGGATACAATGTGAAGAATGTGAGTTTTGTTTTCTTTGTCACAGTCAAGTGCTGAAGACGTATGAAGCTTGTTCTCAGGAGCCAGTGAAGTGTTCTCAAATACCTCAAAGCTTTTTTTTTTTTTTTTTTTTTTTTTAAAACACACTGAATGTTCCCACCACTATCTGTAGGTTTTATATTAAATTAGCTCCATTCATCATTTGTGTTTTGCTCTCTATCCTTGTGAATGCCATTTGTGCCTTATTTTTACCATGTCGGCTGCATTGCAAACTTATTTTCCTATGTACAATAAAGTGTTTCTTAATATGTTGCCTTTTATTGAACGATTACCAATTGTTTTCCACAATCTTTGTGGCAATGTTATCAATGACCGATGTTGGTGTGATCCAGCTCCGTTCTATAGTAATGTATGGTAAGCACAGCCCAAGGCTCTGTATAAGCCATATGTGTAATTCCAGAATGTAGTAAACCCCATAGCCCCCTCTACTGACAGAATTATGTGCTGGTAACGGGAGCATTAATCTGCAGACGTTGCCAGTGAGAGGGCTGTCCCCATGGCTGCCCAGCCCTATTTCCTCTAAAGCGAATCTGTACTGGACGCCACCCACCTCAAACCACCAGCACCAGTTTTCTAGCCTTCACCATGTCATGTCCAGTCCTGGGGTCTGCCTTTTTCCTGGGGCCAATATTGTGCCTAAAAACAAGTTTAATTATGGCAGCGAGGCAGGGCCTAGAGCATTTGTGCCCTAGGCCTGCAGCACCTCTCTCCCCACCTCCATCCAGCCCAGGGGCGTGCCGAAATAGAAGAGGGGAGTGAGGCCCCGCCTCTCCACCGGGAAAATAATTGTTTTTAGGCATAACAGGAGGAAAGCAGACTGCGGGACAGGACATGGGGTGGAGAAGGCAAGAAAACAGTGTCGGCGGTTTGGGGGGGTGGTGTCCAAGACAGATTAGCTTTAGGGTACGTTCACACTTACCGAATCCGCAGCAGATTTCATTTAAATAACTGAACACAGCATCAAGTCTGCTGCGGATCCTGTAGGTGTGAACGCACCCTTAAAGGAGAATTTCTGATATAAATTTTTTATATTTTTAACGATAGTCAGAAAAGTGCGGGTTAAAAAAAAAAATCCTCACTCTTCGTCCCCCGCGTTCCCGAGGCTTCTGTCATAGGCCCGCTCAGCCAATCAATGGCATCCTACATTAGTTTTTTTTTTTCTTATAACCCACACCTGCTTGATCATCATCATAAAAATAACTTAAAGGGGTTATCCAGCAATAAAGTTGCCAATTCAGGAAGAAATTAGCCATGTTTATCTAATCCTTACTAACCTCTTAAACAGGTTGTTTAGAATTATAAGTGGTAATGAAGGAACAAGTTCACACACACACACACACTGGTATTTACTGAGGGATAATGTGATATTTAAAGGGATTTCATCACAAAGTTAGTGTATACTAACCTGAATGGATCATCTACTAGTCTGTCACCATAATTTTAATGCTGTGTTCCTTTTTAAAATCCATTTAGCTGTTCCTGCCCAGGCTATCCGCTATGAACACACCCACTGTGAACGTTCATACCTCCCACAGCGGTGACAAAGGAGCTCTTGGCCCAGGAGCACAGTAGAGGAGCCTAGCAGCAAAGAAAGTATATATCCTATTGGGTGGTCATATAATCCACCACTGCTTGTATATGTGAAAGGCTAAAATGAAAGTGAGCAGCAGTTTTATAGAATTTTTCACTGCATAGAATTTTTCATTCAAAAACCCTGCGGTCAGATATCATAGCAAGTTCTACAATACGCAGTGCTTCGCTTCTGGTGCGTTGAGGGTCACTGGACTGAAACATTAAAAATGTATATAATGTTTTACAAATGTTTAAAAATTACATGGGGAGAAATCCAAAGGGTATAATAGTAAAATTCTATAAGATGTTTGAAGCGGCTCGGCAGGGAAGCCTTGCTGTATGGATATCAGTAGGGTATGTTTGTAATTCTATAACTGTGTTAGGATGACTCCAATCTTTTGTTATCTTTGGAAGTAAATTGTATAATGGAGTTGTCAGAAGGATTCTAAGCAGACCCAGATAAGAAAGCTAGGGCTGTTCTTAGATTATTGTGAAGAACATATTAGAATTAATAGTTAAAGGGGACGTTTAGCAAAAAAAATGTTTTTTCCTCAAATCAATTGGTACCAGAAAGTTATATAGATTTGTGAATTTCTTTTATTTAAAAATCTCAAGTCTTCTAGTACTTATCAGCTACTGTATGTCCTGCAGGAAGTGGTGTATTTTATTCCAGTCTGACACAGTGCTCTCTGCTGCCACCTGTCTGTGACAGAAACTGTACAGATCAGCAGCAAATCTCCATAGAAAACCTCTCCTGCTTTGGACAGTTCATGTAATCAGTCCCATTTATAGATCAATACAAGTAAGAATACATAAATGGTTATATTATTCTGTTTGCTGGTGTAAAGTAGAATTGTCTTGCCCCTAGCAACCAATCAGATTCCACCTTTCATTCCTCACAGATTCTTTAAGAAAAAGAAAGGGAAAAGACAATTCTACTTTACACCAGTTTGATAAATCTCCCCCATTGTTTTTTAAATCAACTGGTGTCAGAAAGTTATATAGTGTTGTAAATTACTTCTATTTAAAAAATATTAGGCCTTCAAGTACGTATCAGCTGCTGTATGCCCTGCAGAACGTTGTGTATTCTTTACAGTCTGACATGCTGCTCTCTGCCGCCACCTCTGTCCCTTTCAGGAACTGCCCAGAACAGTAGCAAATTCTGGAGGCTACAGGGAGCACTGTGTCATATTGGAGAGAATACACAATTTCCTGCAGGACATACAGCAGCTGATAAGTACCTTAGATTTATATGCAGGGGGTGATCCTAGTGAAACAAGCACCGTACTGAGGTGGGGAGAGAGGACTCGATGGCAAAGAAGCCCCACCATGTGGCTGGGAATGTCACCCGTGCAATAAAACAGTATCACTTTTATATACCATCTTTATTAGTTCTTCAGTTTTTTGTTTACTTAACAGACCTGGTGATATATGGTGTGTATATATATATATATATATATATATATATATATATATATATATATATATATATATATATTCTGTCCACTGCTATGCCATCTCATTCATAGCAGCATGTGACATGGAGAAAAGCTTGTCCAATTCCTTAGAGTGTGTGCACACTACGGAATCTCTGTGGATTCCGACGCTCGCCCGTGCCTTAGACTCCATTCTGGGCACAGGCAGATTTCGCCATCCACTTAAAGAACTGACTTGTCAATTCTTTGGGTGGATGGTGGAATCTGCCACTCTCTTATGTTGACTGCAGCTGGTATTGTAATGATTACTACAGTCACCTGCAGTACCAGACATAACCCATGAGGGCTAGAGAAGCGTTGTTTTTAGACTCTTCTACAACAGTCTTTGTTGGGAAAAATCTGGAAATTTTTACTTGGACTCTATTATAAACCTATATTGAGGAGCTAGGACTGTATGTGGCCAGCAGATGTCAGTGTAATAAAACAACTCATCGCCTATACACAGGACATCATCTATCCACCAGAGATGGCCAAGCTGTAATCTCTGCAATCTCCAGCTTTTTAAAAGGTTTACCCAGCATTAGATTAGAACAACATGGCCACTTTCTTCCAGAAACAACACCACTTTTGTCACCAGTTTGAATTTGATTTCCGAGCTCTGTTCCATTATAGAGAATGGAACTTGAAAGGGGTTATCCAGTGCTACAAAAATATGGCCACTTTCTTCTAGAGACAGCCCCACTCTTGTTTCCAGTTCGGGCTGGGGTTTGTAATGGTGCGTTTACACTGAACAATTATTGTTTCAATTTTCGCGATAACGATCGCACAGCGAACAATCAAGCAACGAGCGAGAATTGGTTCATCGTGATCTTTCAACATGTTCTCAAATAGTCAATGGTCGTTCGCAGAAAATTCGCAGATAGCTTCATCTAAACATTCTTTTACCGATTCACCCTGTGTGTGAGATGGGCTTAAGTGATCTAAAAACGATTGAAATAACAATTTTTTTCAAGCGATATATTGTTCTGTCTAAACAATGATCGTTCTAAAGAACACATTGTTACTTTGAAATCATTAATCGTTCGATTGGGCGAATTATCGATCCGTGTAAACGGACCATTATGGTGCGTTTACACAGAGACATTTATCTGACAGATTTTGGAAGCCAAAGCCAGGAATGGATTTGAATAGAGGAGAAATCTGAGTCTTTCCTTTATGACCTGTACCCTGTTTATAGTCTGTTCCTGGCTTTGGCTTTAAAAATCCGTCAGATAAATCTCTGTGTAAACGCACCAGTTTAATTGAAGGAAATGGAGCTTAAAGGGGTTATCCAGCGCTACAAAAACATGGCCACTTTCCCCCTACTGTTGTCTCCAGTTTGGGTGGGGTTTTGAAACTCCGTTCCATTGAAGTAAATGGAGCTTAATTGCAAACCGCACCTGAACTGGAGACAACAGTAGGGGGAAAAGTGGCCATGTTTTTGTAGCGCTGGATAACCCTTTTAATTGCAAACCTCAGCTGAACTGGAGACAAGAGTAATGTTGTCTTTTAAAAAAAAAAAAGTCATGTTTTTTAACGCTTGATACCCCCTTTAAAATCATGGCAGTTGAAAGCCCCTCCCTCCCTGCAATCATACTCTAATCTGGTGCTTCCCAACCTTTTTCACCTCAGGGCACCCCTTAGAAAAAAAAATTAGCTCGGGGCACCCCTACAAAATAATGTTCTACACAATATAAAAACCGCCATTTAGTGACTCACGGGTGACATCTTGTTTGATCTGAGACGTTACTTTCCCTTTTCCTCTCCATCTGGTCCAGACCACTATGAAAATTTCTTCAAGCTACAATTCATCTTTTCAGAACCTGCCAGACATTTTAGGCTCCGCACTTTTCCAGCAACTTCCTTCCCTTTCTCCTTCCTATACGCTCCCAAACTGCTGTGTACCCCCATACAATAATAATGCCCCCTTATACTAATGATCCCCCTTGCTGTGCTCCCACATAGTAATAATGCCCTATGCTGTGTACTCCCATACAATGATAATGCCCACCTTATACTAATAATGTCCCATGCAGTGCCCCCACATAGTAATAATGCCCCCTAATGTGCTCTCCATATAGTAATAATGCCCTCCATAGTAATAACACCCCTGCTGTGCCCTCAATATAGTAATAATGCCCATGATGTGCCTCTCATAAAAAAATGACAACTGTTGTGCCCTCCATAGTAACAATCTACCCCCTATTGTGCCCTTCATCATAATAATGCCCCCTTGCTGTTTACCTCAGTATAAATGTCCCCCCTCCCTGCTCTCCCCCCTAGTAATAATGTCCCCCATGCTGTGCCCCCACCTTCTGTGCACCAATAAAAAAAAAACCTACTCACCTAATCTGGGCTGTGTGGTTGCAGGGAGCAGCTCTGATTTCTTTTCAGGCTCCATCCTCCGAGCCGCGGGGACAGAACCTCCAGCAGGCATGATGATGTCACATCATCGCGCCTGCTGGAGAGGTCATGCCAAGGTGTCCCATAGGCTGCAGGTATGAAGTGTCAGCGGCCTATGGGGTTGAATGTAGGATCAGGACGCTGACAGTTCCTGCTCCTAGATTCTGTTCAATTGAATGTTTCGCATCAAAGTGATCGGTAAATCCCTAGAACTTGTGCGGCCGCAGCTTATAGGGATATTAAAGTGACAGTATCACAATTTCCACCGGTATCCCACGGCACCCCTGGTGGGTTCTCAGTAGTAAACCCCAGTGTGCTGCGGCACCCCGGTTGGGAACCACTGCTCTAATCCATGATCCACAAATCTAAAACAGCTAATATAGTTATACTTGTAGGATTTGTTATGTTAAATATTTTTGCAACCTTGCCTCCTTCTCCTTATGCTCACCTTCCAATGTTAACAGCTCATTGTCTGGGTTACCCACCACCACTCTGCTCTAAAAGTAGTGGTCTGGCGCTGGTGAATAAATCGCTTTAATATGTTTGTGTGTGTGTGTATATATGTAATATATATATATATATATATATATATATATATACATACACAAACACACAGCAGCCATACCTGCTTTTAGAGCAGAGTGGTGGTCGGTAACCCAGACAATGAGCTGTTAACAAAGGGGGGGGGGGGGCGGGTGCAGACATATCAGGAGAAGGAGACAAGTTTGCTTAATGAATGTATCTGCAAAAATATTTAACTTGATGAGTCCCACAAGTATAACTATGTTAGTTAAGATGGGACTAACCCTGGAGGAGAAACCTTTAACTTGAATCCATACTTTTTGTTTCTTTGGTGTTGGTTAGTTCATTGTTACTTTTAGCTAAAAACAACACACTTTGGGTACAACTGACACCTGCGCAGCTCTTGTATCCATGCCCCATTCAGGGGAGGATTGACTTTACCATAGGCCCCGGGCTGTTCACCAAGCCTGGGCCCCCCCAACCCACTGTAACTGTGGCAGCACTAGCGTGGTGCTCATAGTACAGAATAAATAATGTCATGATGCACTGAATTGTGCAAAATTGCTGTACAAAAGCCACAATTTTTTGCAGAACTGTATCGAGGAGACATTTCACCACTAAAAGTATCAGTCTTTTTGGGTGGCCATGGGTCCCCCAGGAGCTCAGGGCCCCGGGCTACTGCCCGAAACGGACCTATAATAATCCACTACTGGCCCCATTGTATCACCCCATTCTGCTGCCGGAGTATTATCACATAGAAGGATGCGTGTGGCCATTTTATATAGCTCAGGTATAGCTCGTATAGGAAGGGTTATTGATCAGTCTGAATTGAATGCACATTACATTACAGCCGATGATTGTCCTCCTTAGAATTAAAATGTATTCTTTGCATTCTCCGGAAATTGCTGATGGATCTATTTGCTGTAACACTGGGGGTAGTGCGGGACAGAGGCATTAATGACCAATTGTGATTATTAAATGTATGGCTTATAGATTATTACAATGAATTAATATGATGGATGGGTAGAGACGGCCAAGTAGGTTTTATTGGACGCTGGTTACATACAAGTGAACATTAAACAGCCCTGCTTAGAAGAAAGAAAAGCCTGTAAGCTATGGCTGAGCGAAACCGATAACAGCGTAATATATCAATGAGGATCAGCTATACAAGCTTAATTCTTGCTGACTGAAAGACGACTCTGGTATCTCCTTCAAAGCGGACAGTGTTTGCCTTCATACCGATCTGAAAGGGAATTCGTGAAATATTAACAATGTTTTGTGCTTTTTATTCATTCGTCATGACTTTTTTTTTCCAGGCTTAAAAGTATTAAATAGAAGGCTGTTCATTGTACGTGGACTTCACTAGAGGACTACCGATGTCCTCTAGACGTCTACAGCAGGGATGGGGAATCTTCAGCCCTCCAGCTGTTGCAAAACTGCAATTCCCATCATGCCTGGCCAATCCACACTATGGAATCCCATAGACTCCATTTTAGGCTCGGGCAGATTCCGCCGTCCGCCCTAAGAATTGACATGTCTATTCTTTGGGCCGACAGCAGAAGCCGATTGACCATACAATGGAGTCTATAGCACAGGCGGAGATGCAAGCCGGAATTCCGTAGTCTGAAGGCACCCTTTCATCTGACTGCCATGAATGTCTAATAGATGCAGGCGATGCAAGCCGCCAGCCCACTCTGGCATGCTTGGGAAGCTGGATGTTGCCAAATAGGCTGCTTTATGCAGTTTCATGTAACTCTTATAAAAGTTGACGGAAGCTGCTTAGTGTATTAACACTAGTCACACTTTTTCCTTAAAGGGGTTGTCCAGCGGGAAAAAAAAAAATCTTCCAAATTAACTGGTGTCAGAAAGTTATATAGATTTGTAATTTACTTCTATTAAAAAAACTCAAGTCTTCCCATACTTATCAGCTACTAAATGTCCTGCAGGAAATGTTGTTTTATTTTCATTCAGACACAGTGTTCTCTGCTGACATCTCTGGGGAGACAGAAACTGTCCAGAGGAGAGGGAATCCCTATAGAAAACCTCTCCTGCTCTGGACAGTTGCTGTCTCGGCCAGAGATGTCAGCAGAGAGCACTGAGTCTGAATGAAAATAAAAAATAAAAAAAATTCATGCATGACATACATCAGCTGATAAGTACGGGAAGACTTGACATTTTTTTAATAGAAGTAAAATACAAATCTTTATAACTTTCTGACACCGGTTGATCTGAAAGAAAAAGATTTTTGCTGGACAACCCCTTTAACACAGGTTAAAATTTTATGCCATACATACTTGCTATCTTTTTCTGTAGCATTTTTCTGTTCTCTCAGGCATTTTTATTTTTTTTTAGTGTGAACCTAGCCTTACAGCTTGCAGTGCAACTCCCATTACAATGAAGAAGATATTTGCACATCCGCAAATTTGTGGACCTTACGGACGGGGAAGGAATGTAATGGATTCGTTCCTCGCCCGACATGATGTGTCAATATCATGCCGGCAGCGGGGAAACTCTTTGAATTGCCACAGTTCTGTCACTACAGTGCCGTGGCAATTCAAAGAGTTTCCCTGCTGCCCGCATGATATTGACACATCATGCTGGGCAGGGAACGAATCCAAAACATTATTTTTTTATAATGGAAGTCAATGGATCAAAACAGATCCAAACGGATGACACACAATTGCATCTGTTTTTTTCCATAAAACATATACTTTACACGGCCTGCAAAAATGGCGTGTGAACCTAGCCTAATGCTACGTTTACACGGGGCGATAATTCGCCCAATGGATCGTTTAACGATTTTGCGGCAACAATTTTGGTTTTATAACGACCAGCGTTTACATGGGACGATAACTCGCCTGTAAAATCGTTTTTGCGATCGTTTTAAGATCGCTTAAGCTGGCCGAAAGCCCACCCGCAGCCCGGCCCTGCATCCTACAGCCCCCCCGCCGGCCGATCAGCACCCCCGCCGCCCCTGCCCCGAGCATACCTTACCTGCTCGGCGTAGCGGGTGTTTGAAATTTCCGGCTCCCCTCTTCAGTGCATTGATTTGCTGAAGAGGAGCTGTTTGAAATTCCCGGCTCCCCTCTTCAGCCAATCAATGCACTGAAGAGGGGAGCCGGAAATTTCGAACACCCGCTACGCCGCTGGCGATCGAGCCGGCGCAGGGGGCTGTAGGATGCGTGGCCGGGCTGCGGGCAGGTGGACTTTCGACAACCGTTTACACTAAGCGATCAGCAAAATTTTAGCAAACGACCAACGATGATTCGTGAACATGTTCACAAATCAAAGTGAACGATTTTTCACTCATCGTTTGCAGTGTTTACACGGAACGATTATCGCTCAAATGCGAAATTCGAACGATAATCGTGCATGTAAACGCAGCATAAGGTCCCCACTTTGACGTGGGAGCCCCCTAATATCCACCCCAGCTGTTTTTGCCTAACTGAGCACCTCTGAAGGCTACGAACTGGAAGGCACTGCAGGGTCCATAAATTGGAGGCAGGTGCAGGTCCCACCAGTGGGCCTTGTAACTATCAGACATTTATGTAACAGCCAGGCTTCTCTGAATACATCTGATGGATTTTAATCGGAATAACTTCATCAGTGCTCCTTTACTCTATAGAAACTCTGCCATTAGAAACACAAGCATCTCTTTCCATCCCTGAGGATTCCTTGCTCATCATCATGCCACCTCAATTACATGGCAGGAGGTCACGTGTAGACGAGTAAATCACCAGCAAGCCATGTGATATGTACATAGTAAGCAGAAAAACAGACACCCAGGAGTCATTAAAATGCTCTCCTCCTAACATCAAAGTGCAGATCCTCCTCCATCAGCTGATAATCTAAGGAGGCCTCGTATGAACGAACGTAACGGAAACTTCCCAGAGGAGGCTGAAGTGCCTTCTCACATAGACGCTTGTTATTTCCTTCTCTTCAGATGCCAATTACATTAACCTTCCTTTTTTGTGCTTACATTTTAGTCAGTTTTTGTAAAGTGACGCGATAGTAATTAGTCAGATAAGAAGAACTGGTACAGGGCGTGTTCACATTAGCGTCTGACGGCTGCAGATGGGAGCTACTCTTCTGAGAAGATTCATTCATTCAGTGCCCCATTTAAAGGGAACCTGTCATGACTTTGATGGGGCGGCCTCATTGGCTTTTCTCCGGCCCATGTACCTTTATTGAGAGATATCTCCCTGTTTGGGTATAGAGACATGTATTATGGCTGGGTCGGCAAAAGCTACCTGGGACCACACTGATGACCACTTCTTTAAGTGTTATGGTTCACTTTTTTGTGGTATAGGTTTATCCTTTTGGTCACTCACTAAGGTATAGGGGAGGTCAAATGAATAAAAAGGATACCTGCCCTGGATGATGATGGAGGAAAGAGGGGGGGGGGGGGGGGGTTAGTGGTCACACTACCTATCTATATAGCATATATCACTAGTGGTGAAAGGACCTGTCTAACTGTTTGGGTTCATCATTTGACTCCCGCAGCTGTATCCATGTTTTCCTGTCAGCCCTAGGGCAGAATCCAAATGGCATGGACCCCTGCATTCAATATAGGGGCTCCCGGCCCCAACTCACATCTAGCACGTACAGATGTGTATGGGGCCATAGGAAATAAAGGGTCCGCATTATGCCAATAGCCGTAGACCCGCAGCTACGGACAGAATTACCGCGTTTCACCAAAAATAAGACAGGGTCTTATATTAATTTTTGCTACCAAAGATGCACTAGGTCTTATTTTCAGGGAATGTCTCATTTTTCCATGAAAAAGAATTCACATGTCACATGCACAGCAGGGACAGAGCACATGGTATGGCATCTTCCGGCCACCAGGGGGAGCTCACCACAGCACACTCGTACAGCACAGCAGGGACAGCATACGGTATGGTGGCAGGCGACAGGATAACAGCAGACTGTGTGATACTCTACATCTGGCGGTAGGGGACAAGCCTCTTGATACCTTACCTGCACATTTACAAGTGACGGCCGCGGAAGGGAACATCAGGGTTGGTGGCAGGTGACGGTCATCATGTCCTGCACACAGCTTTTCTGTAATAGATACGTGTAAACGCAGCGAACAATCAAACGACGAACGAGAAATCGTTCATTTTGATCTTTCAACATGTTATCAAATTGTCGTTCGTAAAAAATTTGCAGATCGTTCCGTGTGAACAGTCGTTCGCCGATTTAACCAATGTGTGAGATAGGCTTAAGCGATCGCAAAACGATTTTCCGTACGATATATCATACCGTCTAAACGCTGATCGTTATGAAAAAAAAAATCGTTACTCCGACATCGTTAATCGTACGATCGGGCCAATTATCGTTTCGTGTAAATGCACCATTATACTTAGCAATTCAGCAGAACCTTTACTAGGCCTTAATATTCAGGGGATGTCTTATTTTTGAAAGGGGCCTAGAGGTAAATGGGGAGATTTATGAAAGGGTGTAAGTATATACCTGCCCACAGCAACCAATCACAGCTCCTTTTAGATTTTACCAGATCTGCAAGCGGAGCTGTGATTGGTTGCTGTGGGCAGTTTACACCTGGTGTATATTTACACCCTTTCATAACTTTCCCCCAAAGAGTAGAAATGAGCAAATCCTGAGCGTGCAGCCATTACCGCCATTGACTTAGAATCCTAAAAGCAACTGCACATATGGGAAAATGGATTGAACATAGTCACTACTGGGGTGGGTATACTGTGATATACGTTTATATACTGTTCTTCCAGTTTACAAACTGAACCATTTTCAGATGTGAACATAGCCCAGACTGAATCTTGCATCTTGTTATTCCAGATCTGTTCAGGTTAAGTTAAACTCTCCAGCCTGCAGCTTAAGCAGATGTTAGATAATAGGTCCCTCTGGTGACGGCACGTCTATGTAGACACCACGCTTTACTGTATGTCATACGTATATGTCAAGAGGGTCCCTGGCGAATACGCCAGACACATGTCACTGTGTAGGCAGACAGTGGCCACTATGCCAAAAAGGTATATACTATGGTATATGTGACAGATCACTGTATAGAGGGCAGACTGCTGCACATTCCTATATAGTCATGCCAATGGGGGGGGGTCTATGGCTATTTTTGGAACAAAAGCCGACAGCTTTCAATGTACTGTATATACACTGAACTTATACACCAATCTACCTTCACAAGGACTGATTACAGCCAAGTGTGCCAGCCCGGGGCGTTACAATGACATACTGACAGCATCATGGGGTCATCTAAGATTTTACATTGATTCCTATATGGATTTCTTAACAAAATCAATACTGAATCCGGTCACAATCCTCATTCATTTCATGAATGTAAATGGGATTTCCCCAACGCTGTCTTCACGCAAAAGGAAACGTATATACAGATATTTTTACTGTGGAAAAAAATTAAATTAAAGTAAAACTAATTTTGCACAGAAAAGCCGAGAAAGGATGAGACTTACTGACAATGGGGCTAAACCTTGTGCAGATGACAAACACTGTGTGGCTGACAGTCAATGGTTTTTAAGCATCTCACAATTGAGTGATCTCTGATGTGTGTAATAGGGCCTTAGGGTCTGTTCACACGTACAGATTTGCAGCTGAAATCTCGCTGCGAGTTTTGCAGTGAGATCAGCTACGAGTCAAGGTCCTGGCAGGTCCCAGTACTACATACTCGCAGCGGTCTGCTCTGCCGCCCAGCCAATCAGTGGCTGCGGCTGGGCAACACACTGATTGGCTGGGCCGGAGAGCAGGATGCCGGGATTCCGCACAGCAAGGAGAGGTAATGTATATACAGACAGCAGAGCGGGAGCCGAGCGGCAGCAGAAGGAGTTAAGGGGGCGTCTGCATTACATACTTAAAGACCGCTGTGAGTATGTAGTACTGGGACCTGCCAGGACCTTGACTCGCAGCGAGATTTCAGCTGCGAGTCTGTACGTGTGAACAGTGAAGTGAATGTACCAGCAGTAAGTGTTTCACATGGATAGAACGGCGCCGATGCAGGGAAACCGGTGCAGTCCTTTGTTAGAACCTCAGCTCGGTTTCCGCGTACGGCAGCGTTCTATTCCTGGGCACCAGCTGGGGGAGAAGCAATGGAGTCGGGCCAGCCTGCCCTCAGTGCGAGGACCCCCCCCCCCCCCCCCCCCCCGCTATGATGCAGCTCCATTGATTCTAATGGAACCGTGTCATAAAGGGGTGGGGGTTTCCTCCAACTGGGCGTGGGCCGGCCCGACTCCAGTGCTTCACCCCCAGCTAGTGCCCAGGAATAGAACGCTGCCGTACGCGGAAACCGAGCCGAAGTTTCCCTGTATCGGCGCCGTTGGCCAATGTACTTACCAGAACAGCGCCACCCTGTCCTCAGGCTGTGTGTGGTATTACAATTGAGCTCCATTCCCTTTAATAGAACTGAGGACAGAACAGAAGTACTGTTTTTGGAAGAAAGCGCCCATGTTTTTCTAAGCCTCGATAACCCTTTTAGGTTACAAACCCACTTGGCTGGTCTGCAGCAAGTCTCCATGCTGCGTTTTTGCAGCGAGACTCGCTGCAGATCCCGGCCCTATGCTTTTAATGGCAGACAAACACGCAGCAGGGATGTACATCCCTGCTGCGAGTTTGTCTGCAGCCCACCCCATTAACCCCCCGGCCGCCGGAGCTGATACTTCACCTGATCCCGGCTCCGGCGGTTCCCGATGTCTTCAGCAAGCCGGAGCGGGGACCAGGTGAAGTATATGCTCCAGCCAGCCGCCCGCAGCCCCGGCCGCCCGATCGCCCCCCCGCAGCCCCGGCCGCCCGATCGCCCCCCCCCCGCCCGATCGCCCCCCCCCCCCCGCAGCACCGATCGCACGCCCCCCCCGAGCACCGATCGAGCGGCCGGGGCTGCAGGGGGGCGTGTAAGCGATCGGTGCTGCGGGGGGGCGATCGGGCGGCCGAGGCTGCGGGGGGGGCGATCGGGCGGCCGGGGGGGCGGCGGTGCGGGGGGCGATCGGGCGGCCGGGGCTGCGGGGGGGGGCGGCCGGGGCTACGGGGGGTGGCGATCGGGGCTGCGGGGCGGGGGGGGGGGGGGGGGCGATCGGGCGGCCGGGGCTGCGGGCGTCTGGCTGGAGCATATACTTCACCTGGTCCCCGCTCCGGCTTGCTGAAGACATCGGGAACCGCCGGAGCCGGGATCAGGTGAAGTATCAGCTCCGGCGGCCGGGGGGTTAATGGGGTGGGCTGCAGACAAACTCGCAGCAGGGATGTACATCCCTGCTGCGTGTCTGTCTGCTATTAAAAGCATAGGGCCGGGATCTGCAGCGAGTCTCGCTGCAAAAACGCAGCATGGAGACTCGCTGCAGACCCGCCAAGTGGGTTTGTAACCTTAAAAGGGTTATCTGGGGAGCAGAGAACATTCCTGGCTGATCTACCTCTTCCTTCTGGCCATCTTGGAAGTATGAATATCCAATAGCTGTCATACAACATCGGGGAGCTACTGAACATCCTTCGGGAGCGGAAAGAGGTAAGTCCTTCTCTGCTCCCAGGATAACCCCTTAAAGGCTTCATGCACATGTTCCGTAAATGACAGAAGGTGCGGACACTGAAGCTGTGCGGTGGAATTGCAGACCCCCCGGCATCATGTAGCATTATGATGCCGGGAGCGCAGAAAGCATTTAAAGGGACTCTGTCAATAGGTTTAGGTTGTTCTATAATAGATAGCATAAAATAGTGACAGAGAAGCTGAACAGAATGATGTATCACTTACATTGTTCTGTGCAGCTGATGAAGGATCTCCTCCTGAATAACATGGACAATAACTAGTCCTCTCCGTTATGTGCATGAGCCCAGTAGTCCTGGATATTCATGAGAAGCAGAAAACTCCGCCCACCAACTGCTGATTGGCAGTTATATATTCATGCTGTGTATAGAGAGTCAACTGTCAATCAGTATCTGAGGGTGGGAAGGGGTGTGGCAAGAATCCTATTCTCCTGCGTATTAGGAGAACAGCTGAACAGAATGATGGAAGTAATACACCCAGCATTTCTGTCACTAGATTAGGCTGCCCTGCCCTCTTTTAAGACAGCATAAATCTAGTGACAGATTCCCTTTAAGACCAGTTTCACATGTAATCGATCAACAGCGGATTTCATGCTGCATATTCTCACGGCCATCACAATAAGCCAGTAAAATAAGTGACAATGCTAAAAAAAACAACCTCAAAGGCAAAAATTATGTGCATGAAAATGCAAAAGAAATACTGGAAATGTTGTGGTCTTTTTTTTTCATGTATAAGAAGCGTATATATAAGCTCCATGATACAGTGTGAACACAGCCTGAGGCTTTCTGTGAGGTAAATTACCGCATGTAATTCTTGCAAACTCCGTGTAGCACCGGTCCTCGGCTGCCGTGCCCCCTCCTGTCTCCCGCCGTCCTCCTGCCCCCCGTCTCCCGCCGCCCTCCTGCCCCCCGTCTCCCGCCGTCCTCCTGCCCCGTGCCCCCCGTCTCCCGCCGCCCTCCTGCCCCCCGTCTCCCGCCGCCCTCCTGCCCCGTGCCCCCCGTCTTCCTCCTGCCCCGTGCCCCCCGTCTTCCTCCTGCCCCGTGCCCCCCGTCTTCCTCCTGCCCCGTGCCCCCCGTCTCCCGCCGCCCTCCTGCCCTGTTCCCCTCAGTCGGTTCCTCCGCCAGTGGCTGGAGCACGGGAGCAGCCCGACATCCCTCCCGCCTTCCTCCTCTCCCAGCCCCCAGCTAATGAGCCCAGCCCTTAGCTCCATCATCCCGGGGACGGTATCCCAGCGACTCCCAGTCACCAGCAGCGTCTCCCATTCATCACCAGCAGCGTCTCCCAGTCTCCGGCATCAGAGCACAGGAGGCAGGTGTGCGGACAGCCCTGGCACCGGCTGCGGTCACTTCTCCCGGACACACACCGGCAATGGCGGCAGCGGGGAGCGGGCACCGGGCACAGGAGTGACTATGGGACCCGGGCAGGCTCTCGGGGTCTGGTGACCGGCTGCTCCCCGCTCTAAAGACCCCGCCACTGCCTGTATAGCGCCCGCCTGCTCTCCATAGGCATGTGGCCATAGCGGAGCGGGGGGCTGCGGTCCTACAGCATGGAGCCCCCCGCGGAAAGTCCCTGCCGGGCAGCGGAGTACCTGAAGGAGCTCAACAAGATCATCGAGACCCAGCAGGAGCTCCTGGAGCGGCAGAAGAAGAGGATCGACGAGCTGGAGGAGCAGGTGAGCAGCCTGTACCGGGAGAAAGCCAGCCTGCACGAGGAGCACCAGCAGCACCTCAGCACCTGCCGGCTGCACCAGGGGCCCCCGGGGCCCAACAGCCTCAGCGCCATCCAGGAGAACGACAGGTGAGTGCCGGCCGACTGCAGGGGGCGCTGTCACACCTGGGAAGATAGGGGGCGCTGTCACACCTGGGAAGATAGGGGGCACTGTCATACCTGGGAAGATAGGGGGCGCTGTCACACCTGGGAAGATAGGGGGCGCTGTCAGACCTGGGAAGATAGGGGGCGCTGTCACACCTGGGAAGATAGGGGGCACTGTCATACCTGGGAAGATAGGGGGCGCTGTCATACCTGGGAAGATAGGGGGCGCTGTCACACCTGGAGGTGGAAGATAGGGGGCGCTGTCACACCTGGGAAGATAGGGGGCGCTGTCACACCTGGGAAGTTAGGGGGCGCTGTCACACCTGGAGGGGGAAGATAGGGGGCGCTGTCATACCTGGAGGGGGAAGATAGGGGGCGCTGTCACACCTGGGAAGATAGGGGGCGCTGTCATACCTGGAGGGGGAAGATAGGGGGCGCTGTCATACCTGGAGGGGGAAGATAGGGGGCGCTGTCATACCTGGAGGGGGAAGATAGGGGGCGCTGTCATACCTGGAGGGGGAAGATAGGGGGCGCTGTCACACCTGGGAAGATAGGGGGCGCTGTCACACCTGGGAAGATAGGGGGCGCTGTCACACCTGGGAAGATAGGGGGCGCTGTCACACCTGGGAAGATAGGGGGCGCTGTCACACCTGGGAAGATAGGGGGTGCTGTCATACCTGGAGGGGGAAGATAGGGGGCGCTGTCATACCTGGAGGGGGAAGATAGGGGCGCTGTCACACCTGGGAAGATAGGGGGCGCTGTCATACCTGGAGGGGGAAGATAGGGGGCGCTGTCATACCTGGAGGGGGAAGATAGGGGGCGCTGTCACACCTGGGAAGATAGGGGGCGCTGTCACACCTGGGAAGATAGGGGGCGCTGTCACACCTGGGAAGATAGGGGGCGCTGTCACACCCGGAGAGGGAAATGTCATACCTGGAGGGGGAAGATAGGGGGCGCTGTCACACCTGGGAAGATAGGGGGAGATGTCATACCTGGAGGGGGAAGATAGGGGGCGCTGTCACACCCGGAGAGGGAAATGTCATACCTGGAGGGGGAAGATAGGGGGCGCTGTCACACCTGGGAAGATAGGGGGCGCTGTCACACCCGGAGGGGGAGATGTCATACCTGGAGGGGGAAGATAGGGGGCGCTGTCACACCTGGGAAGATAGGGGGCGCTGTCACACCCGGAGGGGGAGATGTCATACCTGGAGGGGGAAGATAGGGGGCGCTGTCACACCTGGGAAGATAGGGAACGCTGTGACACCTGGGAAGATAGGGGGCGCTGTCACATCTGGGAAGATAGGGGGCGCTGTCACATCTGGGAAGATAGGGGGCGCTGTCATACCTGGAGGGGGAAGATAGGGGGCGCTGTCATACCTGGAGGGGGAAGATAGGGGGCACTGTCATACCTGGAGGGGGAAGATAGGGGGCGTTGTCACGCCGGGAGAGGGAAGATAGGGGGCGCTGTCATACCTGGGAAGATAGGGGGCGCTGTCACACCTGGGAAGATAGGGGGCGCTGTCAGACCTGGGAAGATAGGGGGCGCTGTCACACCTGGGAAGATAAGGGGCGCTCTCATACCTGGGAAGATAGGGGGCGCTCTCATACCTGGGAAGATAGGGGGCGCTCTCATACCTGGGAAAATAGGGGGCGCTGCCATACCAGGAGGGGGAAGATAGGGGGCGCTGTCACACCTGGAGGGGGAAGATAGGGGGCGCTGTCACACCGGGAGGGGGAGATGTCATACCTGGAGGAGGGAGATAGGGGGCGCTGTCACACCTGGGAAGATAAGGGGCGCTCTCATACCTGGGAAGATAGGGGGCGCTCTCATACCTGGGAAAATAGGGGGCGCTGCCATACCAGGAGGGGGAAGATAGGGGGCGCTGTCACACCTGGAGGGGGAAGATAGGGGGCGCTGTCACACCTGGGAAGACAGGGGGCGCTGTCATACCTGGAGGGGGAAGATAGAGGAAGCTGTCATACCTGGAGGGGGAAGATAGGGGGCGCTCTCACACCTGGGAAGATAGGGGGCGCTGTCATACCTGGAGGAGGGAGATAGGGGGCGCTGTCATACCTGGAGGGGGAAGATAAGGGGCGCTGTCACACCTGGGAAGATAAGGGGCGCTGTCACACCTGGGAAGATAGGGGGCGCTGTCACACCTGGGAAGATAGGGGGCGCTGTCACACCCGGAGAGGGAAATGTCATACCTGGAGGGGGAAGATAGGGGGCGCTGTCACACCTGGGAAGATAGGGGGCGCTGTCATACCTGGAGGAGGGAGATAGGGGGCGCTGTCATACCTGGAGGGGGAAGATAGGGGGCGCTGTCACACCTGGGAAGTTAGGGGGCGCTGTCACACCTGGGAAGATAGGGGGCGCTGTCACACCTGGGAAGATAGGGGGCGCTGTCATACCTGGAGGGGGAAGATAGGGGGCGCTGTCATACCTGGAGGGGGAAGATAGGGGGCGCTGTCACACCTGGAGGGGGAAGATAGGGGGCGCTGTCACACCTGGTTAGATAGGGGGCGCTGTCACACCTGGAGGGGGAAGATAGGGGGCGCTGTCTCACCTGGAGGGGGAAGATAGGGGGCGCTGTCACACCTGGAGGGGGAAGATAGGGGGCGCTGTCATACCTGGAGGAGGAAGATAGGGGGCGCTGTCACACCTGGGAAGATAGGGGGTGCTGTCATACATGGAGGGGACCTGTGATACCTGTAATGTATAAGAGGGTTAGGATAGGGGGCGCTATCATACGTGAAGGGGAACTGTGACACCTGTAATCTGTAAGGGGGAAGATAGCGAGTGCCATCATACCTGGACTCTCCATGGGGAAGATAGGGGGTGCTGTGATACCTGTCACCTATATAGGCGGTGCTGTACCACCTGTGATCTATATTGGGTGCTGTGATGTACGTAGGGGAAGATAGGGGGCGCTGCGACACCTGGAATTTACATAGCAATAGATAAGGGGCACTATGATACCTGTAATCTACATGAGGATAAACATAGGAAGCTATGTAAAGGAATAGCGAGAGATAGGGGGCGCTGCAGTACCAGGAATTTACATAGGCATAAACATTTGTGTCCCCTTTACAAAAAGATAAAGATAGGGGGCGCTGTGACCCTTGTAAGCTATATAGGAGGCTGTAATATATAACATAAGAGTGACACCGTGAGGTTGTGTTATTGCAGTGTTTCCCATGGCGCCTTCATCAGTCAGGGTGCTGGAGCTGGAGAACACTACATTACAGAGCGGTCAGAAGCCCTGCCACCAGGGGGCAGTGTGTGGGCAGCGCGGCTCTTGTATCCATGTTGCCATCAGTTTCTGTGTTTATTATGTGGTCACAGCAAAGCGGCGTTGTCTCACTCCATTACCTGTATACGGATTACACGCCTGGGGATGTATATATGGCTATGGGTTTCCTATCTCAGCGTGGGATTGCTATTCCTTCTGTCCCTCTCCTTACTGTATCCATATGCTCCTGGACATTATCCATATACAGGATCCAATGTAACCATCCTGCCGTGACTGATAACAGAGAGGGAGCTGGCGGTGGAGAAGAGCTGCTGCTAATACACATGCAGAAATAGAAATATATATATATAATCTGAGCCCTAGAGCTGACACTCTACACAGCACCAGGACAGATCACAAATATTATATGACACCCTCAGATCCTGAGTAATAATAATAATCTGAATAATAATTAATCTGGGAGTAAAGCCGTCAGCTGTGAGGACGTGACGGGGATTGATGGCCGATCACCGGGGGTTTGAGGGTTAAAGGTTCCTGACTCTTCCTCGTAACGATCCCGCTTGATCCATTATCCTCCCATTTGTAGCTAAAATCATACGATTTATCAAGTGAGTCTGACTAGAAAGCGCTGGGGGGGATCGGGCAGATGAATGCGGGTGACGGGCGGCGTTCCTGGATTTAACATACCATTAATTCATTCAGAAGTGGAATTATTATACCCAATCATTTATGGAGCCGGAGTGTAATTTGGCCGTAAAGCTGAACGCTCCATTATAGTGCGGCCGCTGATATTTCATTCTAACTTGGCAGACGCTGAGGAATCTGCAGAGAGAGAGAGAAAAAAATCCAGATTTAAAGGGGTTGTCCAGGATTAGAAAAACATAGCCATAGCTGCTTTCTTTGAAATACAGCGCTACTCCGATCCTTAGTGTGTGTGCGGTATTACAGTTTAGTCCTAATAAAGAGAAGGAAGCAGAGTTGTAATGCCGCACACAGCCTGAGGATAGGGGTGGCGCTGTTTTTGGAAGAAAACTGACATGTTTTTCTTTTCTTGGAGAACCCCACCTTTAAAGAGGTTCTCTGCTAGCTTGTTGAAAAGGTCAGAAAGCAGCTGGGATCTGTGGGGAACCTGACAGTAAGTGAGAGAGAGAGACGCCTTTCAGAATGTGGCCCCCTGGGTCCTGCTCCCAGCACCCCAACAAACAGCATGTAGAGGTAAATGTAATATTACGTAGCAGTATATTTACACCTCCAGTAGGTGTCACTATAGAGCAAGTCTTCTTTTTCTTCTTGAAATTAGCTACTTTGCATAATCTTTTCCCATGAAGCATTGCAGAGCTTGTAAGAATCCATTTGCCAGTTTGGTGGTCTCCCTAAGGAAACACAGCTGCTGTGCATATCTAATACAAGGTCTGCCAGAAGGGGGCAACACTAGAACAAAGCCCCTTCTGGCTCATATAGAGGGGTAGCGAGCAGGGATCCTCCTCTTTGATGTCTATAACACCCTATAGAGTATATAGATAGTGGTGTCTTCATGAGACCATGAAGATGAATGTATGCTGTTATGCCGTATGCATGATGTGCGGCCGGCTCTCAGGATTTCTGTAGGACCAACGCTGAACATACAGATTACTTTTTGTTTTGTATTTATTTATATGTTGCAGGGGAGAACTGAGGACGGCTGCTTGTGTTTGTTTCAATAATCTTTATTTGCTGTTTGATTACAACAATAAAGAGAAACAGGAACATAAATAAGACAAGTACAAATAGAACAGCAAGAAGTTCTGGACAAATAATCAACTGAGGAAAGAAGGATGAAGCTATGTGCCCCATCCAGCCCACCTGGCTGAGATTTGTTTTCCATCCATCTCACCTTTATGTCCCTAGGACTAAGAGTCCTATTACACGGGCCGACTACAGCCCAATCATTTTTGTAAACGAGCGCCGATCTGCTAGATCAGTGCTCGTTTACTGGACCTATTACACAGCCCGATAATCGGGCAGTAAGTGTTGCATGGACATTCTTAGCGATGTCCATGCAGCCCTTGCCCAAACACCTGAAACCTTACCTTTCTCTGCTCCCAGTCTTCTCTCCTGTGCTCCGCAGCCTCCTGTGCTCAGCCAATCACAGGCTAAGATTGTCACGGCCTGTGATTGGCTGAGCTCAGACACTGCAGCCACCGGGACTGGGAAGCTGCGGAGCACAGGACTGGGAGCAGGGAGAGGTAAGGTATAAGGTGTTTGGGCAATTGTTAGCCATTGGACCCGCAACGCTATTCCATGTAGTGATGTGCGCCCGACGATTTTAGGTCCAAACCTAATCCAACAATCAGCCAATGATCGTTGTCTCTATTACATGAAGCGAAAATCAGCCAAATTGGCTGTTTTTCACTGTATATTAGGCCCAAATTCCCAACTCCTCATTTGCTTATAGTGACATTTCTATATAAGATATGGGGGCGGGGGACAACGATCATTGGCTGATTGTTGGATTAGGTTTGGACCTAAAATCGTCGGGGGGGGGGGTATCCTCATGAACCTTTAGCAGAGGGGAGAAATCAACCAAGGTTTGCCCCCCCTTTTATTCATGTAAATTGTTGCTCATTCTGGGGTAAGTGAGCAAGTGGGCGGTCCTACTCAGTGACAGTTTTTACTGCAGCACACTTATACACATGTCAATCATTAAGCAGGACCGCCCTCTTGACTACTTAGCCCAGAACAGACAGATATTTACATCTATAAATGACAAGTTATCCTGGAACTTTCCTGGGTCTGCTTTTTGCATATGGCTTATGTCGTCACTGTATCAGTTGTATTGTAAGAAGCTTCTAAATTGTCAGGCTGGGCTTTACACTTATATACTTATAAACTTATATACCTGAATTGGCTTGGCGTCAATCAAGATAGGATAGGGGTGGGAGGGGAAGCAAAGGGGCATGCCAGCTTGCAGCAGATCAGCTTGGGAACGCCTCTTTGACACTTTGCACCAAAGAATAAATACAGACAGACAAATATATAAAAGGTACCATAAACCCCTTTAAAGAACACTAGAGATAGTCCTCGCACTATGCCCAGTCCTTCTCACTTTGGTATAGTTGTCAGCGATCTTGTTTTTTTTTTCTTGGAACAATCCAGAAGTGGCACTGGGTGCTATTTACCTCTCGTATCGATACTTACTGGTTTTATTGCAGTTTTTCCAATTTACCTATATTGTATTCATGAAGGAAATATCATTACTGGAAATATTCATAGCAGATTATACAGAGAGAGCAGGTGTCCGAGCGCGCGCTATTCAGCCAACAGCAATTCTGCCTTCAGATAGAATGGAAGTGTAATAGTTCTGGCACGATCTGTCATGAATATTGAGAACAGTTGCTATTGTTTAATTCATATTTATTTATAAGATATACAGTATATACAGGGTGTCTAAGGTGAGGAGGTGCTTTCTACCAAATTGCTGTCTTATATATTTTCTAATTGGAAACTCAAAAGTGCATAATGTTTCCCGATCCCTAAACCCGCTGACTTGGGGGTAGTGTCAAAAATGTGTCCATAATACTCCAATGGACGTTGTCCTATGCAATTGTTGGGGTGGTTGTCACCTACATGATAGTCATGTCCTGGAGTGGATTTGCAGAATTATTATGAAGCAGTGCACCTAGAAGTCTGCCTGTCTTGTTTGCTTTTTCTCTATGTCTATAAAAGTTCTTATTACTTGGCTTCAGCTACTAAAAATATGAAACCGGCCCCTGGGGTCATATAAATGAGTCATAAAGTCTACAGTAATTTGTCCATCCTTCTGCCGGAGTAACCACAAAGAGAACGCGTCCCCTGTAATATTATCCGGAAACCTCACGTTTGGGGAAAGTGAATTTTTCAAGTAGAAACTTACATATTGGTAGCCGACAAATGACGCCTTTGTTTCCCATGTTCAACGTGGATTCCATATGAGGCGATCCAAACGTTACGCACACACAGCGGTGGAAACCTTAACGGGATTTATTATCTGCAACATGTTACGTTCTGCGGATTTCACCATGACTTTTAAGATATTGAGTAAGGTAAAAATTATGGTAAAATTACAAAAAATGTTGGTGTCCGTATAGATATTAATAGATATTTACTAGTGGTGAGCGAATAGTGATTATCTACGAATATCTCCCGAATATTCGATCGATTGTTCGATCCCATTAAAGTCAATGGTAACAAGTATTCGATTATTGAAAAACATCTATTCAACCACTTGGAGGTAAAAACCGGAAGCTGGGGGATTTGAACGCTTATCGAATATTTATTGAATATTCGGCGAACTATTCGATAATCGATAGATTGAATACCTCACTATTTGATCGAATATCTATTCGATCGAACAGTATTTGCTCATCACTAATATTTACTGGGTTCTGTTGCAGACATTGGGGCAAATTTACTAATTCCCCTTCAGACTGTTTATCCCTTGGTAACTGCCCATACGTGGCTGCCACCTTTTTATGGCATTAGCCTACCAGCCTCTGATACTGAGTCTCTGATCCTGAAGGTTAACTTGCTACATGTCGCAGTCAGATCATAACAGATCTAAAGGTGTCACTTACTACATTGGCAGTCCACTGACACCATGACACCATGGCTGCCGATGGGTTTTCATGGCCTGTCATGTACAGCATTTTGCAGCATTTTACACTTAACTACAGTGTACACACACAAAAAGATCATTACTTAAGATGAGGAAACCTCGAGCATTTGATTATTGGTGGCTGAAGAAGTTGGATGCAGCCGTAGGGAGCTCTGGAAAACATGGATATGGCCTATGCCTGTATCCATATTTTCCAGTCAGCCTTAGGGCTGCATCCAACTTCTTTAGCCACCGGTAATCAAATGCTGCATAATTGAGTTCGGACTAACCCAAGTGCACTCAAGGTGTATTCATCTCTGGTGATTAACTCCACCCAAAAAATGTTTGTAATTTAATCGAAAAGTTATATGAACCTTAAAATGGCACCAAAAAGGACAACTCGCCTGCAAAAAACAAGCCCTCATGTGGCCATGTCAACTGAAGGATTTATATTTAAAAAAAAAAAAAGTTATTCCTCTTGGAATGCAACAATGAAAATAAAGAAAATGATTTGGACAGTAAAAAATTAAAGGTATTGCCCAGAGATAGACTTTTTTTAATGGCCCAGACTGGCTTTAAAAAGGATGTTCTCCTGCCGATTCTGTGTTGCTGCTATTCCGCACACAGACCAGCACTTCCTCCCGCCATCTTCCTGGCCAATCAGAAGTGACCCACCTCTGATTGCATTTCCTTGTATCAAGATGGGAGCAAGAAGTGCTGGCGCCACCAGTACAGCAACAGCAAGGGATCAAGCAGATAAACCCTTAAAAATGTTTTCTGTCACCAAACAAACCCTTTAAGGCAGTTTGCATTAGAGGGAGGCTATGGAGTAAGTTGTCTGCAAAAAGTCTATTCCCTGTTTTCAGATCACTCCATAAATTGGCTTTTCTTTATTTTCCATATTAGAGACTAGTTTTAGTTTCTCAAATATAAAGGCTCAAATTTATTAAATTGCCTGAATTCAGGACTGTTTTTTTCTTTTAGCAACCAATCACAGCTCAGCTTTCATATCTTAATAAACCCTTGTAAAATGATACCTGAGCTCTGATTGGTTGCTTTGGGCAAACCAGACAGTTCTGATTTCAGGCAGATTGACAGATCCTTTTACTGACCAATTTTTTGCTTGCAAATACTCAAAGGAGTATTCCACCCAAGAGCTAGAATATGGAATGCTCCCAAACCCAGCTGGTGTTACTCACCAGTTACAGATCTACATAGATAGATTAGAAAGAGAGAGGGAGAGAGAGAGATGAAACAACTGTGTCTCCTTTCCCCTATACTGCTCAGGAGGTTGTAAACATGTGCCTTCTAATCCTAAAAAGGAATTCATTTTGTATTACATAGCAGTGTGACTGGCATATACAGCTAAACAATCCATAGCTGTGTCATAGAAATAATGTAATCTAAGAGCAAGAACATACTTCATTGACTTATTGTAGATAAGCAAAGCTAAAGGTGGAGATGTGGCTATAGCCTAGGTGGTTGTTTTATTGCAGAATAATACATAGCCTGTGCCAGTACATTGGTTGCCAGCAGTAAAGGCAGTTGTGGTTAGTGCCGGATGGGATGACGGAGTGGCTCCGGCTGCACTGCAGAGATGTGGTCTCTCCTTCTATTTGTTTTATTTAATTACCTTATTGCATTTGATACAAGTGTTATATAGGCATGGGAAACAGGAATGATATCAAACAAGTGATAAAACATATGTTATGCCTCATAAGTTGTACAAATCAGAGCTCCGGACTATTCATACCTTGCGGTGAGGAGCCAATTTGACTGCGCAGATTTTCCCGGTTGCAAGATTTCCATGTGTCTAAATAGGAATTTATGGATTCTGTTTTCCATAAAATCAGAAGATATTGCTGTAAAGACTCAACCTGTCGGCAGTGATCAGCACTGCTTTTATGCCTGATCGACGTGTTTATTTTTGTAAAACGATTTGATATAGATATATTTATATATTTTTTACATTTAGCATTGCAGTGATTTATTATATGTATAGGTATTACTGCATTATTTTTTTCGGTTGCCAGGGAGCAGACAGGATTTTTGAACAGCCGTGGGGTCACCAAAGAGTTGCGGTGATCTCAATGAAAAGTAAAGCAACAAAATTTCAGCAACACAGTCTGACCACATTACGACTTACCGATTAATTTGAGCTTTAGAACCAGAAAGTTTAAATAAAAATGTTGAATACACATAGAATTGACCGACTAAACCAACGCTGACAGTTTCACACTTTTCACTTTTTATTTAGGCACTGCTATTTTAACAAATAAATAGTACAAGTGCATATAAAATAATGTTGAAGTATATCCTATTCAAGAAAATGACATTTTTCTCTGATAAGATATATTACAAGGTTACTTATATTTATTTTTACTATTTATGCAGAATTTGTTTAAAGCAACAGTGCGTATGGGGTCAGATGACCAGAGGATCAGGTTGCATGTTGCCCATAGAAGTTTATGGAGAATGGAGGAAGGAGACGGTTCTTCGAGTGATTAATTCAGGGAAACTGACAAATATAGATGGAGCCTGCAAAGGGGAAAACTGGTGAAAAATGCCATATATGAGTTATATAACTTTTGTGCTTAGTGCCACTTTTATTGTTTGCAGACATGATAGCTTATTCTGAAATGTTACCTGAAGGCACTTTAAATAGGCGCTGTTGTTTTAAACAAACTTTGCATAAATCAATAGTAAAAAGCAAATGTAAGAAACCTTGTAATATATCTTATCAGAGAACAATGGCTCTATCTCCACCTAAACACATAAAATAATGCATCTCAAGTTCATCTTGTCCTTACTAAATAATCTAGAACCCCACTGGGAAGTAAGGTTACATGTTGCTCATAGAAGTGTGGAAGAGGAAGAGGAGGGGGCAGTAGCTGGAGAGAGCCAAAATGTGAGAGACAACATCAGCTTACAATGAATATTAGGTCACACACCATTGTTTAGACTGCTCAGCACTGCTTTATAATGTCCTCCATGCTGCTAATGCTTCTGAAGGTGTGCTATAGAGATATAGGAAAGCAGGATCCCTTCTTCTGTGTCTACCCACTAACTCAAGGGTAGCTGAAGATGGAGTATGTAGAGCTAAAAAAAATTGTTGAAAAATGCCATACTCTAGTTAATGTGCTGCTCTTCATGTACACACATGACAGGTTATCCTGACAGTTTATCTGAAATGACAGGTACATTTTATTAAGCTACAGTACTGCTGCTGTCCAAAGAAATACATTGAGTTGCATACAACCGAGTGCACTCCTGTGGATTGCAGCTGTCATTTAGACCGTGTTCACATATGCATTAGAGCACACATGTCAAAGCTGTTGCAAAACTACAATTCCCATCATGCCTCGCGAGATAAAACTTTAACCCCTTAACAACGTCGCTAGGGGCGCTCAGAGGGGGCCGCGCAGTGATCCTGCTCTGAACCACCGCAATCCCGGGTGCTGACAGCTGCATTTAAATGCCTGTTTTCTCCATACCTGGTGGTCTAGTGGGGGGGATTGCGCAATCGTAATGGTGCTGATCCCGGCTCGGCAATCTATTGTTCTCGGCTGCAGCAGCCGAGAGCAATAGAACACAAATCTCATTGATCTATGCAGTATATCAATGAGTGATCAATGTAGTGCTACTACATTGAGAGATCAATGTAGTGATACTAAAAGTCCCCCTAGTATGTGTGTAAAAAAAAATATATATATTTTTTTTTAATAAAAAGCCCTCTCCCCTAATAAGTCTGAATCCTCCCCTTTCCCCATTTTATAAATAAAAATAAATAAAGAAACATATTTGGTATCACTGTGTGCATAATCACCCAAACTACTAAATTATCACATTCCTGATCTCGCACGGTAATTGGCATAAGCACAAAAAAAATCCAAAATGCAAAATTGCGTATTTTTGGTCCCATCAAATCCAGAAAAATTGTAATAAAAAGTGATCAAAAAGTCGAATATACGCAAACAAGATACCGATAAAAAGTACAGATCATGGTGCAAAAAAGCCCCATAGACCAAAGGATAAAAGCGCTATAAGCCTGGGAATAGAGCAATCTCAAAGGGACTCTGTACCCACTTTTGTCCCCCCCCAAACTACTTATACCTTCTTGTAGGTGCAGAGAAGTTCTTTCAGCTGGTATAATTTTCAAAGCTTTTGGCGTTTTCCTGAGGGCAAAAATCATACTTTAGTTGTGGTTCAGTCGTACCGAAGAGGCATGGCCTAGAGCGCTTGTGCGCTAGGCCAGCGCCGCCTGTGTGGTGGTGTTCTCCGTGTCCCCCTGCCTCCCAATCCACCCTCTGTCTGCCCTCTGTCCGCCGCACACTGCTTACTGTAATTGCGCATGCGCCGCCTCCTGACCCCCCCCAGGAATCTGCTTGCCTTCTTCCTAGCGCATGCGCCATATGTCTCCGTTCCGTGCTGATCCCGCGCAGGCGCAATGATGCGTCAGGCTTGTTGGAGAAAGCCAGTCACGTGCCTGCGCAGGAGGGGGGTGCAATGGAGACCAACGGCGCATGCGCGAGGAAGAAGGCAAGCAGATTCCTGGATCCTGGAGCGCCGCCACCATGGTATGTGGGGAGGGGGACAGTGACAGACAGGAGAGGCAGGGAAGGCTGTAAATGTCACTAACACGGGGCGGGGACGGCGCTGAGAGGCCACACAACAGAGGCGGCGCAGACCCGCCTACGTCATTCCTGCAGCGCCTGGCGGGTCAGGAGGCGGCGCATGCGCAATTACAGAAAGCAGTGTGCGGCGGACAGAGGGCGGAACGGGAGGCAGGGGGACACAGAGAACACCACCACACAGGCGGCACTGGCCAAGGGCACGATCGCTCTGGGCCATGCCTCTTTGGCACAACTGAACCACAACTGAAGTATGATTTTTGCCCTCAGGAAAATGCCAAAAGCCTTGAAAATTATACCAGCTGAAAGAACTTCTCTGCACCTACAAGAAGGTATAAGTAGTTTGGGGGGACTAAAGTGGGTACAAAGTCGCTTTAAGGAACATTTATTTTTTAAAAAAGGTTAAATTTTCTTAAAAGCCATCAAATAAAATAAAAGTTACACAAGTTACATATCACTGTAATTCTACTAACTTGAGGAACATGTATAAGTTCTACACAACCCCCCCCCCCCCCCCCAAAAAAAAAAACAACCTTTTATTTTCAATTTCACACATCATTTTTTTCTGGTTTTGCAGCATACCTTATACAAAAATTCAGCCTGTCATTGCAAAGTACAATTAGTGGCGCAAAAAAATAAGGGCTCATGTGGGTCTCTAGGTGAAAATTTTTATTAAAGTATTGTATTGCCCCCCAAAAGTTATACAAATCACCAATATACACTTATTATGGGAAATGCTTATAAAGTGCTTTTTTCCCTACACTTACTATTGCATCAAGGCTTCACTTCCTGGATAAAATGGTGATGTCACAACCCGACTCCCAGAGCTGTGCGGGCTGTGGCTGCTGGAGAGGATGATGGCAGAGGGACACTTAGGGACACAGGACACTGGGGGGACACTGAGCACTGAGCATCCCTCTGCCATCATCCTCTCCAGCAGCCACAGCCCGCACAGCTCTGGGGGTCGGTTTGTGACATCACCATTTTATCCAGGAAGTGACATCACCATTTTAACCAGGAAGTGACATCACCATTTTATCCAGGAAGTGACATCACCATTTTATCCAGGAAGTGACATCACCATGTTATCCAGGAAGTGAAGCCTTGATGCAGTAGTAAGTGCAGGGAAAAAACACTTTATAAGCATTTCCCGTAATAAGTGTATATTGGTAATTTGTATTACTTCTGGGGGACAATACAATACTATAATAAAAATTTTCACCGGACTTCTCCTTTAAGGGGTAACGTTGGCTATCCAGGTATGATGGCGATTGTAGTTTTGGAACAGCTGGAGGGCTGCAAGTTTGACTCCCCTGTATTAGATAATCTAAATGACTGACATAATAGTGGAAACCTGACACACCATCATAGTTAAAGGCATCCATTACGCACTGCATGTGTTCACCATGTGGTTCACCACAACACAGGTGTGAACAGAACCTAATGCATTATAATGGTAAACTCTCCCTACCTAAAGTCTGCACATAGTCTTAGTCTTAGGGTACCTTTATTCATACTATGTTTACTTAGGGCCTCCAAAAACTTCATCAAGAAAGCCATCGAGAACATGCCCCAAGGCACAACCAATTGATAGAAGTCATCAGCCTCAGTTTAGGCCATCAGTGTTTAATAAAGCAAATTGATCCGGGGTTAATGCTCTGTGTAGGGTACAGACTCCACAAAGTCGCTTAGATTTTCACACATCATCAGGCAGGATACTTCTCCTCTATAGCTACAATCTATCCAGGCTGAGTTTCCGGAGCTGCAGACTTGAGTGTTTTGTTATATATTGCTCAATAATGACCATCGCCCCCTGCGTCTTCAGCATTGTGACATACAACAACTGGCCGGGACGTGAAAGAGGAGATAAAGAAGTCCCCGGTAATAGTGTCATAGGCACCTGTCTACTCTGGTGGTCCTGACGCCGAGGGACACGCTGATGCATTGTGCACTTATTTTCTAGTTGCCATGGCGACCTGGTTCCTGCACAGAAGGTTGTAGAGGTGATCTCTGGTTCTGTCATGACCACTGTTCTATACGGAGACATCAGTCACTATTACAGGTCCCAGCGGACGTCAACGTACAGTATATCTGGGTGAAAGATTTGCATATAGCAATGCAAAGACAACTATGTAATGAGACTTCTATAGAGCGATGACTTCCGAGCTGAAGGGGTGGGTTCCACATTTTGATTATTGCATGTAGTTGGTAGCACGCCTGCATGGGGTGACCAGTGATCGTGTAGCGTTCTCCATGTTGCACCAACATTGTGAGGCAATTGGTCATTGCGTCTGCAAAAATCACAATGGAGTACTCCATTCCTAAGGCAGAAGTGAAGAGCTTGAAGCAAGAAGGCTAAGGGCCCTATTACACCAACAGATTATCTGACAGATTTTTTTTTTTTTTTTTTGAGCCAAAGCCAGGAATGGACTATAAACAGAGAACAGGTCATAAAGGAAAAACTGAGATATCTCCTCTTTTCAAATCCATTCCTGGCTTTGGCTTAAAAAAAAATCTGCCAGATAATCTGTTGGTGTAATAATAAGGCATTTAGGGTATGTTCACACTGAGCAAAACTGGCGGAATTTTGCCTGCCTCAGTGTCTCTATGGGATGGGTCGCGCCTCTGCTCCCGCCGCCCTCCACTCAAAGAATCGACGTGTGGAGGCGCGCCAGCCATCCCACAGAGACACTGTGACACACTGAGGTCCACCGCGGAATTTTGCCTGTTTTGCTCAGTGTGAACATACCCTTACACTTCCTCCTTTCTGATAACTCCTTTAAGGAGGACCTGTCACCGCTCCTGACCTGTGTGCTTTATCAAATATATGCAGAGCCCATATTATAACTGTTCTGGATGACCTGTTCTTGCATCTATGTGTTTTGCTGTTCCTCTGTTATTCTAGAAAAATGTATGGCTGCATAGCCAACTGGGTGTTACCAATTGAGGGCGTATCCCCACACAGTCTGACAGTTTACTGACAATGCCAGAGAGGGAAGGGACACGCCCTCAACTAGTACCACCCAGTTGACTATTTAGTCATACATTCTTAACATGAATAACAGAGGAATGGCACATGCCAGAGCCTACCGTTTTACGTTTGGTATATACTCGTATTTCCCATGAAATAACAGCCAGGATTGCAGTGGTGACCGGTTCTCTATAAGGTTTTCTCCCTTTTTGAGTTCTTTGGGTTCTCCTACCCTTCTTTTCCACCCTTCTGGGAAGTACTTACCTCTGAGATATGGAATCACAGGAAGTGAACGTCAGGGAGTAGAAGGCTTCAGATGTCTTCTGCTTTCTGGACAAATCCCTTTAACTATTCAACGAATAGATATAATTTACAGATGTATTTAAAGACACCATAACTAGAGATGGCTGATCCATGTTTTCCCGGACTCCTTAGGGCTACATCCAACTTCTTCAGCCACCGATATTTAAAT
The DNA here is from genome assembly GCF_027789765.1 of Dendropsophus ebraccatus. NCBI lineage: Eukaryota > Metazoa > Chordata > Amphibia > Anura > Hylidae > Dendropsophus > Dendropsophus ebraccatus. Next base: position 136,604,155 of record NC_091457.1, on the reverse strand, counting down.
GGTGACGGACTTGACCATCTTCCGGTTGTGTTCATTACTAACTGTAACAGGATGCCAGCCATGTTTGTTACAATAAGAAACTTAATAATGACAAAAAAAGACAAAATAGCCTAAATATATGTACTTTTATTTTAGGTACAAAATTTTCAACTCCAAAAATACAATTTTTGCTAAGTCCTAGGAGTGTGGGAGCTTCTATAGTCCGGAGCTGGCTTACAGAATGGAGGCGAAGCTTTGTCCGATTTCAGAAATATGTTGGAATAAACACTTTTCCCCGGCCGTTTTATTGTAATTGTTGTCATAGTGTTAGAATCCATTCGCTGGCTTGCTTTAAAGCAGATCTATCCACTTGAATCAATCTGTCGATATTGTGTTAAGGAGCAGGAGCTGTTTATCAGCGTGATGAATAGCTGTATAGTAAACAATGCAGTTTTTGCTTCAGGATGAGTCTCTTCTTCACATTGGGATTTCCGATTCTGCGGATTCCCATGTTTCACCTTGCCCTGTCCTTATTAATTGATAGCTGCCTCTATAATAGATATGTGAGCTGCACAACAGTAGGAATAGTCCATAAAGAACTATACACCAGCAATACTCCGCTCTGTGGAGATCATGCATAGGCCGACATCCAGTATTCACCTTAGATGATGCTCAGCTTCACAGTGCAGTACTCAAGTCCATATCATTCCATAGAACATGTTAGCACTTTTCAAGAATCCAGTGATGGCGTGCATTACACTACTCCATCTGACCTGGCACACTTGGCGACCCAAGGATTGCATGCAGCTGCTCGGCCATGGAAACCCATGACATGAAGCTCCCAACAGGGCAGTTTTTGCATTTATTTTAATACTAGTTGAAGTTTGAACTTTGTAGCTTAGATGCTGTGGTTTCCAATCACTTCCAACCGTGATTGTGGAAGATCTAGAAAGAACTGACTTGTTGCAGCAATGGCGTCCAATGGCTATGTTCACACAACGTCAAAAATAAAGAAAAAGCGGCCGATTTTGCTATTTGAAATAACGTCCGTTTTTGCCGCGATTAAACTGACAGAAATTGCAATGCACTGAAGTCGATGGGAAGACGGACGTCCAATTCACACAATGCATTGAATAACGGATGTTTTTACAGCGGACGGCAAAGTAATGAACATTATCATTATTTTAAGATGTCTTTTGCAAATAGAGGACGTTTTTTATTAGTTGTTCACACACAGTTTTTCTTTTGTCATCTTTCTTTTTCAGTTTTTACTAGGACTTTTCAATTAAGCCGCATCCAAAGCCCAATTAGTAATCCCAAACTAAAATAATGTACCAACAGCCATCATTGCACTAAGGGGAGGCAAGGCTGCTAAATGACGTCCGTTATTTTAGACTCAAAATAACGGACGTCATTTTAAAACAAAGCTGAAAAACTGTTGTGTGAACATAGCCTATTACAGTACAATGTTGGAAAATCCATTCAATCCATCCAATCCATTCTATCACAATTGCTTGTAAAGGCAGACTGTTTGGTAGGTGCCGAAATGTTATACACCTGTGGCAGTAGGACCAAATGAACCACCTGAATGAATTGATTATAAGATGGGGCCCAATATCTATAGGCCTATAGCGTACATTAAGCTAGGCAATACGTCCAGCAAAAATATGAATACTTGGTTTTCCACAGAAAGATTACACTTCACTTCTGTGGCTCCTCCAAACATACATTTATAGGGTTGAAAGGTCTATTATTGTTTCTAGTGTAAAAGAATATACAGGCATGCTCATTTCTGGGATCAGAGCTGTGAAGTTGGCTTTCTTAGCATTAGGTGTGCTGAATACTTTATAGATCATGGAGAGTTCATCACAATTCATGAAGCATTAATCATATGGATGGACAGAAGAGAGGACTGCGGGAGCCAACCTGATATCTGTTGGTTGCCTAGTAAGTAAGTATTGATAGAAAATAAGAGTAAAAGTTAGGCTTTATTTATATAATATTAAACCTATGCACCTTCTTTTGAAAGAAACTGATCTTTAAAGGGGCATTCCATCTTTATCTTTTTGACATATATGTGGATAAATTGAAATCGGTGGATCGCCATGTGTCAGTTTACCATTCTGACAGATTACCAACATATGCCCCAGATAGGTTATTTCATACGTGGACCTAGCCTTCCCTTTTAGGCAATAAGTCCAGTATAGCCACGTTAATGTCAATATAATACACCTAATGTAATTTCAGTAAAGGAATTCCTGCCTAAGGCTGCATTCACACATGGCATTATAGGCCATTATAGGTCCGTTATAGACATTCCATGTCCGTGCTTCATGCGGAACATGGAACCAGGGCTGTGGAATCAGAGTATATTGTATATGGGCAGCAGTGTAATATGAAGATATCCTGTGTAATATAGAAGAGGAGAAGACATAAGTAGTGAAGCAGTAACCTCTGTCCTCAGTGTGGTGTTTCCTCCCTGGGAGAAGATTGCGTGTTTTCTTAAGTGATCTATGGCTGCAGCTGTGTGTGTGTGCTATGGCTGCAGCAGGCTGTGTGTGTGTTTGTGTGTGTATGTATGTATGTGTGCTATGGCTGCAGCAGGCTGTGTGTATGCTATGGCTGCAGCAGGCTGTGTGTGTGTGTGTGTGTGTGTGTGTGTATGTATTTATGTATGTATGTGTGCTATGGCTGCAGCAGGCTGTGTGTATGCTATGGCTGCAGCAGGCTGTGTGTGTGCTACGGCTGGAACAGGCTGTGTGTGTGTGTGTGTGCTATTGGTTGCCCCCACAGTGACCCCCAACATCACTATGTGTGACCCCTCTCTATCAGTATGGCTGACCCCTCTGTATCACAGGGATTTGGCAGTGTTAGCAGTGTTTCTTTGTGTATGGTGAATATTTAGTTAGAAACATAGAAGACTGTTAGCAGGAAAAACCACCTGCTCCATCTAGTCTAGTTCTGAGTTGTTCAGGACAGGCTGAATCCTCTGCACACACAGTAGAAGCTGCTTTATATTCAGTATTCCTTTATTCACTCAGAAGCCGCGCCCAGGATCATGTAGGACATTAGGGAGAAGATGCTGAGCCAGTGTTATAAATAACTCCCCTGGTATCTTACTGGCCATTTATGAAAGAGCAGGAGTCGGAGTCGGTCCTGATAAAATTCAGGAGTCGGAGTCGGAGCTGCGGCTTACCGACTCCACAGCCCTGCATGGAACGTGTGAATGCAGCCTTAGGCTATGTTCACGCATAGCATATAATGCAACTTTAATTAGTACTATTTTGCCACGAATTTGCAATTTCGCTGTAAGATAGCAATACTTTTGCGGCAAAATAATTGGTGATATTTTTGCTGATTAAACGTGCATTGCTTCCATTTAAAAAAACTACTTATACTTATCAGCTGCTGTATATCCTGAAGGAAGTAGCGCATCCGTTCCAGTCTAACATGGTGCTTGCTACTGCTGCCTCTGTCCATGAGTAGGAGAGGTTTTCTATAGGAATTTGCTACTGCTCTGGACAGTTCCTGACATGGACAGAGGTGGCAGCAGAGAGCAATGTGTCATACTGGAAAGAATACACCACTTCCTGCAGGACATACAACAGCTGATAAGTACTGGAAGGCTTGAGTTTTTTTTAAATACTGTAGAAGTAATTTAAAAATCTGTATACCTCTTTGGCATCAGTTAATTTGAAAACTTTTTTTTTGAGTACTCCTTTAAAGGGGCACACTGGAGAAAAACAAAATGTTTTTAAATCAGTTGGTGTCAGAAAGTATACAGATTTAGTAGGAAGTAGAGATGAGCGAATCTAAAGTAGGAACGAAGCAATTCGCTTCATTCTTACTGTAGATTCGCTCATCTCTATGAGGCTATGTTTACACTATGTAAGTTCCGTGGAAATCACGGCCCTTGTTTTAACGGCCATAATTTCCACAGAACTTACGTAGTGCTGCAGGCTGAAGGGATCCCGGCCGGAGTGTATACACATAGTATACGCTCCGGCCGGGATCTCTCGGGGAGCCGTAGCACACTGACAGGTCAGTTTTCTGCAGCCGCTATTCCCTTTAAGTTTGCTGAAATTTGTTGGTGGATTGGGCAGTGCTTGTCTTGATAGTCTCTATTAAGCTGTTTGGCTCTTTAGTTTGAGTGGTGGGAATACTAAACGGATTGGTATAATTTATACCCAGTGATTGAAGTGCTAGATGATATTGTAGCAAGCTGATGGCTAAATGCATCTCAGAGAGCTCTTAGCTCCCTTATCGGTAGCGATGAATGAATTGTGATATCCCCCTTGGAATCGGGCCTTTTATGGCTTACAGAAGCACCACAACTCCCTGGACTGAATCCTTCATTAATTATGGAAAAAAATTACATTTAATTTGCTATAAGTATGTAAAACTATGCATCTATATGTCGGGAGCCGCCTCACATGGAAAAAAAATATACTAAAGATGAAAAATAGCCTAGAACTAATAAAATGCATAAAAGATCATAAGAAAAGATACATAATATACAGTAATATATCATGTTATAAAATCCCTACAAGATGATAATACATGATGGAGCACACACACAAAAACATTAAAGAAATAAGAATAATGCTTTAAAAATCAAATAACTGGTGTCAGGAAGTTATATAGGTAAACGTATAAAAAGTATAAATTAAAATAAAGTAATTTAAAGTATATATTATTTTTTTCCTCAAATCAACTGGTACCAGAAAGTTATATAGATTTGTGAATTTCTTTTATTCAAAAATCCTAAGTCTTCCAGTACTTATCAGCTGCTGTATGTCCTGAAGGAAGTGGTGTATTCTTTCCAGTCTGACTCAGCATCACTTCTGTCCAGAGCAGTAGCAAATGGCCATAGAAAACCTCTCCTGCTCTGGACATTTCCTGACATGGACAGAGGTGAAGGCAGAGAGCACTGTGTCAGACTGGAAAAAATACACCCACTTCCTGCAGGACATGCAGCAGCTGATAAGTACTGAAAGAGTTTTTATAGAAGCAATTTACAAAATATGTGTTGTAGGTTGGGATGATCAGAGTCAACTTGTATGCCTTGCTTTTTACACATGGTCACAATATATTAGTTTTAGCAAAAGTTAAAAGTTCCTGTTAAACTTACCCTGACTTTCCAGACTGTCCCTACTGGGAAGAATTTGTGTACGGCAGAAGCAAACCGGGGCACATCAGCGCTCTGGTATACGGCCTGACTCCCGAGTGGATACTCCACCAGATATCTTAGACCTGAACTTTGTTTTTTTCCTCATTCATTTTTCAAGAATCTAAAAAGCTCCGGTTCAGGATGGGGTCCTTTGGGGGCCAAGGAATCAAATTCAATTTTTGTGAGATTCTGCTTTGGGCATCCTGGTAATGTAACCTGCAGGGTATGCTTACATGGGATGGAGAAACTTGTTTTAGATTTTGCCACAAAGTCCACTCCTTATTTACATGTGGATATTGTCACATTTAACCCTGTGCATAGCAAAAAGAATTGACGTTCTGCAGATTTTAAATCCAAACTGTATTTAAATTTATGCATGGAAACTTGTCTTCAATGTGTGGATGAGACTTGCTTAAAGCGACTCCGTACCCACAATCTTAAGATAGCTGCTTTTAATCCAAGATCTGTCCTGTGGTCCGTTCAGCAGGGGATGCAGTTATTGTCATAAAAAAAACTTTTAATCCTGCAGTAAATGTTCCTGGATCATTCCTAATGATGAGGAGGGTGGGGAGGAAGGACGGAGAGGTAGTGCCAGCCTAATGCATATACAAATGTAATGGCCGACCGGACCCCGGGACAGATCTTGGATTAAAAGCAGGTACAAGTATTCGAAGGTACAAGTGGTTTGGGCGGGGTCAGATTGTTGGTACGGAGTCGCTTTAATAGTGAGAGAAAAAAGAACATAGTGTATGTGTCACAAGTGTGTAACTGTTTGGGTTAGAGAGAAGTTGAGATCAGCAAATCGCTTCATTTGATCGGCAATTGACTTATCAGCCTGCTGCCTTTCAACTCTGTGCCGCTCCCTGCTGCTCCTCCCTGGGTGCCAGGAAAAGCTGGATCTACTCATGGGAAACGTCTTCCAGTTTCCCAGGACTGGATCCTAGATGTACACTTTAGAGGTATGATAGGGAATGATCCTACTAGGGTCTTGTAAGTGCTCTATGGGGGTGCTCTGGAGAGGTTTTTTATTATTGGGTTGTCTTATTGCTCTTGTCAATGAGTGCATTTTTGGCCGTCTCTCTGGGGTCCTTAGAGTGATGCAAAGAGGTCATCCTGGAAGCTAATGCATTTAAGACATAACCCAGGACCATAATGATATATAGTTTCTCCCCTTGTTGTTGCAGTCAGTGCACAGCACACTACACCCTGTGAGTGACTGCAGACCCAGGAGACGACACTCACAACCCAATTTCTTTTTTTTTTAATATTCTCTACACATTATATGATTTTAGTTTGTGTCTCCATATATTTTACATAACATTGTAATTATTTGTCAGTCTAGAGATATGCTATAAGTGAACTAATGCCCACACAATGGGTCTTGTAGCTGGGTCTCCTGGATCTCTGGATCATAGTGTTGGTATGCAGTAGAAACTGGAATCTGCTTTTGAATGTCAGATGAAATCCTGTTCCTATGTGATATGTCCTTACTCAATGCTATTCTACATAATCCTGGAAACTATAGTATATCGCGCTGTAGAATCTTGGAATAATCTTTAATCAACTTTGTTGTCTGATGTTTTATGCATTTTGCATTTTTCTGCATCGGGAGTAGCGGAGCAGATTGATATATGGTTTCAATATAATTTCTTATTTACTGTATGTAAATGTTTGCTTATTTGGAGATTAGGAGTCCAGTGGGCGGTCTTAATCCATGATTGACAGCTGTCTGTTTGACTGAGACTGTTTTAATCAGACAGGTTTCCTTAAAGGGCATCTATCACCCAGATTTTTTTTTTACCAAGTAGAGACAGATCTGGAAACATGCTCTTTTTTTTCTTATCTGTTTCTGTTTCATTTTTTTGTACATTATTATGGGGCAGCCATGTAGTCTGAGCTGTTTTAACAGAACTTCTAGATGTGTTTTACCATAAACCTAATCGACATAGACAACAGTGGACAAGAGCTGTCATGAATGGGAAAGTTTTCTGGGCATGCTCTATGATCTTACTAGAGGTCATTCCACAGGTAGTCATAGGCTGAGCTATGAATATCACCTATTGTCTCATAATAAGGAACATTATGTGATTGATCAAATTCAGTGACATAGCTATAGGCTCTTGGACCCTGGTGTAGAAGTTCAGCTCTTTTTCCACTGCGCTTTTCAGTCCCACAAAATTAAAAGTACATTTGAGAAACAGACCAAACAGTCACTAGTACACTGTGTTTGGACCATTGAAGTCAATAGGCAGTGATGCATCCTGTACTGTACTGTATGCATCACCATTAGTACTTCTGGCTTTGCCCTGCAGCACGGTGAGCATAGGGATCTGCTAGTCATGTTAGCAGCTGCTATGACTGTATATCTGGAAACCACAGGGGTCCCGTGCCTTTTACTGACATCTTATGTGCTGAATATAGATTTACTATCTCAGTACAGAAAAGTGTTTGTAATTGACATTTACCTTTGGGTGATCTCTAATCTTCATTAATAGCATTGTCCTTATATGTGATCAGTTTTATAAGGCATCGATTATCGCTTTTTAATGATAGAGTAAACTAGTCAGGACGGGATGTCCTTTAAAGGGACATTAATGTATATATTTAATATATGGGGTTTTCTTCCATTATCAGGATGTCTGGGGAGCTGGTATTTCCACAAGATGCACAGAGGGACCGCAGTGCCAGCTATGCCGGAGCAGCATAGAATTCAAATTGTGATTGTATGAGAGTTTATTTCTAGTCATTCGGAGCTGGGGAGACTTGCGGAAACCTCTTTAGTGACGGGGTCTGTGCTGCATACAGAGGAGGAGAGATAGGGCGAAAAAGGAAAATGAAGCAGCACACACACAGCAGATTTATAGTAGCAGAACCTCAACCACATGCTGCAGAGAGGAATCAGCATAACGTCCATGCAGAAATAGATCTGCGGTGTGGATTTAAAGGGAACCTGTCCTTACTTTCATTTTGACTAAACTACGAGTCGTTGGGCCGCGGTCCCTGGTGCCTTCTTCCTGTCCTGTCAGCCTTGATCGATAGCTCTCCCATTTTAGATAACCAGGGAAAGATCTATCACTCAAAGCTGGTGGGGTGGAGAGAAGTCACTAGGGACCACGCCGCATGAAAGTAATGACAGATTCCTTTAAGCCTCCTTTAGGGTGGGTCCACACGTAGTGAATCACAGCGGGTTTCCTGCTGCAGAATCCGCTGCAATTCCCAGCACTGTCATTTTGAGTAGGTTTACATACTCGCAGTGGAATTTTTATGTAAACCTCCACCCCCTTAACCTGTAAATGCTTTGCCAGTCCGCTCTCCGGCCTGCTCCCGGCATTCTGACGTCACTCTGAGCCAATCGGTGTGCTTTACCGCCGCAGGTACTGATTGTCTGAGCGGGATATCAGGATGCCGGCAGCCACAGAAGCAGGCTGGAGCGCGGACTGGATAGGTATTTACCGGGCCACAACGGGTTAAGGGGGACAGGGTTTACATACTCACAGCAAATTAAATTAGAATTCCACTGTGAGTATGTAAACCTATTCAAAATAACAGTGCTGGGAATCGCAGCGGAACTCACAGTGGAACTCGCAGCATGAAATCTGCAGCGAAGCCAGTATGTGTGATCCCACCCTTAAACAACTTTTTTTTACCAGCATTTTACTGCTTAAAGCAGTTTACATAGGATATAAGAAGATGTCACTACTAGGGATGGTCCGAAACTGCCGAGGTTCGGATTCGTATGAACCCGAACGCTCTGCGTCAGATTCCCGCTGTCTGCCCGCTCCGTGGAGCAGGTGGATACAGCGGGAGGACCGTTTGGAAAACTGGGATACAGCCTATGGCTATGGCTGTATCCCAGTTTTCTAGGCGGTCCTCCCGCTGTATCCACCCTCTCCACGGAGCGGGCAGACAGCGGGAATCATTACCGAGAGTTCAGGTTCGTACGAACCTGAACCGAACTCTGTTTGGACCATCCCTAGTCACTACTCAAGCAACACAACCGTCTCCCATTCCAAGAAAAATAAGAAAAGGAATGGTCCCTGCACTTTTCAGCTTATGGTGGCAGTGCAACCTTTTTATAATGGGTGATGTTAGGACTATTCTTTCATTCTTTTAAAAAACTACAATTTCCATCATACCCAGACTGCCAGAGGGTCAAAGCTTCCCAATCCCTGCACTGTACCATGGGGTCTTTAGGTTACACTGCCCAGAATACCTTACTGTTGTAATTACATATATATATATATATATATATATATATATATATATATATATATATATAGCCATCATAACTTTTATAGCTAAACACTGGAAGGCGTGTCAGCTTCTCATCTCGATCATCTTGGCAATAGTAATAAATAGCGGTTTATTGGATGGTGTACAACGTTTGGATAACTCTGACCCTTACTCACATGTGGCACATTTGGAGCGACTGTCAGGACCCCCTACTTATATATTATATGGTACCTGGCAGACTAAATAATCTGCTCTCAGTGATGGTCACTTGTTTACAGAGACCTTACTAACACTCAGTCAGTCCTGTGGCCCTTTCTGACAATCAGTTGCACAGTACCTATTAAAGGGGTACTCCAGCTTTTTTATTTCTTTTAAATCAAATGGTTTCAGAAAGTTATATTGATTTGTAAATTACTTTTTAAAAAAGTCTTCCAGTACTTATCAGATGCTGTATGTCCTACAGGAAATGGTGGATTCTTTCCAGTGTAACAATGTACTCTCTGCTGAATCTCTGTCCAAAACAGGGACTGTCCAGAGCGGGAGAAAATCCCCATAAAAATCCTCTCCTGCTCTGGACAGTTCCTGACATGGACAGAGGTGGCAGCAGAGAGCACTGTGTCAGACTGAAAAGAAAACACCACTTCCTGCAGGACATACAACAGCTCATAAGTACTGGAAAACTGGAGATTTTTTAAATAGAAGTAAATTACAAATCTGTATAACTCTTGGACACCAGTTGATTTAAAAAAAAAAAAAAAAAAAAGGATTTTCACTGCAGTACCCCTTTAAACAATGAGATGTGTGGCCTATGATTTTCCGGGATGTCAGGATGGCCTGATCAGCCGACAAACGTATCACGATAATAGAAATAGTCTAAAAATGAGACAGATTTATTAAATAGCCTGAGTCCCTGTGATAAATCTGCCTTGTCCAATTTTACAGTAAAAGTACAGAGATAAATCTGCCCCTATACGTGAAGGAGGCATAAGAACCTTTCATTTTTCTCAGCGGGGTTCCTTACATACATTGAAAAGAAAATCCATGAAATTCAGTGAAATTATTTTCCTGACTAACAATAGGCCGGCTACGTGGTGCAATGAAGATCCAGTCTACTATGCAGAGAAGCTATTCATGCAGCAGAATACAGTAATAACCCAAGTCACAGATAGACAAATGGACAGAGGTAAATGAGCCTGGACTGGGCCAACAGCAGCATCAATCTCAGCTTCCAGGAACTGTGTGATAGTAGGTACAATACAGCCGGTGTAATTCAGACTATGGATATATCAGCCACTAGATAGTCTTTGATAGTTTTCTTGTGCACTAATCATAATGAATATGATTTGCCATTTAACACTTGAATATGCACAACATATTATTATTATACAGTATGCCTCTTTATCTATGTTTGGTCCTTCATGTGATCAGTCCGTTCACTGAGAGGTGTGGGAGGCTGAGGATGTTTCCAATGCAGCTGCTACTGCTAGACAGAATACAGTGTATCCCAATAGCTAGATACATCTACACTGTAAGTTCACACTACATTTTTGCTATCAGTTTTTGCAATCGTTTTTTCTAAAAAAAAACGGGTGAAAACCTGATGAACAATGAGATGCAATTATGTGCATCCGTTTTGATCCGTTTTTCCATTGACTTCCGTTATAAAAAAAAAAAACGGATCTGTTTTTTAACCTCTTAAGGACGCATAACGTACCCGTACGTCATGCACCCGTAAGAGGTGTTCAGAGCGGGGCCGCCCGGCGACCCCGCTCTTAACCGCCGCGGTTCCGGGTGCCCCTTGTAGCCCGGGACCGCGGGTATTAGCGGGCACGCTCCGATCGCCGTGCCCGCTAATACAGTAATCAGATGCAGCTGTCAAACATGACAGCTGCATCCGATTACCGGACGCAGCACTTCCCTGGTGTCTAGTGGGGGAGAGCGCTGAGTGATCTCTGTACCTGCTGCCGGTCGGGGACCGCTCCAAGATGGCGCCGTCCCCGGCTTGGCACTTGTTTGTTTTCGGCTGCAGCAGCCGAAAGCAAACGAGTGCCGATCTCATTGATCTTTGCTGTATAACTATACAGCAAAGATCTCAATGAGAGATCAAAGTGTATATACTAGAAGTTCCCTGGGGGGGCTTCTAGTATATGTGTAAAAAAAATAAAAATAAAGTATTGTTATTAGTAAAAAGCCCCCCCCCCTAATAAAAGTTTGAATCACCCCCCTTTTCCCAGGTTTTAAATAAAAGTAAATAAATAAATAAATAAACAAACATGTTTGCTATCGCCGCGTGCGTAATCGCCCAAACTATTAATCACATTCCTGATCTCGCACGGTAAACAGCCTAAGCGCAAAAAATACCAAAGTGCAAAATTGCGCATTTTTGGTCGCATCAAATCCAGAAAAAATGTAATACAAAGCGATCAAAAAGTCGTATATGCGCAATTAAGGTACCGATAGAAAGTAAACATCATGGCGTAAAAAATGACCAACCACCTCTGCTGGATGTTTGGTACAAGCATCTATAATCTTTTAAGTACAGTAATATTTTCTCATGTTGCTTCTGTCCAATAACCTCAGATTTCTGGTGTAAGAAAAGTGAAGTACATATGTGAGCAGCAATATTAATATTTTAAAAAAATAGCAATAAATAAAATCTCAGTTACAGTTGTTGGCATGGGCTACATAAAAATAAAAAAATAGTTATTCTTGCTTTATTTTTTCTCGTTGAGGTAGTTTTGCACCTTTAACTACCAGTCCATGTGTTTCTTAATACTTTTTTGTATTGGAGTCTGTGTTATTAGAGAGATTTATCATGAGCCGCACAATCTTAAAAACAACATAGCAGACTTCCTTACGTTGCCAAAAGCCATCCCTACAAAAGTATTGATGGACCTTTGACCAGCACGATGCAAACCGTCCCAGGGATTGTGTTTACTTTTATCACAACAGTAGGTATTGATGAGATTGGATTTTCCATTAGATATTAGGGAACGGCACGAACAGTAACTCCCCAATGTGTTACCTGCTCTTGGAATCTCCGAATTTGCATGCAGACGTAAGGGGATGTTTACAAATGGGGACGTAGCAAATGTGTGGTTGAAAATCCATTCCATAGATCTGAATGGCTTATAGCAGGTCCAGCACTATAATCTTTCAGAAAAACACAACTTTCCTCTTTGTTGAATATGTTTTAGGAGTATAATTCGAACATAGAACAAGATAAGGGAAATCCATTACTTTGTAATTGGGATTATTAGCCAAAAAATGCTTGGGGTGGAGGGAGATGAGGCACCAAAACAGGTCAACAAAGAGTTAATTTACAGCTACATCACCGGGCTATCTCTTCTGAAGTCACCACTTACCTCTCTGACCTCTGAATAGCAGCTTTCACCCAGCTCCTGCTGTGTAATCCTTTGTTCTCTGCTCTCTGCTGCTGACTAATCTTCCCCCTCCCCTCTCCATAGAACAGACAGGACCCGACTGATGTAAACAAGACGCGATTTCCTGATAATGAGCAATGAATGAGAGAGAGGGGGTGACTTGGGAAAAGCCTTTTTGAATGCAGATAATGGCATATTTGCCTAATAAACCCAATTACAAAGTTTCTTAAAATCTCCTGGACTGCAAAAAAAACAACAAAAAAAAACCAAAAAAAAAAACACAACAGTGACTCTTTAAAAGTGAATTAGCAAATCTGGGAGAAGGTCATGTGACATAGTTTTATGCATCCTTTACATGTGATGGTCTATAGGTGACAGCACAGAGAAATATTAGACATTTGCATATCCTAATAATACAGAGTATGCTGAAATAGCAATGTGAGAATATATATTAGGTAGATGTTAAAGTTACCTGAGGTGACTTTGCCTGATGGCTGCTTGTACGTGTGGTTCTAAATGGGGTTATTAGTTGGATGCAGCCCTAGAGCCTTCAGGAAGGCATGTATATAGCCTATGGCCTACGGCTATATCCATGTTTTCCAGGTCTTCCTTGAGCTGCATCCAACTTCTTCAGTCATCGGTAATCAAATGCCGCACGCTCTGGTTCAGGCGGGTTATAGAAGAATAATGACCACATGTGAGCTTACCCCAAGGGTGTGTGTGTATATGGACAAAAACCTCATTCGGCTATGTCCTGTTTGTCTCCAGGCTGCAGGTAACATGGCAGGGTGTGTAAGGAAACTCCTGTTAATTTAAATGTAAGCTTCAAAGCTTGACTCGTACATGGTAGTCACATTTAGGACCACTCTTTCCACACGACAGGCCCTCCAACGATCAGCTGATCCCAGTTCCAGAATATGTCTGATTAATTTTTTATTTTTTTTTTGCTTATCGGCATCGCCATCTTAAATTGTGAACAACTATTCATGAGATCCATACAGTATTGTTAACAACTCTGTATAATTTTATTTAACCATTTTGCAACTGGAGTACTTTTGGCTTTCAGGATGAAACACAATTTACCGGCTATTTTCCGCAGTTTTCCTCAGTTACAGGAGCTGACACTGCAGTCTCATTTACAGAAGCCACTACAACTCACAATTACAATCAGGGCTCATCCGGGTCTAGTTCCTGGCTCTGCCCTTGTGATGCTCATGTGGTTCTCAGGATCCAGACAGCATGCAGCATTGCCGCCATTCCTTCAGTTAGTGCTGTGTGTAATGCAATACAGAAGATACAAGCAGTAACACCTCTGCCTTCTTCATGTTGGCATAAAAACAATGGCATCATGTTTCTTTAGGCTTCTTGCACACATCATATTGTCCAGAGGTGTAATAGGGCTCCCATAGAGGTGCATGGAGCCTTAGGGTACTATTACACAGAACGATTCGGACGATTATTGTTCTGTGTAATAAAGACAACGATCAGCTGATGATCGTTGTCATCGGCTGATCGTTGATATAGGTTCTGATCTATAATTGTCGGGAGCCGTCCGCGCACCGCTACGTGTAATAGCGGTGCTCAGCCAGCGACTGACAATATACATTACCTATCCAGGCTGCAGGGCTTCTCTTGTTCTGTACTTCTCCCTGAGTCCCACGCTCTCCAGCTTCAGAGTGGCCTGTCAGCTGACAGGCCGCTCAGCCAATTACTGGCCAGGACCTCTGCGGCCAGTGATTGGCTGAGTGGCCTGTCAGCTGAGACAGGCCACTCTGAAGCTGGAGCGCACAGGACCCGGCGAGAAGCAGAGAGGAAGAGGAGCCCTGCAGCCTTGACAGGTAATCCATAACGTTTAAACAAGGGCTGCAAGGACATCGGTAACAATGTTCCTGCAGCCCTTGTTAAACGATTATCGGGCAGTGTCATAAGCCCAGTAAACGAGCGCCGATTTAGCAGATCAGCGCTCATTTACATTTATTATCAGGCCCCCATCGGCCCGTCTAATAGTACCCTTACTGTATGTGCGTGTTTCTTGGATTTATATGTATGGAGTTCTTCTGCACAATTATGCACACTTAAACCCGGACCGATCAAAACCTTTGACATTTCTTTATGACATGTCAAAAGTTTTTTGTAGTGACAGTGACACTGTTTTTGTTAATCACTGTTTTTGTTAATTTAATGAATTTATTTAGTTAAAGGGGTATTCTCAACTGCCAAACTCACCCCTCTTCATGCTCCTGGTCTGCTTTCATTACCTGCTTTGGATGGAGGGTGGGCACCTCCCCCACCATTGGCTGTTCTGGCCTATGTGCGCCTCTGCTCTGCACTCTGCTGTTCTGTTCAGCTCTGATATGCTAAGTCGCTTCCTGACAGCTCCACAGGCTGTCAGCTGTCAGTGTGAAGATGGATTACTGCAGATAAGGTGGCCCAGCACAGGAACCCTGCTTTGATATCCGGACCACGCCTTCGTTCATAGCATAACAGTGAGGGTGTAAGTCATTAGCCCGGCCACTGATAACACAAGAAAGGTGGTCAGGAACCTAGAAAACCAGCTGTAAACATGACAGACAGCTTAGAGAGCCTTGTAGAGTTAAGACAGCTAAAAAGATAACTAGAACCAATTGTAAAGTTTTATTGACCTACTGTTTTAGCTATAATTGTTGTGATGAGAATACTCATTTAAAGAGGTACTCTTTGCTCTCTTAAAGAGTGCTCTTTGCTGCCACCTCTGTCCATGTCAGGAACTGTCCAGAGCAGGAGAGGTTTTCTGTGGGAATTTGCTACTTTTCAACTCAGCTCCTACTCTCCTACTGCTCTGAGTTCCTGATATTCTGATGAGCTTTCCTAAAAAGTGTTATTGTTATTCATTAAGGAGTTAATGTATGTAATTTTTTTAAATGTATTTCTTGTCCCTTGTCCCTTAAAGTATTGCTCCCCAAAAGTTATACAAATCCCCAATATACACTTATTACGGGAAATGCTTATAAAGTGCTTTTTACCCTGCACTTACTACTGCATCAAGGCTTCACTTCCTGGATAACATGGTGGTGTCACTTCCTGGATAACATGGTGATGTCACTTCCTGGATAAAATGGTGATGTCACGACTCCCAGAGCTATGCGGCTGTGGCTGCTGGAAAGGATGATGGCAGAGGGATGCTCAGTGTCCCCCTGTCCCAGTGCCCTGTGTCCCTCAGTGTCCCCCTGCCATCATCCTCTCCAGCAGCCACAGCCCGCACAGCTCTGGGAGTCGGGTCGTGACATCACCATGTTATCCAGGAAGTCACATCATCATGTTATCCAGGAAGTAAAGCCTTGATGCAGTAGTAAGTGCAGGGAAAAAAGCACTTTATAAGCATTTCCCGTAATAAGTGTATATTGGGAATTTGTATAACTTTTGGGGAGCAATACAATACTTTAATAAAATTTTTTACCAGTCTTCTCCTTTAACTTATTACATGGTGTTGTACATACATTGTCACTGCTTACAATAGCCCTTGTCCCCTTTAGGGCTCGCAGTCAAATTTTCTAAGACCTGTTACCCTATTACTATGGTTTTTGGCGGATGGGAAATGAAAGGAATCCCCAGAACATACAGCCCAATGCAGGATTTACACCCATTGCTGCAAATAAACCTTACTAACCACTAAGCAGCTGTGCTATCCTTGTGTGTGTTCATCCACAACCGTATATTTCTTTTTTAGAGGAATAAGGACATAGATTTCTATTATAAGCTGCAGTGTATGAGGCATGACACCACACCGGAGAGTGATCTGTAATCAGTCTTATCGTAGATACGTTTCCTTTATGAGTTATACGTCTGATTTACTGATGAGTTCTTGCCCTGATATAACCCACAGGGATACAGCAAACACTTACACAATAATAATAATAATTACACAACTACTTGTCAGAAAGATAAAATTAATAGTAAAAAGGCAAAAAGATTAAAACTCTGAGTAATGCCGTACTTAGCTCCTCACTTGTGAATAATTTATTGTGGATTCTCCAGTCAAGCGAATCCCGGACAATTTATTACGAGGAGTCTAATAATAAAAACCTCTTCTGTTGTTTTCAATCGCAGCTTGAGGCCTGAGGTGGCTGAAGCCAAGTCTGTGAAATCCTTTAAGTGGATTTGGTCTCGGGATGACAATTAATCTGGGATATTTATGGAAGGGAACTTAGCTTTCCAGGGTATACCATTAAGATATTACACTTCTGTTTCCTCCTAAATCTTTGCGTCTTGAAAACAACGGCGTCGGAGGGAAGAAGTTTCTCGCAACTCCATTGGAGCTTCATGGGAAAACGTAGAATTGTTGTGCCTTTTGGTTTTTATATTGGTGACTCATAATGACGTTCCTGATAAGCCCGGATTAGAGAATGATATCTGAAATAAACATTCGTACCCGTTCTGTTATAGAGCTCTCGAAAGTAGTGGAGAAGCCCGATCTCTCATCAGTGTATCATAACGTATTAACATTTATCGCTCTACAACGCTGTACTATAAAGCAGGGCGAAAAACAAGTACAAGAAGCATAAAGTGATGGGCTGGTACACAGGGCAGAAGAATCCTGTGCGCAAGGGCTTGCAATCTACAAGGGAAGGAGGAAGGGGATAGGAGGTGAGGTTAGAAGCTTCTTTTATGGTAGTTAGGCAGCAGAGTTTTTATATAGAGTTTTTTTTTAATTATTTTGAAGGTTTCAGAAGTGAAGTAATACTGTGTTTCCCTGAAAATAATATAGGGTCTTATTTTTTTTTCCCAGAGAAACGCAATATGCCCGTACACTGTACTGTAGTTAGCCCCCATACTGTATGCCCCACTGTTTTTAGGCTTCTATATTGTAGGTGCCCCTGTAGTTAGGCCTATATACCCTCCATCTGTAGCTGTTCCACCATACTGTATAAATCCCCTCTCTGCAGTTGGTCCCAATACTGTATACCCCCCCCCCCTCCCTCTGTAGATGTTTCGCCATACTGTATACATTCCCCCTCTGCAGGAGATCCCCATACTGTATACCTCCTTGCTGCCTGTGTAATTGTCCCCACTATAATTTATACACCCTACTCTGCAGGTAGTCCCCATACTTTATATCTCCCTTCCCCCTCTGTAGTTGTCCCATGTACCCACCATATTTAATGTCCCCTACTGTGCATCTTCTTACCCCTCCTGCCTCCCCTGCAGTTTGTGTTGAGCAGGTGGTGGTGGAGCTTAGAAAGTCTGGCAACAAAATGAAGAGAGTCCAGCTCACTGAGTGCTTGAAGGATTACCAGGGTGGATCCCAGGATTTGCAGAGCAGGTGGAGGGAGGAAACGGGCCTTTCACTGGAGATACCAAATATAAGAGAGTGGTTTCCACAGCTTCATGCGGTAAAAGTAGAAAATCTTTATTCCATTTTTTTTAAATCTTTTTGTACACGTTTTTAAGAAAGGGAATAAAGATTTTTTACTTTTACCACATGAAACCACTTTTTCTTACATTTGAAAAGTCTGGCCTGATAGGCTAATGCTCAGCCACCCGGTGTCAGGGATCTGGTCAGCTGACTAAGACTAGGGTTTATTTTTGGGATAGGGCTTATATTTTAAGTCTACTCCAAAAAGCCTGCAAAATAAAGCTAGGTCTTATTTTTGGAGAAAGTTCCAATGTATATTAAAGCGACTCTGTACCCACAATCTGACCCCCCCCCCCCCCCAAACCACTTGTACCTTCGGATAGCTGCTTTTAATCCAAGATCTGTCCTGGGGTCCTTTTGGCAGGGGATGCAGTTATTCTCTTAAAAACAACTTTTATTCCTACAGCGTTGTGTCTAACAGCCGGAGCTTACATTTGTATATGCATTAGGCTGGCACACCCTCTCTGTCCTTCCTCCCCACCCTCCTCATCATTAGGAATGATCCAGGAACATTTACTGCTGTTTGAGCTTTGCACAGGTGTCTTAACGATCCAGCCCATGTTCATTATGCACACAGGTGGGGAATAGGAAGCAATCTGCCTGGAGCACTCCTAATGATGAGGACGGTGGGGAGGAAGGACAGAGAGGGTGGGCCAGCCTAATGCATATACAAATGTAAGCCCCGGCCGTTAGACACAGCGCTGTAGGATTAAAAGTAATTTTTTAGCACAATAACTGCATCACCTGCCGAACAGACCCCAGGACAGATCTTGGATTAAAAGCAGCTATCCGAAGGTACAAGTGGTTTGGGGGTGGTCAGATTGTGGGTACAGAGTCGCTTTAAGTATAGTAATTCTGTTCTCTTATAAAGAGTACAAAAAAGTGTTTTCAAGCTCCTAAATAGCTGCAAGCTGGAATGTCTCCTCTCCCTCCTTGATTGACATCTGGAAGCTGAGTCCCAAGGAGGGATAGGAATCAGAGGGGAGGGAAGGAAGGATACACTTGCTGCACTTCAGGAGCCCTTGGACACTTTGTACTAGAGAATAAAAGCATTTTTCTACATTCTACAAGTACAGCTGGATACAGGAAAGGTACCATGTGTCTCCTTGACGTAACAGCTACCTAACAGTGCCAGCAGTTTGGAATGTGAATTGCAGCTGACGGATTCCTTTTGAAAACAAATAATGGATTGGCAGAGGGAACCCTAGGGAGAAGTGGATTAACTGGGAAGTAGAGGGGAGGATGGATTGGAGGAAGGAGTGTGAGATGGGAGGACGAGGAGAAGGCTAGAGTAGACCGAGCAGGGGATGGTGAAGACATTCACTAGTATTTTTTTAAAGGGGTTATCCAGCTCTACAAAAACATGGCCGCTTTCTTCCAGAGACAGCACCACATTCTGTTGAAGTGAACGGAGCTTAAAGAGGACCTGACCCCCCCCCCCCCCCCGTGCCGGGGTGACAGGCTCCAGACCCCCAGTTAGATCCCCTTATACGTACCTCATTCCGCCAAGTCCCGCTGCCGGAGCCGGTCCCGGGACGGAGATATCCCGATAATAAGCCGGCGAGCGCTGTGGAGATAGCTCCAGCGTCCATAGAGAATGAATGGAGACGGACTCATCTCTGTAGCGAGCGCACGGCTCCATTCATTCTCCATGCCGGACCTCTCTCCAGTGCACACGCACCGGCTTCTGACCGGGATATCTCCGTCCCGGGACCGGCTCCGGCAGCGGGACTCGGCGGAATGAGGTACGTATAAGGGGATCTAACTGGGGGTCCGGAGCCTGTCACCCCGGCACGGGGCGTGACAGGTCTCCTTTAATTGTAAACCACACCTTACTTTGACACAAGAGTGGTGCTTACTCTGGAAGAAAGTGGCCATGTTTTTTGTAGTGTCGGATAACCCCTTTAAGCCATACCTAACCTTTTGTAACCATATATTGTAGATTGCATTGACTCTATATCTTGTTGGAAGCGAATGTCAGAGAACACAGAGTACTGCCGGGCCCTTGTGAACAAAATTTCTAACATTTAAATTATTTTTCTCCATTGTAGTCAAAATTTGCATATGAATTCACAATTCACAATATTCATATGATCATTTTTTTTTCATGAATAACTTTTTTTTAGTTATGACTGATCTCACCTTGGCTCACAGAGACACTATCTTCTATACAGTTCTACAATGTGATTCTAGCAGCTTTATTAAAACTACCGAACATAAAGCCCCATTCACACATCAGTAATCGTGTTCGTAATTGTGGATTAAGGACAGAATTTAGATGTGTATCTGTGCTCGTCCGCATTTGCATGCACCCATTGATGTCAGTCACAGCCCTTTTACTGATCTGTAGCAACTGTGGATGTGTAAAATGGTCCATTCAAATCAATGGGTACTATACTGTCCACAATTACAGACCTGTAATTGCAGACAGTATTATACTGATGTGTGAAAGAGGCCTAAGGAGTGAACCTACGTCCCCCATTGTCCTCATCCAATAACCACAAACAACGTTCTTTTTGGCAAAATGTTATGTGGCTTACACTACCCTTTTATTAGACATTTAAAATGTTACGTATGCATCACGCAGCCTCACCACCATTGCAGTGAACCCCTTATGGTTCCTTATGTGGAGGTCCCAGCATTTATCTTTCCTACTGCCATTGTCCTCAATCAGTAAGGGGTCATTTACACGCTCTGTGAATTACAGACCCTATGAAGCGGGAAGCAGTACATTGGAGTAACAGACCTTCCAGCATCACCTATCAATATGATGCCTGGAGAGCTAAAAGTATTTAAATCGGGTGGCTGTGTCAGTACAGTCTTGGAAAAATCTAAACACTTTCAGTTCTCCTGGCATCATATTGATATATGATGCCGGTAGCACAGCTCCATGCTCTGTAGAGTCTGTAAATCACGGAGCGTGTGAATGGCCCCTAACCAGAAACAATATTGTTGTTGGAGAAGGTAAGCGTGGCACAAGCCACATTTTTATTAAAGGGGAACTAGTCCCCCAGAGTTCTGATCCAGCCTGCCAACTCCACTGATAATCGTTAGAAGGGGTGAACAAGCCAAACGGCCTTATTAGACAAAGCAATTTGCAACACGGCCTTGATTAATTCTTTACCTACATTGTGCTGCAGCTAAGGGAATCCTGGCCGGAGTGTATGCATATAGTATACATAGATCCCTAGCGGACGCTATTCATTGAATAGCGGGTGCTGAGAACCTGTCAGTTCACACAATGGATCGTGCGGCTCCGGCCCCAAGCTCCATTGTGTGCAGCAGGGAACTCGGCTGCTGGTGCACGCTGATGCGCCCGCATCCGAATTCATTAGTAATGAAGATTGTCCGGCTGATACTGCAGTAACGGCCAGGATGATCAGCAGTAACACCAGCCGTTCTGTGATCTGGCCGTTGTTTTACTACATGTGAACATGGCCTAAAACTGCAGTGCCGAGGATGAAGTTAAGAGACATACCTTTATCTTTTGCACCCCTTACACCATAGGAAACTATCAGTAGGTTTGATTTGTCTAACCTACTGATAGTTCCCCTTTGAACATTTAAAATACTAAACACTTCACTCCCCCATTACTTAAAGACTGGGGATATATTTGCAATTATTTAATGTTAATTTGTTTCCTGAATGCAGCATGAAGCAACTTGATTCGTATAAAAATTTAGTTGGTACTCAGAGAGGGTGTTACATACCAGCTCAATGTATGGGCAGGGGGGTAGAGAATCCTTGGAGGACAGCTTACGTATGCTGCTAAGAGAGCAAATAGCACATAACAGGCAGTTTGCTGGGGACAATTATGTGGGTCGTGTTAAAGTGTAGATGAGTAAAGGTATGTTCACGCTCTGCAGATTTGTTGATGAAATTTTCATCTTATTAGGGTCTTCTGAAACCATGCATATGTTGTAGAAACAACCATGTCAGATCACAGGACAGATATTTAGTTGCAGAAATGCGTGCAACATATCTGTACATGTATTTTTAGATTCTTAGGTTTTGCTAACCCAGCCATAGTATTACATCAGGTTGCTTTTTGACAAGCGAAGTATGCTGCACATTTCTATTAAATAAAAAAAAAAGGTAACCTCATGGGATTTAGTACATTATAACACCTGTCATATATTTGATGGCTATTTACAGTTATTAGTTCAAAATGCCCCATACAGATTTCCCTCCATGAATATATGAGTCTCCTCTCTATTGGAATAAATGTAAACCTTAAGAGGATGAGTTAGCATTGGTAGATCCTATGGGAATGCATGTGGGCTTTGCCGATCAACACAGCAGGCGCATACGACTGACAGCGGAGTAACAAGCACAAATCTTTAGGACACATATTTGCTCTCTCAGCCATGAAGATTGGAACCACATTTCATTATTCTTTTTTTTTTTTTTCCTTTCTACCTACAGTCAAAGAAAATTTAATAGGGAGATGGGAGAAAGCCGCTATTAGACTCCTGGGGATGGCTTATCTCCACAAAAGCAATGGGGTCAGGCATGTTGAAATTCAATATGCCTGCCCATTCTGTCCCCGGACAGCATATATATACATTACATCAGAAATGGGGTACCTTTGGCCCTACAGCTGTTGCACAACTACAATTTCCATTGTGCCTGGACAAGTATGATGGGAATGTAGTTTTGCAACAGCTAGAGGGCACCAGGTTCCGCATCATGGGTGTAACTACCACTATAGCAGACATAGCGAGTGCTATGGGGCCCGCTGCATTAGGGGACCCGGTGGCTCACTCCTGCAATACACTGGGCCCCCTAGGCCTGCATCATTTGCAGCACCAAGTGTCAGGACTGCAAATGTTCCTTTAACTGCAAGCGCTCCTGTCAAGCACTTGCAGTTAAATGTTAAAGGTTATGACTACACTTGACGGGTTTGTGGTCAGTTGGGAGGTGGGGACCCAATCAAAGGTTTGCTATGTGGCCCAGCCATTTCTTGTTACACCCCTGCTCAGCATCCTTGCATTAGACAGTCGGCTGATCTACCAAAATAGGAATGTCTATGGCCAGCTTAAAGGGGTATTCCAGAGACAAAAATATTGTTTTCAAATCAACTGATATAACAGTAATTTGTATAGATTTGTAAATTACTTCAATTAAAAAAAAATGTTGAATGTTTCAGTGCTCATCAGCTGCTGTATGCCCTGTAGGAAGTGATGTATTCCTTCAAGTCTGACATGGTGCTCTGTGCTGCCACCTTTTTTCAGTGTCAGGAACTTTGCAAAGCAGGAGAGATTTTCCATTGGGATTTGCCACAGCTCTGGACAGTTCTTGACATGGACAGAGGTGGCAGCAGAGAGCACCATGTCAGACTGGAAAGAATATATGACGACTTGCAGTGCATACAGCAGGTGATAAGTACTGGAAAACTTGAGAATTTTTAATTATAGGCAATTGCAAATTTGTGTAACTTTTTGACACCAGTTTATTTAAAGCGACTCTGTACCCACAATCTGTCCCCCCCAAACCACTTGTACCTTCGGATAGCTGCTTTTAATCCAAGATCTGTCCTGGGGTCCGTTCGGCAGGTGATGCAGTTATTGTCCTAAAAAACAACTTTTAAACTTGCAGCCCCGTGCCCAATGGCAGGGGCTTAGAATATCTGTGCCCTAACTTTGCACCACCCCTACGTCCCTCCTCCCCACCCTCTTCATCATTAGGAATGCCACTGGAACAGTTTCTCCTGGCTAAACATTGCCAAAAGATTCAGCCTATGTGCCGGGCTGACACAGGTGGGGAATATGAGACAATCTGCCTGGAGCATTCCTAATGATGAGGAGGGCGGGGAGGAGGGACAGAGAGGTTGTGTATACACAATCTAAGCCCCAGTTGTTGGGGACGGGGCTGCAAGTTTAAAGGGAACCGATCACACAAAAATAGGCCATAAAGCTAAGGAAACGTGCTGGTACATTAGCCAGCACGCTTCCTAACCATCCCCCTGTACCCTCCGACCAATGAACATTCAGCCTGCAAAGTTAGTTTAATCGTGTCCTGCGCTCTATGCAAATTACCATACAAGTAGCCACGGTGGGTGGGTGGCTGGTCAAGTAGTCACGGTGGGCGGGGGCTTCGTCAAGTAGTCACTGGGTCCTGGGCCGGCTCCAGTGCTGTAATCACGCCCCTCCGCCGCGCAAGCGCAGTACAGCAGCGTCTACTCAGGCTGCACTGCGCATGCGCAGCTTAGTAAAGACGTCGGCGTGGCCGACTTGCAATGAGGCCCCCCCCCCCCCCCCCCCCCCCCGAGTGACGTCACCAGACGCCGCTTAACAACACGCCCGGAGGGGCGTGATTACAGCGCCGGAGCCGGCCCAGGACCCAGTGACTACTTGACGAAGCCCCCGCCCACCGTGACTACTTGACCAGCCGCCCGCCCACCGTGACTAATTGTATGGTAATTTGCATAGAGAGCGGGACACAATTAAACTAAATTTGCGGGCTGTATGTACATGGGACAGAGGGTACAGGGGGATGGTTAGGAAGCATGCTGGCTGATGTACCAGCACGTTTCCTTGGCTTTATGGACAATTTTTTGTGTGAATGGTTCCCTTTAAAAGTTGTTTTTTAGGACAATAACTGCATCACTGGCTGAACGGACCCCAGGACAGATCTTGGATTAAAAGCCGTTATCCGAAGGTACAAGTGGTTTGGGGGGGTCGAATTGTGGGTTTAACAACAATTTAACAACAATTTTTTTCTTCAGAGTAAGCGTAGTAAATGACTCATCCTCCTTTACCTCCCATCATTGTATGTAAGACAAAGCACTTATTAAAGGTGGTCATACAATAAAGTGTTTGCATTTGTAGTTGGACCCTTGGAGGGAGGGATCCCATTCCCAGTTGGTCTTTTCTTGTTTAGTAGGTGGTAAGCACCCACAAAGGGACATGGCCTCCATAAGTCCTGCATATAAGGTACTTGAGTGATGAAAATTGGATGGAGCCAACAAGACCTCCTCTTGTGGGTGTGTAGGAATGGGATGGTGTAGATGCACCTGAAAGCTACCTTATTTTTAAATCTATTATGGCCCCTTTTTCCTATACCCTACTGAGACCTATCTTGAAGAGTAGTTGACGTGTGGCCAGTAATGCTAATACTAGGTTATATGACACCGTTAGTTTGATAACTATCGATACACTATAATAGTGCAGCCCTTTAGGAAGCGACAATGTACTGGTACACGTAGCTTTCCAAAATGGACCTCTTATTTCTTTTACTATCAATGTAAATAACAACCGAGACCATGATCCCAAGAGCCACAGCTTCTGGTACCTGGAGAATTTGCATGAATGCCTTACTAAGTAATTTGTTTGTCTTGGAGAGTAAAGATCAATAGCCGCAGAAGATTGTTTGTATTGACGTGCTTTAGTATGGATGACTAAACAGCTGTTCAGGGCAGGGAGAAGCCCATTAGATGATCAGCGGGGGGAACATTGGCTTATTTCTTGTAGTATTTAAATAATACATTATTACAGAATGCCTGGTTATTATACCTTATCTAGAAGCAGATATTCTACCGCTGATAGGTGAACTGACTTTAACTGTTTCAGGCCTGGAAGTGTTTTACAGCTTCACTGTCAAGCCTAACGTGCCGCTTTCCTTAGATCAACTTACATAGGAAAAGCAATTTAACAAATACTTGATATTGATAGGACCCATGGGGCATTGCTTTTTATAGTATGAATACAGCTGAAGGATTAACCCTTTAAAGACGCGTTTCCTCCTTTCCTTCTAAAAGCCGTAACTCTTAGTTTTCCATCTACAGTGTAGGGACACACTAATGTATGGCAAACCTGAAACAAACAAACAAAAAAACATATATATATATATATATATATATATATATATATATATATATATATATTAGGGATGGTCCGAACCTGGTTTGGACGGGGTTCGTACGAACCCGAACCCTCCGAAATGATTACCACTGTCTGCTCGCTCCGTGCAGCGGGCGGATCCAGCGGAAGGAACGCCTGGAAAACTGGGATACAGCCATAGCCATAGGCTGTATCCCAGTTTTCCAGGCTATCCGCCCGCTGCAGCGGGCAGACAGCGGGAATCCGATGCCGAGCGTTCCGAACCCGAACCTCGGTGGGTTCGAACCATCCCTAATATATATATATATATATATATATATATATATATATATATATATATATATAATGTGTGTGTGTTTTGTGTTTGTGTATTTGTGTTTGTGTATTTTTTTCATGTTTTTACTACTTTTTAAAAATTCTAACTTAAAGTGTAAATTTTTTTATTATAACTTTCAAAATCGAAATTAACGGTATATGTGATATAAAGCAAGTTTGCAATATACATTCATTATTATTATTTTCTTTTTGTTATCATGCTGTAAAACAAAGCTATACTTACTTGTATGAGAGTCTAAATACAGGAAGCGCCGTGTTTTCCATAGCTGAAAAAATAAATAAATAAGTAATGAATGTAAATTACAAATAGGCTTTATATGACATCTACTGTGGATTAATATTTTGAAAGTTCTAACGACAGGTACACTTTAAAAAAGTAATAATCTGTCTGAAATTGCTCTCTTCTCCTCCCTCTGTAGGGTTTTGTGAGGGCTCGTTTAGGTTCAATTTAGGTTTAGATGGATCTTTTATAATCACTTTTTTATTTTTTTTCTGATATATTATGTAAGCAAAAAATTTACAATTTTGGTGCTTGGAATTTTTTTTCATTTGTCGTTTATCGTGCTGAACTTATAACATTATATTTTAATATTGTAGACGATTCTGTATGCAGTGATGCCAAGTATGCCTATTTATAGTTTTGTTTTCTTTTTTATTTGAAAAGGGGGTATTTCAATGTCTATTTTTAAAAAAAAGATTTTTCTATAAATTTTTTATACTTTTGTTCTTTTAGAAGTCCCCCTAGAATGACTTTTATAAGCAATAATCGGATTATTTATACTGATCAATGATACGATATTACATAGCGTTGAGATCAGTCAAATCCATGTTCCATTAGTAGAATCTGCGTGGAGCATAGTTACTATGGATGGCATGAAGGCATAGTAAAAGCCTCTGATTGTTATAGATGTGTTATAGATCAGCACCCTGCGATCACTGTTGATCATAGCATTTAAGTGGTTCAATGACTGACATGATCGCAGTTGTTGGTCATTGGTCATCGGCAGTTCGCATCATACAGCCTCTGTGAGCATAGCCTTGCTGTGGAATTTTGCACAATGTCTGGATATGGTCTAGGGTCAAAGGGATACTAGTTCACTTTAAGGAGAGTTCATCATAAAGAAGTGTGGAGACTTAATGGCCATTCCTCCACTTGGAATTCTGGGAAGAAACTATATGCAAAATAGCTCTCACATCACTCAGACAAAGTGGTGTCCCTTAAATTGCTTCACTTCATCTAGGAGTCTTAGAACATTGACTGTGTATTTAGTGTAATGGATGACAAGCCAAAGACTGCCTATCTACAGACAGCTGTTTCGGGTGTCTTAGGCCGGGATTACATTTATCCAGCAATCCGGCAGCGTTTCCCTTTGGCGCAGTAGAAAAGCACCGAAGGGAAACACATCTTTGAACGGATCCCATTCATTTCAATGTGACAGTTTAAATTATCTGGCATGCTAATGGTGCTGCCGGATCGGTGGAAAAGCCTTACGTCTGAACGTGTCTTGCAGCGTTCTGCTGTGTGGCCTGCCCATTAATGGAAGAAAGGGTTAAAACAAGTTGACAGCTGATGCCTTTTTGCATCAGTTGTGGCATCAGTTGTGTTCAGTTTCTGGGAAAAAAAAACCTGAAAGGGAAGCAACTGATAAATGTAAACCCAGCCTTAGAACATTGACAGGGATGTATGCCAAGATGGAGTGAAACACTGACTTGAAGTGGTGTGAGAGCTATTTTTCACATCCTTTATTCCCAGAATTCTCAGTGGAACAGGAATTGCCATTAAGCCTCCACATGTCTATATGATGAACTCTCCTTAGGAAGAACTAGTATCCCTTTGGCCTCTCACTAGCCAGCCATCACCCTGCTCTGCACTGAAGAGGGGCAAAAACTCCGAAACAGCTGTCTGCGGATGGGCAGTCTTTGCTTTTTGGAGAGATT
Source organism: Dendropsophus ebraccatus (assembly GCF_027789765.1). Classification (NCBI taxonomy): domain Eukaryota; kingdom Metazoa; phylum Chordata; class Amphibia; order Anura; family Hylidae; genus Dendropsophus; species Dendropsophus ebraccatus. The sequence goes on along the minus strand of NC_091457.1, from coordinate 136,575,883 downwards.
TTTGGCAGTTATTTTGGAGAGATTTTTGGCAGTTTTGAGAAATTTGGAAGTTAAAATGTACCTGTATGATCGCCTGTGTTGACTAACACTAGCTCTGTGCTCTGAAATGTGGAACTAAGATGATGAGCTCTTGAAGTGGTTGTGTCAGGTCTCCTATGTTACCCTATCTGGGGGCTACAAGCTGAGCTCTGGGATACATAGTTTACTCTGATTTGATTCTGTATTTTCATGTAACAAGCTGTTTATAGAGCATTTGGCACTAAAAGGCCGCTTTTCTGTGTCTCTGGAGCAATCATATGAAAATGATATTCAGCTCGATGTGACAGCAATTTTCTTCCAGTAACTTACACTGCATCGGTCCCAAATATTATCTATGTATACAGTATTATGAAAATGACTTCTGATAAATATTCATCACTCAGGATTCAGCCGCTGACTGGTTAATAATCGCTGCTATATCTAATAGGCCAGAGCCAGCACTGCAGCTCCTTCCTGCAAACTCACTCCGATACACTATACTATACTATATAGTGAATGTGACTGAAAAATAACACAAAAACATAATAGAAATGTAAACTATGTCCTCCATCTAATGCTACGTTCACACAGAGCAAAAGGAGCGGATTACGCAAGGAAATATTTCCGCCTGAAATCAACTGACGCTGAATTCCGAGCAGAATATAAGCAGAATGTAAGCAGAAACCCTGCGTATTCTGCTAGGAAAGTGTTCAGCTCGTAATCAGCTCTTGACAAATTCAGCGCGGAATACTCGAGGAATCCGCGCTGAATCCGCATGCATTCAGCGCTGAAATTCAGCGAGTATTTGGCGAGTAAACTAGACTATACCAGAACATATACTAGAATCCTCCTCCCCCCCCCTTTCCCCATTTCCGCGCTGATTCAGCGAGTAATTTCCGCTTGTATTCCGCGCCGAATACGCGCGTATTCCGCGCTGAAACAGAAAATCAGAGCCCCATTGATTTGTATAGGCTTTCGCTAGCGGAAGAATGAACATGTTCATTCTTCTGGCGGAAAGCGGATTAGTTCAGTGCGGAAATTCCACTGTGTGAACTGCAGAGCAGAATTTCCATTCAACACAATGGAAATTAGCTCTGCACCTATTTTAACGGCTGAAATTTTAGCGCTGATTCAGCGCAGAAATTCAGCTGCTTTTGCTCAGTGGGAACGAGCCTTAAATGTCCACAAGAGGAAACCTCATGTATGGATTACTAGATATAAATGGTTTATGTTCCCAATTTGTAGTTTCCTTGTCACCCTACATCAATACTATAGGGTGTCACTGCCTCTGTATTTACTTTGTGTATGTAACTGCACTGGTTCTCAGTGAACATTCTCTGGGCTTGGTGTAGATGTACAATCTCTACTCGTGTACTCTGAGCAGAAAGGAATACAGTGTGAGTAAGCAGTGATGGATACAGAATCATAGCTTGCCTTTAAAGGGGTTATCTGGCTAGGTATAATATACGCGTGGAATTATCCCACCTCCCAGTGACTAATAATTTGTTCCATATGTGTCATTGCCTCTGTCAGTCTCCTTCCTCCAGTTCTGAGCTGCTGCTTTCAGCTGAAGACACAGAAAACTGTACGTGAGCTTTTCACTCTGTCTCGCCTCCTCCCCTTTCCTGCACCCAACCCAGCTTATGTCTTACTGCTCTGTAAGTACAGGAGCAAGGACTCCTGTCTTTGACTGATGTCCCTGCTCCTGTATGTAATTTTTATAGTGCCCTACCCCAATATTGTAGGGTGCCACTGAAGCTACGTACAGGAATGGGTACCCCTGTCAAAGACAGAAGCCTCTGCTCCTGCAAACTAAGCAATGAAGCACACAATGTAAATAAGCAGCAATGGATAGCGTGATGAATCACTCTAGGTCAGGCATGTTCAAACTTTTTTCGAAGAGTGCCAAATTTGATGAAGTGAACATGTGCGAGGGCCGACCATTTTACATGCTACATGCTATATGCTTTATAACACAGGCAGATAATAGCAAGCTGGATACCTGGGGGGCCGTAAAAGTTCGGAACGCGGGCCGCAAATGGCCCTCCGGCCGGACTTTGGACATGCCTGCTCTAGGTGGTCCAACACATTCGCTGGGCTAGACGCATACAGTACATGGCTTGCGCTCAGTATGTACAGGTGCAGGGACCCAAAGGGAATTATCAATAGTCAGATTTGAATAAACAGCAATGTATCACTTACCTTTTTTTCATGCAACAGATATTATAAAATCGGCATTTATCCTCGGTACCATAAGCCAAGTGCATAGCCATCCCCCTTGCCAGCCCTTCATTAATTGACAGCTTTCTGTATAGCCAGTGGATGGAGATCGTCAGGTCTAGTGCATTCGGCTTATAAATCTTCATTTTATAAGATCTGCATGAAAAGAAAAAAAGAAACTTTAACCCATGCTGCTGTTAGATCGAAGAGGAGCATAATAGAGCTGACAGACCCACTTAAAAATAGGGTAAATTGTTAGTTAATGGCAAGTAAAGTTTTTTTTTTTTCATTTAAATTCTTAAAGTTGTCAGGATGGGCTAAAAGTAAGGTAAAAAGAAGAGCCGAGGCGCACCATAGGGGGATAATGTTAAGAAAGGGGAAGGGGTGAGCTTAGTTTGACTCACCTATGCATGTTGTGCTAAGAGAACAACATTTACCAGCGCATGTAAGACACATAAGCAGCTTCATGTTCTGCCCTATTCAGTAGCTAGGTAGTAGACAGTATTGGGTTTATCAACATATCGAGGCTATGTTCACAGTGCGTATAAGTCCGGCCGTAGTGCGAACCGCGAATATACGCACGTAGTTTTGAGGTTGATGCGTTCGCTTGAAAGTATACGATATACGCCCGCACATTGCACACTACGTATGAGCTTATGAACGGATCGTATGTGGCGCCGTGAAAAATGAACAAGACCATTGTTTGAGGAAGGAAATGTTCCAACTCACGGCCGTGGTGTTCCATGCGGTCCCGTACGGAGTACTTATTTCCGCCAAATTGAACTTGATTTTTCGATCCAAAAGGTTCTGTGAGTTTTATTGGGCTGGGCGAAGATTTCCAAGTAAATGACCTGTTTCAGATCGCTTCAAAACAAGCTAGGGAAGCATAACTGTATTACGGGCGTATGTTCGCGGTTCGTACGCATCCGGCCGCATGTCGATTTTTCCCATGCCCGTAGTTTCAGCCGCACATGTACGGCGGCGTACGAAATGCAGCCGGACTCATACGCAGTGTGAACATAGCCTGAAGATGGAACAGCTTCGATTTCTGGATAAACCACCAATCTCAAGCACTAAACCTAATATCAAATAAAGTTATGACGTTTGTAAGATAAATTTATTAAAGGGTTATCCAGGATTAGAAAAACATGGCCACTTTCATTCCAGAAACAGCACCACTTTTGTTTCCAGTTTGGGTGTAGTTTTGCAACTCTGTTCCATGGAGCTTGTTTGCAAAACCACACCTAAACTGGAGACATGTGTGGTGCTGTTTCTGGAAGAAAGTGGCCATGTTTTTCTAATCTTGGATAACCCCTTTAAAGAAAATGTTTTGTGACAGCAGTAAGATGTGACACATCTGCTGCTATCAACAACTCTGCTTGGAACTGCAGGGCTGTGCAAGCCCTGTCCTGCCACAGTTACATATCACTAGTGCTGAATGCATTGTTAGCGATAGTCCCCTAATGTCCCCTAATGAGTTGGAGATGCTTCCTGTGTCAGGAGTGCTGCAGTCATAGCACAGTGTAACACAGCAAGCCAGAATAACTGTCAGGCACCACTCGCTCTGCTACAGTCTGCTCCCCCTGCAGCGCTCGTGACACAGGCCGCCTCACCAAGTGCAATGTCTGTTGTAATGTTAACATGCATTTGAATAAACTTCAGGAAAGACTCAGTATCTGCAGTGTTATGGATATGTAACTGTCCTGGGACCAGAGCTTGTGCAGCCCTGCAGTTGTTGGTGGCAGCTGAGAGGCTTAATAATAATAATAATAATAATAATAATAATAATAAAAAATTTATTTGTATAGCGCCAACAGATTCCGCAGCGCTTTTTTTCTATGCATACAGTACAGAGGTACATAATACGCAGTTAAATTGGAATAAATAAGTACATAGTTAATAAAAATAACAAAAAATACAAAATACAGAATATAGACGAGACCTGCTCGTTGGAGCTTACAGACTAATTTTCATAGACACCAGGCATAAGTGCTTTATTTGTCCATGGTCCAGCCATTGTACATAATTAGAATTACAGGATGAGCCAGTAACAACGCCAATGTCTGATGCAGGTAAACATATAAAGTGCAGGAACAGTCAGAGAAATAGAGCAAGGGAAACAGAAGGGGGAAACAGTTTAGGGAACGTTATAAGCGAGCCTGAAGAGATGAATCTTCAGGGCACGCTTGAAACTGTGGGTATTGGGTATTAGTCTGATGTGTTTGGGTAGGGCATTCCAGAAAATTGGTGCAGCACGAGAGAAGTCTTGGAGGCGGGAATGAGAGGTTCTGATTATGGAGGATGTTAAGGTTAGATCATTTGCAGAGCGCAGAGCACGGGAAGGATGGTAGGTGGAGATGAGGGAGGAGATGTATGGAGGGGCAGAGTTGTGGAGAGCTTTATGGGTGAGGGTGAGGAGCTTGAAGTGGATTCTGGATTTGATGGTTAACCAGTGCAGTGACTGGCACAGAGGAGAGACATCGGTATAGCGGCTGGAGAGGAAGATGAGTCTGGCTGCTCCGTTCAGGATAGACTGGAGAGGGGAGAGCTTAGACAGAGGAAGACCGATTAGTAGGGAGTTACAGTAGTCAAGACGGGAGTGGATCAGGGCGACAGTCAGAGTCTGAGCGGTGTCAGTGGTGAGGAATGGGCGGATTCTGGAGATGTTTTTGAGATGGAGATGACAGGAGCGTGTAAGAGCTTGGATATAGGGAGTAAAGGATAGATTGGAGTCCAACAAAACCCCCAGACATCGAGCCTGATGCACAGGAGTGATGCTAGTACTACAGACTGAGAGGGAGATGTCGGGTTTAGGTTTGTTAGAGGGAGGAAATACAAGAAGTTCAGTTTTAGAGAGATTAAGTTTGAGAAACAGAGAGGTCATAGTGTTAGAGAGAGCGGATAGGCAGTCACTAGTATTTTGCAGGAAGGCAGGGCAGACGTCACGGGAAGAAGTGTATAACTGGGTGTCATCAGCATAAAGATGGTATTGGAAACCAAACCTGCTGATGGTCTGTCCGATGGGGGCTGTATAGAGGGAGAAGAGGAGGGGACCCAGGACTGATCCATGGGGAACCCCAACAGTAAGAGGTAGGGGACTGGAAGTAGAGCCAGAGAAGGATACACTGAAGGAGCGGTCAGAGAGGTAGGAAGAGAACCAAGAGAGAGCAGAGTCCTTGAGGCCAAGAGAGCTGAGCATGGAGAGGAGAAGCCGGTGGTCCACAGTGTCAAACGCTGCTGAGAGATCCAGGAGAATCAGCAAGGAGAAGTTTCCTTGTGACTTGGCCTTCAGGAGGTCGTTTGACACTTTGGTGAGAGCAGTTTCAGTGGAGTGAAGGGGTCGGAAACCAGACTGTAGAGGGTCAAGAAGAGAGTTATCAGAGAGATAGCGGGTTAGGCGAGAGTAGACAAGACGTTCCAGGAGTTTAGAGATGAAGGGGAGATTGGAGACAGGCCGATAGTTGGCTGCACAGGATGGATCTAAAGAAGGTTTTTTCAGCAGTGGGGTTATAATAGAGTGTTTGAATGAGGAGGGAAAGATACCAGAGGAGAGGGAGAGGTTGAATATTTTGGTGAGGTGAGCAGTGACAGCAGGAGAGAGGGACTGGAGGAGGTGCGAGGGAATAGGGTCACTAGGGCAGGTAGTAGGACGAGAGGAGGAGAGGAGCTTGGAGACTTCTTCCTCTGTCACTGGGTCAAAGGCTGAGAGCGAAGGGGGAGAGGGAAGGGGACCTAAGGGAGAAGTAATAGGAGCTATGGGACTTTGGGGCTGGGAGGTGATGTCGGAGCGGAGAGTGTCAATTTTGGTTTTAAAGAAGGAGGCCAGGTCTTCAGCGCAGAGGTCAGTAATGGGTGTCTGAACTTTGGGCTTAAGAAGAGAGTTAAAGGTGTTGAAGAGGTGTTTTGGATTGTTGGAGAGGGAAGAGATGAGAGAGGTAAAGTAAGCCTGTTTGGCAAGGTGGAGGGCAGAGTAATAAGATTTGAGGGTGAATTTGTAATGAATGAAATCAGCGGAGGTTCTCGATTTCCTCCACAGACGTTCGGCCGTCCTGGAGCACCGCCGAAGAAAGCGAGTTTCCGGGGTGTGCCAGGGCTGCCGGCATCTGTGGCGGGGTGTGCGGAGAGTAGGGGGAGCTACAGAGTCTAGGGTAGTTTTAAGTGTGTTGTGGTAGTGTTGTGTGGCTGTGTTTGGGCAGGTGAGGGATGAGATTGGGGACAGTGAGGATTGAAGGGAGTCTATGAGTTGAGGAGTGTTAATACCACATAGATTTCTGTATATGTATGGGGTAGGAGTGTCAGGAGTGGGGCAGATGTTGGTAATGGAGAAAGAGAGAAGGTTGTGGTCTGATAGCTCAGATGGATCGTTAGAAAAGTTAGAAACAGAACAGTGGCGGAAGAAGATCAGATCCAGGGAATTCCCACCATTGTGTGTGGGAGAGTTGGTTAGTTGTGAGAGGCCAAAGGAGGAGGTTAGAGAGAGAAGCTGAGAGGCAGCAGGGGAGATGGGAGTATCAATAGGGATGTTGAAGTCACCCAGAATAAGTGTGGGGACTTCTGTACATAAGAAATGAGGGAGCCAGGTGGCAAAGTGGTCAAGGAATTGTCGAGGAGAACCAGGGGGACGGTAGATGACAGCTACTCTAAGGGGGAGCGGGCGGAAGAGTCTGATGGTGTGAACCTCGAAGGAGGGGAATGAGAGTGAGGGCTCAGGTGAGATTACCTGGAAGGTGCACTGTGGGGAGAGAAGGACCCCAACACCTCCACCTCCTACCCTCAGGTCTGGGGGTGTGGGAGAGATGAAAACCACCATAGGATAGAGCAGCAGGGGAAGCAGTGTCCGATGGTTGCAGCCAGGTTTCAGTGAGGGCAAGAAGGGTGAAAGATTTGTTAATGAAGAGATCATGAATCTCAGTGAGTTTGTTACACACTGAGCGAGAGTTCAAGAGGGCGCAGGTGAAAGATGCTGGAGAGACAGAGGAAAGGGAGGATGGCAGACAGTGGTTCTTAGTAAGCTTAAAACAGTTTTTGGATGGAAGTGAAAGAGAAGGATTAGCAGTAAAGGAAGGAGGACCAGGATTAGGAGAGATGTCACCAGCAGCCAGAAGCAGGAGGATAGAAAGAGACAGCAGGTGGTTAAGCAGAAGGTTAAAAGACTTGTGAGAGCGACTTCTGTGCTGAACAGTGGAAGGAGTTGTAGGGATGTGAGTGAGAGTGTACAGGGTATGGGAGCAATGCATAGGGGAGGAGAGGAGAGAGGGGCTGATGTGGATGTAATTTATAGTGTGGATAGAGGGTGGGTAGGACGGACAGAGAACACAGGAGGTGCAGACAAGGATAGTTAGGAAGTTGATGAAGTATTTCATGGTGATCAGATGTTGTAACTTACAAAAGAGTGTATTTTCAGCAGTCCTTCTCTGATCAATCCTGATCCAATTCTGGCCTAATTCTGAATTTAGCACTTAAAGATTGCACTTTAAGATGGGCAAAAATGAGACCAAGGTCTAAAATGAGACCTTGTCTCTAAATTTATACTACTAGGTCCAGGAAGTTGAATCAGATTACTGCTTACTGCTGTCACTCAATGTAAAGCAAAAATTTTAGAATGTTATGTAATTTTACTAATTTGTGTTATAAAAAAAAAAATCTTTATTCTCTAGAATACCACTTTAAATATTTCTTTTTTTTTTTTTTTTTTTTACTATTTCCATATATATATATATATATATATATATATATATATATATATATATTCGAAAGTACTGCAGCACACCGTAATCAAAGTGAAAAAGTAAGGTGATTTATTCAATCCATACAGCAGGTAATGCGACGTTTCAGTCTCTACACTGAGACTTTTCTCAAGCAAGCGGGGTAAAAGTCTCAGTGTAGAGACTGAAACGTCGCATTACCTGCTGTATGGATTGAATAAATCACCTTACTTTTTCACTTTGATTACGGTGTGCTGCAGTACTTTCGATTGGATATTTGTGTACTGGAGATCCCCAGTACACTGCTGGCACCCGACACTCACCTGATAATTTTCAGAGTGCAGCGCCATTTTTTCTTTGTGTATATATATATATAATGTTTTTTTGTTTGTCTATATATAGTTGTGCGTGCGTGTACCTCTGTACATCTGCCAATGTTCTGCTCCTCAGCAATCTCAAGCACTCCACCTGGAGTTTCAGTCTATCAGACGTGTGGAGCAGGGATTGAATAATTCAGTATCTGTCAGAATAAGAGCAGCACATGGGGTGCAGTTAAATATTTTTATGTCAGCTCCTGCCTCAGCTCAGCAACCGCAGTGAGATGTCAGCGAGGTCCATATGTTCCGCGCACATCCAATTACGCATCTGCCAGAAGAATGTAAAAATGTTTATTCTTTTAAAGAGATTATTTTTTTTTTATATGACTGTATTTTTAACATCAGCTTCCTGAAGCTAATAAGGCTAATTTACGAATCGAAAAGATTTAGACATATATATATTTTTATTATTGGATGTAAAATAGAATTATGCTCAGTGTTCGTGGACGGCCATAAATTATAATAAATAATCATAAATTGTGGAAAAGAATAGCACATTTTAAGCCCCCATATAATAAAGTGTTTGAATTGGAATCATAAAGCAGAAGTTTATATAAAATTATATACAGAAGGAAAATATATGAAACTGTAGATTCATGATGAGGCCTTAGAGGAGATTATTATTTGTATATTGAACTATTTGTGCTCTTTTTTTTTTGGCTAATACTAAGTTTTTGTGCCAAATGCATTGTTAGGTAGATTTCTCCAGCACCCAAGCATTTTTTTTTTTTTCAATTAAGCTGTTTTAGGCAAAAATTGTGCAGGAATTATCAAGGTACTTGTGCCTAATGATGATTTTTTTGTGCAACAATCAGAAAATTTAGCGTACCCATAAAAAGTACCACCTGCACAAACCAAAGCCGTACATGGCACATGTCCCGATTGTATTCTAGAGGGATGATGCTGTCAAAGATATATACAGAAGATTTCATGGAATTACAAATCTGAAAATTCATAGAAAAATCTGATTTGGGTTGAGGGTGGTCTTCTCAAAGAGGTGGTCTTTAGATTTGGATATATGATTGATACTGTTATGCTAATGCTACTTTTCATTTACTTTTAGCATGAAAGATTAGTTGTCTTGTCACAAAACTTTTGACAGGTCATAGAAACTAGTCAGAAGTTTTTTATGGTTGGGGGTCCGGTTTTTGAGACCCTCACTGGTTGATAACACGAATGGGGAGAAGCACTCAGCTAAATGCTTTCTCACAGACGGGCTCAGTGCGCACAGGATTTATGTAGAGGCAGCGCACCTCTACATAAATCCTCTGAGCTCCGGAGCTGCAGGGGCATTTGTAAGCCCGGCGTAAAAAAACACCGGCTTCATAAATGTCCTCCATAGACTTTCTAAACAGTCTGTCCTCAGAGACAGAGCACTTCTCGCCATTCATTGTACTACCACCCCCGGCCGGCCTTCTAATGAATATCGGCTGGATCGGTGCACTGGGGGTGGTAGACTTGCCTCCAGTGCACTAAATCTCCTTACTAGTCCAGGGATCAGACTTCAAACTTCACGAAAACAGAGTTGAGGATGAAGGTAATAAACTTCATCCACTGCGTCCTGTGCCCTATAGGAACATACCCTGTTTCCCTGAAAATAAGACATCCTCCGAAAAAAGGCATAGTGGAGGCTTTACAGGATAGCTCAAAATAAGGCATACCCTGAAAATAAGGCGTCTCCTGAACGTAAGACATCCGCCGTCACCAGGGTTATGTCTGGTTATACTGGAAAGTATGTAATAAGTGTTCGTTTTTTTCATTGTTCATCAATACGTGTGAATTTTTCATGGAAAAATAAGACATCCCCTGAAAATAAGACATAGCACATCTTTGGGAGCAAAAATTAATATAAGACACTGTATTATTTTCCGGGAAACACAGTATAAGTAAGTTAGTAGGTTTCTCTTTAAATGCTTATTTGTAGCTTACTGGTAAGTACTATGCCCAAGTGTCTTTCTAGCCATATTATCCACAGTTGTAATTTATATAAAATATATGAAGGGATTCTGTTACAATGCCCTGGTTACTAACTGTTCAGTGGTATTTCTATTTCATATAGTGATTTCATATTGGGAGGGTGTGCCATTACTTGAGCTCCCACCGATCCTCTTTTGCGGCCGGGTCTGTCCCTGCACAGCGATGCCAGGTCACCATTCGCATGAACAGGGTCAGCTATGAATCCCTGCAGGAAGTGCTGCAGTCATTGGAAGTGCTGTGCAGGGATTTAAAACAACAGGATCATGCTGTTCTTAGGGGTCGGACGTCCCATGATTATAAAGCATATCCTAGTTGTACACGAAGATGAGAATAACGCTTTGACTTTCATCTGCTGCTGCTGTTCACCTGGCTAGTATACAAGTTTGTTAAGATTTTTCTCCACAGTCTAAATTAGTATTTTACATCGGAATACGGAGCAGCTGCCAGACAGCCCTGTCCTATCAGTTATTACATCAGTCATGACATCACAGGAGACATTTGGAAACATGTAGAGAGGACAGGATCTGTGTTTTCTCTGCATGTCTGCCCATACAAATCAATGTAAACAGTGATCTAATGGGCTGTTAGCATTAGGTCAATATTATTAGAGATCTGTATATAAGAACAGCAGGGAAACGATAGATAACGTCTTCCCTGCTATACTGTAACTCTACAGTGGAAAAAAAAAATAAACACAATAAAATATGATTATATTTATTTTGTTAATTGATCATTAGGAAATAAAAATATGTCCCTCCTCCCCCAAAGACAGGGAAGAGAAATTCCAAATTGCCTGTACAAAAAAGCAAGTATGAACCTGAACTCTCGGCTTCTGACTGCCGCTGTCTGCCCGCTCCGTGGAGAGCGTGGATACAGCCGGAGGACCGCCTGGAAAACTGGGATACAGCCTATGGCTATGGCTGCATCCCAGGCGGTCCTCCGGCTGTATCCACCCTCTTGTAGGAGGCTGCAGACAGCAGCAGTCAGAAGCCGAGAGTTCAGGTTCATACGAACCCGAACCACGGCAGGTTCGCTCATCTCTAGTGCACACTATGGAATATGGGCTGAGACTTCAAGAGGATTCCACCACGTGGCCTCTGCTTGAAGTTCCGCCTGTCCCATAGACTCAATGATATTTGCCGGCGAATTCCCCCCCCCCCCATTGCACCCCCATTGACATTGCACACGAGTAACTTGAGTAAAGTTGTGTGGCTTTAACTGCATTTCACTGAGTTCTGGTTGATAGTAGCTACTACTTGGACCTTTGAACATGCTCCACCCCTTTCTCTTTGGATTTGTTTGTAAACAAGCTAATAATTGGTCTAAAGCTGTGTTCACACATTGCGGTTTTCTGGCAATACTGCAATGTGTGCAGTGCCGCAACAGTGCTTCAATGTATCTCCAATGTTTGTGAACACGGCCTAAACTTTAGACTAGACAGTTTGCTACATGAGGACATTATTTGCCGGTAAGGCTAGATCTGTGCGCTCTACTAAATAACTATTTACATTTAATACGATCATTTAGTCAAGAAGCCAAATTAGTTTTATGAGAGGGGAACATATTTTATAACTTGAACAAATGTAGTATTAAATAGTTTAGGAGTTACACTAAATCAATTCTCTTTCACGTAATTGAGTCTGCCTACAGTACGGCAACTTGCGGCAAGCATCGGTGCATAAAGGGAAATTCATTTACAAGTCACAAAATCAATTTTGTCCATAAAATTAATTTTGTAAGTCATAAATAGATGGGAGGCCAATGCTTCACTGTCTCGATTTTTCCTCTGAATTTGGGGATGTTAGTTTGGTGTTCACAGTGTGGCAAGTCTCATATCGACAAACCCCTTTAATCAGGGATGAGTATCACCGAAGAGTCCAAACTTCATAGCTCTTCAGTTCTATCTATTACTCGGAAGAAAAGAAAATGTGTCCCTCTAGTGCAAGGCTTTGAGGTGTCTGCATGATGAAGGGTTGTAGTCCTAAGACACCGTGCACACTGAAGATACTGCCTTGAACTAAGAACATTAGACCATGCACTATTCTTTTGTGGTCCATGAGGGGCAGCCGGGTCACAGGCTCTTTACTGCTCCTTTAGAGACATAATTGGAATAATCATCCGCTAACAAGGATTCTTTGCTTTCGGCCAGGCACACCGTGTTCTTTTTTATCTTCAGTAGAGTAATAGTCGAAATGATCTCGCTCTCGTAAGATCTTTTGATGTGTAAACCAGTTTCCAGGATGGTTGTTTTCACTTCTTCTGTTTCTGAAGTTGTAAACTTTTCCTCTTGTTTGATATATTATGCACACTACACATTAATAACCACTGCTACTACTACTAATTCATAGCCTGGGCTGTGGATTCAAGCACTTGGCTTGTACTCAGTGTAAGGGTGGCGCACTTTACTGCAGCTTTGGTTCCTTTTGAAGCAAACAGGAGTCAAGGCTGCAGTAACCCAGTGTCACCACTACAATAGAGTATGGAGCCAGCCGCATTATGGGCTTGTTCACCCTGTAGTGTGGCTGACAAACAGCTGATCGGCAGGGGAGTTGGTACCCCGCTTATGAATTAATTTTTAAAAAGGACAACCATCTTGGACAACCACTGTAATCGCAACAAATAGGAAAAGTATATCACATGTTAACATTGTATGTAAATGTATGTATCCTTACTTAGTGGACACTTTTCACTTTATCATACCTATTGTCCATTTGGGATCGCAAGCTTTGTCAATCTTCTTTCTTGCCATCCGAGAAGGGGCTGCAAAAACTGGACTGGAACACTGTTAGGGTCCTATTACACAGAGCCATTTTTAACGATTAACGACTAACCATATTACACAGAACGATAATTGTTAGATACGATCGTTATTGCAATCGTTTGTTCCTTCTGATCTCAGGAAAACAATGGGCAATGTGCTATTACACTGAACGATTAGTGAAAAAATGCGGAACTTGAGTGAACGAATGTGGAATTACAGCGAATGATTAACGATAATGTTAGGTTCAGATCTAAATCAACGACATACGAACGATTTTTCAATCGTTGCCTGCAATTACACAGAACGATTATTGTTTAAATTCGAACAATATAACTATTTTTCACACGATAATCGTCCTGTGTAATAGGGCCCTTAGGGCAGGGATATATTCATACTGGCTTTTCGTACACAAGGAAGCAGTCCATTTTTTAAAGTTGTTTTTTTTTTTTATTTCACCCCTGGCACAAGCTGTGCGCATATCTATATTTGGCTGATCACGTTCCAATGGTGCAGCGTTATTTCAGTGTCCCTCAGGTTCCGCTGATGCCCATGTGACTTTTCCTTTGACTGTCCAGAGTCTAAAGCGCTTTAAAAGACACAGAACTCACTTCTTGCATACAAGACAATCATTACCAGTCTCTGAAGACTCTGAACTTAAAAGTGGCGCAAACAGTGTTGTGTTTAAAAAGTTTTGCCAAAATAATAGCATAATAAAGGAGATGGACCTTCTTTTTCCTTCCTTTCCCTTTCTTACCTTCATTCATTTCTTCCTTCCTACCGTTCTTTCTGCATGGGTATGTTCCCATTACGGAATCAGTGAGGAATCCTCCGCTTGAAGTTCGGCCTGTCCCATTACTTGAATAGGATTTCTCATGTGGATTCTGCCATAAAAATTGACATGCATGGACTTCACTTGAAAATTCCTCACCAATTCCGTACTGGGAAAATACCCTTTATCTCTGACAGCAGGGAGGAAGTAAAGGGCCGTAGTAATTCATGTATATCATCCTCCTCTGCTTCATAGTAAAATAAATTGTGTGTTTAGCTAGTGAATATTATCGAACACCACAGACCATAAATTTTCTTCGAAGTGTAGAATAAACAGTATAGAATTCACACACTGTAACACTGTGGTTACTATTGAACTTCAGTTTCCAAAATGTAACATTTGTAAATAAAATAAAAAAGCCTAAAAAGTATGTATAAGCTATAAATGATGATAGCTAAGGTGTAGGACCATTTGTCGTTCATGGAAAAGTTGGAACATGGGAGTTTGCACGTTGCAGCGCTCTACTTGTAGGCAATTACACCAGTAAGCTTTACATTAGCTAATTAACTTCTGTGAAGACGGAACCTTATAAACTCCTCTTAATTAACACTGGCGTTCTGATTGCTGCTCCAGATGAAAGCTGCCAAAGCGGAAGGCTTGTGTACCGACAGAAGGAAGAGCAACATACACTGCCTGCCATGTTCTACCGAATATATTTGCACACACAGATGTTCCAGAACTGAATTTTTTATGGGACTGTATCTTCTATTTATCCCTGTCTAATTTACAAGATAACCCTTAAATCCTTAGATACAGCAATCAATGGAGATCTCGGCATATAGGGGGTTAAACAGAGGGAGGGGAGCTTAGTTTGTCGCCCTATCAATAGAGTTGCAATGGCAGACTGGGGCCTTTGTGGCGCTGCATGATGGATTGCCTGTAAGTGTAATACTGACAATCAATATTGCTTTGGCATACTAAGTATAGCACAGCATTATGTAAATAATCAGCGGATGGCAATGTGTGGTTGCAAGTTGGACTAAGAATTATTTAGTAGAGTTTGATTAAAAAAAATAAATAAATAAATATATATATATATATATATATATATATATAGTGATACCTTGGTTTAAGAGTAACTTGGATTTGCAAGAAGAGCTCTCAGTTTTTCAAAATTGTAACTTGGTTTAAGAGCACTGCTTTGGTTTAAGAGCTCCCTGTACTGGGTGGGTGGGGGAAGGGCATGGTCTTTATAGCGGGGTCTACAGCACTGTACTCTGACCCAGGAAATCTCCCTCACATTCCAAATCATAGCAGATCCACTTCAGGCTGGGACTTGCATCAGGGGACAGGACAGGAGGGAATCTCTTCATAGCTGTAACCCCATATCTGCCCTTGCTCATTCATTCATGCTCCCTGCAGTCTCTCAGCCCTTGTGTTTCCCATCTTCTCCATTCTTTTTGTAATGTGCCTGCACTTCTACTCAGCTATACACACTGCTGCTATAATGTGCCTGCACTTACACTCAGCCATTCACACTGCAGTATAGAAAAGTTTCTGCCACTGTCCTCCTGCACAGCTCTGTGATTGTCACTTCCTGATTGGTCCATGCTGAACACACCCCTTCTCCATTGACCACATGTGACCACACAGACCTCTGACAGCGGCCCTGCTTCTCTATTCTAGCCTGTTATACTACACTACTGCATTATGGGGATCTGCAGTTCCATCCTGTATCTACAAACTGCTGCTGTTTTTTCAGGTTTATGCAATTTTTATATAACATATTCAGCTGTTTCTGAATGTTTGTTTCATTCGTTTTACATTGGCTTCGGTTTAAGAGTGATTTGGATTACAAGCACGGTCGCGAAACGAATTATGCTTGTAATCCAAGGCACCACTGTATGTATGTATGTATGTTTTTATATATATATATATATATATATATATATATATATATATATGAAACAATGTAACTTACATTAGTAGAAGATGTGCCACATACAGTACTTACAAAGGTGCGGCATAGTGTCAGCCCACTGCTGGCACATATTGTATTGTCACAGAGAAAACAGATGAACAGAGCCGACAGCAGCATATATATTACTCTCCTGTATCTCTAGGAAAAGATCAACCCCGTCTATCTCACTTTTTTTTTACATGTCATTTCCCATTTATTCCTATAGCTTACTTTTACAGAGAGGAAAATGATAGAGCAGAGCTGGCAGCATTATATCATGGTCCATGACACTGCGTTTTCCAGGAAAAAAAGAAATGTTCAGCTAACGTTTATTGAAAACATAATTTCCCAGTGATTCATATGGGGGACGTGTAGCATAGGCCGTGGTCACACAAGTGGATTCCACACTTACATACAAACCTAATATGTCAATATTTTACAGCTAATGCAAGTGATTGGTGTATTTCATTTATCATTCAAATACAGTAATCAAAATCCATACATAATAATGAACGCCTTGTGGGTTTGAAAATATACAAGTTCAATATGTGCCTGGGTTCCACACAAAACACTGATTTTTTTTTTTTTTAACTCTTAGTCATATCCTGAATGGGTGAACATAGAACATAGCATGTATTTTGCAAATATTTCTACAGAACCAATAGACCTAAGGGGTATAAAAAAATGGGGGTTGACCTTAAAAAAATTCATGTCATAGTGACTACTAAATTATTGCTAGAAATGGGCAGAAGTGCTCAGCTGAGTGCCATGCTAGTTCTTTTCCACTTAGCACTAATGGCTGTGTCAGGAACTGCAGGGCTGCTCAAGCCCAGACTCTGGCACAGTGACATATTAAGCCTTCCCTGGTGTCTATTCTAATGCATGTTAGCATTAGAATAGACACTATACTTTGGAAAGCTGCCTGTGTCAAGAACACTGCAGCCAAAGCAAGTTTTAGCAGAGTGATCAGAAATCACTCTCAATCACCACTTTCTGTGCTACAGTGCTCCTGACGGGGACAGCTTTCCAAAGTCTAGTGCTTATTCCAATACTAACATGCAATAAACATCATAGCAGCTAGCGATATGTAACTGTCGGGATCAGGGCTTGAGCAACCCTGCAGTGCCTGACACAACCACTGGTGGTAGCAGAGGGTCAGTGCCACCCCTTACTGATACTAATCTTTAAAATTGGGAACAAAAATATACCCTTATAATTATATATAATATTATATTACATCTAAATATTGCTTGCAACACTTTTGAGTTGACCTGAACAGTCATGACGCTGAGCACCATATGCGTTTACATGGAACGATTATCGTTCGAATTTGCACGATAACGATCGAATTCGAACGATAATCATACATGTAAACGCAGCGAACGATCAAACGATGAGAGAGACATCGTTCATTTTCTTAAACCGTCGTTCACAAAAAATTTGCAGATCGTTCCGTGTAAACATTCGTTCACCCATTTTACCTGTGTGTGAGATAGGCTTAAGCGATCACAAAACGAATTTTCGTATGATATATCGTTCCGTCTAAAAGCTGATCGTTATAAAAAAAAAATCGGTACTTCGAAATCGTTAATCGTACGATCGGGCGAATTATCGCTCCATGTAAACGCAGCATAAGTCTCTTCAGTTTTAGTTATTAGTGAGAGTCTCGGCGATCACCACCGACGAAAACTTCTAACATGTCACTATGAGCATCGTGGTTCGCTTTGTTGTTGATGTGCCTGAAATGTAAAAAAAAAAAAAAAAAAGCATGCATACAAATAGTAATATATACATGACCTCAATTTCAGGAACCGTAAGGCCAGTTTATTTATTGTGACCATGTACAGTGCCTATAAAAATATTCATCACCTGCCATGGCAATAAATCATATTCTTTTGTTGATGTAAAAAAAAAAATCCAATTTAATCTATAGTGATTTAATAGTGTTACACAATAAAACACAAAGTAGTAAAAGATGGCTGAATACTATACTTTATAGGCAGCAGTTTGGAAGAGTTATAGCAAGCATTTTCCTGCAGCTTGCAAGTACTGCTGCTTTGTGGTGCAACCTGTTAAATTTAAAGGAATTGTTCAAGAATTTCAATGAATGTCTTACCCTTAGTATAAGGCATCAATGTATGATAAGTGGGGGGTCCAACCCCAGGACCCCAACCGATAAGTAGAAGAAAGGTGATCGCCAAGTCTCCTTCATTGTTTATACAGGCACAGCAATAAATGTGACCATGCCTGGTACTGCAGATCCGCTCAGCGCCATACACCTGCATTGGCTGAACTACAAAACCACATTCATGAAGGCACTGCTGTAAGGTGAGAAATATAGTCAGCTCACCCCAAAGAGATTTGTCCCATGTGCACCATGAGGTTCCCAGAAAGGAGCACACAGAAGTTACTCAGGCCATGTCCCAGTGTATGCAAACATGGAAATAAAATTGTGGATTCAAAGCTCCAATAAAATCCATAGTAGTTTATTAACACATATATAAAAAATAACAAACGCTAAAAACACATAGGCACATTTCAGGGTAATCCCCTTAGGCCGGGTTCACACTGAGCAAAACTAGCAGAATGCCGTTAGCCTCCCTCTCATAATGTGAGTGGGAGGCGCGCGCTCCTGCTCTGTCCGCGCTGAAGAATGAACATGTTCATTCTTCAGCGCGGAGAGACGCTGTGAGAACAGCAGCGCGCTCCTCCCATAGACTTACATTATGAGAGGGAGGCTAATGTCTTTGATGGGGACATTTTTTTTGTTTTTTGTTTTTTTTCCTTCTTGGGTGCTAAGAGCCATAATTCTTGTATTTTTACATAGATTGAGCCAAGCGTACCCTTCACAATTTTTTTTTTTTTAAGAAATAAACAGGGGTTGTGATCAAAAGCAGTTTAGCAATATACAGTGGTGCCTTGTATTATTGTAATCCAAATCCACTCTTAAACCAAAGCAAATTTTCTCATAAGAAATCATAGAAAGGCAGACAATTGGTTCCACAAAAATTATGATTTATTATTCTGAATAACATGTAAAACAAATTAAACAAACATTCAAAAACAGCAGAATCTGTGATATTATAAGTTACTGTACAGTAATGGAGAGGATGGGAAACACAAGGGCTGACAGAGACTGCAGGGAGCAGGAAGGAATGAGCAGGGCAGATGTGGGCACATACATGCAGCACTCTCTGTCCGGGGAGAGAGGGGTTACAGCTATGGAGAGATTACCTCAACCGTCCTGTCCCCTGATGTAAGCCCCAGCCTGAAGTGGATCTGCCATGATTTGGAAGGTGAGGGAGACTTCCTGGGTCAGAGTACAGGGCTGTAGACCCCGCTATGCAGACCATGCCCCTCCCCCACTTGCGCTCCCACCCAGTACAGGGAGCTCTTAAAACAAAGCAATGCTCTTAAACCAAGTCACAATTTTGAAAAACTGTGAGCTCTTAAATCAAAACACTCTTAAACCAAGGTACCACTGTACTCTCTTTTTCTATGTTTAAATCAATGTTATAAATATGGCCAAACTGTGGTCCATGCCAATATTTGGTCTTTTCTATGTTCAAAAAAAGAGACCAAACACAGGAAGTCCCAGGCCTTTGCGCATTTGTGTAAGGAAAAGCACCTTTTCATCATGCAGTGTGTATAAGGGCAATTAACTGAGGCTAATGGTCCTTTTACACGGAGTGATAATTCTCCCAATCGGACGATTAACGATTTTGAAGTAACAATGTGTTTTTTATAACGAACAGCATTTAGACGGAACGATATACCGTTTGAAAAAAAATAATCGCTATTGCGATCGTTTTAAGATCGCTGAAGCCCACACACATACGGTAAATCAGTGAAAGACTATTTAGCCCAGACATGTCAAACTCAGGCACTCCACCTGTTACAAAACTACAATTCCCATCATGCCTGGACAGCCAAAGCTTTAGCTTTGGCTGTCCAGGCATGATGGGAATTGTAGTTCTGAAACAGCTGGAGGGCCTGAGTTTGACACCCTTGGTTTAGAAGAAGCAATCTGCTAATTTTAAGTGAACGACAAACAACGATTTGAGAACATGTTGAATGACCAAGATGAGCGACTTCTCGCTCATCGCTAGATCGTTTGCTATGTTTACACGAGCCGATTATTGCACGAATGCGATTGCTATCGTGAAAATTCAAATGATAATCGCTCCGTGTAAAAGGAGTTCGAAGTATAAACTCTAATTTCTCTAAATTCTAAACCGCATACACAAGACATCTCCATCAGTCACCAGGCTCCTGATGCAGTGAGATGGATAGCACACAACTGGTTAAACCCTTCTCTACTAGAGCGTAGCTGTCATGTGCTGCCCAGTTTCAATCATCAATCATTTCCATATTGTATGCTGTGAAGTCACGTGTTGTACTGTATCTTTTTTTTTTTTTTACCAGGATAGATATGTAGATAAGCAGTGTGTGAAGAATCAGAAAACAATCAATGTTTTACTTGCTTTACATTTACATGAAATATATATATATTTTATTATTGGGAATTTGTGTTGTTATTTAGATATTTTTTACTGTCCATTGTTGTATACATATAGTCTACCACTAGAGGGTGTTGTAGCATGGAGTACATTTTCACATTCTGTCATGGCACGGCGATGTTTTCACTAAAATAACGTAGTAACGCAACAGTACTTTAATATGTAAACGCAGCTGTACAAATAGACAATAGTCTGGGGTTTTTTTTGCGTGGTTCTCTGCATTTGTCTAATATATTGGTCCACATTCGAGATAAGCACATAGACATGAGCAGTAGAGCAGTGCGCAAGTCTTATTCTTTGCAATTTTAATACCGGTGGGTGACGGATTGGATGCAGCCCTACGGAGTCCAGAAAAAAACCTACACGGAATTTTAGGTGGATTCCGTGTCAAAATGCACGGGTCGGATTCCACTAGAGAAATCCTATAGAGGTCAATGGGGCTTGATTTCTGTTTGAAATTCAGCTTGAATTCCGCTTGCATTCCACTCGAAGATGAATAGGTGAGGAATTTCAAGCAGAAAACTTTCCTCTTCAATTCCTCGCTAAAAACTCGCCTATTCCTCAGTGTGAACACACCCTAAAAATAAAGGGCATAATTTTCAGGTAAAAAAACGGTTGTGTTTTCAATGCAATAATGCGCTCCATTAAAGTCAATGGGAAACAGGACGGCAGTGCACGCACCTTATTTTACTCTGTGTGAACATGGACTTAAAAGTAACAAGCAGACACATAGAAAGTATTGATAAAAAAAATAAAATACTGTAGAGTATAATGCTAACCTTGCGAGCAAGACCTCAGAGGATTTATATAAGCAGCAGTAATACTTATTTGTAAATATTACTGAGCTCCTCCCGTAGAGATTTCATGAAATCTGAAGCCTCAGTCTCGGATGCAGAAAGTGTATGAGAGACTTAGTATTATCAGATTAACGGCAACAGATACACAGTACAAGAGACACACACACTACGTTTTATGTGTAAAACATCCTCTCCTCTGAGAAAGCAGTCACGAGCTTGTCCGTGACTGATGTACGCCTTTTGTTATTCACTAGCAACATAAAGTAATTAATTGCCACAGAACAATGGCGGGCTCCTATTTCCATGCAACGCTCATAGAACGTCTTCACTCTTCAAATACATTCATCAGTCAAACCGTCGTTCTGATGGTGAATGGCTTTATCATGATTCTTACAATAATGAAAGATAATTATTCAGAATTGTTCGAGTACGTTCGCCATTGTAAAACGTCCCCGACGATCATCCCACTGCACAACAATGAGATGACGATAACGTAATATTTTTACAAGATTAGATAAATAAATGTTTCTCTCGGAAAACAAAGGTAATGTAATTGGCATCGGAAATCAAATTAAACGTGCGTGTACTTTATTTTACTGCGAGGTTAAACAATTATTTACTTGTGCTTTAATTAAAGGAAGTTCTGGTGAGTTAATTTTATAGTTAAAAGAAATCAGGGAGGTGTGAAAAAAGAAAAAACAACAACACATACTCACCTATCTCTGCTGTTCTGATGGTGTCAGTCCTTGCTCCTAAGTAGGGATGGTCCGAACCTGCCGAGGTTCGGGTTAGTATGAACCCGAACACTCGGCAGCAGATTCTCGCTGTCTGCCCGCTCCGTGGAGCGGGTGGATACAGCGGGAGGACCGCCTGGAAAACTGGGATACAGCCTATGGCTATGGCTGTATCCCAGTTTTCCAGGTGGTCCTCCCGCTGGATCCGCTCGCTCCACGTAGCGGGCAGACACCGGGAATCATTACCGAGGGTTCGGGTTCGTACCATCCCTACTCCTAAGTGCTCACTATTCTTCTCTCTACAAATGGGAAATGTCTGCTCAGCCAATCACTGGCCATTGCGGTGACTTGCCTCAGCCAATCACTGGCCATAGCAGTGACTTGCCTCAGCCAATGACTGACTGTGCCGAGCGCAGAACAAAAGCACTCAGAAATAGCCGCAGCAGGGGAGTGGGGGCAGGTGAGTATGTGTTTTTAATTGACTAATAACTAATCAATAATAATATATACTCTGTATACACTATCCCTGACATGGGCATTATAGTTTATTTGTCGGTTATTGTAGACATGTAAATATTATTTAAAAATGACGTGACGTGCCTGGCCCACTCAGCCAGTCAGCAGTCCAAGTCCCGCTATGGCTGCTGACTGGCTGAGCAGGTGTGACACGTCATGTCCCAGGTCCCCACTCATACCAAGAAGCGTTTTGGACTGGGAGCCCGTAACTGCGAGATACCGGCACCAAGGCTTCAG
The DNA here is from genome assembly GCF_027789765.1 of Dendropsophus ebraccatus. NCBI lineage: Eukaryota > Metazoa > Chordata > Amphibia > Anura > Hylidae > Dendropsophus > Dendropsophus ebraccatus. Next base: position 136,553,292 of record NC_091457.1, on the reverse strand, counting down.
CGAGGGGAGATGAGAGCATGTTACTTCCTTCATCCTCCCCCTCCCCAGCACTCTGCCAGAAATCACCCCAGCCCAGAGTTCTCCTTTAAGGAAGTCGTTATTTGTTGATTAGCGCTAAAAGAAGCCTAATTGTATCCACTGCAGAAGGCAAGATAAATCCATCATGTAGGGAGAGACTGCTTCTCTACCCGTAGGAGGCTTTTAAGGTAATGTTGTTTAGAGATAATGAATTCTCTCCTAGGCTGGCCACGTGCAAACTTGTCTTGAATGAATTTCAGGTTCACCATGGCATGTTAATGGTTGAGGGAAATACATTAGGAGGCAGAATGCTGCTAGAATTGCATACTAATGTCGAAATAATCAAATTGGTATTATAGGGTGCACATAGGAGTAAATGTGTGAATTTGCTGAAGGTTTTTGGGGGCAATTCTGCAATAAACGTCTCCAACAATTTACGGTATAATAAATGGGTCAAGGTTTTCAAAGTAGTGGGAGATCTGTGTCAGCTTGGCAATATAATCTTCTTGTGATACATGTTGAAGCTGGCATGGATTCATAGCAAAATGAGCGGTGGAAAATATCTGTCACATATGTACTAGAGATGGTTATACACGGTGTGATTTCAGTGGGATCGGCCAACCATCTAATGGGTATGGTGGTCTTCACGGCCGCCCTTGATGGCAGATGGACAGGGTCCCTGGAGAAGACCCAGTAGGCGGCTGGGCACCTCAAGGAAGCTGTCCTTCTGTTGTTCTTTGGTTAAACTATTAATCCAAGGCTTGGATATGGGCATGGAAAGACTTTTTACGTTGTTGTGCATGGAGCATAACCACCCAAGGTGAGCATACTATAATCCAAGTACTCGCAACCTATTCAGTAATGGCACTTTGTTTTTACCCTGTGTTCTCCATTTTCTTTTTACAGTAAAGATCAGGCACAATGGATGACTGCCTGATCCATTTGTTCTCAGGGATATACACTCACTGGCCACTTTATTAGGTACACCATGCTAGTAACGGGTGGTCTTCTGCTGCTGTAGCCCATCTGCCTCAAAGTTCGACGTACTGTGCGTTCAGAGATGCTCTTCTGCCTACCTTGGTTGTAACGGTTGGCTACTTGAGTCACTGTTGCCTTTCTATCAGCTCGAACCAGTCTGCCCATTCTCCTCTGACCTCTGGCATCAACAAGGCATTTCCGCCCACAGAACTGACGCTCACTGGATGTTTTTTCTTTTTCGGACCATTCTCTGTAAACCCTAGAGATGGTTGTGCGTGAAAATCCCAGTAGATGAGCAGTTTCTGAAATACTCAGACCAGCCCTTCTGGCACCAACAACCATGCCACGTTCAAAGGCACTCAAATCACCTTTCTTCCCCATACTGATGCTCGGTTTGAACTGCAGGAGATTGTCATGACCATGTCTACATGCCTAAATGCACTGAGTTGCCGCCATGTGATTGGCTGATTTAGAAATTAAGTGGTAACGTGCAGTTGGACAGGTGTACCTAATAAAGTGGCCGGTGAGTGTAAACCACTGCTTTGGTTGACAAGCAGTAACTTTCTCTTCATCCCTAACCTGAACACATATATACTTGGCCATTCCAATTGTACGTGTGTATGGGGGCGATAGGGAAAATGCTTTTGTCCAAATAAACTTTGTAGGGCCAGCTTGACCCATATTTAGGTTGCATCTCCTGTCAAACGCTCACAGACAGTTATAGTATCTTTTTTTGTTTTTTTTTGTATAAAAATAGAACAATAAAAATCCACTGTGGAAGTCCATACCAATAAATATTTTTAAAATGTACAAGTTTAGCACATTAGGAGTAACATTGCAGTTTAGATACCAAGAAAGACAGAGACCTGATAAGGTAGAAACAAGAAGGGAAATACAATACATCTCCTAATGGAATACAAGGTGGATAGAATATGCAACTATTATATGCTTGGAAGAGGAAACCAACACGTGTACACAATACATAGAGGTTTTATATATGGCAGTATATATTGTTGATGTAGGGGCCCTTAATAAATATGGTAGTTCATTGAAATTTCATGACCGTGTTCTGAAACACCAAAGTCTTATATTCTCTATTTCAAGGGAAAATTGCCTGAAATCTCTCGGGAAAAGCAGTTAATCTCCTATCCCCATTAAGAGTGTATGGGCGAGATTAATTGTTTGAAACACGCCGTAGGCAATTAAATCGCAACAATGAGCGATTAAACGACATCATTACGGTACACACAGAATCAAAACTGCTTGTATAGCACAGCAAAATGGAGAGAAATAGATATGAACCAGCCATTCTTCTTGGTGGAGTAATGCACGACTGAAAATGTGCGCAGATCAGCTGTAAGGCGAATGGCCACTCTGAAAAATGGGTCTCTTCTTTTTGTTTTAAAAAAGGTCCAAAATTGTGTACTGAGGTAATTGCATATTGAATTTCTATAACGGTCAGAGTTATGTTTTTCTGAGAGCTCTAAATTCCCTTCATAGTCATAGAATTAAAGATGGCCATCATAGGCTGGCCATACACATGAAAGAGCTTGTTTAGCTAGTAGACGGTTCTTCTGCTGCCCCCCTCCCCCCATACACAAGTGTTCTTAATAGGAAGGTCAGAGAAAACTCTTCCATGCACCTCTGGCCATGACTTAAATTGCAAAAGACTAGAAAAATTGACCAGTTGTAATCCAATGTGTCCGACTATTTTCTTCCCTGACGTCTTTTGTCAATGGAGAGTCCGCTAGATCCTACATCAGATGAGTCAGGTGATTTTGCCAAAATCAGCATGTTTGGCTGACTCTTACGTAATATATAAGGCCACCTGTGACAGAACTAATCAATACTGATGACTCCCACTTTGTCGTCCATTTCCACGCCGTAAGCGTTCATTTAGCAATTTTACACCTAAATAAAAAAATGTTACTCCTATTACATTCTTCCAATGACTTTAATGGGAGGAAATTCATAGCAGGCATAGAAGACTTCAGGAGGCCCCTGGCTGCCATAAGAACTTATTGGCACCTATGATTGTGTTTTGGGTTGTGGGTGGTGATTGGACACAACAGGACAGGCACTTATTAGCTGCCTAGATGCCACGGCATCTGCGAGGTTAAATCACCAGGTTCAATGCCGGTCACTGATGGTCAGTGTTTGATGCTACGTATGGAACAGGTGTCTCATTTTTTATCTTCAAGTTATCCAACCTAAGGAAACTTCACCAATCACAAGAGCATTGTGGGGGATTTTCTCAGCCCTATCGAAGTATATGGAAAAATGAAAAAATTGGTCAGCTCTCCTAGAACACCGTTCACACTAGGCAGGAGCACGTTGCCATGGCTGAAATTGCAAACACATTTTTGCAGGTATTAGACGGATCTTGCATGCCCAGAGCATAGGCGTATTACACGCCATGGAGAGGCTATTACAGTGTAGGGTCTGCCTTGATATGAGTTCACCTTATCGTGGTGAGGCAGTTTACGCTGTTGGCAAATAGTAATCAAGACACTCATTATTTTTGTGGGAATTTTTTTTGGCAGTTGGGGGGGCTGCTTTTAACTATTATCGAAGTATATAGAGCTGAAGTGAGATACTTGTGCTACTGTAGTCCACAAGCCCTACAGGAAAAAAAATTGCTTGTGGCACAACGCCAATTTATTTGTATGAGTGAAGGGGTTGCTTACCTTAACGCCTTAGAGAAGCCTAGCCAAGTACCTCTTCCCATGCCTCTTCAGCACCGGATCAAGGCTTGGGGATCTCAACCAAAGCCGACGTCACAACCTGGTGGATTGACTGGCCGCTTAGCCAGTCAATGACTCGGGCAGGACACCCTGCTGCAGTCACTGATTGGCTGAGTGGCCAGTCCATCAGCCGGGATAGGCCTTTTCCCCAGAGTAATGACGTGCTCACAAAATGCCTTCAGTAGGGGGCCCAGGGCCGGTCATGTGGCGGATGTCTGGCACGGGAAGAGGTAAGTAAACGGCTCAATAATCATGCAGTCAGAGCGTAGATTTGCATGGCCGACGGCCGATGATACTTTGGCATGATGAAAGACAATGATCCCCCGACAAGTAAGCGTTTCCTCGCTTGTTGACTGATCAATGTCTCTGTTATATTTGCCTGATTCGACAGAAACTCGCTCCGTGTAATAAAGCCTTTAGATGGTCACACGATTCTTCAAGAAAATGAAAAACGCTTGTATCACGTCACATGTAAACTTATTGTTCTATTCTATTGTTGATCCAGTGTATTCCATTTATGAAAATGGTTTGGAGGAATAAATATATTGCGGAATGTTTCTAGTTCTCTGACATAAAACTTCATCTAAAAGTTAAAATAGGAACTATCACTAAGCGTAAATGGTTGAACACATTGGATATTTAAATTTGTGGCATTTGAAGTTGATAACACTTGCAAATGTGAAGCCACAATGTATTTCCCAAGGTACATTTCACCGGCGATGGATGTTTTTCCATAACAGCAAATAACGTGCGCTCTTTAATCTCACCCACGGGGCAAAGGATTATCTACATATTTACAAACCAATATACAACGTTCAAAATAACCAACAATTCTAAAGTGGCGTCCTGAGTGTATTAAACAACATTAGCCTAGAAAAACAACATTCTCCTTCATTGTGAGCGAGACAAGGCGCACGCAAAGTGATATTTCACCCAGTTCGACAGAAGGTCAGATTTCGAGACATTTCAGATGGTAAGATATGTCACCATAGCAACAGTTCTGGTTCTTTTTAACACGTACCACATCGGTATATTAAAGCGGATCAGTCATCAGACTATGCTGCCCAGCCACCCTTTTCTGCGGTGATTGACGGGCTGCCATGTATGCAGATATATACGGCCGCCAGCCATCAATCACCGCTGGAAGAAGAAGGGGGATTGTGCTCTTTGTGAATAAACCGAACTTATAAATTTATTTTCCGTATTGCTATCTCATTATTCCTACTAGCCAAATGGAACTTTTTGCCGGCTTGGCTAATAGAAGTGTGAACCTGTTCCTATATTAAGCTGCCCTTTCATAGGATGGCATTGTCTAATGATTAATCCCCTCTAAAGGGTTTAATCAATTGATGTCAGGACGTTATATAGATTTGCAAATTACTTGTATTTAAAAAAAACAAACCTCGAGTCTTCCAGTACTTATCAGCTGCTGTATGTCCTGCAGGAAGTGGTGTATTCTTTTCAGTCTGACACAGTGCTCTCTGCTGCCACCTCTGTCCATGTCAGGAACTGTCCAGGGCAGTAGCAAATCCCTATAGAAAAACTTTCCTGCTACAGGGACTGAGGTGCAGTGGCGGTCTTTGGCACCAAGCACCCCAAGCGATCGCTTGGGGCTCCCAACATCCAGGGGGGCCCGCTCTTGTGCTCAAGACCGCTGGACAGGGCCGCTGCCCCGCTCGCTGCTGCCATCTGAACTGTAACTATGAGCACTCGTAATGAGCGCTCACAGTTACATGCAGCAGCACTGACAGGGAGGGAGACATTGGCCCCCTTCCTGTCAGTCACTCTTGTGGCCGCAGGAAGGGTTTTCCCTACGGTCACAAGTGGAAGCTTTGTCCTTGTGGTGCCGACGCTCCAGTGATATCAGTGGAGCATCGGCGCCAGGACAAGGGGAGTGCAGTCTCTTGTGATCGCAGGGAAAACCCTTTCTGCGGCCACAAGAGTGAAGAGAAGAGGAGACGCCCGAACCAGGTGAGTATAAGTGTTTGTTTTATTGTGTTATACACTATATGGGAGGGGGAGCACACAGGGGTCTGTTTAACTGGGGGAGCGCACATCGGGGGTCTATATAAATGGGGGGAGTACACAGAGGGCTATATAACAGGGGGAGCACACAGGGGGCTATAGACTACGGGGGCTTCACAGAGGGGTCTATATACTACTGGAGGCAGCACACAGGGGGTCTATATACTACTTGGGGCAGCAGAATGGGGTCTATATACAACTTGGAGAGCACACAGGAGGTCTACATCCAAGTGGGGGAGCACACAGGGGGGCTATATACTACTGGGGGAGCACACAGGGGTCTATATACTACTGGTGGGGCACACAGGGGGTCTATATACTACTTGGGGCAGCAGAATGGGGTCTATATACAACTTGGAGAGCACACAGGAGGTCTACATCCAAGTGGGGGAGCACACAGGGGTCTGTATACTACTGGGGCAGCACACAAGGGGTCTATATAATACTGGTGGGGCACACAGGGGGTCTATATACTACTGGGGGAACCACACAGGGGGTTTATATACTGCTGGAGGAGCACACAGGGGTCTATATCCAAGTGGGGGAGCACACAGGAGGTCTATATCCAAGTGGGGGAGCACACAGGGGGGCTAAATACCCCTGAGGGAGCACACAGGGGGCCTATATACTAGTGGGGGAGCACACAGGGGGTATATACAACTGGGGGCAGCACACAGGGGGTCTATATACAACTAGGGCAGCACACAGGAGGTCTATATACTTCTGGGCGAGCACACGGGTGGGGCTACATATAACTGGGGGAACACAGAGGGGTCTATATACTACTGGGGGAAGCAAACAAGGGGTATATACTATTGGGGGCAGGACACAAGGGGTATATATTGGGGGAGCACACAGGGGGCTATAGACTACGGGGGCTTCACAGAGGGGTCTATATACTACTGGAGGCAGCACACAGGGGGTCTATATACTACTTGGGGCAGCAGAATGGGGTCTATATACAACTTGGAGAGCACACAGGAGGTCTACATCCAAGTGGGGGAGCACACAGGGGGGCTATATACTACTGGGGGAGCACACAGGGGTCTATATACTACTGGTGGGGCACACAGGGGGTCTATATACTACTTGGGGCAGCAGAATGGGGTCTATATACAACTTGGAGAGCACACAGGAGGTCTACATCCAAGTGGGGGAGCACACAGGGGTCTGTATACTACTGGGGCAGCACACAAGGGGTCTATATAATACTGGTGGGGCACACAGGGGGTCTATATACTACTGGGGGAACCACACAGGGGGTTTATATACTGCTGGAGGAGCACACAGGGGTCTATATCCAAGTGGGGGAGCACACAGGAGGTCTATATCCAAGTGGGGGAGCACACAGGGGGGCTAAATACCCCTGAGGGAGCACACAGGGGGCCTATATACTAGTGGGGGAGCACACAGGGGGTATATACAACTGGGGGCAGCACACAGGGGGTCTATATACAACTAGGGCAGCACACAGGAGGTCTATATACTTCTGGGCGAGCACACGGGTGGGGCTACATATAACTGGGGGAACACAGAGGGGTCTATATACTACTGGGGGAAGCAAACAAGGGGTATATACTATTGGGGGCAGGACACAAGGGGTATATACTATTGGGGCCAGCACACAAGGAGTATATATTACTGGCGGTAGCGCACAAGGGGTATATACTACTGGGGGCAACACACAGCAGTCTATTATTTTGGAACGAGTGTCGAGGGGGGCCCCAGACATAACTTCGCTTGGGGCCCCAGAAATGCCAAGACCGCCCCTGCTGAGGTGACCACAGAAAGCACCATGTCAGAATTGAAAGAGTACACCATTTGGTGCTGGGCATACAGCAGCTGGTAAGTACTGGAAGACTTGAGCTTTAATAGAAGTAATTTATAAATCTGTTTAACTTCCTGACATCAGTTTATTTAAAAGTAATAATAATATTTATTTGTATAGTGCCAACAGATTCCGCAGTGCAGTAATTCTCCAGAGTACCCCTTTAAGACTCCTTATTAGGCAAATATTTTATATAAAGGTCAGCCATAAATACAAAGATGTTTCCGGGATCAGTTGAGCTCCATAATACTTCTAAAAGGTACAAAGTGCTTTACAGTTTGTAAAATCTTTCAGAAAGTTAAATTTAAACATTCACTGTGTTTGAAAAAAAAATATCTTTGTACCTTTTATCTTCTACCTTTTATGTGTACGAAAACTCCAGCAGACACATGAAATCATATCCACCGCCTATCTAACCCTGCCCATATCATGCCAGTGTTCTTCCTTCCATGTAACCCCTATCTCCTGTCTGTCATCCTGATTATAGGGATCATTGTCTGCAGCCGGTAACTACTTTCCCAATCATCAGAAATGTAGGTGTGCCAGATGACATCTGTCAGAAGCAATAGTTATAGAGTTCTAATCTATAAGAAGCATGCCAGATTGCTGCAAATAGAGGTGTAAGATGCGTAATGGTGGCATGGGAGAGGTGGCAGGGCTGCAGCATTTGAGCTACTGTAGATAATAGAGATGAGCGAACCCTGAGCATGCTTGGGTTTATCTGCCTCACACTTTGGTTACAAGTGTGCTCTAGGTGCTGAAAGGTTTTAGTTTTTTTCTAATCTATTTTCTGATTTGTAACTTTTAAAATTTTATTTATTTACATTTTTTGGACATAATTACAGGTCAGCCTTCTTGTTTTTTTTTTTTTTTGTTTGTTTTTTAACAGCATTAAAAGCGAATGCACCACTAGGTACATCACTTGTTTTTTTTTCACATTAACGGATCGGTGCCGGAATGGGGATACCGGTGGCACGGTCCTTTTTTCGAACCGCTGCCCAGTTTCTACACATAATAATAATAATAATAATAATAATAATAATAATAATAATAATAATAATAATAATAAATTTATTTGTATAGCGCCAACAGATTCCGCAGCGCTTTTTCTATGCATACAGTACAGAGGTACATAATACACAGTTAAATAATTAGAATAAATAAAAATAACATAAAATATAAAGTAGAAACGAGACGTGCTCGTTGGAGCTTACAGACTAACAACTTGAGTTGACACCAGGCATAAGTGCTTCATTTGTCCATGGTCCAGCCATTGTACATAGTTAGAAATGCAGGATGAGCCAGTAACAACGCCAATGTCTGATTGCAAGTAAACATAAAAAGTGCAGGAACCGTCAGAGATAGAGCGAGGGAAACAACAGAAGGGGGAACAAGTTTAGGGAACGTTATAGGCAAGCCTGAAGAGATGAGTCTTCAGGGCACGCTTGAAACTGTAAATATTGTGTATGAGTCTGATGTCTTTAGGTAGGGCGTTCCAGAGAACTGGTGCAGCACGAGAGAAGTCTTGGAGGCGGGAATGAGAGGTTCTGATTATGGAAGATGTTAAGGTTAGATCATTTGCAGAGCGCAGAGCACGGGAAGGATGATAGGTGGAGATTAGGGAGGAGATGTATGGAGGGGCAGAGTTGTAGAGAGCTTTATGGGCGAGGGTGAGGAGCTTGAAGTGGATCCTGAATTTAATGGGTAACCAGTGCAGTGACTGGCACACACATGGCACCAATCTATTCACAAGCACTGGTGCGGAGCACTGTGGGTGGGCCCTCTGGCCCCCAGTGTGTCGAAACCCCCTCCCCTTCGTAACGTGGCTCTATTGATTCTAATGCATCACAGGGGGAGGGAAGATCATAACACTGCAAAATGCCACAGCCAGAAGTTAGCTGTGGAGTTTTATGAAATGCCATATTTTGCATTCTTTTTTAACGTTTCCTCTCTGGCTATTTTTTTATTTTTTTTTTCCAAAATGCAGCATGTTGAGCTTGTGACATTTTATTTGTTGTTGTTTTTTTGCAAACTGTGGTTTTTCTTTCTCATAGACTTCAATGGAATTTCTTCTGTTCATCTAAAAAATTCCATAGGCAAAAAAGCCATTCACACCTAAAGTCAAAAAACGGCAAAAGAAACCAAATCAGTAGGATAGTCTTTGGCAGTTTTTTAGGCGTTTTTTTTTTTTTTTTTTTTATGGCACCCTTACAGCAAGCCTCGCAGCTTAGTGGTCAGAAGCAGTGAAGTCCTAGGTGCATTGCCCCCTAAGAAACATGAAAATGCAAAAGAAGAGCCCGTGGAGCCTCATCAAAAAGTCTCAAAACACAGGACTAGCCAGATATCCCTCCGGGAAGGACCCAGCCAAGGGGTGGCTCCTGTAAGGATACCACCAAAACCACCATATTAAGTGGCCCTGTAAGTCAATGTAATGACAAGGGAAAAACCAAGCCCAGGTAACCATCCACATACAGCTGTTTCGGAGTGTTGCCCCTCATCAGTGTGGAGCAGGATTCTGGCTAGGTGGGAGCAATGCCTAGTAGAGCCATAAGAGAAACACATCGCTGATCTCAGGGAGACCAGCCAAACGACAACACCGCCGGCTGCTAGTGAAAGCACTCAAAGCAGTGAAGTCCTAAATGCATTGCCTTGGTTGCCCTTGTCATTACATTGACTTACAAGGCCTCTTAATATGGTGGTTTCCTTACAGGAGCCACCCCTTGGCTAAGTCCTTCCCGGAGGGATATCTGGCAAGTCTAGTGTTTTGAGACTCTTTGATGCGGCTCCACGGGCTGTTTTTTTGCATATTTATGTTTCCCAGGGGGCAATGCACCAAGGACTTCACTGCTTTGAGCGCTTTCACTAGCAGCCGACGGTGTTGTCGTTTGGCTGGTCTCCCTGAGATCAGCAATGTGTTTCTCTTATGGCTCTACTAGGCATTGCTCCCACCTAGCCAGAATCCTGCTCCACACTGATGAGGGGCAACACCCCGAAACATCTGTATGTGGATGGTTACTTGGGCTTGGTTTTTCCCTTGTCACTACATTGACCTACAGGGCCACTTAATATGGTGGTTTTGGTGGTTTCCTTACAGGAGCCACCCCTTGGCTGGGTCCATCCCGGAGGGATATCTGGCTAGTCCTGTGTTTTGAGACTCTTTGATGAGGCTCCACAGGCTCTTCTTTTGCATATACTTCAGCCGGGATCCCTAGCAGCACCTCAAAAAACTGATACGTAAGTTTTCTGCGGCCGCAGAAAACCTGTCAGTGCGCACAATGGAGCGTGCGGAATTTGGATGTGTGCGGAATTCGGATTTGGGCACGAATGCACCCGCATCCGAATTCAGCAGCAGTAGAGATCATCTGGTCGGTACTGAAATACCGGTCGGGATGATATTTTCTGACACCGGCCATCCCGTGACCCGGCCAGGTCTTGGAACGGCCGGTGTCATACAAAGTGGGAACTGCAGGTCATTTTCTGATGAGTGAGGTCACTGTATGGTAAAATTGTGCGCAATGATGTCTCACAGAAAGGACAATAAACACAGTAATGCCATACAATGTCACATGGATATTAATAACAGTGTCCACAGCCTCCAAACCCCCTGGAGTCCCTGGGTCATTGCTGTGGATATGAGATAGATATAGATAGATAGAAAGGAGATAGATAGATGATAGAGATATGATAGAGAGAGAGATAAATACAAAAGATAAATAGAAATATGATAGATAGATAGAGATAGTATAGGTAAAGAGAGAGAGATAATCTAATCTTATATTATTACAATAATAGATCCTCGCTGTGTAAAACATATATAGTAAAGATTACTATAGTATAAAAGATAATATAGAATAACTATAGCAAGGAATGGTTAATATATGAGAACATTGAGTTGCTAGTGGACTTGCTGTGATCGGCAATAACCCATGTAGTGGTTAGGAGATATTAGTCCTATATAAACCCATTTCATTGTGTCTATGTTTTCAGCATGTCCAGTGAGGACGCTCCGCTTCAGCTCACGTCGCAGCATTACTACGGGATTGAGGTCAGGACTCAGACTTGGCCTTTGTAAAATACAGAATCTCTTCTGATTGATCCACTCTTCTGTTGATTTACTTCTGTGCTTTGGGTTATGTTCATGTCAAATGCCTCAACCTTTTTTTTTTTTTTTTTCACTTCTGTAAGGCAGACAGACATCCTGCCGTTCCATTGTCCTGATATAACACGGACACTTGTAAATGAAGCTTTTCAAGCCATGAGCTATTCGCTCCCGCCAACAGGGATTTGATGGAATATTTAGTATTGCTCACACACTTGTTTCATTGGCGGGATGTCTTTCTCTTCTAACCTCCTATGAAAAATTTTCTGTGTTGTTTTTATCTTTAAGTGGTAGAAAAATTACTTATATATTAAAATTTAAAGGGAAACTAACAGCAGGTTTCTACGTATGAACCTGCTGCTGGTTTGGTGCACTGGGGGCATCCCCTGGCCTGCCCGCCTGCCCGTCAGCTTATACTGTACCTCCTACTTATACATATTCATATATGAATAATCAGTGACGTCTCCCTCCTTGGTCAAGATCTTGCGCTTGCATAGAAACACTTGCCCAGCACCATTTGGCTCTTAGTGCATGGATTCTGGGAAGGGAGATGTCGCTACTTATATATGAAGATGCATAAGTAGGAGACCTAGTATGAGCTGAATGGCGGGCAGGATGGTGCACCAAGGGGCCGAAGAACACCCCCAGTGCAAAAAATAAAAAAAAACCCTCAATACTACAGAGAAAGATAAGAGCCTTGCTGGAATCTACTCGTCTTCCTCTATAGTATGTACAAACTCGCTGATAGTTTCCCCTTAAAGCATTGATGTCATGTTATGGTAAAACAGTACCATTGTATAAAATCTTTTCATGCTCACAGATGCAATACTCTTGTGCCATTAGAAAATGGTATATTAATTAAATGGAACATTTTTGTGAAAAAAAAATTGTTTTTCATTTTACTAACTACATTTTCAAATAATCCAGAAATTTAGCAGTTTAAATTCTGAAAGCTAGACTTACTGTATGAGACTTACATATGGGTCAATTATGAGGTGCCCCTAGGAGCGCTTATTCCCGCTCAGTGACCCGTGTTTGTTCACACATTCAGGGATTTGATTGCAATTAATGAAAACAATGCCAGAAATTGATTTGGAAAGACGAGAACTCGCAGTCTTTCTTTTATGACCTGTCCTCCATTTATAATCTGTTCCTGGCTTTGCCTTCAGTAATTGCAATAAAATATCTGACTGTGTGAACATACCCTAAAAGCACCAGTGATTCATTTGATTGAATCCACTCTGCGGCCAGTAAAATCATAGTTATGCGTCATAGGTGATGTGTCCGATAATGATGAATCTGAATGGTCACATGAACATTTCCGCAAACTTGTCTTGTGAAGGCACAGCAATTCACAGGGATTGGCATTCACTTTCTGCAGCTGGTATGAAGGTCCTTAAGTAGAGACTTTGGGGGAGATTTATTAAGAGATAAAGAGATTTATGACTTCGGAGGAGATTTATATATTAGGCCCTGCCCCCTTTTCCATGGCCGGATTCATTAAGAGGAACACACCTCTTAGTGTATCCGGCCAGCCAGGCGCCCGAACCTGTACCCGGCGTACCAAATCTACACCTCCTTCCAGGTGTAAATGAGTAAATGAGGCGCAGGAGGAGGTCACACCTCCTCCTGGCCTTGCCGTGCCCCCCAAGCCCCCCCTTCCCACCCATTGGATGAGCAGTGGATACGGCAGGTGTAGACCAGGGAGAAGGAGCAAATCTGCGCCTTCTCCCTGGCGTATGCCTTGGGCGGGACTTTCATAAAATGCCCCCCAGTCTCCTCCTTATCATCATTAACAGGAGAACAGTGAAAGGCAACACTAGTAGATACATAAGATACCATATTTACAATGTTCAGAGCTCCCCCTCTGTACACATTGGAGCGTGCGGCCAGAGCCGCACGCTCCATTGTTTGCACTGACAGGTTTTCTGCTGCTGCTATTCACTGAATATCGGCCTCAGAAAACTCACATGTCAGTTTCTTGTGGTGCCGCTAAGGGATTCATAGAAGGCAGCACTACATAAGTTCCATAGTAATCAAGGCCGTTGTTACAATGGCTGTGATTATTACGAAACTTGCGTAGTGTGAACATAGCCTAATGTAGTAAAAATTAAGTTAAAAAAAAAAATTGAAAATACTTTGGTTAATCCTTCCCTGACTGATAACATAAAACTGTTGCCATTAATAGCATAGAACTCACAAGTATTTCCAGAATAGCATTACAAGCCGATGCACGGAGAAATGCTTAAATAAACTTGTGTCCCCTTGACCGATCGTCATGAATACAAGAGAATAGGAAAAACAAGATCCGCACAGATACATTCATCTACTGAGCTCTGAGCGCCTTTTCTCATTCTGCTCATGAACGGACTTCATCTAAAGAGGAATATTTAATATATAACATTGAGTGTACTCTGCCTTGAGCGCTGGGTTTGTGAGCACCGTTACAATGTACAAAGACTTCATAAAAAGCCGAGTCTGGAAAGCTATTTTGGCAACACAATGTTTTACCCAAGGCCGTAATATAATGTTTTGTTGTAGAATGGTTATAGCCACTCACTCTCACAATTTCTGATTTGTAAGTCATTGTGAATTGTGACCTGTGTGTGTCAGGACAGCACCGTCACATCTTATCCACAGGGTTTTCTAATTAATTAAGGTTCTGTGCCTCCTTTCCAACACGCTTCATTAAAGCCAACCTCGTATTCCTGTGTATCCAACGCTAATTGCCGAGATTAAAACTAAACTAATGCTGAAAAACATCATTAGCGTAATGTAATATTTTCATATTATGTAGGACAAGGGAATTTGGAATTATTTTTGAAATCTTTATAGCCCCCCCCCCCAAAAAAAAAGATAAATAAAACTTAATAATAAGGGTCAGCATGTAAATATTTTATATGCTTTAAAGAAAAACTTACAGCACAGATATTGTCTTTGGAAAAAACTATCTTGCTTTCAGGCTGACAGTGTCACAGAGGTGGCACTTTGCGCCCACCTATCTTTTCAGCCACCTCCCTGTCTTTAGGTTGCCACCGCCTCCTTGAGAGTGATTGACAGCCGTCTCACCTTGAAATCCAGCACGGCTAAAGATAAGCTGGCTTTCAATCATTCTCAGGCCCGCCTCAGTGATATTGTTGGCCCGAAATAAAGATTTTTTTTTGCCAAAGACATGGGATCACAGAGATAAGACAAAGATAACTACAGGACACTAGCGGCAGGATACACGCTAGCTGTGGTGAGGTCTTGTTTTTGTGAGGTAGGCTGCAGATTTTATAGGCATGATTATTACTTACACTTGTTTAAAGGGGACCTGTCTGGTTTATGAAGGATAAGGATAAGGATTCATTATTCAAATGAAGGCCGAAAGGTTTCCTCTTTTGACCTCCGTCTGGCTGACATACATCAGGGATTCACTATCCCTACTTGGTTTGATAGAGAAAATCTGTAGCATTAATGGACATGCTGATAGAGATGTGTAGTGTTCACATGAGAGCTTTCCCATTGGACACAACAAGCATAAGGGAACAATGGGATTGGAGAACCGGAGAAGAATCTGGTAGCGAGGTTCCCTGCAGCAACAGCACCACTATATACATGGTGCATTTTGAAATGAATGGGCTGTTATGTAATGTTCAGATAGAATAAATCCCATGAAGTGAGGGATACTCAATGCACCTACTTTCCTGAAAACACCAGGTATTTGAAATAAGATTTTTAAATTTTTTTTAAATTTAGCATTATTGAGCAACTCACTAAACTACTGTCTATGCTAAGTGCGGGCAGTATAGTCTAGAAATAGCAGGATTGTCAGGTACCATTCAGTTCAACTAAATGGGATTTTTATAATGAAAACAGCATGCAACACTTGCTCCACGGAAATATACATTAGTAGCAAAGCTATAAAAAAATCAATTTCAGCTCATCTCTTAGATTTAGTTCTATGGTCTAGATGAAGGCAAATGCCCCCCCCCCCTCCCCCAATTCTTTCCTGGCTGATTTTTACTTGTAACCATATTGATATATTCTCTGTTTTTCTGTTCATCCTTCCTCTATCTTTGCCTCCTTTGACCTCTGCATGAAGGGAATCCCCACTCCTGTAACCTTGGTGTTCCCAAACACCTTAATTATCTCCCCCGATTTTGTTCGGATACCGGACAATATTCAAGTACCGGACAAAACTTCAGGGAGGAATTTTGTTTGAATACCAAAGGAACCGAGGTATTACAGTATTTAGATATTTACATGGTCTATGCTGGTTGGTAGCAATAAGGTGGACCTTTTCTGTGTATGTACCCATGATGGAATGACTGTGTATGACTAGACTATCCTGGACTATCGAGGGGTTAGCGAAAAGTGGATTTGGGCTTCCCCACACATTTATTTTAATTTAGGATAGAAACTGATCCAAATAATTCCTGATATCTATGTCGGCATGTAGCTGTTGTAGCACAGACAGGGGTACAGAGAGTCACTATTAAAGTCACAAAGTAAAATTTGCACCATTGCATGCTGTCATGAGACTGGCATATAAAATTCCAATCTTTTATATATTTGCCCCACTATATGTTTTAGTAACACCCGCTGCCAATAATCAGCCTGTGTGATAGGGGCAGCGATCATCTGATCTGACACTCGTTGATCTGCTGTACAGCCGATGTTTATTATGTTCTCCAGCAGAATTATATAAAAAATGTCCTAACGCTGGATAACCCTTAAGATTTTAAAATGCTGGGTATTAACCAATAAATGTTGATCTGAGATTTTTTTAGTCCCACTTTATATCTATGAACATGCCCTTATCTGCTTTTAGCTGCATCATAATCTTTGTTGTAAAGATGGCATCATAAATAAGACCTTAAAGGGAAACTATCACTAGGTGTATTCTGCTTTCTTCCATCATTTCAGCCGTTCTCCTAATATGCAGGGGAATTGGATTGCTGCCACACCCCTCCCCCACTTCCAGCTGCTGGTTGACATTTGACTGCCTATACACAGCATGGATAGATAACTGCCGATCAGCAGCTGGTGGGCGGGGTTTTCTGCTTCTAATGAATATGCAGGACTGCTGGGCTTATGCACATAATGGAGAGGACTAGTTATTGTTCATGTTATTCAGGAGGATATGTCCAAATCAGCTGCATAGAATAATGTTAATAATGCATCATCCTGCTCAGCTTCTCTTCCACTAGTTTATGCTACCCTTAGATAGGACTGCATAAACCTGCTGACAGAGTCTCTTTTAAGGAGAAGTCCGTCAGGGCAACAAAAATTAAGTCTGGGCAGGGGGTGGGGGAACATAAAGAACACATACTTACCACTCCCCGTGCCTGTTCCACACCGCACCACATCCTGCTCCAGGGGCACCCATCTGCTTTCTCTACCTCTCAGCTCTTCTGCATCATGACCCGGTTGATGGATGCCCCATTCAGCCAGTCAGTGACAGGGGAAGGACAACTTTGCAGTCACTGATTGCCTGATGGGGCAACCATCAGCCGGGTCAGGCATTTTTCCCCGAGTCGGGACGTTATCAGAACTCCTTCCGGCGGGGTCCAGGACCTTCTGACCTGGCGATTCATGATCATGGGCAAAGGTAAGTAATTGTTTATTATGTTCCCCCCCCCCCCACCCCTGCCAGCTGTTAAAATAAAAAAAGCGCCAGACTTCTCCTTTAAAGGTTATATGTGAATCATCCCGTAAGAAACAGACAATAGGGGCAAATGATTTTTTTCATGTCCAAATGGAGTTCTCTTCTGCTGGCCATAGTTTTGTGCCAGAGCCATGTCCTACCAGCTCTTGTATTCTGCACCGCCAGTCTAACAACTTAAGAAACACATAATTGAAATTTTGATAACATGACATTTTATAGTTACATTATACAGAATAAACACAGAACTTATAGTATATATAGCGTTATACAGTCATGATTTATAGCATGAGGAAAAGTGGAGTTACCAGGATCTGGAAGCAGAATCTACGCCAAGCACACGGGCGACCTTTGGCATTTGATTGTAGTATTGTTGTTTGGCCTGACATTTACCAGGAGACACGCATTTCATTATGGTAGAACCTGACCCATAGTGACATAGCGGACCTTATTACGGTATACTAGTGTATTGTGACACGCAATAAGAAGCCCTAATAATAACATACCTGTCAGGGCTGTAATTGGGAGATTACTTGAATTTATCGAAGAAACAGGTATTGACTAGAATATATTTCCCTAAAGTATATCGACTATATTACAAAAGACGTAAGTTTTTGTTACTCTAAGCAAAATATTAGCTATGAGCTTAATATACTTAAGCTGCCCTTTGGTTCAGTAAATCAACATATTAAGAGGATATGTCATAAGAAAGTGATGGTTTGGTAAAGTAAAAGGACGTGTAGTGGGCATGCTCTGTGACCTGTGCAGATATCATTCTACAGGGAGGGGGAGGAGGGGAGGTGTGATCATCATCTTTTGTGCTTTCTGTCTAGAGGTGATACCTTTTATTACTATCTTGCTTGTGATGACGAGCACATGACTGCTGGAAAGTGATCTTTACAGAACAGGAAGTGACAGCTTATTGTTAGGCTTAGTGGCCAGAATAAAATATAGGATAAAAAAATGCAAAGTTAGTAAATATCACCAAAATTATGTCTAGTATAAAAACATGATTTGAACTATGTCTTTTTCTGATGGTACATTCCCTATACAGATCCATTTCTTAGTATTTCTTTTTATTATATAGTATACTTAATTTATTACAGTTGGCTATAACTGCTCCCTAAATAGAACATGGAAACTGAGGAGTATTGAAAGACCATTTAGATTCCTTGTCAGCACATGCAGGTTGTTACTACATGTTATTTTTGATGTTCCCTGTATAGAACACACATCACTGGCAATAGGCACCCTGTTGGCATACATGCATGTAACTACATGGATCTTTTTTTTCTCTCCATATCTGAATTGTGCATATTTGTAATGGAGGCCTCCCAATACAATATATGAGAATGGCTTTTAGTATAGGTTTACGGAAAATGAAACAATGTTTAAAACCAGTTATTCCCAACCTGTGGACTGACAGCCTTAGCAACCACCCTTAAAGGGCTTGTCCAATTTATAACAACATTGTCATATTGAGGAGTTCTGAAGCTCTCTGCAGGATCCTCCTCTCTAGATGTGACCGGTGTCAAAGTGCCCCTGATCTGGAGGACCTGTCCTGTCCTGCACAGCACACAACTAATTGATTTGAATGGATATTGTGTAGTGCTCAGTTTCCCCTGTGGTGGCGCTGCAGGGAAATTAAACACCTAGTTCCCCAAGATTACTGCTGATCACTAGGGATCTCGTCTGCAGGACACTTTGGATGAACTTATTGTCAAGGGGCCGTTTCAAGTATGGATTGTCCAAAGCAGCCAGCCCCTTTGGAAATATACCAGCTTCTAATGCTTCTAATTCCTAGAGAGCGGTACATTGCGTTCATGCAGGGTCTGCATAAAAAAATCACAGCTTGTTTCATCAAATTCCCACTGTTTTACTGTTTTAGAGGATAAATATATTGCTATATACAGCACACAGTGCTCAGAGATGACTACAGCAAAACAAATTCACAATGCAGTTCTGTACTGTCATCCAAAAAAATATTAACCCCTTAGGGTACATTCACACATACTGAGCTCACAGCGGATTTCACACTGTAAGGTTTGCAGCAAAATCAGTTGCGATACTCTGTACTGTCATTACCTATGGCTCTACATTCTCACGCCGGATTTTTATTCTGCCGCAAGAATGTAGCCCCTGCCCACTTCACCCACCAGCTGCCGGGCTAATACATTACCTGCCCGCACTCCCACTTGCTTCTCCAACTCCCGGGATGCTGACATCCTGCTCAGCCAATCAGTGCGCTGTCCTGCTACAGCCTGATTGGCTGAGCATCGTCAATTTTGGGGGGACAGATTAATAAAATACAATCATACTTGCATTGTTTTTTTAACTTCTCAGCACCCAAACCCTCTCCTGCTCTGGACAGTTTCTGACATGGACAGAGATGGCAGCAGAGAGCACTTCCTGCAGGACACATTGCATCTTGAACAGTCATGTCAAACTCTGGCCCGCGGGCCAAATCTGGCCCATGGTGCCACTATTTTTGGCCCGCCAGGCAATTCAGAGTTTTAATTACATCTGGCCTGCCATGGCTACTGTATAAGAGACTATGGGGAGGGCTGGCTACTATATGAGACTATGGGGGAGGCCTAGCTACTATATGAGACTATGGGGGAGGGCTGGCTACTATATGAGACTACTGGGGAGGGCTGGCTACTATATGAGAGACTATGGGGAGGGCTGACTACTACATGAGACTATTGGGGAGGGCTGACTACTACATTAGACTACTGGGCAGGGCTGGCTACTATATGAGAGACTATGGGGAGGGCTTGCTACTATATGAGACTACTGGGGAGGGCTGGCTACTATATGAGAGACTATGGGGAGGGCTGACTACTACATGAGACTATTGGGGAGGGCTGACTACTACATTAGACTACTGGGCAGGGCTGGCTACTATATGAGAGACTATGGGGAGGGCTTGCTACTATATGAGACTACTGGGGAGGGCTGGCTACTATATAAGAGACTATGGGGGAGGGCTGGCTACTATATAGGAGACTATGAGCAGGGCTGGCTACTATATGAGAGACTATGGGGAGGGCTTGCTACTTTATGAGACTACTGGGGAGGGCTGGCTACTATATACGAGACTATGGGGGAGGGCTGGCTACTATATAGGAGACTATGGGGAGGGCTGGCTACTATAAAAGAGACTATTGGGGAGGGCTGGCTACTATATCAGACTATTGGGGAGGACTGGCTACTATATTAGACACTATTGGGGAGGGCTGGCTACTATATCGACTATTGGGGAGGACTGGCTACTATATAAGACACTATTGGGGAGGGCTGGCTACTATATGAGACTATTGGGGAGGGCTGACTTCTATATGAGACTACAGGGGAGGGATGGCTACTATATGGGAAACATGGGGGGCTGGCTACCATTTGGGCACTATTGGAAGGGCTGGCTGGCTAATATGTGGAACAATTTTTGGGGGATTGGCTATGATATGGGTTTGGGTTTTAATCATGTCATACCAATTCATCATGTCATGTCATTTATGACACAGGGCTGGGAGACGCACACCTCTGACAGTGCCATCACCGCGGCATTCACGCTTTAATAATTATCAAGGTTGTCCCCGCGACTTTGTCCAATTTTTAAATTTTGGCCCACTGTGTATTTGAGTTTGATACCCCTGATCTAGAACAACCACTGACAGATGATATCGGTGGTGATGATGGTTGGCCGTAATGAAATGTGATGGAAAATCACGGCGACCCCCTTGTTCAGAAAGAAATAAGCTGTGGCTTACCCCTCCCCGTAAAGAACACATCAGCTGTGTCAGGCAGAATACATAACTGATGGACGTACGATCCTTCAGCCGTCAGTTATTGAAGGTGTATGACCACATTTAGTGACTTGCCATAACCTGGTCCATCACTAAGGGGGTATTTTTTTATTTTAACTGCCTGAAGGACACAGATCGGAGTCTTTTGACATGTCCTAAAATCATCGCTGGTCGTTCACTGATAGGCTATGTTCACACAACTTCAAAAATTGAGAAAAAGCACCCAATTTTGATATTTAAAATAGCATCCGTTTTTGCCGCGATTTAACTGACTGCAATGGCAATGCATTGAAGTCAATGGGAAGACGGACGTCCAATGCGCACAATGCATTGAATAACGCACGTTTTTACCGCAGACGTCAAAATAATGAACATGATCATTATTTTTGGACGTCTTTTGCAAAAAGCTGACATTTTTTATTAGTTGTTCACACACAGTTTTTCTTTTGTCACCATTCTTTCTCCGTTTTTACTATTAAACTCAATGGACTTTTCAAACTGACGAACGTTATTTTAAGCGGAGCTGAAAAAACGTTGTGTGAACATAGCCTTATTATGTTTTGTCTAAATAGTGGTTCAAAGCAAATAAGATGAGGATAACGATTTCCCAACGATTGAAAGAACACGATTTATCTCTTTGTCTAAACATAGATTGTGTAAAAAGCAAAAGTGTTGCTTCACAAATGCTAAACAATGGATTGAGCGATTTATCTGTACGTGTAAAAGGACCCTAAGACAAAATGTATTTACTTATCGTGAATCCTGTATCTAAATATCCTGGCCAAGGTACAGTGTCTCGTTGGCGTCCTTCCTAATATTGAGCACTCGATGCACATTTACCACCAACCCCCCCTCCCCTCCTCATCCTCCACCCAACCTATGCCCTTCTTGTGGTCTGTAGTGTCGCAGCCCTGTACATGAGGCCGGGTATAAATCCTGTGCTATGGCAGCAGGGTCACAATAGTCATTTAATCTATCTTGAAACCACCTCAGGTTATATGACAGCTGATGTATCATCTGGAGATCGTTACGGCAAAGTAATAAGGGACCATTGCGTGCAGCACAAATGAATTCACGAACGATGGCTGGAGTTTTCATAGCTCCCCCAGTATAAAGGTTATATCTGCATGCAGACACTGGCGTCCTGTAAGCCCTATCTGCTATTTAGCCCTGTAGCTAAGCTAATCACTGGGGCATGGCAACAGACTTTCATGGCAGGTGGATTTGCATAACGGTATAACTTCAGAGTAAAAAAAAAAGTGCAAAACTATGACACTGCCTTTAGCAGGAGAATCTCCGTTCACGGCCATCTTACCGGTTGATGCATTTATTCCTATTCCACAGGAAACCATTGCACGGGAGTTGGAGGTAAACTACTAATCTGCATGTCTTGCTGCCCAGGAGGGCAATAAGCAGCCGGTGTAGATGTAGTAATAGGCTGTCAAAGATGAGGAGATACAGTATTGTGTTTGTGCTGAGGGACATGATATAAAGAGAACTCTGAGGTTTTTTACTTAGAAGGGATAATAAACTATTGTTGTCCCTTCAGGCAACAACATAAGTGAATCAAATTAGATTATTTGTTCATTTAAGTATCCAATAATATTCAGATTTGAGAAAAAGCTTTTACTGCTGTATTTTTAATTTTATTTTTTATTTTTATTTTTTAATTTTTTTTTTCCATTTAAATTTGCATTCCTAATTTAATGGCTTCATCTGATCATACTAAATAGCAATACAAGTCTTATTAGAATATATTGTTTTATTAGCTATATGTATTATTTTTAACCCTTTTTCCTCCTCTGTGCTGATCACGCACAGGGGTCACGGGGGGCATTTTTGGGGGGGATTGGGAATGTGGTTTGTACCAAGTGGGATTGGGGAAAGTGATTGTATCTGTTTAATCCACTAAACCAGGGGGTGTTAAGCTTCCAGCCCTATAGCTGTTGCGAAGCTACAATTCCCATCATGCCTGGAAAGCCAAAGCTTTAGCTATGACAGTCCAGGCATGATGGGAATTGTAGTTTTGCAACAGCTGGAGAGCCGTGAGTTTGACATTTGTGCACTAAACCATGATCAATAGCGATCGCATCAGCAATAAAGGCAGAGGTTTCCTCATTTTGACCCTTATGTTTGCTGTTTTTATGGGACACCCATGGGCATGACAAACTTGACATTTCCCACAGGTTCCATCAGCCCACACAGACTACCACTAGGACAACCAGGCTGCTTCTCTGAAAAGTATCACCTTCCCCATAAAGCATTCCATAGCATGTTTTTATTTTATTCATTTCTATAGCACCAACATATCCCACCGAGCCCCTACAGGCTGTTTTTGTTTATTTTCAGATTACTTTTTGATAGGTTCCTGATGTTTTCTGTGAACAACCATTGCAAGACCAAAGGTGCCTATACACATAGGAGCAAAATCAACTTAACCTGCTAAAACCATTGACACTTCTATAATCAAGTGCAAAAATATAGAGACATTGGGGGACATTTACTAAGGAGTCTAATTCATCGGACACTTCTAATGAGGATCGGTGTATATTTTGGTCCACTATTTTGTGAATGATTTATTAAAATGTTGAACTGCCTTAGTGAACGTATCTAAGTAAAAAGTCTTAGAAAAGGGCGCAAAAATTGGACAAGTATATTCACCTGGTACTGACCAGACGTAGGCCTGCACCTGTTTGTGCAACTTTTTAAAAAGTCGCAAATTATAAATTGAGTGACTATCCCGGATTATCCGAACTTTCTAGTGAATACTTAAAACAGACGGATTAAAAAAAAAAGTCACATCTAAAAAATATTCACCCGTCGAACACTGGTTCATAAATAGAACTTAGACCAAAAATGGGTGAAAAATCCAGTTATTCACCTAAAAATAGACACAAAGCCCTTGATAAAATTTCCCCCTTTGTCTCCTATGTGTCAGGGTAGAGGCTGTGTTTCAGATAGCGGGACTCAGTATTGATAAAATATGGATGCATGTACTATAAATTGAACACAGAGTATAACACCCCACCCACACACACACAAAAAGGCCTCAAATATTTTCACAAACAACTAGCCCTTGACTGTGTCGATGGAAAAAAAATAGGTAAGTCTTGGAAGGCTACAATGCAAAAAACAATTTTTTTTTTAATAGCACTACATCTCAATGCCCTTACAGTATGATGTAAAAGGTTTGCATAGATATATGTACATGACTGATGATGTGTACACATACACAACAGTTCCTTACTTAGAGAAGCAGGAACTCTTGTCAAGCAAAAGGAGTCCCTGCTCCTGTACTGAACAGTAAGGTGGCAGTGCTTTTTGCATCACTGGCTTACTGTCATTAGATTTGCTGTCCCAGGCACTGTGTGTCCAGCTAAGGGAATCTCTGTGGCAACAGAACAGAGAATAACCAGCATTGCTATATGCATCACCTGTCAAAGACAAGAGTCCCTGCTTCATCCAGGGACAGATGTAACACGCCATTGATCTAGATGGAGTTTTGACACAAGACCGGTGTGTCTAATGATTGTCTGCAGTGATGACATGGATATATGGGCACATTATCAATGCAGCCATGTACACAATGCCAATACTGGACACAGCTAGGGTCAAATTGATCAGTATAGGATATTTTTATGTTTATCACAATAAGGGAATATTTACACCTTTTCTGTCGTCTGGAATAATTTCTCACCTTGGTAAAAAATAAAATAAAAAAAATCTGACTTACATGAGTCTGCAGTTTATGCTCCAAATAAATACATATAAATATACTAAGATTTGTTATGTATTAATGGGCCCCATAGCCCATTTCTCAATTTTTAGATAGGTGTGAAGGTTGTCTAAAAGCTGCAGTAAATAAACAACTATATACAGTACATTACTGATGGAGGCTTAAAAGGTAAGTGAAGTTTAAGAGAGTATGTGGAAAGGTTACACAGCTGGAAGTCTGTCTTTATGGGAAGAGCGTCCTAATAACAATCATTATCACTATTAATTATTCATATAGACAATGGGATTTGTGGAAACCTCATGTTGTTTGTTCCCTACTGTTCCTGTTACTTGTCAGTTTCTAATTGCCCACCCACTTTTTATATAATGTAGTGTCCCTTTTCCAGCGGATAAAAATCTTTGCGGGAATGTACTGATTCACCTGTGCAGCTGTATTTGTACATTTCTTTGAAGAGTTAAACACTTACATCTCTCTCTGCATCATACTGATATGTGGCACAAGAAGAGCTGTGAGTACATGTCGCAGTTTAAGGCTATGTGCACACATCGTAAGAGACAGGCCGTTCCGTGACAAGGCCAGGCCGGATGATCTTTAGGGCCCCAGGGTTCTGATGTGGGCGCATCCGGGCACGCCCACATCACAACTCTTCACTGCTCACTATGGAGCTTGCGGCCTGAGCTGCTCGCTCCACAGTGTGCACTGACAGGGTTTTCTGCGGCAGCTGTTCAATGAATAGCGGGCGCAAAAAAAGGACATGTCGCCGCTAGGGGTCCCCGCCAGAGCGTATACTATGTGCATACGCTCCGGCCGGGATACCGTAGGATCCCATACACAGCAAGGTAACGTATATTTTCGTAATGATCGTAATGGTTTTTCTAAAAGATACGCTGTGGGAACACAGCCACTTCATAACCTCTTTGGATTACCTAGCATGGGAATAAGCCCTAACAGTATGGTGGTAATATGTATGGTGATAGTTGCATATAGATAGATAGATAGATAGATAGTAAGGGGAATATTTATGAAGGCTGCGCCACTGGTGTATGCCAGGGAGAAGGCGCAGATTTGCCCCATCTTCCTGCTGTATGCCAGCTGTATACCCCACTCGCCCGAACTGTTCAGGCACTGGAAGGAGCTGAACAAGAACAATCTGATTCAGGATTCAGGTCGTACTGCAGGCTGCTGGTATGTGGTGGGAGTGACATCGGCAATACACTTTAACACTGATTGGCAGCACACGCACTGCGCCAACGGGCGCAGTTGGGACACTCAGACTGTGCGTGCCACTTCTCCATTCTACGGTGCCTGTGAGAACTGTGAAAAGAAGATATCATCCTGTAATAGATTGGATCATAATTCCCCCCTTTACTCCAGACTATACCAATTTACAACCACACTTTCGTTGCTGAGCCCCCCCCCCCCACAAAAAAAAAAATAAAAATAAAAAAATAAAAATAAAAAAAAAATATATATATATATATATATATATATTATACATACAGATTTTACTATTTGACTTTTCCAAGAATAGTCAGATCGGGGAAGTACAAGTTCCTGCCCATCTTACTTTTCAGGAAAAGAGGGATATTCAAAATAGTTTGGAAACAGGTGGTGTCCGTCGTGCACACAAGGCTAAAAAAATGGTGTAAAATAGATTTTATATTTATATTGACCACAGTGGCCTCTATTAAATAATTTTTCAGAAGAGGAGCAGTAAGGGCTGGAGAGTTGTTACAGGACGGAACAGTCTGCACTTTCTGTAAAAACTTGCAGGGGGCTGCAGAAGGGAAACAGAACACAGATAAAAAAAAAAGTATTTTTTAAACATAATACGTACAATAATAGAGAAATTACATTTAAGTGTGCCAATATTTATCCTATCAATAACTTATACATGAGAATATGGAACAAGGCCTTACAGTACAAGTGGCTGTATCCTGAAAAAGATGGGATGAAACATGTTTCTTAGCAAAATTGTACTTCCCTGACCAGTTCAACTATATCCATGAACTTCTCTCTCAGGAACATTTTTTTTCCCTTTCACAAAGCTCATTTTTAGCCTTTTCCCTTCAGCTGTAAAGCAGTCTACTCCATCACTGTCTGGTGGCTGCTGTGACTTCTACAATGCTGGCTCATCTGAGACAACAGATCCATATTGATGAACCTTCCTAGATTTTTCTTTCATTTTTTTAACCCTAGTTCCATGACTAGAATGGAATCGATGATCACTACATAATCTCATCTTTTGAAAACCTTGCAAATTTTTTTTAGTCTATTCCAATTTTTTGTTTCTTCTTCTATGGGACACTTAGGGACTAATTAATAATTATAATATATAGGATATAATATATCTTCTTATTTAAAGCGATATTCTGAGTAGATTTTTGAGGCGTGACACCGCTGTGGCTGAAAGAGCTGTGCAAGTTGTACGCTGTATAATGTATGACATTACTACAGCACAGAGATTTATTAAACTGGTGTAAAGTAGAATTGTCTTAGTTGCCCCTAGCAACCAATCAGATTCCACTTTGCATTCCTCACAGATGCTTTGAAAAATGAAAGGTGGACTCTGATTGGTTGCTAGGGGCAACTAAGACAATTCTATTTTACACCAGTTTGATAAATCTCCTCCTTACTCTCTCTGGTTTTAGCAAAAACTTTCAATCCCACCTTAAAGGGAAAGTCCGGGCTAAATAATTTTAAGATATGTTCGTGCCCAACAAAAGTTATGGAAATTACTAATAGACACTTATTATGGGAAACGCACCTATAGTGGATTTTCTACTACAGCATGGTGTGTTCAGGTCTCTGTAAAGTTGGTGATGTCACGTCACATACACTGCCGACTCCTGCTGCAGCGGTGGGACAGACTGGAGCAGTAGGAGTTGGCAGTTTATGTGACGTGACATCACCAACTTTACAGAGACCTGAACACACCATGCTGTAGTAGAAAATGCACTATAGGTGCCTATTAGTAATTTTCATTACTTTTGTTGGGCAATAACATATCTAATTATTTTGCCTGGACTTCCCCTTTAAACCACCCACCTCCTCTAAAAACTTACACAATATCGCATATACTGTGGCAGTAACCAATCTACTAGCTGATAAAACTGATGAAAAAAAAAATCCATCCTCTGACTTTAATTCTTCAGTGAGTCTAGTTCTGCCACTATCCACCTGTGTGAATCACGCCTTCCATTTTTTTAATCTCAGCTTTCATTTGGTTCCAGCTCCGTTGCTGATTCAACATTACCACCAAGTGTAAATTTAAATATAAAGTAAATATAAATATCGGTATGTATTTTCTTAAGCAGGTATTGAATTATTATTGAACAGGTATTAAAATTATTGAAGACATTGAAAATTTAAAGGATGTTACATAGAGAAATCTGAGGGTAGGGGAAAAAGGGGGAATATATCAAAACAATATAAGCACCCCCAGATTTCTCCTTTAAATTTGCAATGTCTTCAAATATTTCATCTGTAACTCATCTGATGAAGATGTTCTTGCACATAGAAAGCTAACGGATCTAATGATTTTTTCTGGTAAAGCCAATAAAGGTATCAAACCTGAAATGCAACGCAACTGCATCCCAACTCAACCAGTCGTGTATATTCACCCCAATGGACAGAGATGCCAGGAGTGTTGCAGTTCCGGGGTTTTGTCTTATCCCAGGATGCTTAGTACTCCACAAGATAAAGCACACGTCCTGTATAATAAGTGTATCTTGATTCCTATTACTCCTGTTTCTAGTGAAGCGAAACTAATCAGTATTTAATTACAATACGTGTCAGATTCAGGATGTGTGCACAAAGATAAACTGTGTTCATGGAGGCCTTACCTAGATACATGCAGCTCTGCTCTGGGGCCATAGGCACTCGTTGTACCTTAATAAAACACTGTATTACTGTGATAGTCAATTTTCTATTTCTTTACTTTTTCCCCCAGAATTGCTGAGCGTGAGGCATTGTTCTTTCCAGTAGAGAAATAGAAACTGCCAGAATCTTTTACAAAAGAAAAAGATTTTTTGTATCTTTCTTTGTACTCTAAAAACACCATTGTGGTTTCCTATGATATTGGACCTGGCTTACTGTATATGCGCATGGCCCTTTCGGTCATGTAGCTGCCTTTCACTGTATGTCTTTGTCTGTGCCCCAGTCCAGCACATTGTTCCCTATGCAGCATATCCTTCCCTTTTTGATTCCACTCTTCTCTCACCCTGACCCTTTTATCATCCCCAATGCAGCCCACCCACACCGTTATGCTATGGGTAAACGTGTAGGACATGAAGACCACTATGTTGTGTTGTGACATCGCATCTAGTGATGACGTAACTGCTGTGTGATGGTGCCCAAAATCCAGTTTTAAGAGCTCTTTTGTCACAGGTTGTATTCATCCTTGCCAGCTCTGACCCTTATATGTTTCCAGCAGATATAATACTATAACCTCATATCGATCGGCATGTCTCTGTCACATTTGCTCTCCCTTTTGCCCATTGATGGAAAGAGCATCGCGCTGGGATTCGTCCAGCAACTGGTTCTGATTTGTGTGTTATCACCCGGCCAAGCTCCCCTCCCTAAGGAGCGGTAATACTGTGTGTAGTCACATCTGTAATTACTTTTCTAAAATATCCTTCTCTTACAATGTGAAAAAAACAGATAAAAGACCCGGTATGTAAATAATACAATGCATGCACCGACTGTGTCATCATTCTGCGCTCCGGAGGAGGCTGTAGTGTTCAATTTACAGCTTGCATTTTGACAATTTAATGGTAAGGAGAGTTCTTGATATATTATATACTGCCTCGTACTAGAAACAGTTAGTTTCCTGGCATGGCAGATTGCAATATGTCAGGAGGTTTTCTTATAACGGATGATAAGAGGACCACAAATTGCTTTGGACATCCAGGCATGAGATTTAAATGGTAGATGTAATGGCCTAACAGGTGTGGACCTGCTTTGTTACCTTACCAGTGTGACTCTTTGGTCAAACTCGGGAATGCAGTCTCATCTAGGTTTTTACCCTTTATCTAGAATGGAAGTTTGATGTCTGCTGCTAGAACATGCCAGGTCGCTCCACAAGAGTGATCCAGCTTAAAGCAGAATGCACCACTTTAGAGGCTATATCAAGTGTTACATACCATTGGATGCGTGCCGACACGATGAATCATCTGTTTTTTAATCAATTGTTCCATTCGCATTATTTTGCATTATGTGCAAATCTGGTCAGTTGTGCACAGGAGGTGAGCCCGGGAAGAGCAGTTCAAAGATATCTCCTCCTCAAGCCACCATGACGTGTGCCTCCTCTTCTCCTCAGTCTTGCCTCCAGTCCCCTCCCCATCTGACCTGTCAGTGCGGCCCCATCTCGGGCCATTATCAGAGCCGTCATCAGAGATTAACTGATGATGAAGATGCGCTGAAATGCTGACAGACCGAGCGGAGAGGAGACTAGAGACTGACGGAACTGAGGAGAAGAGGAGGCACACAACATCAGGGCTGGGGAAGGAGATAGCTTTTAACTGCTCTTCCCCAGCTCACCACCTGTCCAGATTTGCACATAGCTATTCAAGTGAAAATAAAACAAATGGGACAACCGATTAGAAAACGGATGATTTAGCGTGGCAGCGCACATCCAATGGTATGTGACACTTGATATAGCCTGTAAAGTGGTAAGTTTGCTTTAAGGTAATGACTCACCAGGCTAGTACCAGATAGTACTAGTGCCAGACACTGGGGCCACGGTGAGAGGTGAGGCAGGTAGAATAGGCCAGTAGTCTGGTGGTAATAGGAGGGACGCAGAACATTGCAGTGTAAGTAAGTCAAAAAGCAGATCCAATTGGCGGCTCTGGTCTGCAGAAAGTAATTCCACCCATCAAGGATTAGAGGCTGAGCAGATGACCTCATGTAGAACTGAAAGTGTTCTGGTAGCAGCTAGGCAGTTGAAAGTGAAGATGTAGCAGAGCTGGAGATGTTAGCAGCTAGCCAGTTACAGGAACAAACAAAGTGTTGACAGTCTGATTCAGATGCAGGATAGTAGGACCACCTTGCTATGGCAAAACCATTATATTACTCTGGCACCATTGAGTGGGCAGTGCAGCCTGAAATGGAGAGAGGCGTGCACTGAACCTTTAAGTTATAGCCAGTGCACACATGTGGTTTATAGGGGGCACAGCAGGAATTAAAGCCATCGTGGAAAGCCACAGGAGAGTGCCTAGAATAGAAAAACTGAAGCAGACTGCCGGGAGACGGAGCAGAGAACACGACTTCATTGGTTAGAACACGCAGTTAGCACCCATCAGCATAAGAGTAGAGAATGTGTTTTATGAAAAGCATTTCTCTAGTATAAAAATATCTCCAGTAGAAAGAAGTCTTAAAGCGACTCTGTACCCACAATCTGACCCCCCCAAACCGCTTGTACCTTCAGATAGCTGCTTTTAATCCAAGATCTGTCCTGGGGTCCGTTCGGCAGGGGATGCAGTTATTGTCATAAAAACAACTTTTAATCCGGCAGCGCTGTGTCTAACGACCGGGGCTTAGATTTGTGTATGCATTAGGCTGGCACACCCTCTCTTTCCTTCCTCCCCGCCCTCCTCATCATTAGGAAAGCTCCAGGCAGATTGCTTCCTATTCGTCAGCTGTGTGAGCCCGGCACATGGGCTGGATCGTTAATACACCTGGGCAAAGCTCAAACAGCAGTAAATGTTCCTGGATCATTCCTAAAGATGAGGAGCGCGGGGAGGAAGGACAGAGAGGTGGTGCCAGCCTAATGCATATACAAATGTAAGCCCCGGCTGTTAGACACAGCGCTTCAGGATTAAAAGTTGTTTTTATGACAATAACTGCATCCCCTGCCAAACGGACCCCAGGACAAATCTTGGATTAAAAGCAGCTATCTGAAGGTACAAGCGGTTTGGGGGGGACAGATTGTGGGTACAGAGTCGCTTTAAAGTTCATTCCTCTTCTGTCAAACTCTTTAAAAAGGTATTGTTCCTTCAGAAAAACTGTACTGGCATCAATATATCCAATATTGTCACTGTCACAACGGTCGTCGCCCAGCTGTTCCAGACTCTTTATACACATTTCGGTATAGTTATTAGGGCTGGATCAATGTTTATGGAGGCTGGTGGCAACTTATTTGGTGGATAGTGGAACAATCGGCATGTGTGGACCCACTGTGCCAATTTAGTGGTTTGGGAAACTCCTGAGGGTGTAATCTAAGAGGTCTACTGGTTTTTATCCAAGGATCACAGAAAGAACTGCAAGGGACCACCATGTCTGACCTCACGGAAGGCTCCAGTGACAGGACATGCAAACAGTTGTGTTACCACATATTCTCATATACTTTAATAACGTTTCATAGCGCAGATGCCACAGGTTAAAATTAAGTTTTGCACAGAGCCTAAGAAATGGATGAACAGAATTTTAAGAGGACGGCTCATTGACTTTTTCAGATTTATTTTAGTGGAAATGTACCTTTGAGTTGTATGTTCATAGGTGGACATTGCAGTATGCAACAAGGACTGCTCCAAATGTCAGATTGTGCTGTTTTCTAGAATCCAGAATAGTAGATATGTTTATAGCAGATGTCTCTGTGAATGTTTTATAACTACACCGTAGCTGAAATCCACCATCGAAATGTTTTAAGTGCACATTACACTGAAATATGGCTTATACCGAAAACAATCTATATGCATTATTTGGTTCTTTTTCTTTCAGCATAAAACAATTGCACTCCTGAGGTCTGGCTGAGATGCATGGTTCAATGTTTTCTCATTAGCAATATGGAGCGTGCATGTAAACATTTTTCAGGATCATTTGCCCACTGGGGGCACTATTCTTTTGGAGCCTAACATTTACCTTTTTTTTATTTATTTATTTATTTATTTATTTATTTTTACCTTGGACAATCAATACCACGGCTTTCTAGTTTACTGGCAAATATCTGAAACTGCTCTTACAAGATGGTATTGTTATATAATAGACTACATTGTTGTATTCACTTCTTGCATCCATAATGCGGGATGCTGCCTGCACTTTTTCCAGCAAACAGGTGGGACAGCTATTGAAGTAAATGGGTCCTCATTAATGTAGGTTTCTATGAGAGATAATATCCTTGGTATTTGGTTGGCGGACTTTGGTGCACTTAGGGGTCCCCAGTTGAACAGTTGTTTAGCCGTCAGTTATCTTTCCTGTCTGGTCCCTGCCCTCCTCGTACACAGGAACATTCAACACGGCTGAGCAATCCTGTGTTCTCTATGGGGATGTAAGAGGTAAGCCACAACCAAAGAGCAGAAAGGGGTCGGCAGTGATTTTCCACCCTGGCTGTCATTGCCACTCATAGGCACGTGTCCAATAGAAAACAGACCCTGAATATACATACCACCAAGCTATCTGCCCATGCTCACAAGAGATGAGCTCAATTCACACATGCTCCAGTCCCATTGTTCCGCTTTTGATTACCGGTGGCTGAAGGAGTTGGATCCAGTCCTAGCGAGTCCAGGAAAACATGGATACAGCCTATGGCCGAACGATTGGACTCAAGCATGCTCAAGTAGCGGTCATCTCCAAAAGAACATATTGAAATATTGAAATTGGTAAAATCAGCTTTTACTAGCATTGTCAAGATGGAAAGACTACGCTGATACATTGTTATATTTATATTTTTCAGGTATGAAGAGGAAGTGCCAAGAAATGTAAGGTAATGTACCATTTAAACTTTTTTTCATACAGTAAATATACGTCCATTGCCCACTGGAGACTATCCAAGTATGTGTATATTCTGTATCCATGTAGATAGAAATTATATACAGTAGCGGATTACAAAAGGTCCGTTTTGGGCGGTAGCCCGGGGCCCTGAGCTTCTGAGGGGCCCATGGCCCCCAAACAGACTTATATTCAGTCATAGTTTTAAAAAAAAACACAGCTTTTTAGCGCAATTTTGCACAAATCACGGCAAAACTGCAGCCAGGAAACAATGCAGTAACATTAGAGAATATATTGAAGGACCTTATCATGTGACAATGATGTCACCACAGGTCCTTTTCAGGCTGCATTATGGAGGAAAAAGACTTAAGTTAGTGCTGCCATAGTTACAGTGGGTTGGGGGGCCCAAGCTTGGTGAACAGCCTGGGGCCCATAGTAAAGTTAATCCGCCCCTGATTATATATACAAGCTTCCTCAAATGATTTTATTATTTGCCTATTTGTATTTGATAAGCAACATCTATGGTTAGGGTTATGGTATTGGGATTAGACTACTGCTGTTGACAGAAAGGATTGGTCAGACTTTTTCTCTTTCTTTACTTAATTTCATTTTACCATTTTACTATTTTTATTCTCTTTTACTCTCGCTAAGAAATAAGACCAGGCTGGATCCAACCTTGGATCTCGGCTATGTGTTCCTTGTAAAAACAGATGCAAATCGATACAAGAGCCTTCATGAAACATGAATGTTAGAATAAGTTATGTAACGTAGTAGAGACATAAATAGTCTGCCTGAAATATAATAATAGCTATATATAGAAAGCCTTATATTAATAATATAACATTATTTCCCGTTTTAAATTCATAACTGTGGGGGAAATCCAATATTTCCTATCAAGTAAAACACAAGTATGAGTCCCTTCTTGACTGTATCGAACGGTTAATGATTTACCCGAACCTTCATGTAGAAATATAGTGCCTTGCCTCATTTCACAATATGGTTCCTAGGATCTAATATTTCTCCCAAGTGTTAAGATTTGTTTTTAAGGCTTTGATTACTGCAATCTAAGCATAGCTATTGTACACTGTTTCCTGGATTGCGTGTACTACCTGGTTACTATTACAGTTAAAGGACAACTCCGGCCAAAACATATTTTTTAATATGTTATTACTTATGGAAAGTTAGATAAATTCCTAATTATGTTAAATGCACATATACTGCTATTTACCTTAATTTAGTAGATCAGGGAGTCTTCAAATTCTCTCAAAAACTGTGATGTCACGAATCAGGTGTAATTCCTATGGAGTGTCCAGCAGGGGGCGCACTATATACTAAAGTCAATTAGTACCATTGACTTCTATTTATAGTGCGCCCCCTGCTGGACACTTTATGCATTCTATGGATGTGTATGTAAAAAGTAATGTAATTTAATGTAGAGTATGTTTTATTGATTGAATACATTTATGGAATACTTTGGGGAGCAAGTGTCCTTGCTCCCCAAAGTATTCCATAAATGTATTCAGTCAATACATTTGGAGGGCACCCAGAAGGGAGGGAGAGAGGTGCCTGTGCATCTAACTACCTCCCCCCTCCCTCGCTGCTCGGTGCTGGACACATATACACTGTACTACTCTTCCAATCATCTGCTCATAGTATGAGCAGATGATGGGTGAGTAGTACCAGGGCCTTCCCAATCACCAATTCACAGAAATGGAGGAAAAGTAGGAAGTCGTGTGGGCCTCGTATCGGGCCCCGCAGGTTCTGTTATGAATAGAGCCGTGGGTCCAGCGCACAATCCGCAGCTCTATTCATTCAACAGAAAGAGCCGAGTATGCCGGAAGAGCACTTTACTTGGCTTTTTCTGTTAGCTATATAGGAATAAATAGAGCCGTGGTTCGTGTGCTGGACGTGCAGCTCTATTAACAGAGCCTGCGGGGCCCGATATGGAGATTTCCGTGGGGTACAGTCTCTGCTGTGTGTCTATTCTGTCGGACTGCACTGACGTCTCGCTCCCAGTTCAGCCAATCATAGCGCTAAGAGCTCAGCGTTAGTCCCAGCTTTGTTCCCATTCTGTGAGCTATCAAAATCGTTGAATTAGGCTAACCTAATAATCTTTAGGCTCCAACTAAACTTCCAGCACAGAGAGAGGTCACAGCTTAGCCAGAAGGTCAGGCATGCTTGATAAAGGCAGTTGTATCTGTCGAAACCTTGTATCTGAAGATGGTGGAATAAACATATCCATGTTTTGTAAGTAACTCTCTGGCTATGCTGTGATCTATCCCTCTTGTTCTCATGTATTATAACTAGAGATGAGCTAGAGTATTCTCAAATCCGATCGTTCTGCAGTTGAATTCCAGTGGCTGAAGAAGGTGGATGCAGCCCCAGGGAACCATAGCCCGTATCCATGTTTTCCCGGACTCCCTAGAGCTGCATCCAACTTCTTCAGCCACCGCTATTCAAATGCCGTATGCTCAGACCTGCTTGAGTTACGATCATCTCTAGTTATAACCCCCTAGAGTCAAACCATTAGGCATAAGTTGTGCAAGTTGCTGATGAAAAATAAATGGTTTTGAATGATTTTATGATTGACTATGTACAAATTGATCAGCGTTCAAGAAACCTTTAGACAGACCAATAGAAGCCAGTGGAAGGCCACACGATCGATCATTGGATCATACATGTGGATATTTTCATTCAACACTATTGGCAAAATCTCCCGTTTACATTGGGACGTGTGCTGCCGACTCATAATGACTTTTCAGGCTTCCTGATCCCAGCTGTTGGACAACAAATGAGTGATTGTTTTTGAGACAACTGTTGTTCCTTTTCACACAGGGTATTAACCGGCCCACTAAGTTATTTATTACCTTGTGTAAACGACCCTTTAGTCCTGTGATAAATTAGTTTATTTCCATCTGATTTGAGAACAAGTCCACATTGTGGAAACTTGTAACACCAAAGCAATTGTCATTTATTGACCATTTTGCAGACATCGGGTTAGAGTGTTATTACACACGCCGATGGGGGCCCGATAATAGCTGTAAACAAGCGCCAATCTGCTAGATCGTCGCTCGTTTACTGGGCCTATTACACGGCCCAATAATCGTTTAATAAGGGCTGCATGGATATTGTTACTGATGTCCTTGCAGCCCTTGCTAAACTGACATACATTACCTATCCATGGTCCAGGGCTCCTCTTGCGATCCACTTCTCCAAGGGTCCCGCACGCTGCAGCTTCAGAGCAGCCTGTCTTAACTGATAGGCCACTCAGCCAATCACTGGCTGCGGCGGTCCCAGACAGTGATTGGCTGAGCGGCCTGTAAGCTGCAGCGTGTGGGACTCGGGGAGAAGCAGAGCGTAGGAGGAGCCCTGGACCATGGATAGGTAATGTATTTACTTTGCAAATCGTCAGCCACCGGCCGCGTACCGCTATTAGACGTAGCGGTGCGCGGTTGGTGGCTGACAATTATAGGTCCAAACCTATATCAACGATGACAGCAATCATCGGCTGATCATTGTGTTTATTACACGGAACAATAATCGGCTGGTTAGGGCCGATTTGGCTGATTATCGTTCCATGTAATAGTACCCTTAGTCCGGATGTTGTTGCCTCTATGCTTCTTACCACACTCTTTGTTTAGTTTTTTTATATATGCTTTCCTTCTATTCTTTTATATATATATATATATATATATATATAATTGGAAGACCTTTCAGGGTGTATACTTTGGGGTACAATATATTCAGATCTTTTTACTTATTATAGATGATTTAATTTCTAAGGAACTAAACCTGAAGTTCTGTTATACCTTTTGCCTTTTCTGTTTTATGATTGACCTCGGAGTAGCTTCATAACGCTCCCTGTGGTCCCATTTCTATTCTTCATTATAAGTACAGTCATGCAAGTCTCACTGGAACTTTCTTTTTTTCTCAGTAAATGGGATGGAATCCTCAAGAGCTTTAACAGCTTTCAATGACTTTTGATATAATTCATCATATTTAAGCATGTCCAATAAATAATTTAGTGGCGTTAATCTCCTCTTGGATTTCTTTTATTTTTTTCCTCCTTATAGTTGAATATTAAACTTAAAAGTTTCACTTAACACTTTGAGGGAATTTGATTCCACTCCTGTACAAAAAAAAAAACATCTGAATGGGATTTTCTTCATCCCAAGACCTCTCTGAATCCTATTTGTGAATATGTTTACAAGGGGTTTAGATCCCACCATATCTTGATCTATTCAATGGTGGGTTGGAAAAATAGTTGGGTGAATAATTTGATAATTTCCAGTGGGGGGAATATATTGTCAATGTAAAAGGTTACACTGGGTATAATATGTATAGTATATCATTAAATGGACAGCAAAAACTCACTGTGAACCTAGCCCTACTGAAAATTAGTAATTTAATTAAAGGGGTATGCTAATAAAATTTTTAAAAGATAAGAGATCACGGAGGGTCCAACCTCACAGACCCCCAGCAATCTCCGTATCGTCCCCTGGCTTCTATGTTAAAAATAGAGCCACAGGTACGGCACGAGACCGGGGTCTCTATTCATTCCTATGGAGGTGCCAGAGAGAGCTTAGTAAGCACTCTTCTGGCTTACTTGGCTCTTTCCGGTGTCTCTATTCATTCCAATAAAGGTGCCGGAGGGAGCTGAGTAAGTGCTGTTCCTGCTTACCTGTCTCTCTGGCACCTCCATAAAAATGAATAGAGCCATGGGTCACATGCCGTACCTGTGGCTCTATTCATAATACAGAACCCAGTGGCGATACAGAGATCTCCGGCGGATTCCGAGGTTGGACCCCCATGATCTATTACTTGTCCCCTATCCTGTGGAGAGGAGACAAGTGAATGTTTCTTTAAATACCCCTTTAATAGAAAAAAACTTTAAAGACATCATCCAGCGCTACAAAAACATGGCCACTTTTGCCCCACTCTTGTTTCCAGTTCAAGTGTGTTTTGCAATTAAGCTCCATTTACTTCAATAGAACTGAGTTTCAAAATCCTACCCAATGTGGAGACAAGAATGGTGCAAAAGTGGCCATGTTTTTGCAGCGCTGGATAACCCCTTTAAGTCAACCTGCTTTGTGTAAACTTGTCCTGTTTTGCCAAAAAAAAAAATGATCTCCTTTCCTTTCTGCCTTTGGCTTTTTTTTAGGATACTTAAAAAACTGTCTGGACACGCTTTACTTAACACAATAAAAAGGTACACCGCTGCTTAGCCTCTCTCACAGGGACATAGTGGTTCTCCCTGTATAAAGCTCATTACAAGGTCACCCTAGGACATAAATCAGGTTTTTGCTTGGACTGTTAAAGTAGTTTTAGGGTATAAACCCACACACCGTATACACAGCGTATTTACTGCTGCGATACGCAGTGAATACGCAGCAAAAACGCAACAAATACGCAACAAAAACGCAGCAGATTAGATCTAAATAACTGAACTCAGCATTAAATCTTCACCATCAAACTGCTGCGTATTTGCTGCGTATTTGTTGCGTATTTGTTGCGTATTTGCTGCGTATACGGTGTGTGGGTTTGTACCCTTACTTTAATTCATTTAGTTAATTTCAGGAGCTGTTAGATCATCTGCCGGTAACCCCTTGATCCTTAAACATAATGTGCTAAGAGCGCTTACATCTCAAGTATCCACATCTAAAACACCATCCAGGGGAGCTGTATAAAGTAGAAGGCCCAGAGTCTTCTTTCAGTGTACTTTTAGTTTTTTTGGCTTTATAGTAGAGGAATAACAATTATCATGGTCGTCACCTACCATATCCTTCACCTCTTTCTTGCTGATAGGGTGCTTATTCTGACTTGTCCTACAAATCCAGCATGTCTATGTTATTTGTGGTTCTCTGTTAGGGTGGGTTCACATTGAGGAATTCTCGCTGTTAAACTCAGCGGAATTCCGCCTGCTGTATGGGCTGACGGACGCGCGCCTTTCAGTCGGCTCCATAGACACCATTCTGTGGGCCGGCTTATTCCACATTCCGCCGAAAGAACTGACATGTCAATTCTTTCGGCGGAATGCGGAATCAGCTTGCCCATACAATGGTGTCTATGGAGCTGGCGGAAAGGCGCGGGTCCGTGAGCGCGTACAGCCGGCGGAATTCCGCAGAGTTCATCCGCGAGAATTCCTCAATGTGAACCCACCGTTAGTGTCTCATGCTTAACCCCCTCTTTGCTGTACTCCTCTTTGGTTATGGTTCTCCATGCTTATACCTGGGGCTTTTGTATGATGATGTCATCATGACTTCCTATTTATGAACCTCTGCCCCATTACTCCTCTGTCTGGGTAGATGGTGTAAAGGCATATCTACTGCTGATTATCCTTATAAAGGCTTGACTTGTTTCTGACCTTGTACTTCTATCTGCTGCCTGCCCTGATCTTCTGCCTGACTATGAATTCCAGCTTCTGCACTGTTATCATGTTTTGGTTTCCAAGTCATCCAAGAGCCAGTCCTTAGCAGAGACTACTTTGGGAGTAACATCCTTGGAATGGCCACCCCCCTAGTAATACAAAAAATCAACATTTCTTGTAGGCAAATGACTCAAATCTTACAGAAAAGAAAAAATTCTACTTCTCCCTCAAATCGCTTAAAAAAAGTCAGTTTTTAAACCCCACTGCTTCATGCTAGCAATTTATGGGGCTAGGTTTGGCCACATGGCAAATCCCAATAATTTTTGGGTAAACCTCTTTAGGAGGATATCTTTAGGAGGGATATCTGTCTTGTCCCGTGTTTCAAGACTCTCAAAGGAGAAGTCCGTCTATAGCAAACTACTACCAGCCGTCAGGGGAAGCAGAGAAAAAAACAATCGGACATTGCTTACCTCTCCCCGTGCCCGCAATGTGCTGTGGGCCCGGCTCTGGGACCCCCACCAGAAGGCATTTTCCCCCGAGTTGTGATGATGTCATGTCTCATGGGGGCCACCGGATATCCGGAGCTGCCAACGCCACAACCTGTTTGATGGACAAACACTCAGCCAGTCCATCACTGCAAAGGCATGTGGAGTGGTAAGATAACATTGTTTGTTATGTTTCCTCTGTGCCCTGCGGTTTTTAAAAATGTTGTCGTCAGACTTCTCCTTAAAATGACACTCCACGGACATATTATATCAATCAATGAGTATGTACAACGTATTTCTAATATTTTAGTGCTGTACCCAAGTGATCTTAGGCACTATATCCATGGGTGATCACTACTTCCCCCCATTAGGTGAGTTAACCCTGAACGGTGAGCCACAATACCCTTTATTATTTGACCCATTTAGTGTATTATATAGAAGATTGGCACATCAGATGTTCCAGAATTGATGTTCCAGAATTTTCTCACGGGAAGTAGAGGTGTTTATTGAATCAGATATGTTAGTCACTTCAGTGTGCGCCTGGCTCTAGCATGATGCCTGAATATTATTACTGTGACAGCAACCGGACAATAAAATATCAGCCATTTAATGAGGATGTTGGCCTCCTAGGACATGCCGTATCATAGGCCTCCAGCACTACACGCTCCTGCTGCAGTAATTGAGTGAATCCATCACTGTAGCTACAAGCAGAGGTGTATAGTACATGTGCACAAGACGCGGCACTGAAGAGATCACATAATCCAGGGTGACCTGACATACCTGCTATATTGATTCAGTCTTGTCTTCTGTGGCTTTAACTGTTGATATGTTTATTCATCGAGATCTATGCGTGTTATAGTTACCAGAAGAGAAGAAATCTAAATTCCGAATGCAAACAAATTTGCAGTGGAAATGCCATGTGTGTTCAGCAATGTTTGGAAAGCCCATAGAGAGTAAATCGAATAGTGACCACTAGAGATGAGCAAACTTTGAACACGCTTGTGTTCGTCAAAACCTGAATGTGCAGCATTTGATTACCGGTGACTGAAGAAGTTTGATGCAGCCCTAGAGAGTCCCGGAAAACAGTCATACAGCCTATGGCTATGTTCACACTATGTAAGCTACGTAATAATCACAATTATTACAACGTCCGTGATTACAATGTAGCTTACGTAGTGCTCCCTTCTATGGAATCCAGGCCGGAGTGTATACACATAGTATCCCTAGCGACGCCGCAAGAAACTGACATGTCAGTTTTCTGTGGCCGCTATTCAATAAATGGCGGCCACAGAAAACCCTGTTAGCTCACACAATGGAGTGTGCAGCGGGAAATTCGGATGTGGGTGCGCACGGATGCACCCGCATCTGAATTCAGCGGCGGTAAAGATCATCCAGCCAGTACTGCAGTACTTCCCGGACAGACCGTGTCATACAGAGTGTAAACATGGCCTATGGCTGTATCCCTGTTTTTCCAGACAGCCCTAGGGCTGCATCCAACTTCTTTATTGACTGGTAATCTAATGCCAAACGCTTAGGTTCGGATGAATGTGCTCATCTCTAATGGCCACACATGTCAGGTCTGCTTAGTTCATTTAGGGCCACCATTTTACGCCATTCTCGAGAACAGCGAGGGCCCCAGTTGTTGTATCCTCACCGACCCAAATCGTATCCCTAAATTCTGTGGATAGGGGATTAGCTTGCTTAAATGAGAATACTCGATATTTCCAATATTCCCAACTATCAGTAGGTTAGAAGTATGTAACCTGCTGATATCTCTGCTGGGGAAGAAAATATG
The DNA here is from genome assembly GCF_027789765.1 of Dendropsophus ebraccatus. Taxonomy (NCBI): domain Eukaryota; kingdom Metazoa; phylum Chordata; class Amphibia; order Anura; family Hylidae; genus Dendropsophus; species Dendropsophus ebraccatus. Next base: position 136,511,058 of record NC_091457.1, on the reverse strand, counting down.
TTTCTTACCTTTATCCTTGGTGTCATTTCTGTGATATTAGTAGCTTAATCCTTATGCAGATATGTTGCTTTGGTGTACTGGGGGCAGGATTACCAGCCCACTCTGCTGATATTCATAGGAGGGGTAGGCCGCCCTGGGGTGGATCGGTGCACTGGGGGTGGTAGTCCTGCCCCACTGCACCTAAATCATGTATCTGCTTAGAGATTAAACTCCTAATATCACAGAAACAGCGCCAAGGATGAAGGTAAGAAATGTACCTTCATACTCAGCACCCCATGCTCTATAGGGAGATATCAGCAGGTTGGATACTTCTAACCTGCTGGTAGTTTCCCTTTAAGGTTAATACCAGATCCGCCTCATCACGGATGCAGTCATACTCAGCCATTCAATGCAGAACTTTTACATTACAGAGGGAAATAACTATATTTTACTGTTTTACTCAAGGTGCTTCAAATGAAAAGAAAAAAATTCTAATCCAAAAAACTCATTTCCAGCATTTCAGATAATAGATCCCTTCTCTATGCTTAGTAATTATAATCAGTTTTCTGATTGTTCTCCACCAGCCCAAGGTTACAAAATTAGGTAATTTAACACTAAAATTGCATATTTGTCATTGTGCTCAGCAGGTAAATTACTTACATGCCTAGGAATATTTTTCCCCATGCAATCTCACAAGATATGAAGAATGTGTTTGTTCTATTGCACGTGTAAAATTACTCCATCGATTAAAGGGTTACTAGAATTCCATTCTCCTGCCCGGTCTGATCCTTTGCGGTTGCTACAGTTGTCTAGTTGTTCTATGTACTGGTGTATTTGGGGGCTGTTCAGTTTAGAATACACATTTTCGTATATGCCTTTAGGCAATTCTGAAGTATTACTGGGGGTCCTTTGTTCTGGATCTTTATCTTTTTTTCCAGAATGAAGAGGATTAGGGTTTGTGCACACTACGGACTTTGGGCGAAAATTTCAAGCAGAAAAGCCTTGAGTAGACTCAATGATATTTTAAAACTCATTCTGCCGACTGCCCATAGAATTGACATGCTGTTTCTTTCGGCTTTAGAGTACCATTGAGTCTATGGGACAGGTGGAACTTCAAGCGGAGACCGCCGTGTGGACTCCGCTTGAAATTTCCACCAAAATTCCATAGTGTGCACATAACCTTGTAAAGGACATCTCTTGTTCAGGAGGACCTGTTCTGCATTACAAAGACAACCTAATTAATGTACTCTGTGTAATGCCTGACTTCCCCTTTAGTGGCGCTGCAGGAAAAGCAAACACTACTTTTCTCCTACTGTGTGATCAGCCTTTTGTTGAGGGGCCCTCCTAACAAGTAAGGACTGTCCAAACTAAGTTTTACAGAGGTATACTTTCTGAGGTGAGAGGGGGGCAGTTGCGTTTTTCCGGCTACATCAGACAGCTATTGCACACAGCATGCGGGCATCTCGTGTGTCTTGGAAATATACCTTCATAGGGAAGAAGTGCAGTGCTGGACCGAAGAACATGTAACAACTGCTCCCAGACAACCCATTTAAATGTGGATTTAAATCAGCAGCATGTTAAGTTTTTGTTATATCCACTGTGGATTTCTTGTGAATTTCCTACATTGTTGTCATTGTTGAAGTCAGAATCTGGATTTCACTACAGATAATCTGCCAATCCTCAGCAAAATCTGCATGTGTGAATTACACTGATTTTACAGGAGCAGGGACTCCTATTTCTCCCTGGACAGTACTAATTGTGAAAGGGTGAAATAGCGGAGCACCACTAAATCTTGCTGCTGTTAACGAGTGATCTCCTTAGTGTGTCCCTGTACACACTAAGCAAAGGATAAAAAGGAAGTAAAGAAAGTTAGAGAACCTCAAGATACACAACATACTATGTCTAAAAATCTAATTAAATCGCAATAAAAATAGCAATAAAATGAGTACATAGTCCAGTAAAAAATCAATATATTTGGAAAATATGATCTAAAAATAGTCCAGCAATAGTCCTATTGAAAAATTGTGAAATTGTTCTATGCTCCTCGTGTGTGCAGTGGGCTTACCAGTCCGATGTGAAGAGGTTGCATGCAGTCTTACCCGGGTAAGTATCAGACAGCTCCGGAGCGTCTGATGGTAGAAAGATGTCTTTCAGCGTGAGACTTCTATCGGGATTGCTGATGTTAGAAAATTTCTTTGTATCGGGATTGCTGATGGTGAAGGGATGTTTTTGTATGTTAGGCTGCTGTTAGGATTGCTAGCAATCTGGTTTGCCGTATCTGCGATGCGTGTGGTCAGCGAGGTCAGCAATGGAGCAGTAGAAATACCTGGAAGTGAAAGATGGTAAATGCGGGTAGTAGTTGTGACTCGGGCTGGATGGCTGAGAGGTGTAGTAGTCCTTGCAGTATTCCTAGGATGTTAGACACGTTTCAGAAAGTCTCTTTCCTTCGTCAGTAACGAAATGGTTAAACAGTTATGAAACATAGTGTTTTATACAAACTCTCAATAGAGGAGGTACTTGAAGTTAGGGTCAGTGCTAACAGGAGGTCTGGAATCTCGGATTTGGGTCCAAAGGTACCTGTGTGGAGATTAGTTGTGTGAGCCTGCATAAAAAAAGTACTGTTTGTACCTACACTTATTATACATTAGCTGATTTGGTGCAGATTTGTGATAGCATTTCCTCCACATGTGCCTGTGGCCTCACACTAACGGGACATTCACACCTTCCATGACTATGTGCTATAAAATGGAGCAGGTTCAGGAACATTTGGGGGTACAGTTTTCATGCATACAGCCGGGGCATATGCTAGGAAGAAGGCGTATGCTAGGATAATGGGCAGGCAGGGGTGCAGGCGAGAATGAGGCAGGAGACTGGGCACTGCCAGTGCCTCGTTTATTATGATTTACAACTGATCACAGGTGTAAATTATGATTCAAATCTACACCTGCTGGAAGCAAGTGTAGATTTGGTATGCCGAGCACAGGTTCGGGTGCCTGGCTGGCCAGATTCAATAAGAGGTGTGCGCCTCTTAATAAATTTGGCCTGGGAAAGGGGGTGTGGCTTAATTTGCGTACGAGTTCATAAATCCCCCGCTTAGGCTATGTTCACACAACGTATATTTTTGTAATAATCACGCCCGTTGTTGCAATGTGCAACAACGTGCATGATTATTACAAAAATATATGTTACCTTGCCGTCTATGGGATCCCGGACGGAGCATATACACATAGTATGTGCTCCGGCCGGGATCCCTAGCGGCGCCGCAAACTGACACGTCAGTCTTCTGCGGCTGCTATTCATTGAATAGCAGCCGCAGAAAACCCTGTCAGTGCACACTATGGAGCGAGCGGCTACAGCCGCATGCTTAATTGTGTGCAGTGGGGAGTTCTGATGTGTGCGCGCACAGATGTTCCTGCCGAGATTATCCTTTCTGAGACCGGTCGTCTGAAAATAGCCTTAGTATGCATAAAAAGTACAGGAAGCATTCTCTTGGGGTGGTAACAATAAGCTGGTGTGGCATGGACTAAGCTCAAAATCTCTAACTCTGATCCCTGACCTCTGCTCCAGAGGCTCACAATACACTCACTCAGTCTCTAATTGCGACCAAGGCTTTCACTACCCTATCAGAACCCTTGAGACTTGGAGCCCAAAATACTTCTGGATTCTGCAATTCCTATTGAGATAAACCCCCTGGGATTCTCCTTGATGTATAACAATCCTTCCTTTGCACGGTGACTTTAAGGGATTGCAGGTTGATTACCTTGGCCGCAAGGGCAGAAGCGTTTGTGAAATTGGCCATAGATCTGTTATTGGTGGCGGCTGTGATGTTTGCCGCTCCGGTCGCAGCTCGCCTGTTTTTGCATTCCTGAGGAGTTTTTAATGACTCATTGTGACGGCTGAATGCGGGTGATTTGACATTCTCTTGTCTCGAGGTGGTGAGGACATAATTCCTGTTATGAGACTAATATAATTTCTTTGTCATATTACGGTACTCAATAACAGGAGCTCATTTATTCTTTTTTTTTTTCTGCTGTAATACAACTAACATAGAGTTATTACATCCCGGGATGACTTCATTCATTACTTTGTTATTTGTTGGTAATTGTTGTCGTCTCAGCCATATTAAATGGATAATTACATTTCTAACTAGATCTGACACGCTGTACCTGTGGATCCCTGGGGTCATAGTTGCTTTCCTATGTATAGAATTCGAGTCACAAGGCTAAAATGTGTTAATAGCAGAGCCGTGAATGAGCCATTTTGGTGTAGAGAAGCTAATCTAGTCATTCCTCTCTTTATATACAGTTTATGTTGTTGTGCTCTTCTCCTCCCTCTTCTCAGTGGCTAACAGTCTTTAGTATGTTACTCTTTAGGCCACAGGTGTCATACTGCAGCTTTCCGGCTCTTGCAAAACTTCAATTCCCATCATGCCTGGACAGCCGAGGGTATATTCACGACAGGCTTATACCAATAAGCCTGAATGGGCAAAACACCCAGCTAAAAATGTAGATCAGTCCTCAAGAGGTTCACAGACCTAACACATGTTATAATGTTTGTGAACCCCTTGAGTACTGATATACATTTTCATCACTATATACATGCACTTCCCATAACATGTCATTTCTTGAAATTCAATTATATTTTTAGTATAATTAAAACATGTAAAAAAAATAACTGAATATCTAGAGAAATTACAAGAAAACACAAACCACATTGTAAAAACACTTGAAGGGAAGATATACAATTTAAAAGAAAAAAGTCAGTACTATTGCAGGGATGCAAAATGTGCAAAAACTCTTGTGTCTGAAATGTACCTATTTTTTATTTTTTTTATTTTTTATTTTTTATTGCAATATGAGGGAGAAGCTATGTTTCGAATGTGAACTGCCAAACTGTTTAGAAAGTGAATTAAAGGGGTTAAAAGCCTTTAAACATTGATGGCCTATTCTCCAAATAGATCAGAGGGGGGTCTGATTTCCTACACCCCCACCAGTCAGCTCAAGTAGGGATCCAAGACACCAGAGTTTAACCCCTTAAGGACAGAGCCTGAAATGGCCTTAATGACAGAGACAAATTTTATGAATATGACCAGTGTCACTTCGGGATGCTTTTACCTATCCGGCTGATTCTGAGATTTTCTCGTGACATATTGTACTTTACATTTCTGGTAAATTGGAGTCGATACTCATAACCAATCTTTATGAAAAAAAAACCAAATAATGTGAAAAAATTTGAAAAAATGCATTTTTCCAACTTTGAAACTTTTTTGCTTATACAGAAAGTGGATATACCACATAAATTATATATTAAATAGCATTAGCAACATGTCTAATTTATGTTGGCAGCATTTATTAAACGATCTTTCATTTTTTTTAGACAATAGGAAGCTTAAAACATTAGCAGCAAATTTCCAAATTTTCAGTAAAATTTCAAAATCAGATATTTTTAGGGACCTGTTCAGGTTTAAAGTGTATTTGAGGGGCCTGTATGTTAGAAAGCCCCACAAAGCACCCCATTTCAGAAACTGCACCCCCCACACTCTGCAAAAGCATATCCAGAAAGTATTTTAACCCTTTAGGGGAGTCACAGAAATAAAAGCCAAGTGTGTAAGAAATTTGAAAATTTTAATTTTCTGTGCAGAGATTTTATTGTAATCCAATATTTTTCATAATTATAAACCTATTACCAGAGAAATGCACCCCAATAATTATTGCCCCGTTTCTGCAGTTTATAGAAATACCCCATATGTGGCCCTATTGCGCTATTTGACGCAACCACAAGCCTCAGATATAAAGGAGCGCCTAGTGAATTTCAATGCCTCCGTTATATTTGGTCATTTTTGACTGTACCACTTCAGGTTGGCAGAGGCTCTGGGGTGCCAAAACCTAAAAAACACCCCTAAAGGGACACCATTCAGAAAACTACACCCCTCAAGGAATGTAACAAGGGGTGCGGTGAGCATTTGGACCCCACAGGTGCTTCACAGATTTTCCGAACAATATGGCGTGAAAAAAGAAACATTTATTTTTTACACTAAACCGTTGTTCTAGCCTTCAATTTTTAATTTTCTTAAAGGGATAAGAGGGAAAAAAAGACACAAAATGTGTAGCGCAGATTCTCCCGAGTACGGAAATACCCCACATGTAGCGATAAAGTGCCAAGGGGGCGCAGGACGAGCCTCCAAAGGGAAGGAGTGCCAATTGGCTTTTGGAAGCTGAATTTCACTGGAAAGGATTTCAAGGGCCATGTCGCATTTACAGAGCCCTCGTGCTGCCAAGACACTGGAAACCCCCCACAAGTGACCCCATTCTGGAAACTACACCCCTCAAGGAATCTAACAAGGGGTGCAGTGAGCATATGGACCCCACTGGTGACGGGCACAAATGTGGAACAATGTGACGTGAAAGGGAAAATTTTCATTTTTTCACTTTCATGGCACAAATGTGCCCGTCATCAAGGGGTCCATATCCTCACTGCACCCCTTGTTAGATTCCCTGAGGGGTGCAGTTTCCAGAATGGGGTCACTTGTGGGGGGTTTCCAGTGTTTTGGCAGCACGAGGGCTCTGTAAATGCGACATGGCGTTCATCATCCATTCTAGCCAAATCCAACCTCCAAAATCCAAATGGCGCTCCTTCCCTTCGGAGGCTTGCCCTGCGCCCACATGGCGCTTTATGTCCACATGTGGGGTATTTACGGACTCGGGGGAAATTGCTCTACACATTTTTTTTTCCCCTCTTTTAACCCCTTGTGAAAATGATAAATTTAAGGCTAAACCAACATTATAGTGTAAAAAATTTAATATTTCATTTTCACGCCACATTGTTCCACATTTGTGCCCGTCAGCAGTGGGGTCCATATGCTCACTACACCCCTTGTTACATTCCCTGAGGGGTGTAGTTTCCATAATGGGGTCACTTGTGGGGGGTTTCAACTGTCTTGGCAACACAGGGGCCTTTTGAATGCAACATGGCCCCTCGAAATCCATTCCATCCAAATCCAGCCTTCAAAAACCAAATGGCGCTCCTTCCCTTCGGAGGCTTACCCTGCACCCGCATGGCGCTTTATGTCCACATGTGGGTTATTTCCGTACTCAGGGGAAATTGCGCTACACATTTAGTGTTTTTTTTTTTTTTATCTTTTAGCCCCTTGTGAAAATGAAAAAATCATGACAAGGTTAATGATTTAGAGTAAAAATTTTACAAAAATTACACTAAATGTTGGTCTAGCCTTGATTTTTTCCATTTCCACAAGGGGTTAAAAAAGAAAATGAACACAAAACGTGTAGGGTAGTTTCCCCTGAGTACGAAAATACCCCACATGTGGGCATAATGTGCCATATGGGCACAGGGCAAGCCACCAAAGGGACAGAGCGCCATTTAGAGGCTGGAATGGAGGATGGAGGCCATGTCACATTTCCAAAGCTCCTGTGCTGCCAGGACAGTAGAAACCCCCCACAAGTGACCCCATTCTGGAAACTACACCCCATAAGGAATCTAACAAGGGGTGCAGTGAGGATATGGACCCCAATGGTGACGGGCACTTACGTAGAACATGTGCCGAGAAAATAAAAAATACAATTTTTTTCATTTTCACGTCCCAAATGTGGCCGTCACCAGGGGGCCATATCTCTGCTGCCCCCCTTGTTAGATTCCTTATCGGGTGTAGTTTCCAGAATGGGGTCACTTGTGGGGGGTTTCTACTGTCCTGGCCGCACAGAGGCTTTGTAATTGCATCATGGCATCCTCTAAAGGGAATGGCGGCCATACCTACTTAGCTGGGGAAAAGGGACAATTTTAATTTATTTGGGGGTATTAGGCCAATTATTGGTTTATAAGGTTGAAAATGACAGGTGTCCATCAAATTCAACCTGTGTTGACCCAGAGGAAGGCAAAAAACCCTCGTGAGGCAGACAACAGTAGCCTCATCACAGGGGAAAAATTCCTTCCCGACTCCATAATGGCGATCAGAATAATCCCTGGATCAATGTGACCCCTGAAATAGGAATAAGGGACAGAATTTAGATAATAATGTAGAACCCCAATGACGTGTGGTACGCCTTGAAGCGATCCAGTATGCAGAGGCCGGGATGATCAGGACAGGTGTCACACTGGAAAATGGTGTCCCTCCTGACAGGGGCGTAACTACCACTATAGCAGCCATAGCGGCTGCTATGGGGCCCGCCGCATCAGTGAATGGAGCCCGCCTGTGCATAGAATGGAGTCTATGACACGGTTAGAGACATGCGCTCGCATCAGTCCGCCGGCGGGTGCCAGCTGCGGAATGCACAAAGGGTTATCCTTCGCCATTCCGCAGTGTGCACGTACCCTAAATCTGAAAGAGTACCCAGAGGTACGCTCACAGAGTTTGTAGAATTTCACGCCATACCGTCATCTCTTAGTGGGACGGTACTGGAGGAAAAGACGTGTCTGGGGGGCAGCTGGGGGTACGCTACGCTACCCCCCAGACATGTCACTGGCTGATGAGGATGAATGGAGGAAAGAAGGATCCCCCCCATTCATCCTCACTGGCTGTTTCGTTGTCGGAGGCAATAATAACGTATCCCTCTGACGCCGAAAACACCCGGTCATCTTTATACGGGGACTAGTATATGGGGTATGTAGTGGTGTAGTGTCAAACTTTATTCAATGTAGTGTGGTGTAATGTAGTGTTTTTTACGTTTTTTTTTTTTTACAGTAAGTATAAAAAAAACCTCACCAACAAAGGCGTTGCTGATAAATGCCGCACTTATGTGCGGCACTTATCAGCAGACCGTGGCAGTAGGATATAGAAAAAAAACACCCTACGCCAAAAAGGTTGAGTTGCTGATTAGCAGCGCACTTTCGTGCGATGCTGATCAACACTCAGCGGCGATAGGGTGCGGAAAAAAAATAAAAAAAATTTGCGAAAAAAAAACAACTTTCTACATTCTGAACATCCCTGTAGCTGCTGATAAGTGTATTACACATATCAGCCGCTAGGGGGCAGCAGAGCGCAAAATCCGGAAAAAGACGAGGCTGGAGCCGAAAATAGCCGAAAAAAGCCGATGGGGACCGCCGGAAAGAGCCGAAGACCGAATGAGAAGACGGAGGACGCCGCAAACCCGGAAGACGCCGATCAGGACCCCGGGACAGGTGAGTAATGTACAAATACCTGCTCTGGACCCCTCAGCTACCTAGCTGAGGGGTCCAGAGCAGGTATTTACTATTTTGGGGGACTCTGATCACCGTGCCACCGGCCCGATCACCGTGAACTACCGGCCGGTACCGGACGGCCGTTCACGGCGATCATGCTGGTGGCACCGTGACCACCATTACTTTTTACAGTAATGGTGATCGGTGCCGTCCTCGGACAGCACCGACCGCCATTTTTATCCGGTTCATCGGGTCACCGATGACCCGGAAAGGTTCCGATCGCCGCTATTGGCTAATCTGAATTGATCAGCCAATAGCGGCGATCGTAAGCACGGGGGGTGTTAACCACCCCCCGTGCCGAGAAGCTAAGATGGCCTGCTATGATTTATAGCAGGCCATCTTCCCCGATCGCTGTGTGCGAACACGCAGCGATCGGGGAAACATCGGGCGTAAATTTACGCCCTGATGCGCTAAGTACCAGGGCGCGAGGGCGTAAGTTTACGCCTGATGTCGTTAAGGGGTTAAATGTAGACACTTTACAGCAGCAACATTTCGGCCACAACTGGTCATTTGAAACCAAAACTGACACTGTACTAAAGGTCCCAATATTGGCCCATATACGGACACAAACGAGCGCTGATCCACGGGATTGGACCTTGTTTGCAGAACTTTTACACAGCACTATAAATTGAGCAGCTGGGCAACACAAACAATCCATGTTTTGTTTGTATGGCCATTAACATTCATAATTATTGACCAAACATCTCCTGTTTACTCTGTTTTACCATAAATTTTAACCCTACACAGTGTGCAGTGCCGCCACCCCTTCAAATAGCTGATCGGCTCAGGATAGGCAGTCAGCTTTTACAGACTGGATAACCCCTTTAACTGTTTACGTAATCACAAAGGAACAATCACATCTCCTATTTACTAGATTGTTGCTGTGTCGAGAGTCTACAAAGATGCCCTGTGTGTTTTTTTTATTTAGACATAAACAATGGAATATTATTTATAAGGTGAGTTTCCCTTTAAGAGTGTTCCTATCCAAAATAAAGCGAGGGCCCATTCTCTGAAGCTATATTCATTGAAGGTGCAGGGGTTACTAAAAGAGCTGAGTTATCCACCAGTCTTTCGATAGCTGACGGTCCTAAAGGCATTTCTGGCATATCCTGTAAATGTTCAAGGTGGTAAAGTCTCTTTTAAAATAAACACCCATCCAATCCACTTCTGATTTCAGAAGGCTTTAGCGAGTGTAAAGTAAATGGCCGCTCCGGCTCCAGATATTTGCATATCATTACGTGTCATGAAAGATGGAATATCGTCATTGATTGAATTTTTTCGAATTATATTTGCTAGAATAAAACTAAGGAACAGTCAATCTGTTCCATTATTAATATTAATGCGTTTACTGCGCTCTGTCACTTTGAGGAATTAATTATATTAGGATTTGCGGCAACACAAATTCTTACTGTACATCCGAGCAAATTCTGTTAACGTCTGGAAGAAATAAATGAGTCATAATGAAGGATCCTGTCTTCATTTTCTTTTTTGCCCGTAATGTGTGACATAGGTCTTCAGAACTGATTATAATCTGCTCATTTGCATTTGTGCACATTTGTAACAATGACTCGGAGATTTGTAGGTGACCTTGGTTCTTTTCTTTTTATCTGTTGATTATATTGAACCTCATGTATCAAAAATCCCACAGAGGAAATGGCTTTGTCGCCCTTAGTAACAAAAATTTTACAGTGCTTCCCATGTGCAGTACTTTTGTGCAGCCTTCAATAAGTTGTATAGAGCTCTAGTGAGACCACACCCGGAATACTGTGTCCAGTTCTGAAGACCTCACCTACAAAAAGATATTGATAAAAATAGAATGGGTCCAAAGACGGGCTACAAAAATGGTAAAGGGTCTGAAGCCTAAAACATATCAAAACTAAAGATCCCCATACACCTTATACTTTTGTAGGCTATAGCCACCATTCTGGTCCGGTTTGGCCGTTAGTATAAAGTGTAGAGCACAGAAGATATATATACAAGGATTCAGGCCTCCAAATTAGATACTGTATTTGAATAAAAAAAAAATTCTATGTAAGGTTGGGCTCAAACTGCGTTTTTGCTGTCCATTTAATGGAAAAACTGATGTATTTGTGTTCTTCACTTTTGATCCGTTTTTCCATGGACTTCCATTCTAAAAAAAAAAGGAGAAAAAAACTAATCAAAATGCATAATTTTTAACGGACACATTTTCTTTATAATCAAAGTCTAAAAATGGATCAACACACAAATGCATCAATTTTTTTCCATGTCCCCCCCCCCATTAAACAGACAACAAAAACGCAGTATGAACCCAGCCATAGTATATTGTATTTGACATCTTTAAGAAGTCTTGGTCAATATTATTTTTTTTTTATTCAGCATATTCTAGGTATGTTTTTGTGTGGTGTCTTCTGTATTGACTTCAGTAACAGATGAAGCAATATATATGAACCATGGGCGAAAAGGGACAGGGGAAAACACACCTGTTGGAATTGACCCAAGGATGGGTGCAAATCAACCCAAAATTTAGGAGGAAAAGTATATGGACTAAGAAATGGAAAAAAAAAATCAAGAGACAGTTAGGAGAAGGGACTAAGGGGGAAGTAAAGGTCTTCAGTGTCCAGGTATTGTACTCAATACCTTGCAGTTTTGTAAAAGCTAAACATTGTTAGCCCTTAAGTCATTGTCCTGGATTTTTTTTCCAATTATCGTGAAAGCATGCTCCCTGTGCTTTTTGTGTATTTGTTATGGTGCTCCCTGGTGTTCTCTTTATTCTCTCATGACCACCTAGCATGTCCAGTGCTGAAGCCATTTGTAATACACTAATTCTTATTGTCTCTATAAGTAGGTGCAACCACCAACACTTGGGCGCCATAACATATAATATATATATATATATATATCCTTTTTGAATGGTTTCTTTGTTGCTTTTACTTTGGGGGGCATTTATCAAAACTGGTGTACTGGAAGAAGACCACGCTCATCCCAATGCCCAGAGAAACAATAAAGGGGAACACTAAACCGGCAGGGATAATGGACACAAACTCTGCACTTTTCTGACAGACCACATTACTAAATCAGCCCCATAGTATTTCATTGCACATTGCATTTGTAGCCCTCTTTTATTGATAATAGCCACCGGACTCTCCATTGCATTGGTCAAAATTTTATAAAATCCAATTCATACAATATGAGAAGTCACCCAATTCTTGTTCTTAGATCTGCAACGTATCCTATTCTCTTTTCTAATTTCCCAATACTCTCAGGGAGGAGAAACCTTAACATTGTAAATCATCATATTACCAAACCACACTAGTGGTATGATTATCACAATAGTTTTCTGAACATTTTCTAGAAGAACAGGTAATCTATGTGTATTTAATATATAGGTTTCCAGTGTTTTCCTTCCAGCGGCGGTGCAGCTTCCAGCAATGCCGGGGATCTTTCACAATGAGAGTCTTCTGTTTTGCATTTGACAAGTTACATAGCACGGTGGAGGAGCTGGTGGATTTAATACATTTTTCAGTCCAGGGGCTGTGAGATCTCATACATTTTTCAGCAGTGGTTGATCTGCCGGTGCTTTATACATTTTTTGATTGAAAGAGTGTTTGCCTAGCTCCTCATGGCACGGCTTACACTGTATTTTTCCTGCCTGTAAATATTTAAACAGCCAGCAACACATGTAATTTTCTCCATATGCTTTAGTCATCATACAGCATGTCTAAGGTTAGGAGATTTTCTTTAAATGAAATGCTGAAATAGGATTTGGCATGTTCAAAGAGGATTTACTGATATATCCACCAATTCTATTATTTTTTTCATGAATTTATTTATTTATTTTTACTTATTTCATTAAACCTCTTTTGGCATGTAAAGGGTTACTCTGAACAAATTTAAAGTGATATTGTCGCCCCCTTACCATATGAGGAGTTCTCAGCACCATTCTTAAGCTTATATTCTGGACATTTCATATCACAGCGTATAAAGGATATTAAGTGCCGTAGGGGCGGCGCTTAATAGCGGTGTTGCCCCATATCTCCTCCCACATCTACACCATAGGCCCCACCCCCTCTGTGATTGATCGGCGTCTAGGGCCTCACCCTCTCCACAGCATCATCAGAATGGGCCAACCTAGAGGCATAGACGCCGCCCTCTCTGTGACAGCCAGATCAGAGGGAGCGGGGCCTAGGCCTCTAGGTCGGCTCATTCCAGTGGCTATGGAGGGGATGGGGCCTAGATACCGAAGACATCACTGGGGGAGGGGGCTACAAGGCAGATGTGGGAGGAGATATTGGGCACCATGGCTGTTAAAGCGGTTATCCAGCGTGGGGGCTCTTTTTAGATGTGGCCAGGGAGGAGGTGGCTGAAAGAAAAGACGTCCCGCCTCCTTCACTGAGTGGCTGAGCGGACCTGAGACGTCATGTCTCGGGCCCGCGTCAGACACCCGGAAGCGGCCGGGCATCGGAGCGCCGCAATGCGGGACCCGCCACTGAAACCGGGGAGGTGAGTGGATGTCTTTTCTTTCAGCTACCTCCTCCCCGGCCACATCTAAAAATAGCCCCCACGCTGGATAACCCCTTTAAGCGCCGCCTTGCGGCACTGTCCACCAACAATGCATTTTTGAGGGCAGAGACCACTAAGAAATCTTTTATATGGGAAGATATGAAATCCACAATATAAGCTTAAGACATTATAGGAACTACCAGCTCAGCCAAGTGTCCTGCCTCAGTCACTGATTGGTTGAACTGGCATTTCTGTGCAGGGCAGTGATGACACAGGTTTGGGAGATAAAGTAGACCAGCAGGTGAACGTCCGCTGCTCTGCAGGGGCGCCAGGATTGGGAAGTATGGTTACAGCCATAGGCCGGGTTGCAATTTGGCCGCTATTTATTGAAAATATGTAGTGTGTGAATATGGCCATAAGCTATATTCAGGTTTTCCAGGACTCCCTAGGGCTGCATCCAACTGGTGTGTGTGTGTGTGTATGTGTATATAGATATAGGTTTCTGCAGGGCGTCTACAGTATATCTAGAGTCCAACGATGATATGCTGTAAAATGTTTTAAGTTGAATGTTTTCATTCAGTAAAATTGAATGCATTAAAATATCTCTACCAGCTCTACAGAATTACATGTGGACTTCAGTATTTAGCATTATAAAAGAGGTGAACTCTTAGTCAATGTAAATCCTACATGAATGGATTTCTATTCATGCGCCGCTAATGCACAGAGGTTTTGTGCATTAGGTAAATGTCACTGTACATCCAGCGTTACTGTGTAGTCTTTGATTGTTTGACCTTTATTGTATTATACAATGCTTTTGTTGTTTTATATACTTTCATATACTATGGCATGTTAATAGTATGGGATTATTTTCAACTTGCAATTGACATATTGACTTGAGACTTATTGAGTTGCATACAGATTTGTCCATCTTTGCCTTTCTGTAAATTTTGTTAATGACTCTTCATTTTCACAAAGCAAGTTCAATGTCAGCAAAACTCTCAACAGGCTGCAGGACATATCACAACCACTAGGTGGTCACCTATAGACACATATAGCATAAACATATCCCAAATAAGCATTGTAGAATCATGTTTTTTTCCAAAGTTGGCCATTTTATGGCACTATGTTGTCATAAAAGTATAAAGGGACATACAACGCATTCAGAAAATCTTCAAACTGTTCACTAGCAGGACATAAAATCCCCAAATCCCTTTGAATAGTGCTCATTGATAAATGTATTTCAGGTATACCTGAATTCTTTTCTTTTCTTTGTATTTTCTTTCTCATTAAGTATTTATAAGAGTTATAAAAGTAACAATAACAAGCAAGAGCAAGAACACAGGGAATCTCCAACATGGGAGCGGAACCCTACAAACAGCTAAAAAACAGCACAAATTGAGAGCAAGATGTAGCAAAAGCAAACTCATCAAAAAGAACAATCATGACTAGCATCTGTGCACGGCAAGCAAAATGTAACAATATAAAACAATAAAAACAAGGGAACCTGAGACAAAACAAGAGAAGAAAGAGAAGAAGAAAGGGAAAGGAACCAATATAGGAGGGGGGGTCACAGTCATGGATACAAAAATATGAAAACAGAAATTACCTCACAGTAAAAGTGTTTTGTCGGATATACACCAACAACCGACCAGAAGGGAAAGCAGACAATGACTAATCTTGGGGCACCATGGAATGTCACAATGTGTAAGGAAAGAGAGTAGGAAAGTATATGGAGAAGAGGAAAGAATAAAAGAAGAAAAAGAAGAAACACAAAGACAAAAAGTAAGAGTTGTAAGTGTGTTAGAGAGTGAATGCAGCTATACTAATTTATATGCATCCTTCTTCATGAGAGCAACCCATTGCAACAGCAATCATGCCCATTTGTGGTCTGGATAGCGTCTGCTATCCTATGTAAGAGTATGTGAACACTACGGAATACACGCAGAGACTTCAAGTGGATTCCGCTGCGCAGCTTCCTGCTTGAAGTTCCGCTGGTCCCATAGACTCAGTGATATTCGCTGGCAAATTCTGCCCTCCGCCCAAAGACATGTAAATTCTTTGGGCTGACTGTGGACTTCACCAGCGAATATCATTGAGTCTATGGGACAGACGGAAATTCAAGCGTAGGTCACACGGTGGAATCCACTGGAAGTCTCCACGTGTATTCCGTAGTGTTTACATACCCTAAGTGAGCTATCCCCTGAAACCACTCTAAGATCGTAGGGGAGGACATATCTTTCCATTGATGAACTATAACTGTACAAGTAGGAAGGAGTTGGCGCTTTACCAGGGATTTGGAGGACCGTTGTAGTGACCACAGAGAACAACGCTAGAGAGTCCCATAAATATTTAGTAATTGGACATTCCCATAAAATATTGGACATGGTACTGTATGTATGGCCTCATCGCCAACACCGAGGAATAGATCTTAGCAAGAACTGATGGAACACTATATCAATGAAATACTGCTTTATAGTTATAGTCTTGTGTTTTGCAGGAAAGGGATGATTTATGACATAAAAGCTTTATGCGAATCCTCCGTCCATAATAAATGCCCAATACTTTTTCCAAGTTGATCATAAAAGAGATCATAAGTTTCTGTGTGCACGATCAAGTTTCGGTGTTGGCACGGAGGACGCACACAACAATTTGAAAAAGGCATGATAGAGGTATGGCCTCCGATTGTAAGTTGGGCCTCCGATTGTAAGTTGAAGGTAAGCTTCACCTTACAGTCCCCTCAGCCCCCCCTCATGCCCGTCCAGTGCTCGTCCCCACTAACTCATCTCTCCACCATCACTGAAGAACATCTCTCCAAATTACTCTCCACTTCGCACCTCACCACCTGCGCACTTGACCTAATCCCATCCCACCTTATCCCCAACCTCTCCTCAGCACTAACCCATCTCCTTCATCTATCATTAACTTCTGGCGTCTTCCCATCTCCATACAAACATGCAACCATTACACCCATCCGTAAAAAGCCATCCCTTGACCCTACCTCCTTATCCAGCTACCGCCCCATCTGACTTCTCCCCTTTGCCTCAAAACTCCTGGAACAACATGGAGGAACTATCCTCCCACTTTTCATCCAACTCGCTTTTTGTCTCCCTGCAATCCGGCTTCGGACCCCCACCACTCCACAGAAACTGCCCTCACGAAAGTGGCTAATGGCCTGCTAACTGCCAAAACCTCATGCCAATACTCTGTGCTCCTTCTCCCTGACCTATCTTCTGCCTTCTACACAGTTGACCATTCTCTCCTCTTACAAATTCTCTTATCCTTTGGCGTCACTAGCTTAGCCCTCTCCTGGATCTCCTCTTACCTCTCAAACCGCACTCTTAGTGTCTCCCATTCTCTCACCACCTCCTCTCCTCGTCCCCTCACTGTTGGTGTTCCCCAAGGCTCTGTAGTAAAAAAGAAGAGGGAAAGGGGGGAAGGGCGCTTCCTAGTGCAATATCAGGGTTACTGGATAGCAATAATGCACAAGATCGTCAATGTGCTCACCTTTTAAGGTTGTGCAATGATAGGCACAACACTATATCAGACGTGATATCAATACCGCAGCTTAGCCTAGGATCATCCACACAGCGTGTGGAGCAGATACACCGGGAAGAAGCAAGGTCCTTGTAAGACTATAGGGCCCACAAACGATCCTTCAGACAGCGTAGCGCAGGTATTAAAGCCAGGTGGTTAGTAAGCCATATACTACTGGCTACCAAAAGATGTGACTCACCAAGCCAGATCAGAATGCCAAGATAAGTTTATTTAAAAAAGCGACGCGTTTCGGCACACTAGTCTATCAGTGCCTTTCTCAAGCTTGAGAAAGGCACTGATAGACTAGTGTGCCGAAACACGTCGCTTTTTTAAATAAACTTATCTTGGCATTCTGATCTGGCTTGGTGAGTCACATCTTTTGGTAGCCAGTAGTATATGGCTTACTAACCACCTGGCTTTAATACCTGCGCTACGCTGTCTGAAGGATCGTTTGTGGGCCCTATAGTCTTACAAGGACCTTGCTTCTTCCCAAGGCTCTGTACTCAGAGCTCTTCTCTTCTCCATCTATACCTCTGGCCTGGGACATATCATAGAATCCCACGGCTTCAGGTACCATCTCTATGCCAATGACACACAGATCTACCTCTCTGATCCGGATGTCACCTCTTTGCTATCTAGGATTCCAGAGTGTCTGTCAGCCATATCTTCCTTCTTCTCCTCCCGCTTTCTAAAACTCAACAATGACAAAACAGAACTTATCATCTTTCCCCCATCTCGCTCCACCCTGCCGTCTAATCTGTCAATCACTATCAATGGCAGCCACTTTGTCCCCTGTCCCCCAAGTCCGCTGCCTTGGGGTCACCTTTGACTCTGCCCTGTCCTTTAAACCACATATTCAGGCCCTGACCACCTCCTGCCACCTTCACCTCAAAAACATTTCCAGAATCCGATCTTTTCTCACCCCTAACTGCACCAAACTGCTGGTACATGCTCTCATTATTTCCCGCTTGGACTAATGTAATATCCTCCTCTCTGGCCTTCCATCTAACTCCCTTGCTCCCCTCGCTTTGCCTCTGCCTCTACCCTCTGCCAATCCCTCCACTGGCTTGCCCTTGCCCAACGTATTCACTTAAAATTGTTGACCATGATGTACAAGGCCATCCACAACCTGACCCCTCCGTACATCTCTGACCTGATATCCCGCTACCGTCCCTCACATAACCTCCGATCCTCCAGTGACCTCCGTCTGCGCTCCCCCCTTGCTCGCCTCCAAGACTTTGCCCGAGCCTCCTCCATACTCTGGAACTCGCTACCCCGACACATCAGGCTCTCATCCACCATCACGTCCTTCAAAAGTAACCTAAAAACCCATCTCTTCAAACTAGGCTACAACCTATAATAATTCTGCATCACACTTGACTGGCTGCACTTTACCTCCTGTTTCTCCCCCCGTACCATATACATTGTAAGCCCCCACGGGCAGGGTCCTCTTCCCCCATGTATCAGTTTGTCTTTTGCCCTCAGGTAATTTGTTCTGATCTTGTATTGTTCCTGCTTATTTCCCCTATCTATTGTATAGTGCTCTGGAATTAAGGGCGCTCTATAAATTAATAATAATATTAAAGATATTCATACCTGCAAACCGGCTGGACAGGTTTCAGGGAGAAAAGGTCAGAAAAGGGCTTTAAACCATTGGAAACCATTAGTTTATGCAATTTTTAAGCTGGAGGAAAATCTGCACACCGCTGTGTTAACAGTAAAATAAAAAAAAATAAAAGCCTAAAAATAAGTTAGAGCTTTTAGAAGGCGGGGATGGAAAAAAATTACTGCTTCAGAGAAGGGTTAAAACTTACAAAAAAAAAAACAACAACCCTCCATTCTGCTACTAAACTAGCATCAAAGTACTAATATAGCGGCTCTTTAATGTCTTCAGAGGCCGAGGGTTATAAAACAGGTGTCAGTTAATGGCATTTGGCTTCCAGCTCCTAATTATTAGCGGTGAGGTTGCTGTTATCTGCAGATGTTGCTACTTTGGAAATTTAATGAGTTTCTTACGTGCCGCGATGGAGAAGGACAGTTGTAGATTTCACTGAAATTATCAAACTTTCAGAAAATGAAAAAATACTGGAACATTCAGGGCAGACCAAAGCCTGGGAAGTTATCCAAATGTATAGATGAGGCATTGAACCATCACAGTTTACAAGTCTCCATCCCTAAAACACCCCCCAAGGGAGTCTACAGTATATCCTTTTTAGTTAATTGAGATGTCCGGCGCCCAATTTTTTTTTTTTTCTTAAGAGTCGGGGAGGAGGTGGCTTAATTTAATTACATGCACCTACCTCCCCGATTCTAGCGTTGGAGTCTGCTGTCTGGCTGAGCGGGGCTGACATGTCACCGCCCAGACCAGGAAGCAGCCAAGGGACTGGGAACAGAAGGGGCCAACAGCGGACCGGGGAGGTACAGTAGGTGCCTGTAGTTAGGCCACCTCCTCCCCGAGTCTTTAAAAAAAAAATGTCGGGCACCGGACATCTGCTTTACTATTAATTTTTAAGCCTTCTTGCATTCAGGGCTAAAAGAATTTCCAACTCTCCCTCACAACATGCATAGAATTTATAGCTTGGATAGGTATAATTTTTCATTGCAAGTGCTATGTAAGGTTTACAGCTATATTGTTAAATTGTATTTGGTATTAATTTACAGTTGACTAAGATGACATTTCTATACAGTCCCTTCAGGCTCATCCTATTTTGGATACAGTTGTACTGGTGTAAACCCGACCTCAAAAGTCAAAAGTACAGTCCCACAAAATTCTAATGTATTCTAGTGTACGGACTATAGGCTGGTATAAAAATGACTCAAAAAAAGTTATACCATGTAAAATGATCAATTTTCACCATTGCAAGAACTGCTGTCAGTTTCTTATACAGTAGAAGAGTATATTTAAAGGGGAAACTAGATAGTGTCTACAGGAATATCTCTGAACTTGGTTTATATAGGCAATTCATATACTGATATGGATTAATTGATTAAATCTTAAAGTGGCTTGCCCAACAAAAACAAGTTATGCCCAATCCACAGGAAAAGGGATAACTAACTGTTGGGGGAGGGTCCAATTGCTGGGATCCCCTTGTTCTCAAGAATGAGAATCTAACTCATGGCAGTGCTTATGTTGCTTTATTCATTATCTATAGAAGTTGCTGGAGATACTGAGATTATGTTGAGGAGGGGTCGAGTGGTTGCACCCCTTGCAAGCAGTTACTTATCACTTATCCTGAGAATAGAGCATAACCTCCTTTAAATTTTTTGGCAAACAGCAATCTACCTATTGATCGGTAAAATAACTATAATGAGCTAGCATTGAAAGATCTTATTGCATGGGAAAAAACGTCATTATTAAAGAGTACCTGTCATTAAAAATAACTTTGGCATGTCATCAGCCATGTCAAAAGTTACTGATCGTGGCGGGTCTCACTGTTGAGACCCACAGTGAACAGGAGATGGCAAAAAAAAGTGCCGCAGCCACTCCCCGGACGTATCTCCGTAACAGGTAATTCCAGCAATGTACTTTAAGTCTATAAGGAAACTTTGAAATAAGTAAGTGGCCTGGAAGTGGATCACGCCGCTGCTGCATTCTCTTCCCGACTATGTCCGCTAATCACAGCGGGTCTCAACCTGATGTTCAAAGTTACTTTTAACAGGTACTCTTTAAATATGGAAGTGTCCTGAGTCACAGGTGACCGAAGACAGTGATTGTATCATTATCATGTGAATAAAAAATAATCTGAGCAGAGGCACTAAAAACATTTATGTACCCCCAAGGCTATGTATGTTACAGTCTGTGTACACCCTAGAGACATGATATGCACCCATGAACACATACCACAGGTTGAGAACCTAGATATCAGACAGTCTTTAGTTCTTGCCATTTCGCCTCCTTAGTAAATGCTATTGTGCATCCTACGTTATTCATGGACATCTGGAGTAAAGACCTAACAGTTATTATTACTACTATGTGTCTTTTTTTTTTTAGTTCTCTCTGTAATGATAGTGTTAGCGGTCAGTTCGGATATGCTGTAACCTTCACAAAGGTCGCACACAGTAACACGTTCCTGTGGCTGTTAGCATCTGTGGTATAGAAAGCTCATACATTTTTTAATATGCATTACTTACGGCAAAGTAATTATAAGTTATCCCCGGCAAGGACTGTGAATGTTTCCAATCCTATATCCCTAAATATATTTATATACAAATGTCACTGTCAATGTTATTGCCATTTTGAAATCTAACTTGTGCCCGACAAAATAAACTAAACAAAGTTCTTTGTGGGCAATGCGTCTGCGGGCCGGTGGGAAGGTTTGTTGTTTTTGCCTTTAATCATGTCTTGAACCATTGTACAAGAATCGAGCCATGATCAACATCTTGTTCTTTGAATAGAATTCATTTCAATGCATTAGAATTGATTGCAACGCTTGGCAGGCTTAGAAAACAGGTGAGAATGGAAATCACAGCTATTGTTGAACCAACAGCGAGGTGAAGTAAATCAGAAAGAATTGTTTCATTAGTGCTCCAAAGGGAGTTTCTTAAAATCTGCTATGGGCACCCACAGAGGTAATTTATGGTAACCTTAAATAGTGCCTGGGTAAATAAATAGTGTCTGAAAGAGTAGCAGTCTGGGTTTTGAATGTACTTTGGAGTTGAATAAACAAGAATTTGCTTATAGGAATCTATTAACAGAAGTGATGATAGAACGAGTCAAATAAAGAAAGGCAACTGAGACTTTTTATACTCTCTGCAATTGCCCTGAATATTCATCAGCAGAGTTTAGGCTGCCATACTGTATATTTTAGGTTGTTGTTTATTTCCAGCCCATCCTGCTATATTTTCAGACTCCACTCACCAAGTAGCTTCTTTGATAAAGTTATTACAGTTAATTCCTGATTTGTTAATATATTCAGGAAAGTGGTGAATTATGTTTTTTCTTTCTTTTTACATTTTAAATTGATAGTTTTTAGCGTCGAGTGAACTTGCCGAACTGTTCAGGTATTGCAACGTTATGTGAATGCTCGGCATTTGACTCCCAGTGTCTGGAGAAGTTGAATGCTGCTTTCATATTTTCAAAGACTTGTTAGGGCGGAATCCAACTTTTCTAGACACTGGGAGTCAGATGCCGTGCGTTTGGGTTCAGAGAACGTTTCTGAACTCAAAAAGTTTGTCAAGTTTGCTAAACACTAGTATTTTGTTTTCAAAATATGTCAAACATATGAAAAAATAAAATTATAACAAATTCCAAAGCATAGTAGAGTAGTAGTAGCACTGTATCTCTGTTTTTCTGTCTACTTTCCATTATTTCACAGCAGCAACCCTCACAGTATATGAATAGACCATCACACACATCATAAATTAAGCAGCTCTTACTGCCTCTCTAACAGCGGGAAGTCCCAGCAAAACCCCAAACACCAGTAAGGACCTGATTCACATCCATCTCATTAGCTTCATGTAACAAAGTCCTTGGCTCTATGTGTATGAAGGAGACCGTACAAACATATTTTTTCAGGAAGGATAAAGGCTTTGGCAGAAAGTAGAACCTAGCTATGGCCGGGGATGGGGTGTTTATGGACGGCAGAGGTCCATTACCACCCCGGGTCCTGGATTGCGCCGCCCGGTACACCCATCCCACGACCGCTTCCTGGTTTGAGCTGCCGCATGAGACGTGACGTCTTAAGGCAGCTCAGCCATTCTGTGGCCGTGGCAAAGTCCCGCCTCGGCCGTTGAATGGCTGAGCTGCCTTGAGACGTTACGTCTCATGCGGCAGCTCAAACCAGGAAGCGGCCACGGGACGGGTGTATCGGGCGGCGCAATCCGGGACCCGTCGCTGGAACCAGGGAGGTAAATGACCTCTGCCGTCCATAACCACCCCATCCCCGTCCATAACTGAAAAATACCCCCGGGCCAGAGTACCCCTTTAATATGTTACTCCGATATAGAAAATACAAAAATTGCTCGCTGATTCCAGCATTTTGGTATTCTTCTCAGTTTATGTATTTGTTGTGATAACTACTTTTTCTTGACTTATAACAGATGTTACCGTCAAATTTAGGTTTAAATTTTAGTTGTCAGTGAGTAGTAACAACAGGTGTCGTCCTATGTTAATAATCTCTGTTCAATTTATCTAGCTCTCAGTCTGGAGACAATCCTGTTATCCAGACAATCCAGACCCCCAAGCCTTTCCTTACGAGAAATAGTTAGTCTGCTATCCATCTCAGAGCAGCCAAACTGTTAGTCCTTCTTCTTTGGAGATTTTGTTAAGAACCTTCCAACACCTGGAAAGGTTCTACTCCTGTAGCTTTATGATCCTTACATTAGGGGGCACTGATATAGAAGCTTTAGGGTCCATTTACACAGAAAGATTATCTGACAGATTATCTGCCAAAGATTTGAAGCCAAAGCCAGAAACAGACTATAAACAGAGATCAGGTCATAAAGGAAAGCCTGAGATTTCTCCTCTTTTTAAATCCATTCCTGGCTTTGGCTTCAAATATCTGTCAGATAATCTTTCTGTGTAAGGGTCCTATTCCACGGGCCGAGAAGGGCCCGATCAAGGATGTAAACGAGCGGCGATCTGCTAGATCGCCGCTCGTTTACTGGGCCTATTCCACGGCCCGATGATCATTGAGCGAGGGCTGCAAGGACATTGTTACCGATGTCCTTGCAGCCCTTGCAGCATCACACATTACCTGCAGGTCTTCTCCTCCGCGCTGTCTTCATCCCCGGGTCCCGCGAGCTCTATCTTCTGAATGGCCGGTCAGCTGACCGGCCACACTCAGCCAATCACAGGCCGCGGCGGTCCCGGCCTGTGATTTGCTGAGCGCTCCGTCAGCTGACCGCCCATTCAGAAGATAGAGAGCGCGGGACCCGGGGATGAAGACAGCGCGGAGAAGAAGCCCTGACAGGTAATGTATGCTGCTGCTGCTGTCAAATCGTCGGTCGCCCGCCGTGCACCGCTATTTAACCATAGCGATACGCGGTGGGGCAACGATGATTTTAGGTCTGGCCCTAAATGAACGATCAGCCGATGACACGATCATCGGCTGATCGTTCTCTCTATTTTACCGAACGATAATCGGCCGAATCAGGCCAAATGGGGCCGATGCGGACGATTATCGTTACTGTGGAATAGGGCCCTAAATGGACCCTTAGCCACTTTATGCAAATTGGGAGGTAAAGCCAACAGAGTGTTCCCCTGGGCGGCAGAAGTCCTGCAATTCATGTTGAGCGGACTTGTTTGGGTTCAGAAACACTCTTTGTCTGATTCCCTGTGGTTGCAGAAGTTGGATGCCACCCTAGGGCTGCCAGGAAAACATGGATACAGCCTATCGTCTATGTATGGATCCATGTTTTCCTTCTCCAAACTCCTGCATCCGCGGGGAATCAAGTGCAGAGCATACAGGTTTGGATAATGTTGCCGAACCTGACCATTTTGACAGGTTCGTTTAACACTACCAGCAATGTTTACAGCATAGGTGTGGGTTTTATCTCCTGATTTGCATTAAACTTCTTAATCTTACTGTATATCGGTGCTGGAGATAGGTTCGCTGTAATTCTGCAAATCTGCTGTGTTTCTTTGTTGTATCTGGTCTTGTTTTATGTTGGGTATTGTCCCTCCCCTTCTTTTGGTTGCTTAGTTAGCTGCCCTTTCCTAAAGTTTCCCTTACCTCTGCACAGCCTAGTGTTTATAAGCCTTTGTTTCCTTCCACACAAGGCCTGCATGCCTAAATTCGTTTTCGTTTCTATGTTAAAACTTTTTCAACAAAAATAAATGAGAAAAGAATACGCTTTTATGGATTTTTCTTATTGCGATGATTACATATTCTGTTTGATGTTTTACCTTGTTCTGTCCTCTTGAATGTTTATAATACTTAGCAATACTTCCCCAACTTTAAGGAAATCACCAGACTGCAATATAAGTGTAAGCCCAAAATATAATAAAACAGTCATTTCTACAGTCCAGCACTTGGAGTTGGTCTTCAGATGGTTTCAGAAAACTATTGACATTAGCATTATGGCCTCAGCTGCAAATATAACTAGCAGATTGTGGGGGTCCTGATCACTAAGCCCCACCCCCACCCCTACTTGAGAACAGGGACTCCAGTCTGAGGCCACATACAAATAGAAAAAAAAAACATACTTGCCTACACTTGCTGGTTCCCCACAGTCCTGTCCAGCTGCTTTCAGTCTTCTGATGCTTCTGTCTTCTGGCCACTTCCAAGACGAGAGCTCATAACAGGATATGCACACTTAGCCGATTAGTGACAGAAGTTGTGTCTTTTCTTGGCCAGGGATACATTGGGTAGCAGGTCCTTCTCCATGCTCTCGTCTTGGAATGAGAAATAGAGGACTGGAAGAAGCTGAGCAGGAGCTGCAGGGTTAGGCAAGTATAGCTTTTTCCCACCTTTATGTGGCTCGAGCAATGTACAGTATGTTGTTTTTTTTAAGTGCTGGGATACCTTTTAATACTGGTCATACTGGTTATGGTAATGGGATCAGTTGACTATCCTATGTGTATGATGTTCTGTCCTCTAGGCACAGATTTAATGAGCAAGAAAAGTCTGTGCTCGACTTGACCTACCATGCATGTGTATGGTGGAGTTGACTAAAGCAAATTTTTGGCTCCACTAAAGGGGAGCATGAAATTCCATGATCATCTGACTTCCGTGGTTAATGGCGTCCTCGGTGATCAGTGTATACCAGTAAAATATCTTTATATTTTCTCCTACCACAGTTATCATTTTAGATGCCAGTCAGGAGGCAGAAAATATTGGTCAAATAAAGCAGGGAGGGATGTCGTATATATCAAATATTTCCCATGTGAAATGTTTTTTTGAACATTGACTCCCGTTCATCATTTTGATAGAAAAACCTCAAACGGCATTTTTGGTTTCATTCTATGAGTTACTGAGAATACATCAGTCAAACCATTTATAGTTCCTGTCACTTCAGCTACCAAGTGGCTTCATTCTTTTTTGAGTGTATTTACAGTGGGGAAAAAAAGTATTTAGTCAGTCACCAATAGTGCAAGTTCCACTACTTAAAAAGATGAGAGGGGCCTGTAATTGACACCATATGTAGACCTCAACTATGGGAGACAAATTAGAGAAAACAAATCCAAAAAATCACATTGTCTGATTTTGTAAGAATTTATTTGCAAATTATGGTGGAAAATAAGTATTTGGTCAGTAACAAAATTTCATCTCAATACTTTGTTATATATCCTTTGTTGGCAATGACAGAGGTCAAACGTTTTCTGTAAGTTTTCACAAGGTTGGCACACACTGTTGTTGGTATGTTGGCCCATTCCTCCATGCAGATCTCCTCTAGAGCAGTGATGTTTTGGGGCTGTCGCTTGGCAACACGGACTTTCAACTCCCTCCAAAGGTTTTCTATAGGGTTGAGATCTGGAGACTGGCTAGGCCACTCCAGGACCTTGAAATGCTTCTTACGAAGCCACTCCTTCGTTGCCCTGTCGGTGTGCTTTGGATCATTGTCATGTTGAAAGACCCAGCCACGTTTCATCTTCAATGCCCTTGCTGATGGAAGGAGGTTTGCACTCAAAATCTCAAGATACATGGCCCCATTCATTCTTTCATGTACCCGGATCAGTGGTCCTGGCCCCTTTGCAGTGAAACAGCCCCAAAGCATGATGTTTCCACCCCCATGCTTTACAGTAGGTATGGTGTTTGATGGATGCAACTCAGTATTCTTTTTCCTCTAATTACGAAAAGTTGTGTTTCTACCAAACAGTTCCACTTGGGTTTCATCAGACCATAGGACATTCTCCCAATACTCTTCTGGATCATCCAAATGCTCTCTAGCAAACTTCAGACGGGCCCGGACATGTACTGGCTTAAGCAGTGGGACACGTCAGGCACTGCAGGGTCTGAGTCCCTGGTGGCGTAGTGTGTTACTGATGGTAGGCTTTGTTGCATTGGTCCCAGCTCTCTGCAGTTCATTTACTATGTCCCCCCGCGTGGTTCTGGGATTTTTGCTCACCGTTCTTGTGATCATTTTGACCCCACAGGGTGAGATTTTGCGTGGAGCCCCAGATCGAGGGAGATTATCAGTGGTCTTGTATGTCTTCCATTTTCTAATTATTGCTCCCACAGTTGATTTCTTCACTCCAAGCTGGCTGCCTATTGCAGATTCAGTCTTCCCAGCCTGGTGCAGGGCTACAATTTTGTTTCTGGTGTCCTTTGACAGCTCTTTGGTCTTCACCATAGTGGAGTTTGGAGTCTGACTGTTTGAGGGTGTGCACAGGTGTCTTTTTATACTGATAACAAGTTTAAACAGGTGCCATTACTACAGGTAATGAGTGGAGGAAAGAGGAGACTCTTAAAGAAGAAGTTACAGGTCTGTGAGAGCCATAAATCTTAATTGTTTGTAGGTGACCAAATACTTATTTTCCACCATAATTAGCAAATACATTCTTACAAAATCAGACAATGTGATTTTCGGGATTTGTTTTCTCATTTTGTCTCTCATAGTTGAGGTCTACCTATGATGTAAATTACAGACGCCTCTCATCTTTTTAAGTGGGAGAACTTGCACTATTGGTGACTGACTAAATACTTTTTCCCCCCACTATATTTGCAATAGTTTTTTGGCGCTTTGGCCTGTCACGTATATACATGAGCCCAAATGCAAACTAGTGTGTACAGACAATGAAATATGTGTCATATGTATTTTTAGCGTGGAAAACAAATCGGTTTTTGACAATTAATATCAAAGGAGTTTTAGTTTATAAGACCACAAAAAAGTTAAATTATTAGGGTCTTAACATTGTGGCTACCGCACAGAGCCCAAACCATGGCAGCATGCAGTGGCCATGGCTACATGTTGTTGATGAAATTTAAGCGATAAAGCTAATAAAAGGGGGAAAACTACCATTTCCTTCAATGCATAAATGTTCTGACTGAGACCTCCAACACTGTCAAAGCGAACCAAGTGATCAAGGTTTATTGGGTCTACATCAGCCAAACTAGCACCAACTTTTAACTGTTCACGCAAGATGCCGCTGGCTGGATCCTCGGGCCAATCCTCAGGGTACCCCATCAATTATAGATCAATGGCCCCCTGGTTTTATTATTAAAAACCTTTAGCATATCACAGGGACATGTCTAATGTTTTAATGGGTTGGGGCCTAACTACTGAACCCTGTGCCGATCAAGAGAATAAGTGGAGATACACACACATAAGCTTGCTGCTCTTCCCCACTCATCTACATCCAATGGTCCTATAGGCTGGGGTGCTTATTTTCCTGATTGTCGCAGGTCTCTCATGTGAGGACCCCCTCCCACACACACACAATTTTTATAAAAAAAACAAACCCTTTGACATGTCTCAGGGACTTTTAAGAAGCTTTGATTGCTTGGACCCCCACCGATCAGGAGAATGAGTGGGGAGTGACCTTTAAGGCTCTGCACCTTCTTCAAATTTACACATCTTGCAAGGTTCCTGCTTGCAACAGTGCAAGGTATTGCAGTATTGTCTCATCCAAGTGAACGCCATAGTACTTTGCACTGCAGATACAATAAGAGCATTTTCAAGTATGAACTAGATTGCAGCCCATGTAAGCAATGAACAGGTTGCAGTGCCACCCAAGTGCCATGTCCATTGATGGCTGGATCCTTAACCCACAGTAGCCTGTTGCTACCAGCTATGGGAAAATTCTTATTTAATGTCTTTTTAAAGTATTCCCAATATGATCTTTACTTTAAAGGAAACCAAAACAAAAAAAAAAAAACATTGCAGGCTGGAGGTGGGGAAAACATCATAAAGAGATTATACTTACCTGTCCCTGTGCCCCCGCACAGGGACAGGTAAGTATAACTTCTTTATTATGTTCCTCCTACCCCCTGCTCGCAAGGTATTTTTTGTCTTGGCTGGACTTCTCCTTTAACCTTTTGAGGACCAGGCCCAAAATGACCCAGTGGACCGCGCAAATTTTGATCTTTGTGCTTTTGTTTTTCCCTCCTCCCCTTCTAAGAGCTCCAGCACTTTCAGTTTTCTATCTACAAGGCAATGTAAGGGCTTGTTTGTTACAGGAATAGTTGTACTTTGTAATGGCGTCTTTCATTTTACCATAACATGTATGACGGAATCCCAAATACACTCACCGGCCACTTTATTAGGTACACCATGCTAGTAACGGTTTGGACCCCCTTTCGCCTTCAGAACTGCCTCAATTCTTCGTGACATAGATACAACAAGGTGCTGGAAGCATTCCTGAGATTTTGGTCCATATTGACATGATGGCATCACACAGTTGCCGCAGATTTGTCGGCTGCACATCCATGATGTGAATCTCCCGTTCCACCACATCCCAAAGATGCTCTATTGGATTGAGATCTGGTGACTGTGGAGGCCATTTGAGTACAGTGAACTCATTGTCATGTTCAAGAAACCAGTCTGAGATGATTCTAGCCTTATGACATGGCGCATTATCCTGCTGAAAGTAGCCATCAGATGTTGGGTACATTGTGGTCATAAAGGGATGGACATGGTCAGCAACAATACTCAGGTAGGCTGTGGCGTTGCAACGATGCTCAATTGGTACCAAGGGGCCCAAAGAGTGCCAAGAAAATATTCCCCACACCATGACACCACCACCACCAGCCTGAACCGTTGATACAAGGCAGGATGGATCCATGCTTTCATGTTGTTGACGCCAAATTCTGACCCTACCATCCGAATGTCGCAGCAGAAATTGAGACTCATCAGACCAGGCAATGTTTTTCCAATCTTCTACTGTCCAATTTCCATGAGCTTGTGCAAATTGTAGCCTCAGTTTCCTGTTCTTAGCTGAAAGGAGTGGCACCCAGTGTGGTCTTCTGCTGCTGTAGTCCATCTGCCTCAAAGTTGGATGTACTGTGCGTTCACAGATGCTCTTCTGCCTACCTTGGTTGTAACGGGTGGCTATTTGAGTCACTGTTGCCTTCTATCAGCTCGAACCAGTCTGCCCATTCTCCTCTGACCTCTGGCATCAACAAGGCATTTCCGCCCACAGAACTGCCGCTCACTGGATGTTTTTTCTTTTTTAGACCATTCTCTGTAAACCCTAGAGATGGTTGTGCGTGAAAATCCCAGTAGATCAGCAGTTTCTGAAATACTCAGACCAGCCCTTCTGGCACCAACAACCATGCCACGTTCAAAGGCACTCAAATCACCTTTCTTCCCCATACTGATGCTCAGTTTGAACTGCAGGAGATTGTCTTGACCATGTCTACATGCCTAAATGTACTGAGTTGCCGCCATGTGATTGGCTGATTAGAAATTAAGTGGTAACGTGCAGTTGGACAGGTGTATCTAATAAAGTGGCCGGTGAGTGTATATCGTATATCGTGAAATCGTAAAAAGAATGCAATATGGTAACGTTTGGGGGGTTCCTGTGTCTACGTAATGCACTATATGGTAAAAGCGACATGATACTATTACTCTATAGGTCAGTCCGAACACAACCATATGCAGGTTTACACAGATTCTCTAATGTTATATATATATATTTTTTTTATGAAATCCTTTTTTTTGGCAATTAATTATTAATAAAATGGGCCTATTGTGACGCTAACAGTTTTATTTTTCACCTATGGGGCTGTGTGGGGTGTCATTTTTTCTGCCATGATCTCTAGCTTTTATTAATACCATATTTGTGAAGATAGGACGTTTTGATCACTTTTTATCAATTTTTTTTATATATATAATGTTACATAAAATCGGTAATCCGCGGACCTTTTTCCCTCTTTTCGTCTACGCCGTTTACTGTTTGCAATGACGCTTGTTATATTTTAATAGATCAGACAATTACACACGCTACGGTATATTATATGTTTATTTATTTATATATATTTTATTTATATAATGGGAAAGGGGGGTGATTTAAATTTTTATTGGGGGAGGGGTTTTGGGGTTGTGTAATAGTGATTTTAACTTTTTTTTTTATACATTTTAAGTGTCTTTGGGGGACTTGTACATACATTACTTTGATTTTTACACTGATCATTGCTATACCATAGGCATAGCATTGATCAGTGTTATCGGTGCTCTGCTGATTGAGCCTGCCTGTGCAGGCTCATTGACCACAGCTCCGATCGGACCGCATGGAGGCAGGTGAGAGACCTCCGGCGGTCCGTTTTAACGATCGGGACCCCCGCAGTCACAGTGACAGGGACTCCCCCTGTCAGTTACACTTAAACGCCGCGTACCAGTACATTTGGAGGGCACCGCATAGTGACAGGAGGGACATGGGGGTTGTGTGTGACAGGAGGATAGATAGTGACAGGAGATAGGGATGTGTGTGACAGGAGGGCCGCCGCTCTCTGCTCCCACATACCGCCTCCCGGTCTGCACTGCATGCCTGCCGCATCCGCCCTCCCCCACCCCTAGGGAGCACGGCGCTCCCGGTGCTTCCTGTCCCTGGCCGGCCTGTCACTATGCTGTGCCCTCCAAATGTACTGGTTAAATACATTTATGGATTATTTTGGGGAGCAAGGAGACTCATTGACTTCTATATATAGTGCGCCCCCTGCTGGACACTCCATTGGAATTACACCCCCGATTCGTGATGTCACAGTATTTCAGAGAATCTGAAGTCTCCCTGATCTACTAAATTAAGGGAAATAGCCCTATATGTGCATTTCCCATACTTAATGTAGATTAGAAATTTGTCAAACTTTCCAGTAATAACATATTAAAATAACATATTGTAATAACATATTAAAAAATAGTTTTGGCCGGACTTCTCCTTTAACTAAAGTAGTTCTTATATGTTTATTTAACAGTGTCCGCCAATGGACACAACAATAACTTTTTAAGCAGCACATTTGGATTCTTCTCCGGTGCGTCACTGCTGCAGAATAGAAATAAACTAGTTAGAAAGTCTGTCAGTAGTAAAACAGCTGGCAAAACATGGCATAACCCATGCCAAATGATCCTGCAGCATCACGCTGCAGTGAGACACTGCATAACAAGGCACAGCCATTTTGTTAATAGTGCGGTTAACTTGCCATACGCTTTTAATCAGTAAGATCAGAATTTGGAATAAATAAGAAAAGACGACGGGAAAAAAAAGGGCTGCGACAGACGTTTCTTTCTATAAAACAAGGATACAGTAATCCATTGAACAGAACATTAATACCTTTGCCAAACAATAATTAGCATATGGCGGTCCACTGTGCCCCATTATCTTACTGGGAAGTGTGGAGTAGAGATGTGCGGCACATAAATGAGGAACACAAGGCCCCTCTGTTTGTGCAGTGTAGAAGATACATCTGTAGCAAAGGGCTTCATGCAACAAAAGAAGCCAAGAAACTCCTTTTTCTATGTCAGATTGTTCCTTTGTAAAGCAAATGAAAAAAGTTATTAAATGCAGCTCTCTAATATGTACTGTATGTCATGCATGTAAGCTTTGATTAGCAGTGACTCCTCCAAGCAAGAGATCAAGTCCACTGGAGTCCACTGGATAGAGATGATTGACAGTAGGGAAATGTATGCTGATGTGTTTGTCTCCCCGCTTATTTTCCTGATCGGTTGGGGTCCCAGCGAGATTCTCAAAAATCAAAACTTTTGTCATGTCCCAGTGACATGTTAAGAGGTTTTTCTGTTATATGGCAGGTATGTCTTAAAGCGAATGTACCACTAGGTACATGGCTTTGTGTTTTATACATTAATAGAATGGCACCGGCATAGGGATGCAGTGGCACAGTCGTTTTTTTTTTTTTAAACTGCTGCCCAGTTCCTGCACACGGCACCAGTCTATTCCCCAGCACCGCCCTGTCCCGGACTACTGTGGGCAGGCTGACCGGCCCCCAGTGTGACGAAACTCCCTCACCTCTGTTATGCGCCTCCATTTGAATCAGTGGAGCTGCGTCACAGATGGAAGGGGAGATCAGATTTGCCCCCAGTGCTCCAGGGCAGGCCGCTGATCGGAAATAGACCAGTGCCGTGCGCGGGAAAGGGTGGCCGTTAAAAAAAAAGGACCACCAGCATCCCCATGCTGGTCTATGAATGTAAAAAAACACAAAGCAGAGTACCTAGTGGTACATTCGCTTTAACTAACTGGATAGGGGAAAAGTTAGTTATTTACGAAATACCTCCCATCTGCGTTAGAAGTTTCCACTGGGAACTGTCCACCAAAGATGCCAACCAATGTAGTAATATTCCAGTCCCCATGATGGAAATCCAACAGACCCTAATAAATGGGTTAATAATCTTAATAACACAATATTCTGGAAGTTACATTTCATTGGCCGCTGTTCATGTGTATACTGAGGGGGTGAGGAGCAGGAGCCACAATGATAGGCCACTCCCTAGGTGTTAAGATAACAGGTTGAATATTAATCTGTGATTGAATTGTCAAAAATATGCCTTGGTAGATAATAAACAATCCTTTTTTTCAAATATAATCCTTCATAATTCATTTTTACTGGTTATCACTGACATAAAAACCCTTTGAAGAGGCACTGTCATGAAAAGATACATTTTTGACTCAGACCCTGACCGATAAAAACTTTTGACATGTCTCACTGAAATAGACAAAAGAACAAAAAAAAAAGCAAAAACAAAAAAACTTGTAACATGACACACACAACAAGTTTTTTTTTTTATCTGCAAAAGAAAAACCAGGATGGCACTATAGGATAAGAGGCAGAACTCAGAACTCCACAGTTCCCCTACCATGGTGCTCTCCCTCCACAGTCCAGCAGAAAAAGATAAGTCTCTCGAAACAATAATACTTGTAAAATGACTTGCAGTGTGAACTTCAGCCAACATTTATTGCATGTCAATTTCATATGCAAAGAAAAAAGTGTGACTAATCCATAATGGTCAACACTGCCCAAAGAACTCCAACAGTTGGAAACAGATAAAAAGTTTAAAATATTTATTAAAATATGCACAATTTACGTGTTTCAAGGATCAAGTCCTCTTCATCAGAATAGCAGTGCATGACATTTATTGCATATAAAAATTAAGTCATAGAACACAGGCCTGTGTCCGTGTCCTATGAACTTTTAGTTCTTTTAGTTCTTTTAGAACTTGAGTTCACACTGGTGAGTGCCGCAAGTCATTTTACATGTATCATTGTTTCGAAAGACTGTCTGTGCTGGACTTGTAGAACATCACGGTGTGGGAACTGTCCTGAGTGCCGTGTGTTATTCCACTCTGGTAGTGCCATCATGGTTTTTCTTTTGTTGCATTTGTACATTTTAAGTCTAAAGAAAAGCATCAATAGATATAATAAATGCATTTAAAGGGAGAATCATTTTTTGTTCTGAATTTCTACTTTTGAGTTTTCCCAGCAATCATCTCTCATTGGGGAACCAAGTGGTAAGTATTGCTCTGCAGAGCCCCCACAGTCTATATGAAGCATTAAAAAACTGCCTATAAAAAGGACTACTGGGAAGATTTATGAAACATGGTGTAAAGTGAAACTGACCCAGTTGCCCCTAGCAACCAATCAGATTCCACCTTTTATTTTCCAAAGAGTCTGTGAGGAAAGAAAGGTGTAATCTGATTGGTTGCTAGGGGCAACTGAGCCAGTTTCACTTTACACCATGTTTGATAAATCTACCCCTATGTCTGTAACGCATGGACATGCTGGATTCTCCAAAGCAAATAAAGGCCCTATTACACCAAACAATTATCGACCGTTACAGCCGATAATCGCCTTGTGTAATGCTGCGTTTACACAAAACGATAATTGGCTTGATCATACGATTAACGATGTCGGAGTAACGTTTTGTTTTTTTTAAACAATCAGCGTTCAGACGGTACGATATATCGTACGGAAAATTTGTTTTGCGATCATTTTGCGATCGCTTAAGCCTATCTCACATATTGGTTAAATCGGCGAACGACTGTTCGCACGGAACGATCTGCGAATTTTTTGCAAACGATCAACGACTATTTGAGAACATGTTGAAAGATCAAAAGGAACGATTTCTTGCTCGTCGCTTGATCGGTCGCTGCGTTTACACGTATGATTATCGTTCAAATTCGATCGTTATCGCGCAAATTTGCACGATAATCGTTACGTGTAAACGCAGCATAATAGAAGGCTATGATCAGCCGACAACAAGTCAGGCCTGCTCAGCCATTCAGCAGCAGAGGTGGGACAGCGCTACAGCCACATAACATCTCAACTCCCATCTCAGACCAAGGGGTTGCTGAATACCAGGGACCGGAGTAACGGGATGTGGACGGCAAGGCTGGAGCTGGAGAGGAAAGTGGATTTTATTGCTCTTACCCACACCCTGCTCGGTGATTGTGAAAAAAGGGATCTCGGTCGGAGTACCCCTTAGTTAGGGCAGTGATATGGTAGGGTAAATACGTGGGTATATTAACAGAGAAACCTGCATGCAGACTAGTCTAATAGAGGCCAGCTCATCCACATCCAAACCACAGCCAGTTCCACAAAATTGAAAATGAAAAAGTTGAAATTCCAATGGGGAGATCCATTGTGTGAATATAGTCTATAGGTTATATCCTGTCAACTTCTCAAAAATAACGTAAAAAAAAAACACTTTAATGGAAAATAAAGTTTAAGAGTCGACTGCAGGGGCTGAAGAAGGAATACCTAGACTATATACCCGCCATATTCTCAGGGTATTGAGAACAATCGGACATCAGCTAAATGATGCCCTTTTCCCAGCTGAGCTATAGGTAATATTTGATATAACTTTGTATGTAAGAAATGGAAGAATCAGAGACCACTTAGGCCGTTATCCAGCAGAATAAATGCACACAGTCCACAGCACAGTACTTTTCAGGGATTTTCAAATTTTTTGGAAAATGCAAACATGTCATTGAGCAACCCTGAGCACATAAAGCAAGGCGGCTCACGTCTGGTCTGTCAGCAGCACTCAGAGCCAAAAGACATTGTAGTGATATAAGTAATTCTGCTATTGACTCCACGGACTCTGTTATGATGAGATACGACGTGAGGACCATCAAAATTATTAGAAAGCACCCACAAAGGAAATTACAGCTGATAAAATTCATAATAAAATGGTAAGCCAGACATAAAAAGGAAAAAAAAAGCACACTGTTCAGTCTTCTCTCCAGAATGATGTTTAAGTGGATGCGTTGAATAATGTACTCACTGTGACAAACACTTTATTAAATAATCTAGTTTATATATTTGGTTATAGAAACACTGTGGCAATTTTTTTTTATCTTCAAGGTGCATATAGGTTACTATTAGAGGTGTACTCCGCGGGGGAGGGGGGGGGAGAGTTTCATATCAATTGGTGTCAGAAAGTAGGGATGGTCCGAACTTGCCAAGGTTCGGGTTCGTACGAACCCAGACTCTCGGCAATGATTCCCGCTGTCTTAAACCTCCGTGCAGAGGGTGGATACAGCGGGAGGACCGCCTGGAAAACCGGGATACAGCCACAGCCATAGGCTGTATCCCAGTTTTCCAGGCGGTCTTCCCGCTGTATCCAACCTCTGCACGGAGGTTTAAGACAGCGGGAATCACTGCCGAGAGTCCGGGTTCGTACCAACCCGAACCTCGGCAGGTTCGCCGGACCATCCCTATCAGAAAGCACCAGAGATTTGTTATTTACTTCTATTAAAAAATCTCTAGTCTTCCAGTACTTATCAGCTACTGCATGTCCTGCATATGTTTTTTTTTACCCAGTTTGAGACAGTGCTCTCTGCTGCCACCTCTGCCCATGTCAGTAACTGTTGAGAGCAGCAGCAAATTCCTATAGAAGACCTCTACTGCTCTGTACAGTTCCTAATATGGCCAGAGGTGGCAGCAAAGAGCACTGTAACATACTGGAAGGAATAGACCAGTTCCTGCTAGACATACAGCAGCTGATAAGTACTGGAAGACTGGATTTTTTTTTTTAAATCTCAGGCACTTTCTGGCACCAGTTGATTTGAAAGAAAGCATTTTTTTGCTGGAATACCTCTTTTTAAAGAATAATGTGGAAGTTCATGGGCATATTTCCTTTTAGCTGATGAACCATTTATGGGTTGTCTGCCATCTTGATTTTTCCCCCCTATGATATAGGAAATAATGATATAATGCAGTACTGTATATATTTCTCATGATGCCTCTGACTTTGCAGAGCCCCGTGCGATGAATTGGTGCATTAGCTTCTCGTCACAGGGACTGTGTACCCCCCACATAGTATAGCCCCTCCTTCGTCGCTCCCACATAGTATAGGTCCCTTTGTAGTCCCCTCATAGTATAGGCCCCTTTGTAGCCTCCACATAGTATAGGCCCACTGTGTAGCCCCCACATAGCATAGGCACCTTTACAGCCCCCCCCTTTGTAGCCCCCACATAAGATAGGCCCCTTTGTAGTCCCCGCATAGTATAAGCCCCCTGTGTAGCCCCCATTTAGTATAGTCCCCCCTATGCAGCCCCCACATAGCATAGGCCCTCCTCCCGTGCAGCCCCCACATAGTATAGGCCACATAAGAGGCTGAGATCCTGTCTACACTGTGGAGAAAGTCACTTATTAGTAGTCTGAATAGTGGTCACAAGACCTAATTTAAAGGGGTACTCCAGCTAATTTATTTTTGTTAGCGTACCCTTTTAAATAATGAAAGAGTTTAAAATCTATAGATGCAACTGAGCTGGGATGACACCAGTCACATTCCCAGGCTCCTGGTGGTGAGTTAACATTATACTGACATAAAATTATACCAGAGTCCCATGATGTAAACAATTCAACACAGACATTTGTAAATTTATTGCCATTGTGAATATTGAATTTAATAAAGAGTATGAGGCTCGCACACATTGCAATTCATTAGCAAGGAGAGGCCTTGAGTTCATTTATTATTCCTAATTTTTGAGGTCCTCTTCATCTATATCTTAAAGCCAATGTCTCACGCCAAATAAAAAAAGTTTTTAACGTTATTCTTTTTAGTTTTGACAAGGTATTGTGGGTAGTTTATACCCTGGTACATATGCAGAGCCGTAGCTTGTATTGTTATGATTACTTATTGATTTTGATGTGCATAGTCATTTGTTGATTTGAGGTCTGCAATGTGGCTGTCGACAGAAGTAATTGTGCTGACCACAACAATCACTCAGATCACATCTTCACCTTACCAGTCTGTTCTGGAGGAAGGAGAGCTGTGTGAGCTGCACCTATACTTATTATTAGAAGCCTCTGTATTTCTGTCCTGTGGTGTAAGAAGCCTCACGGTCTTCATTCTTAACCACTTTGAAGGGGATTAGACTTTTGTGGCAGGCAACTCCCAGGTAACTATCCTTATTGCAGTTACCCTTAGGGCCCTCTTACACAGAAAGATTATCTGACAGATTATCTGCCAAAGATTTGAAGCCAAAGCCAGGAATGGAATTGAAAAGAGGAGAAATCTCAGTCTTTCCCTTATGACCTGATCTCTGTTTATAGTCTGTTCCGGGTTTTGGCTTCAAATCTTTGGCAGATAATCTGTCAGATAATCTTTCTGTGTAAAAGGGCCCTTAGAAGCTCGGTACCAAATTATTTTTACATATATATATATATATCTATATATATCTATCTATATATATATATATATATATATATATATATATATATATATACACACAGAAGGTGATT
This sequence comes from Dendropsophus ebraccatus, assembly GCF_027789765.1. NCBI lineage: Eukaryota > Metazoa > Chordata > Amphibia > Anura > Hylidae > Dendropsophus > Dendropsophus ebraccatus. The sequence goes on along the minus strand of NC_091457.1, from coordinate 136,472,294 downwards.
TTTTTTTTTTTTTTTTTAGATATGGGACAGGTCAGGGCAGGCAGAATACACTCAATCAGCCAGGTCACAGGTCACAGGTCAGGGAAGGCAGAGAACAAAAGAATGGTGAAATAATTGGATCGATACAGTCAAAAAGGAAACAAAAGTACATCTTTGAAGTTCATTTAAGGCATAGGTCTCCAAACTGCAGCCCTCCAGCTGTTGCAAAATCACAATTCCCATCATGCCCGGACAGCTAAAACTTTGGATTTGGCTGTTCAGGCATGATGGGAAAAGTAGCATTGCAACAGCTGGAGGGCCGCAGTTTGGAGAACCATGTTTTAAGGGATAGAGATTGTGCAAAACAGAAAGCACAGAAATCAGATAGTGTGTGAAATGGGGAAGAGGCATAGTAAGTATGCTCTAAGTAAGTATTATTTAAAAAAGTAAGTAAAGATTAAAAAATATATATTAAACATTACTTTATAGGAACAAATATGCAATGATACAAGAAGTCCCTGGTGTAGAGCAAGCAACCACTGGAAAATCATTGTATTACTATATACAGTTATATGTTATAGTAATCAGGTTATCTCTGCCAGTCAGCCAGCCGAGAGGCATTTGTTGCTTTTCATAAGCCACAAATTGGGACATCAGGACTTAATGAAGTGGGTGCATACACAATGTTAATATCATTGTGGCATTGGTCCCCAGTTTATTCCACAAGGGGCTTAAGTCCACCTTATTCTATCAATGAGTGAATCCTCAGGGGCGGGGCCTATAATGATTGGTCACACCGCGATGATTAAATGAATTTGAGGGAGACAGCACTTTATAAAGTGAAAACGGTGGCCTTTATTCACACCTCAATGTTGCGACGTTTCGGCTATACACAGTAGCCTTTCTCAAGCATAAAACCAAGTGCCAATACACACACTTATATATGTGAACACTACAATCAATTTCAAAGCATCAGCTGTGATTCAAATAAGCAACAATAAAGCAATTCCAAAAACAATCATAAAGTACAAGTGCCTAGTGGAGTATATACAATAAAAGCATATAGATCATCATGTGTCCGTGTTCATTCGTATGCATAAACAAGTGTTATAGGGAGCGATCCTCACACCGATCGCTCTATAATCCCAATATTGAACATGTAAACAGTAAAGTAACAAGTGACAATCATGTGTATACTATATAAATCAAACAAAAGAGGGGGGAAGGATGTTATTACCTAACACACAAGGATGAATGGCGTCCCATAACTCCAGGTGAAAGCAGTAACATGGCGCAGAAACAATGACTACACTCATGCCACGTCACTGACCGGCTCCCGCGCATGCGCACAGGGGTCGGCTGTTCCCTGGCGGCCATCTTAAAAAAGGGCTGAAATGCCAGGAGTCCGGTTATGGTGAATAATATGTCAAAGTAATAAACTAATGATGCGAATCATCTAAGGTGGATTATAGAAAAGGGACATAAGCATTAAGAGGACCTATATGTCAGTTGGTAAAGATATAGATTCACAGCCCTGTCCACATCCACAGTGGATAATATCATGGGCTGGAGGTATGTGAGATTAACCCTTAGTATACACATCAAGTGTTGTAGACCGTTACCTGTCAATATTTTATTTACAACGTCACCTTCCCCGGTGGACTGCGCCACCCTTTATGACTATATGTCAAGACTCCATCCTCATGTCTATACATGGCAATCTACACAGAGTGTTAATCACCACATAGTCAACACAGCAGACCACCAATGAATCTCCGGTATACCAAGAGACTATCATTGGGGCTGACGTGGAGTCCAATTTAAGTCAATTATTGGGGCAAGGGACAAATCGCACTGTGTAGTGCTTACAGGGCAAGGGACAAATCGCACTATATAGTGCTTACAGGGACGCATAAGGGAAAATGGACCATATCTACCAGGGTTCGCATCCTCAATTTATACTAATCCACACAGATTCAGCCATCACCATCAGTTTACAGAAAAAATGAATAAGAAAAATATAATGCACAAAAAAAAAAAAACAATTACATTAATCAGCCTTTAATGATAATAACTCCATGTGCAAAAAAAGATGGCTTCAGAATTCATAGATGAGAATATTCAGAGATTGAGTAAAGGGAGCCAAATAATATTTCAAAGCTTGTGGTTGGTAGTGTTCCATCCAATCCCATAGATGAATTATCTAAAGAGAAAATTAACGAGAAGGTTACTGATCAAGATAAAAAATTATAGAAAAATACAACTCTGTGTAATGTTGGCACTAAGTAACCTCTCACTGCAGTAATATGAAAAACAAGATTACAGGTACGCACCAAGTCATGGCTGTATCCCAGATGGCACATTCAATGGTACAATATCAGATATTAAATTCTAGGTTCAAACCATGTGGGGCTAAGCTGTTCAATTTATGTATCCACATGAGTTCCCTCCGTTTCAGTTCTGCCACCCTATCCCCTCCTCTACGTCTTCTTGGGATCCTGTCAATGATGGCGAATCTCAGGTCCTCTACCCTGTGAGACATTTCAACAAAATGATGGGGGACAGGCAACTCCACTCTCTTGGTTCTAATTGTGGACCTATGTTTATTGATCCTTGACCTGCAGTTCACAGTCGTTTCACCTACATATAGCATTTTGCAGGGGCAGGTAAGTACATATACCACAAAGTCAGTAAGACATGTTAGGTAGCCGCGAATCTTATAGATCTGTCCTGTCAAGGGATGTTGGAAGGTAGGGCCTTTTAGCATTAGGGAGCAATTGCTGCACCACAAACAGGGGAAACAGCCATTTTTAGGGGGCCTAAGATGTCCCTGAACAGTGATGGGTAGGGGACCTAAATCTGCCCTAACTAGGGTGTCCTTCAGATTTTTCGGCCTCCTATATGCCATCCTAGGGGGTGTATTGAACTCCTCTATCTGTGGGAATGCCCTTCCAAGTAGAGCTGGGCGGTATACCGCAAAAATACCGATACCGTCACTGGCGTCGGTTAACCGACCTCAACTTAGCCAGGACGGTATCTGCGGTATTTTTGTACTTCCTGTCCCGTCAGAGCACACATGCGCGCCGCCCGGCATTAGCGCTGCACGTTATGTGCAGGGATGCCGGCATCAGAGCGGGAGGAGGAGGAGGAGGGGCAGCAGCAAAAGCTTACCTCCCCCCCCCCGCAAGTCCCGTCCAAGCGCTCGCTCTCCCCACCTCACATGTCCAAGGCCCCCACCCCACTGGTCCGGTCCCGTCCCGTCCGAGGCCTCACCACCTCTCCTCACGTGTGTGTGCCAACACGCTGGCATTTCAGAGCTGGAGCTGGAGGAGCAGCACTTGGCGGCAGCTGTCCTGTAGTTCCCTCATTAACAGTACAGGAGTCTAGCATAGGAGGAATGGATGTGCTGCAGCAAGCAGGATGTCACACACAGCAATGTCTCCTATAGCTTATCCTGCCTGCTGAAGCCCATTCACTCCTCCTCCTATGCTACACTCCTGTACTGTTAATGAGGGAACTACAGTCATACACCCCTGCCCCCCCCCTGTACAGTCATAGACCCCTGCCCCCCCTGTACAGTCATACACCCCTATCCCCCCCTGTACAGTCATACACCCCTATCCCCCCCTGTACAGTCATACACCCCTATCCCCCCTGTACAGTCATACACCCCTATCCCCCCCTGTACAGTCATACACCCCTATCCCCCCCTGTACAGTCATACACCCCTATCCCCCCTGTACAGTCATACACCCCTATCCCCCCCTGTACAGTCATACACCCCTGCCCCCCCTGTACAGTCATACACCCCTGTCTGCCCCCCCTGTACAGTCATACACCCCTGTCCACCCCCTCCCTTTATAGTCATACACCCCCCCTGTATAGTCATACACCCCTGTCTGCGCCCCCCTGTATAGTCATACACCCCTGTCTGCGCCCCACTGTATAGTCATACACCCTTGTCACCCCCCCGTATAGTCATACACCCCTGTTGGCCCCCCTGTATATAGTCATACACCCCTGTCGGCCCTCCCTGTATATAGTCATACACCCCTGTCGGCCCTCCCTGTACAGTCATACACCCCTGTCGGCCCCCCCTGTACAGTCATACACCCCTGTCGGCCCCCCCTGTACAGTCATACACCCCTGTCGGCCCCCCCTGTACAGTCATACACCCCTGTCGGCCCCCCCTGTACAGTCATACACCCCTGTCGGCCCCCCCTGTACAGTCATACACCCCTGTCGGCCCCCCCTGTACAGTCATACACCCCTGTCGGCCCCCCCTCTATAGTCATACATCCCCAAATAATGACAAATGGTAATGATAATAATAATGATAATAGACTAACCACGGGTTGCTGCTGAGTGAGTTCTTTTTTACTTTTTTGATATCGCCAGTTTGTCATGGCAAGTGGGTGTGGTTTGTAAAAAGGGGCGTGTCATAATTATCGTTCAGTTATCGTCACCGCGGCTACATGTGCGATAAACCGCGATATTGATTTTGGCCCATATCGCCCAGCCCTAAGTGGAACCTCTCTTCTTGAAGTTCTTGATGATGCGATAGATTGTTGAATGAGGTGCAATCTTTTTAGCTGCAATACTCTTCCCTGTTAGGCCATTTTTGTGCAGTGCAATGATGACTACACGTGTTTCTTTAGAGATAACCATGGTTAACAGAAGAGAAACAATGATGCCAAGCACCAGCCTCCTTTAAAGTGTCCAGTGGTGTCATTCTTACTTAATCATGACAGATTGATCTCCAGCCCTGTCCTCATCAACACCCACACCTGTGTTAATGGAGCAATCACTGAAACGATGTTAGCTGGTCCTTTTAAGGCAGGGCTGCAATGCTGAAATGTGTTTTGGGGGATAAAGTTAATTTTCTAGGCAAATATTGACTTGGCAAGTAATTGATGTTAAGCTGATTACTGTTTATAACATTCTGGAGTATATGCAAATTGCCATTTTAAAAACGTAAGCAGTAGACTTTGTAAAAATTTATATTTGTATCATTCTCAAAACTTTTGGCCATGACTGTATGCCATCTCTTTATAATTGGTAGGGGTCTGACCTCTTGAACCTGTGCCTATTGTGGAAGCCCATGTATTCTCAGGATGGTGTGGACCCCATAGGTCAGACCAGGGCTGGACTGGGACTGAAAATCAGCCCTGGCAGTTTAGAGCACACAGGCCCACTCGCCGCGCGGTGATAGGTTATGAGACAATGTTGTGAGTGCAGCACGGCTACATGTTGTATCATCACGGCCATGACTGGAATTACAGATAATAACACAGTAAATGGGGTCAGAAGGTTCTGTCTCTGTACTGTGTAGCGGTGCTGCAGTTACAGTTCGTCACCACTACACAGTGTACAGAGTTGACTGTTTTCGGCCCTGAACACTGTGCTGAGTTTAAAGGGGTACCGTGGCCCGGGCTATTTTTAAGCTATGGCCGGGGAGGGGGTGGTTATGGACAGCGGATGTCACTTACCTCCCCCATTACAGCGTCGGTGCCCGGATCGCGCCGCCCTGCGGCCGCTTCCTGGTGTGAGCTGCGGCATGAGACGTGGCATCTCAGCCATTCAGCGGCCATAGCGGAGTCTCATGCCGCAGCTCAGACCAGGAAGCAATCCGGGCACCGGCGCTGGAACCGGGGAGGTAAGTGACCTCCGCCGTCCATAACCACCCCCTCCACGGCCATAGCTTAAAAATACCCCAGGGCCAGAGTACCCCTTTTAACAATACTACCACATACTGACTAATACCACCACATACGGACTAATGTCGCTGCTGCTACTCAATAAAATCCACTTCAAATAGACCAATATCCCCTTATACAGTCACCATATAGAGGTGGACACAGCTCCACACAGCTCTGTACACCATATACATTACAGTGCATTTACATCAGGTGACTCACAGGGGACGTCTTCTCTGATCAGAGTTTTTCCCTTTTCATTTTCTTCTCCATCTGTCCTGGGTCATTATGAGAACTTCTCCGAGCCACGATCCACAGAATCTGCCAGACAAACATATTAGGCTGTCACCATCCTCCTCCTTTCTCTACAAACTGCACATCTGTACACCCTCATTTAGTGGGTAGGCTGACTCTATGTGACCCCCTTATAGTATATGCCCCCGCCCTCTATGTAGCTTCCTTATAGATGGTCCCGCTTTGTGTATCCCCTATGATATATGCCCCCATCTATGAAGCCACCTTATAGGTGGCTCCTTATTTAGTCTTCCATATAGATGGGCCCATGTGCATCTACATAAGAGCCCCCCCCTCCTCTGTGTAGTCCCCCTTATAGATGACCCCCTTATGTTGTCCCTCTTATGGATGGCTCCCCCTGTATTGCCCCCCCCCTGTATTGTTCCCCTTATAGATGGCCCACCGTGTTGTCCCCCTTATAGATGGCCACCCTGTGTTGTCGCCCTTATAGATGGCTTATGCTATGTTGTCGCCCTTATAGATGGCTCATCCTATATTGCCCCCTTATATATATCCCCCTCTCCCCCTATGTTGTTCCCCTCTCCCCTATGTTCCCCTCTCCCCCTATAGGCCCACTCTCGCCCTATATTGTCCCCTTATAGATGGCCCCCCTCTCCCCTCTGTGCAAAGCAGATTTAAAAAAAAAACACAACTCCCGTCCAGCCTCTCTCCACCTGCAGGCTCCGTCTGGCCCCCGAATGATGCACGGCTGCCTGGGGTGTCCCGTCCTATGCCCGAGCAGCACATCAGAGAACTCCTTGTGCGCCGGGCTGGGACTTCCGGCAGAGGGAGTGTCACTAACGCGTGCTCCCTGTTCCGGAAGTCACGGCTACAGGCGCACAGAGAGTTCACTGATGCGCGTGCTGCCTGGGGATAGGATGGGACACCCCAGGCAGCCGCACACAGTCTTTCTCCTGGCCCAGTGACTCCTTTTCCCTACATTAGGGGAAAGGAGTCGCCGGGTCAGGAGGAGCACAGGACCGGAGGCCCCCATGTACCACATTTTTATTTGTGACTTTTTTTTTTTTTTTGTTACATTTTATAGTTTGCACAGTTACGCATGCAATAATGCCAAATGTTTATTTATTTTTTACTTTTATGCTTTTTGAACAAAAGGAAAAGGCGGGGATTATTAGAACTTGTATTGTGATTTTTTATTTTTTACCTCTTAAAGACTGAGCCAATTTTTGTTTTTGCGTTTTTGTTTTTTCCTTGTGTTTAAAAGGCCCACATGAGCCCTTATTTTTTGTGTCACTAATTGTATTTGCAACGATAGGCTGAATTTTTGCATAAAGTATACTACGAAACCAGAAAAAAAATTATGTGTGGTGAAATTGAACAAAAAAACAATTTTTTTTTAATTTAGGGTATAAACCCACACACCGTATACGCAGCAGATATGCAACAAATACGCAGCAGATTTGTTGGTACAGATTTGATGCTGTGTTCAGTTATTTAGATCTAATCTGCTGCGAGTTTGCTGCGTATCGCAGCAGTAAATACGCTGCATATACGGTGTGTGGGTTTATACCCTTAGGGGTTTTTTGTTTGTACGCCATTCACCCTGGGGTAAAACTGACTTGTTGTGCATGTTCCTCAAGTCCTCAAGATTAAAACGATATGCAACATGTATAACTTTTCTTGTATCTGATGGCTTGTAAAAAATTCAAACCATTGTTAACAAATATATGTTCCTTAAAATTGCTCCATTCCCAGGCTTATAGCGCTTTTATCCTTGGGTATATGGGGCTGTGTGAGGTGTCATTTTTTGCGCCATGATGTTTACTTTCTATCGGTACCTTGATTGCGCATATACGACTTTTTGATCACTTTTATTAAATTTTTTCTGGATTTAATGCGACCAAAAATGAGCAATTTAGCACTTTGGGATTTTTTGGGCGCTGACGCAGTTTACCGTGCAAGATCAGGAATGTGATTAATTAATAGTTCGGGCGATTACGCATGCGGCGATAGCAAACATGTTCGTTTATTTACTTTAATTTAAAACCTGGGAAAAGGGGGGTGATTCAGACTTTTATTAGGGGAGAGGGCTTTTTACTAATAACACTTTTTTTTTTTTTTTTTTAACACTTATACTAGAAGCCCCCCCCCCCCCCTAGGGTTACGGTTATTCCCCCTAGGGGACTTCAAGTATATGCACACTGATCTCTCATTGAGATCTTTGCTGTATAGTTATACAGCAAAGATCAATGAGATCGGCACTCGGATGCTTTCGGCTGCTGCAGCCGAAAGCATCCGAGTGCCGAGCCGGGATCAGCGCCATTTTGGCGGAGACCCCGGCTGTCACCAGAAACGGAGATCGCTTCTCCGGGACAACGTCCCGGCGGAGCGATCTCCGCCAGTAGAAACCAGGGAAGCGCTGCTTTCGGCAATCTGATGCAGCTGTCATCTTTGACAGCTGCATCTGATTACTGTATTAGCGGGCACGGCGATCAGACCGTGCCCGCTAACACCCGCGGGCACGGGCTACAATCGGCACCCGGGACCGAGGCAGCGACCCCGCTCTGAACACCTCTTACGGGCGCATGACGTACGGGTACGTCATGCGTCCTTAAGAGGTTGAACACTTTTTTTTTTTTTTACAATTTTTAATTCCCCTGTACCTCCTTGTACACTACAACTCTCAGCATACCTCCTTGTGCACTACAACTCCCAGAATACCTCCTTGTGCACAAGGAAGTATGCTAAGAGTTGTAGTGCACAAGAAAATATGCTGGGAGTTGCAGTTGTGCAGTAGCAGCCTCCCGACACACTAAATAAAATAAAAAAAATATATGTGTGTGTGTGTGTATATATATATATATATATATATATATATATATATATATATATATATATTATAATATAATATAATATAATATATACATACATACACATATATATACATACATACACACACACACACACACACCCTATGGGGACCAAACTACAGAGAACCCTTTATTATAGAAACCTAGCAGCAGTGGTACGTACAGTATGGCGGCTATCTACCGTATAGAGTGGGCTACAGTGTAGGGGCATACTGTGTGGACAATAACACCTATCTCCAAAAAAAAAGCCCTAGCCTTTTTTTTACATAAAAAAAAAAACTATATAAGACCTGTGGAAGAAACAAAGTTTAAAAAAAGAAAACTTGGTATAAAAATATATATTTATTAATAATTGAATAAATTGCAAAAGTTTTGTGAGGATGAGTGGTCGGCTACTGATGGTCTGCTAAACTGGGGTCTTCTCTCTGGATGAGTCTTCATGAGAGTCTCAGCAGTTTGACACCTGTGTTATAGATGGTCTCCTCTCTGTTGGAGTCTTCAGCAGCCTCAGATCTAATACATGGTCTTTTCTCTGTTGGAGTCTTCAGGAGCCTCAGATATAATAGATGGTATCCTCTCTGTTGGAGTCTTCAGCAGCCTCAGATATTATAGATGGTCTCCTCTCGGGAGTCTTCAGGAGCCTCGGATATTATAGATGGTCTCCTCTCTGTTGGAGTCTTCAGCAGCCTCAGATATTATAGATGGTCTCCTCTCGGGAGTCTTCAGGAGCCTCGGATATTATAGATGGTCTCCTCTCTGTTGGAGTCTTCAGGAGCCTCAGATGTTATAGATGGTCTCCTCTCTGTTGGAGTCTTCAGGAGCCTCAGATAATATAGATGGTCTCCTCTCTGGAGTCTTCAGGAGCCTCGGATATTATAGATGGTCTCCTCTCTGTTGGAGTCTTCAGGAGCCTCAGATGTTATAGAGGTTATTGGGAAACTGCAAAGAAATAAGAGAAATAAATGAGTGAGAAAATGAACATTTTGTCTTTTCACAGTTGTAGAACAGTCAGAGATGAGAGGGTTGTCACTGTCAGGCTCTTACCTCTAGATGAGTCCCAATAGATGTTGTATGTAGGTAGATCCTCAATCTGCAGCCTTCAGTCCACCTCCATGTCCTCCACCGCCGGCAGGCGAGATGTGGAAATCTTCCTCCTCTTCTTCTTTGATACATCCACCATCTCCACATCATCGGGAAATTGGCGTCCGCCAACCTCCATGGGCTCGCAGATACTCTTGTATGCCCTCTTGAGCATGCGAGCCGGTCTTGCTGGTGGGGCAGGGTGGGATGGGGCGGGGCGGGGTGGTGGGGCAGGGTGGGATGGGGCGGGGCGGGGTGGTGGGGCAGGGTGGGATGGGGCGTGGTGGTGGGGCAGGGGTAGTGGGGCAGGGTTGGATGGGGCGGGGTGTGGTGGTGGGGCAGGGTAGGATGGGGCGGGGCGGGGTGGTGGGGCAGGGTTGGATGGGGCGGGGCGTGGTGGTGGGGCAGGGTTTGGTGGCTGGGCCACAGTCGAAATCTTTCTCTTCCTGATTGTCATCCTGAGAGACTCTCCAACACTCCAACTTCAACAAAAGTTAGCCTGGACTAACACTGCTGTCAGGGTGCAGCTTGGTTTTATTGCCACAATCAGGTTCTATTGTGACATCATCCTCATACGTGTCATGATGACATCACAAGCAGTGGGTGTGGCCAGAGCACTCAGAGATGAATACTATGAGGGAGATTTATCAGACATGGTGTAAGGTGAAACTGGCTCAGTTGCCCCTAGCAACCAATCAGATTCCACCTTTCATTTTCCATAGTCTGTGAGCAATGAAACCTGTAATCTGATTGGTTGCTAGGGGCAACTGAGCCAGTTTCACTTTACACCATGTTTGATAAATCTCGCCCTATATGTACCTGCACTGGACTTCTACATTATAAGATTACAGGATTTGTTCTCTGCTCCACTTTTAGTCCCATTAGTAAATAAAAGTAATAACCAGTGTTTTGTCTGCCTGGTAGTGCAGGACGGGGTCTATAGAGGGGCTTTATTTATGGTGATAATCAGGAATACACCCCCTCCCAGGCTGACATGATGCTTTATGGTAGATGCTGAGGGTTGTACAACCTGACGGCTCCATCATGAATGAGCTCCCAATATATCTGTTAGATGGCTCCTATGTTCTGGATGGTAGATGCCGCTGTTAGGCGTCTCACAACCTCCCCATCATAATTTATATGGAAGCTATAAAATAGTGTTATAGTGTAACTGTCATTTATAACCTATGGAGGGGGGGGCAGCTTTATGAGGACAGAAAGAGACTTTTTTGCCTCCCAAAACCAGTCAGTTTCCTATCACTTATACTATTTGCTTTCTGTACAGTTGTGTGACATGACAGTTACACCTGAACCCGTCATTACTCTGCTTCCTGCTCTGAGGCCACGTTCACACAGGGTATTTTTTCATTAAAGGGGTTATCCAGCGCTACAAAAACATGGCCACTTTCCCCCCCACTGTTGTCTCCATAATGGGTGGGCTTTTGAAACTCCGTTCTATTGAGATAAATGGAGCTTAACCCTTTAAGGACGTGGCCCATTTTCGTTTTTACGTTTTCGGTTTTTCCTCCTTGTGTTTAAATGGTCATAGCACTTGCATTTTTCCACCTAGAAACCCACATGAGCCCTTATTTTTTGCGTCACTAATTGTACTTTGCAATTACAGGCTGAATTTTTGCATAAAGTACACTGCGAAACCAGAAAAAAATTCAAAGTGTGGTGAAATTTAAAAAAAAACGCATTTCTTTTATTTGGGGGAAATGTGTTTTTACGCCATTCGCCCTGGGGTAAAACTGACTTGTTATGCATGTTCCTCAAGTTGTTACAATTAAAACGATATATAACATGTATAACTTATATTGTATCTGATGGCCTGTAAAAAATTCAAACCGTTGTTAACCAATATACGTTCCTTAAAATCGCTCCATTCCCAGGCTTATAGCGCTTTTATCCTTTGGTCTATGGGGCTGTGCGAGGTGTCATTTTTTGCGCCATGATGTGATCTTTCTATCGGTACCTTGATTGCCCATATACGTCTTTTTGATCGCTTTTTATTACATTTTTTCTGGATTTGATGCGACCAAAAATGCGCAATTTTGCACTTTGGGATTTTTTTGCTCTGACGCCGTTTATCGTACGAGATCAGGAATGTGATTAATTAATAGTTCGGGCGATTACGCACGCGGCGATACCAAACATGTTTATTTATTTATTTATTTGTTTACTTTTATTTAAAACCTGGGAAAAGGGGGGTGATTCTGGTAATCCAAGGCAGCTGTCAACTTTGACAGCTGCCTCCGATTAGCTAATTAGCGGGCACGGCGATCAGACCGTGCCCGCTAATAGCAGCGGTCCCGGGCTACTCGCGGCACCCGGGATCGCGGCACTTCAAAGCGGGGCCGCCGCGCGGCCCCGCTTTGAAGTGCAAGTGCGGACATATGACGTACCGGTACGTCATATGTCCTTAAGAGGTTAATTGCAAACCGCACCTGAACTGGAGACAACAGTTGGGGGAAAAGTGGCCATGTTTTTGTAGTTCTGGATAACCCCCTTTTAAACAACGTCCGTTTTTGCAGTTTGCAGACACAGCAGTAGTTTATTGCCACTGCGGCATTACATTAGATTGCATAGAATCACAGCCATAGTGTATACACTGGGAACTGGGTGCCGGTTAAAAAAAGGTCCACGGCATCTGCATTCCCTCGCTGGTCTGTTGATATAAAAGGGGATGTTCACCCAAAATATTTTTTTTTATTTCAAATCAACTGGTGCCAGAGATAATAAGAGGTAATTTACTTCTATTAAAAAAAAGTCAAGTCCTCCAGTACTTACCAGCTGCTGTATGTCCTGCAGGAAGTGTTGTATTCTTTCTAGTCTTGGGGGCAGGAGAGTATTTGCTGCTGCTCTGGACAGTTCCTGTCATGGACAGAGGTGGCAGCAGAGAGCGCTTATATACCTTTATGATCTACAACTTGGTTACTGGTTAGCTGTGGTTATTTAGTCTTAACATGTCTGGTATGCCTCTAAAGTTACACGGATCTGCCGATTCAGCAGATCATTGCTCCATGTAATAAAGACAATGATTGGCTGGTCATGCCTTCCGATGCTGCCCTAAAATCATCAGCTGCCGGATGCGCATCGCTACATGCAATAGTGATGCGCGATCAACGGCTGATGAGTCTGTAAAGAAAATAATAAACTCTGTATGTTACCTCTCCACACTCCTCTGTGTTCTCTTCGCTTCTCCATGCTTCCCCGCAGCCGCCGGTACAAGTTCAGAGCCGGTCTCTGAAGTGATAGGCTGCTGGCCGGAACAGTACCGCCGCAGCCGGTGATTGGCTGAGCAGCCTGAGGCTTCAGAGACCGGCTCTGAACTTGTACCGGTGGCTGGTGAGAAGCCAGTAAGATACCAGGGAGCATGAGAGGTAATGTATACAGTTTATTATTTACTATATACAGCAAGGGCTGCACGGACATTGCTAACTATACAGGGCTGGGCGGTATACCGCAAAAATACAGATACCGTCACTGGCGTCGGTTAACCGACCTCAACCTAGCCAGGACGGTATCTGCGGTAATTTTTTATTTTTTTATTTTTATCTCCCAGAGAGCTCCTGCACACAAACTCGCGGCCCGGCGTGATCGCTGCACGTTATGTGCAGGGACGCGGAAATCTGAGCGGGAGGTGGAGGAGCAGCAGGGCCCAGGTGAGAATGCCCGAGTGCACAGCCCTCTGCCCGCACCCATCCAGTCCGAGCGCCCGCCCGGCGTCCCTGCACACACAGAACATTAATGTGCAGCGCTCGCTGGCTGGGGGAGAAGGGCATTTGGACGGGACTGGTACCGGTCCCCCAACCCCCCCGACCGGCGAGCGAGCGCTGCACACGTTGTCCTGTGTGTGCAGGGAAGAGACCATGTCAGAGCTGAAGGTGGAGGAGCAGCACATGGGGGCGGCTGTCCTGTAGTTCCCTCAGTAACAGTACAGGACTGTAACATAGGAGGAATAATGGGCCTCAGCAGGCAGGAGAAGTTATTGCTGTGTGTGGTCTCCTGCCTGCTGGAGCCCATTATTCCTCCTATATTACAGTCCTGTACTGTTACTGAGGGAACTACAGGTCCCATACCCATAGACCCCTGCCCGCCCCCCTGTATACTGTATACCCATAGACCCCTGCCTGCCCCCCTGTATACTGTATACCCATAGACCCCTGCCTGCCCCCCTGTGTACCCATAGACCCCTGCCCGCCCCCTGTGTACCCATAGACCCCTGCCCGCCCCCCTGTGTACCCATAGACCCCTGCCCACCCCCACTGTGTACCCATAGACCCCTGCCCGCCCCCACTGTGTACCCATACACCGCTGCCCACCCCCACTGTGTACCCATACACCGCTGCCCGCCCCCTCATATAGTAGAGGAGAGAGAGATAGGAGATAGATATCTTCACAGCGTGTCAGTGCAGCGCCATCTGCAGCCCCCTATAATGTGCCACTCATAATGTCCCCATAACAGTGCCTTTGTACTGTCACCTATACATATATACTGTACGTCCCTGTACTGTCACCTGTATATACTATATACCCATCATATATACTCTGGGTACCTATAGTACATAGCTATATACCTGTATATACACGTCCTGTATTGTGCACATAGCTGTATGCTGTATACCTGTATATACACGTCCTGTAGTGGGCACATTGCTGTATGCTATATACCTGTATATACACGTCCTGTAGAGTGCACATAGCTGTATGCTGTATACCTGTATATACACGTCCTGTAGTGTGCACATAGCTGTATGCTGTATACCTGTATATACACGTCCTGTAGTGTGCACACAGCTGTATGCTGTATACCTGTATATACACGTCCTGTAGTGTGCACATAACTGTATGCTGTATACCTGTATATACATGTCCTGTAGTGTGCACATAGCTGTATGCTGTATACCTGTATATACACGTCCTGTAGTGTGCACATAGCTGTATGCTGTATACCTGTATATACACGTCCTGTAGTGTGCACACAGCTGTATGCTGTATACCTGTATATACACGTCCTGTAGTGTGCACATAACTGTATGCTGTATACCTGTATATACATGTCCTGTAGTGTGCACATAGCTGTATGCTGTATACCTGTATATACACGTTCTGTAGTGTGCACATAGCTGTATGCTGTATACCTGTATATACACGTCCTGTAGTGTGCACATAGCTGTATGCTGTATACCTGTATATACACGTCCTGTAGTGTGCACATAACTGTATGCTGTATACCTGTATATACATGTCCTGTAGTGTGCACATAGCTGTATGCTGTATACCTGTATATACACGTCCTGTAGTGTGCACATAGCTGTATACCTGTATATACACGTCCTGTAGTGTGCACATAGCTGTATGCTGTATACCTGTATATACACGTCCTGTAGTGTGCACATAGCTGTATGCTGTATACCTGTATATACACGTCCTGTAGTGTGCACACAGTTTGGGTTGCTGCTCATTGAGTTACTGCACTTTTTTTTTAACTTTATTGAAACAAACTATCCCCAGTTTGGCACGGCCAAGTGGGTGTGGCTTGTAAAAGGGTGTGGCTTACAAAGGGGGCGTGTCATAGTTATCGTCCAATTATCGTTACCGCAGCTACATATGCGATAAACCGCAATATTGATTTAGGCCAATATCGCCCAGCCCTACTTCCAAGTATACCCCATTCTTTCTGAAGTATACGTGAGACATGTCTGCTGGCATGGGAATATGTGTTGACAACTGTCATACGTGGATTAGTCCTTGTCTCCCGTAGGTTTGTAATTGGTCTGGGGGATAAGGCTTTCTCTCTCTGTTGAGCGATTAACATAGGGGGATACTTCCTTGCCCTAAATTTTTCACACATAGTGTCCAGTCTTTCCGGGAGTCTCGTCTGGTCTTGTACAATCCTGGTCACTCTCAACACCGCGATGATTAGACAATAAAGAGCTAAATTACAATCGAAAAGCACAATTTCCAAAAAAAATTACAGTAATTCCTCTTTTCATCATAGGATACAGTATTTGTGCTACACCCTGAGGTCACAATGAGCTTAGATTCTTGTGTTCTAGTTCCAAGAAAAATGCCATACATGTCATGTGTAATTCACAGTTGTGCACAAATACATACAAGGATATCCAGTAATGTACACATAATTTCTGTACATTTGAGGTGTATACATTGATAATGTCGCACATACACAGTATATATTTATTGTAGTGATGGACATGGGCCATAACTTTAGGTAGCCTTACAGCATGGTGTTTCTGTCTTCGTATTTAACATACCAATTCTACTTCCTGATCACATTTTTTTCTAAACAGTTTGGAGGGGTTATAAATTATTCAGGGAACCATAGAGGGCATTTGGATCAATTTTCTTACCGCCTGCCTAAATGAGTCTCTAAAGCTCTTGACTTCCCATTGAAGTATTTTTCTTACATAACTACTTGTAAAGTTGGTTGTCTCGCGAGTTGTAAAAGTCATGGCTCGATGTAATTTAATGATAAGATAATAACAATCGCGCTCCCGTACGCATTTACATTTATACGTTTTCATAATTTCGAATATATAATCCTAAATCTCTATTCAAAACGATATACATGAAAATATTCCACATATCATATCCATAGTTTACATAATCTATAGCAGAGGGGCAACAATTAAAGTGTACCTGTCAGGAACTTACCGTCCGATTCACCCCTGAACAATGCGGGAGGCAGGGTCTTCTTGCTATGGGAACCTTCCCGTCTCTAGCATTGGGGGGGGGGGGGGGGGGAGGGGTTTGGATCCATCTTTTCCCAGCACCTGGGGAGGAGCGGCATGAGCGGAGTGGACTTTAAAAAGTCTTGCTTTTGATTTTGTCTTTCACATATTCTCCAGGTTTTGACTGATGACTATTCTTCCTGATGGGCCTGCACATTGCAGTGTAGAGACCATCGCCCAGTTAGGGTCTGCTATCTAGGGCAGTACACCCAGGTATGTAGAGTGGGGTGGGTATACTTACAGCTCACTGCTCCCCTACAGACGTGGCAGTACTGTACTTGTCACAGTGCGAACTTTGAAACTTCAGCTTGCAAACACAGTGGCCATAGGAACGTTCTAGCTTTAACCCTTAGAGGACACAGCCAGTTTTCATTTTTGTGCTTTAGTTTTTTCCTCCTGGTGTATATAAGGCCATAGCACTTGCATTTTTCCACCTACAGACCCAGATGAGCCCTTATTGTTTGCACCACTAATTGTACTTTGCAATGGCAGACATCATTTTTGCCTAAAATATTATTTGAAAACAGAAAAAAAATAATGTGTGGTGAAATTGAAAAAAAAAAAAAAAACAATTTTTATTTATTTGGGGGGGTTGTTTTTTTTCCCCGTTTACCCTAGGGTAAAACTGACTTGTTATACATGTTCCTCAAGTTGTTACGATTACAACGATATGTAACTTGTATAAATTTTATTTTATTTGATGGATTTAAAAAATTAAAAACTTTTTTTTAAAAAATATACGTTCCTTTAAATTGCTCTATTCCCAGGCTTATAGCGCTTTTTTCCTGTGGTCTATGGGGCTGTGTGAGGTGTCATTTTTTGCGCCATGATGTGTTCTTTCTATCGGTACCTTGATTACGCATATGTGACTTTAATCACTTTTTATTACAATTTTCCTTGATTTGATGCGACCAAAAATGCGCAGTTTTGCCCTTTTGGAATTTTTTTTTCTGAAAGACATCACAGGAGGAGCCCTGGGGACTGAGGTAGGTACACAGGTACACATGTACACAGACACTGCACAGTCACGTCTAGGCCTTTACACGGGCAAGCAGGAGAATCTATGCACCCAGTAGTCATCTGCTCTTAATGTGACCAATAAGTCTATCACTGCTCCCAGAATATTAACATATTGTGGTCAACCCACAAATATTTTTTATAGCATGGGATATTACAGAGACGGGGAACGTGTTGCCCTCCCGCTGTTGCAAAACTACAATAACCATCATGCCTGGACAGCCAAAGCCAAAGGCTTTGGCTGTCCAGGCGTGATGGGTATTGCAGTTTTGAAACAGCTGGAGACCTACAGATTCCCCATCCCTGTGATAGTAGATAGAATCTGCTTGTTTCTTTCACTACGGGCCAGCTATAAACTGCTGGTATATAGTGTATAATACAACTTGAGGCTGGGTTCACACTACGTATATTTCAGTCAGTATTGTGGTCCTCATATTGCAATCAAAACCAGGAGTGGATTAAAAACACAGAAAGGCTCTGTTCACACAATGGGGAAATTGAGTGGATGGCCGCCATATAACAGTAAATAACTGCCATTATTTCAATATAACAGCCACTGTTTTAAAATAACAGCAAATATTTGCCATTACATGGCGGCCATCCACTCAATTTCAACATTGTGTGAACAGATCCTTTCTGTGTTTTCAATCCACTCCTGGTTTTGGTTGCAATATGAGGACCACAATACCGACTGAAATATACGTTGTGTGAACTCAGCCTAATAGGTACAAAGCCACTTTCCATATGTTTCAACCCTTCACTACAAAATATGGAAAACATGGTGTAAAGTGAAACTTTTTTTTTTTTTTTTTTTTTTTTTTTTCTGGTTTGTGCGTATTCCACTTACATATTTTCCTTCTGTGGATTGTTTTGTGATGGGGCTATGGTTACAACCCCCTTTGTGGGTGGTACCAAACCCCAGGTGCTTGTATTAACAATGGACATAAATATGGCTACATAGCATGTGGAAGTCAGCCATGACTAAGGAGCTTAGGCTCTGAAACGCGTCGGTTCTTTCTTTTGTATGGACGTCCATGTAATTTTTAATATGTATTTACAATAAATTTGGATTTTTTATTCGCACTGGCTGGAGCTGGATTCACATTTTTTGCCATTTGGCACATTGCATTTGTATCTGTGGATGGGAGTCGGCCCATTACCATCCGTGCTCCACCGAGGATTGACATTTACAGGTCTGAGGATTTGGGTGAGCTGAATTTTTCTTTGCTTTGCTGTCAGTAAAGTGAAACTGTCTCAGTTGCCCCTAGCAGCCAATCAGATTCCACCTTTCATTTTCCAAAGAGTCTGTGAGCCATGTTTGCTAAATCTCCCCCCATCACTCTATAGAATCATTGTCAGGGTGTCCTGGGGTGTGGGAAGATGGCAGTCCCTTC
Organism: Dendropsophus ebraccatus; assembly: GCF_027789765.1. Taxonomy (NCBI): domain Eukaryota; kingdom Metazoa; phylum Chordata; class Amphibia; order Anura; family Hylidae; genus Dendropsophus; species Dendropsophus ebraccatus. Next base: position 136,453,248 of record NC_091457.1, on the reverse strand, counting down.
TCTCGACCCGCAACCCCTGTTCCTGCCTACTTGCCCCCCTGGGCTAAACCCCAGGGCAGCAACTGGGCAACAGTCCCCAGCCTAACTAGGGATACACGTCGGTAGACAGAACACACAGACAGGTATACAATAACAGGTCAGACAGTCCGAGTCGACAACAGGAGGTAACGTCAAAATCCAAATCTGTAAGCAAAGGGTTAACAGAGTCCAGTCCAAGGTCGAGCACAAGAGGTAACGCAGTACAAAGGGATGAGGCAGAGGCAAGTCCAGGTCCAAGTGTCAAATAACAAGCAGTATAATGGATACGCTGGTGTAGCTGGAGACCAAACATACACTGGCTACTCCTGATAGAAATGGGCAGACTAAATGCTGCCAGAACTCCCTCCCCAGCCCCTGATAGGAGCAAAGAGTCTGACAGCAGTGATGGAGACCAATAGCAGCCAGGGAGCCCTCCCCTGTGCTCTGAATGGCGCAAGCCTCAGGAGCAATGCAACACTGAAGGCTTAACCCCACAAGCACCAGAGAGGAATCAGGAGAAGCATGAAGCCGGGTAAGAAGTGTGTGAATGAGGTCAGAGAGATATGACGTCAGCTGGTTCTTCCAGCCGACTTCACACACAGGGAACAAATTCTAACAGTAATGGTTTGGTTTGGTTGGGTTGAATAGGGCTCCTTCGTTCTTTTCTGTCCATGCCCATCCTTACTATGTTTTACATCTGACTGACCTTACTTTGGTGTTCACAGACGACGGTGGCCCCCTGTATTTTAGCACTTGCCCCATGGGTGTTTACCCCTGCCCAGCAATTTAATGAAGCATTTGTAGCAGCCCATAGTCCACACTGATACATGCATGTAGACTATAAATAGTATAGATTGTAAGAGAGTGTAAAAGGCTTACTTTTAGAGCATGTTTAGGTGTCTATCAAAGTGCACTAGGAAGAAGCAACTAGCACCAGAAGTGTCCGTCCCTGGGGGGGAAGTGTACAGATGGTTGAGTCCTTCTTTAAATCAAGATATTTAGAAACCTGGACTCCTGCCACATCTAAGAGGCCCTGGCAGAAAAACGAAATTATCCGAGAATAAATTGAGGCCATTTATTTTTTAATGACTCATCCCTTTAAGGGCTGTTGTGAGGAATTAATATTCATCATCCAGACACATCATTGTGGAGCATTTGAAGGTAATTGGTTAGTGGCCCCTGACTGCTTAGACTGCATAGACTATAGAGAGTGTAAAACCCTCTGCTCCCTTTGACAAATCGAGGACATTGAGTTGCGCGAAACTCAATTGACTGTTCCAGGAATGTGATCTTTGTAATAAATGTAATGCTTTGTAAGTAGTCATATAAGTCACGTTATGAGCTGCCTTGAATAGAAGAGGTCAGAACCACAGACTGGAAACATAAAAGATGCGTCAGCCGCCATCACCTTATCTGTCATTACCACTTAGAGTCACTTTATGAATAATCTTTGTTTTCGGCAGACGATTGTACGGAACATTTTATCAGTGGTATCACAAAAAATTCAGTTCAAAGACCTACAGTATCTGCATATACATCAACTTACTATTAGAAACAACAATGCTTTTTGTGTTCTGCTTATAGCAACTCAACTTTTTATTTGATGGATGAAGAGGCCTATATTATACTATCAGACTATGGAATGTCAGAAAGAGCAAGATGAGATGTGACCTTGTGGGGTTATTTAATGCCAGTAAAAGTCATATTATTAAAAAAAAAAAATTATTTAAAAAAATCCAAATTCCTTCAGATGGACTGGTGCCAGAAAGTGCCAGAGATTTGTAATTTACTTCTATTAAAAAAATCTCAAGTCTTCCAGTACTTATCAGCGGCTGTCTGTCCTGCAGGAAGTGGTGTATTCTTTCCAGTCTGGGGAGCAGGAGAGGTTTTCTTTGGGGATTTGCTACTGCTCTGGGCAGTTCCTGACATGAACAGAGGTGGCAGCAGAGAGCGCTGTGTCAGACAGTTTATCTTTGGTTCAATTCCCCTGATGAAAATAAAATGTTGTTTATTTTTAATTTTTTTCTCATTTTTAAAAGTACAATCAGGTCCAAATTAGTTTTCAAATTAGTTTTTCTTAATGCAATGATCAGAAAAGATCAAAATATATACTTGAAAACTGATTTGGACCTGCACTTTGCACTTTTAAAAATGATACAATAATGAGAATACTAGCCTATGAGTGATGGATGGCATACTAGCCTATGAGTGATGGATGCAATACTAGTCTGTGAGTGATGGATGCCATACTAGCCTATGAGTGATGGATGCCATACTAGCCTATGAGTGATGGATGTCATTCTAGTCTGTGAGTGATGGACATCATACTAGTCTGTAAGTGATGGACTTCATACTAGTCTGTAAGTGATGGACGTCATACTAGCCTATGAGTGATGAATGTCATACTAGCATATGAGTGATATATGTAATACTAGCCTATGAGTGATGGGTGCCATACTAGCCTATGAGGAATGTATGGCATACTACCTATGAGGGATGTATGGCATACTAGCCTATGAGTGATGGATGCCATACTAGCCTATGAGTGATAGATGTCATACTAGTCTATGAGTGATGGATGTCACACTTGTCTATGAGTAATAGATGTCATACTAGTCTATGAGTGATGGATGTCACACTTGTCTATGAGTAATAGATGTCATACTAGCCTATGAGTGATAGATGTCATACTAGCCTATGAGTGATGGGTGCCACACTTGTCTATAAGCGATGGATGTCATACTAGCCTATGAGTGATATATGTCATACTAGCCTATGAGTGATATGTCATACTAGCCTGTGAGTGATAGATGTCATACTAGCATATGAGTGATAGATGTCATACTAGCCTATGAGTGATGGACGTCATACTAGCCTATGAGTGATGGACGTCATACTAGCCTATGAGTGATGGATGTCATACTAGTCTGTGAGTGATGGACGTCATACCAGCCTATGAGTGATGGATGTCATACTAGCCTATGAGTGATGGATGTCATACTAGCCTATGAGTGATGGATGTCATACTAGTCTATGAGTGATGGATGTCACACTTGTCTATGAGTAATAGATGTCATACTAGCCTATGAGTGATAGATGTCATACTAGCCTATGAGTGATGGGTGCCATACTAGCCTATAAGTGATGGATGTCACACTAGTCTGCGAGTGATGGATGTCATACTAGCCTATGAGTGATGGACGTCATACTAGCCTATGAGTGATGGATGTCATACTAGCCTATGAGTGATATATGTCATACTAGCCTATGAGTGATATATGTCATACTAGCCTGTGAGTGATAGATGTCATACTAGCATATGAGTGATAGATGTCATACTAGCCTATGAGTGATGGACGTCATACTAGCCTATGAGTGATGGACGTCATACTAGCCTATGAGTGATGGATGTCATACTAGTCTGTGAGTGATGGACGTCATACCAGCCTATGAGTGATGGATGTCATACTAGCCTATGAGTGATGGATGTCATACTAGCCTATGAGTGATGGATGTCATACTAGCCTATGAGTGATGGGTGCCATACTAGCCTATAAGTGATAGATGTCATACTAGCCTATGAGTGATGGGTGCCATACTAGCCTATAAGTGATGGATGTCACACTAGTCTGCGAGTGATGGACGTCATACTAGCCTATGAGTGATGGACGTCATACTAGCCTATGAGTGATGGATGTCATACTAGCCTATGAGTGATGGATGTCATACTAGCCTATGAGTGATATATGTCATACTAGCCTATGAGTGATGGATGTCATACTAGCCTATGAGTGATGGATGTCATACTAGCCTATGAGTGATGGATGTCATACTAGCCTATGAGTGATATATGTCATACTAGCCTATGAGTGATAGATGTCATACTAGCATATGAGTGATAGATGTCATACTAGCCTATGAGTGATGGATGTCATACTAGCCTATGAAAAATTGATGTCATACTAGCCTATGAGTGATGGATGCCTCTGTTAGGGACGATTATCGTTCAGATTATCGTTAAATCGTTCGAATCTAAAATATAATCGTTCGATTAAAATGCAGTTAACGCTTAACGACCGAACGAGAAATCGTTGATCGCTTTATAAGACCTGGACCTATTTTTATCGTTACTCGTTCGCAAAACTTTCGCAAATCGTTCGCATTGAATAAGACTGTCGATACGGCAATAGATACGAACGCAATAGCGAATAAATAGTGAAGAAAAACGATCGCAATTACGATCATAAGTAACAATTATCGTTCCATGGAAATGAGTGAACGTTTTCAGGTCTTTTGCAATAGTGGTCGTTTGAGATCGGTAATCGTTAATGATTATGCAAATGATAATCGTTTGGTGGAATAGGGCCCTTATGGCCCTATTCCACGGGTCGTTTTAGAGGAGCAAACGAGCGCTATTAGCGCTCGTTTGCTCCTCGTTCCCCGCTCGCTGCCGCCGCTATTCAACGCGGCTGCAGCGAGCGGGTGAGTGCGGGAGGGGCGGCGGGGAGCTGCGGGGGGGCTGCTCGGAGGATCGCTGATCGTCCGGGCAGCCCATAGGATATAGCAGCGTCTGCTGCCGATGCTCCTATTCAACGGAGCGCCGGCAGCAGATCGCTGCTATATCAGTCGCTTGTTTTTCAACATGTTGAAAAACAAGCGACTGCAACGATCAGCCGACATGAACGATGTCGGCTGATCGTTGCACTCTATTTCACGGAACGATTATCGTCCGTAGCGGTCGATATCGTCCGAAAACGAACGATAATCATTCCGTGGAATAGGGCCCTTAGGCTTTTGTCACATTCTCTGTTTAAAGCTTTTTCCCACTGTATCCACTTAACAGAGGGGAAAACATGATGTGAACCAAGATATAGTATAAATTAGTTAAACATTGCCTCACACATTAGGAACCATCTTTTATTTTCCCTTCATCAATATTTAGCAATTTGTGTTTCACTCTGGTGAATATGATGATTTATGTCACCTATTCTCTAGCTGTAATCCTGTATCTAATAAAATAGTGCCTCCATTAATGTGTTTTAGAGTCTTTTACAGGGAACCTGTCATGATGAAAATACTTTCGATATTCAGAAACACTACGGCACATAGAACTGAATTAACTTAAAGGATTATTCCAGGCATTGAACATTGATGGCCTATCTACAAAGTTAGCTTGGTGGGGTGCTGACACCCAACATCCTCACCGGTCAGCTGTTCAGCAGAACCGTCACTCCAGCATGGAGATGGCCCATAGAAGAGAGCAGCGATTTGCTGCCACCGCTCCCAGTACGCTCAGCGACGGCCAGACCATCGCTATCATTGTCATTTTTTAAAAACATGCTGAAAGACAACGGTCAGCCGACATTGTGCCCTTCAGCACTGAATGATTTTTTGGAGTTAATATTTTCCTTTATCATCCGGCAGGTCATGTAAATGTGTATCGAGACTAGAGGCTTCTCGCTCGTGGTGTAAACGTCCATTGTGGGCGGAAAGTAATAAATGACGTAATCTTTCTTAGATCTGGTAACCATTGCTCTTCTGGTTGACAAGAGGGATATTTGCAGGGGATGCTGAGTTTGCTTTCCACTGACTGCGTAGTCCTCTAATCTTTGCAGTTTATCAGTGGAAATACACTGGCTGCATCAGGAGATCATTGCACAGTGACAAAGTGTCACTCCGACTAGAGATAGGACAGATGATGTACATAAACACATTTCCCCTGTGTCTTCACCTGCCAGCAGCAGCCGGTAAGCAGAAAACGCTCATGCACACAGACAAATACATTTCTATACTGGATTTTGACAGAATGTGATACAAGTCACATTACATTATAACAGGCTGTGTGCAAAAACAAACTCTGTTTATTACTTACTAGACTAGAGGAGGCAGCATGATGGCCTAGGGCGACATCTTGTCTGGCAACACTGGATTTGTATATAACAAGGGTCAGTGCTTTACCTGACCATCCGCCCTCACCCCCAAAAATATATTTGGGGCCTCACTTATCAAAAATGTCCGGCCTAGTTGCCCATAGCAACCAAAGCTCATTTATATTTGGGTGTTTCTGCAGCCAAAACATCCAATAGGGTTGTTTTAGCAAGGGCATGTAGTTCTGCACATGCCATTCACATAAATGGGACTACTAATGAATATACAATAGGCTTAAAGAGGATGTACCACCAGGTACATCCTCTTTAATCTGAACCGATGGATCGCGGCACTGGAACGGACCGCGGCATCGGCTTCCCCGTGACTGCGCCGGTCAATGCATCGGAACCGGCTGATGCTCAAGCGCTGGAGGTAGGCCGGCCAGCCCACGGTGGGAGGGAATTCCCTCCCCTGTATGACGCAGCTCCATTAGAATGAATGGAGCCGTGTCATAGAGGGGAGGGAGTTCCCCGAGGAAGCGTGCAATAGCGAAACGTACGTAGGAACGGCTCGTGCGGTGTCTGACACTATGGGTAGGTGCAATATGCTCTAAAATGTTATAATGGCCATTTGGTTATTACAGCCTATGTGTTTATTGGAACTGAGGCAGTACTAGAGCACTACGAGACTTAAAGCACCTTATATACTTATACTCATATAGAAAAACTGTTGTGGTTAATATATTTCATTGCGGACACCTGTTTTATATAGAATTTTACTGTGGTCATACTTTTTAACTTCATTTAGCATTGAAAAAGTTTTTTTATGTATTGGTACCTATTATATATAATAAAAATTATTTGTATTTTTACGAACTAAGCCCATTTTTCCTTTTATTGTATCCAATTTTAGTGTGGGTAGTTTCAAATGGTAGAGTGATATCTGGTGGTGTACAGTAGGTTGATACTACAACCCATATTTTTAGATCATTTTTTCACATCTATCACAAACCAGTGTGTGTAAATATACAGTATTTTGTATAAATCCCGGCTGCAACAATGGCCGTGATATGTACAAAACATACGTTCTGTGAACATAGCCTCATTATGTAATAATAACATCTGTTTCTTTACCGTAGTTGTAGGATCTTTACAGAACAGCGAGGGACAGAGTTTTCCACAGGGATATACATTTTTTTTCTTACTTTCTTTTTAAATTAATTTACTTAATTCCATTGTGGCCTTTTGCTGTGTGTTTAAGGTCATCGTCCTGATAGGATTACATAGCCTCCTAAGGGCTAGAGTCCCTCACACCGCGTCAATGTTTCCAGCTCGATTTGCCTTCCTACTTCCACGTTAATTTTTTTTCTATTTTTAGGATTTTTTTTTTAAACAGGCATAAGGTATGATTCCGAATAAAATGACCTTCCTGGGATTCCTGTTTTCTATTCCATATTTTACCTTCGTGTACTAGAGCGTACAAGGCATTGTGATTCCTATGCATTTCAGCCCATACATTTCTCTTCTCTTCCGTACGGTAGTTAGCGCGGTAATGATAACCGCCCGTCCCCGGATCCATCACTGTGTCACTCTTATCTTTCATTTGTTCTGAGTAGAGAAGCAGTAAACAGAAAAGCTAAATGGAAAGTCATTCATAAAGATTAGTGCAGAGATATATGAAGCGTCGCCTCAAGCAGCCAATCCTATCACTTCTTTTAATGTCTAACCTGCACCGAAAACAAATAATAAATAAATGGCTGGTGTCTGTGTGCAGCTAATCCATTTCTCTGCAACATTTTTTACATGGATGAGGGACTGTGACTGAAAGCTGAGAAATGATATTGATGATGGTTTTGATGATGATGGCTTACTGAAGGCATTCATACATAGTAGGTATATGGATACTTGTAAGTTGAGCGCACCTCGAGCATGCTAGAGTCCGTCCGAACCTGAAAAATATTTTTTTGCCCTTTGGAGTACCCCTTTAAAGGGGTACTCTGGCAAAAAAAATTCTTTAAAATCAACTGGTTTCAGGAAGTTTTAAAGATTTGTAATTTACTTCTCAAATCTTCCCGTACTTACCAACTGCTGTATGTCCTGCAGGAAATTGTGTTTTCTTTTTATTCTAACACAGTGCTCTCTGCTGACATCTCTATCTGAGACAGGAACTGTCCAGATCAGTAGAGGTTTTCGATGGAGATTTTCTGTTGCTCTGGACAGTCCCTGACATCAACAGAGGTGTCAGACTGGAAAGCATACACCACTTCCTGCAGGGCATACAGCAGCTGATAAGTACTGGAAGACTTGAGATTTACAGATAGATGTAAATTACAAATCTTTGTAATTTTCTGAAACCAGTTGATTTGAGAGAGAAAAAGATTTTCACCGGAGTTCCCCCTTTAATTCTATAAGCACACATGTGCTTGGAGATGTCATTTTATGAGTTCAGCCTTATGAAAGTAACCACTGGGTGTCACAATAAAGCAGTTATATCCATTGACAGGTTAAAATGAAGTTGAATATATTTACCTTAATTTATATATTATTATTTAATCTGAATTAAAGTTGTGATTTAACACTACCCAGTGGGATATAATTAATGCGTGCCTGCTGTGTCCTGAATTACCAGGATAGAAGGCCTTCATTTAGGCCCCGTAGTGTACCAGAAAATACAGTGTGCCGCCCCATCCACCCAAGCCATAATTGCTTGGAAATTCAATATAACTGCACTTTTTCATCCTGCATTCAAAGTAAGAGAAGCTAATGAGATTTTGCTTTGTATAGAGACAGATTCCCGAAGAATTTACAGAGCTGAAAAGTGACAGTCTCGGCTGGTGGAAGCAAATGTCTGACAATCAGCACAATTGTATTGCAGATTAGCTGTGCGGACAATTGATGCAGGTTCCTCCGTTTGCGCTAATGGAAACTGAACCCGTCAGATTACAGCTCGGATTTCAATGGCTTTTTTTTTTTTTTTAATTCCCCCTATAGTTCATATTTTCTCCCTTAATTATAAGACTCTCCGGCATGTAGCTATGGGTAACGTGCATAATATTTCCAACCTTTCACCCTGACGTCGCCCAATGAGCTTGTATACCTCAGAGCGGCATAAGGCGAACGCTGTTATTATTATTTTCCTACAGTTAATGAATTACTGGCAAGTCACCCAGAGCAAATAAACAATTTACAGCCCGGATATAGATTCCATTATTAGATTATTAAAGTTTATTACATTATTAAAACCGACTCATTTGTGTAAAAATACGATTGTGATATCGAAAACTCTTCTAGCCTTCATTGTAAAGCAATTTTGCCGATTGTAAGAAACAATATTATTTTACATGGTTGTTTAGGTGGTGCTTATGCCTTTCATTCATGACCGTATTAAAGAGAAACTCTGGTTTGGTCATTAATCAGGTTAGGAAACAATAAGAGCAAATCTGATGGATTTCAGAAAGAGCAGAGAGCGTTGTAGGTAAGAACAGGCTGCAGAAGAGAAATCAAGCAAAATCAGTAATAAAGACCTATAAGATTGTTTAATGTAGTAATAAAAATTGTATTCAAAGTTGTTCAAAGCATTTACATAGTAATTGAACATGTAGTTACTTTATTCCTACATTTGTATTATATATATATTGTATGTATGTGTGTATACTATTAGTGAGTTTTTGGATTGTGGAAGGAAATCTATACAAATACAGGTAAAACATACAATCTACATGCAGACTATGTCCTTGGTGAGATTTGAACCTAGGAATCACAGTGCTGCAAAGTAACCAAGTGCTGACCACTAAACCACCGTGCTGCCTATTGTTATAAAATGATACAATGTAAGCGATATAGCTTCAGCTTATACTTGATCAGGGGGTAGAAGAAAAAACAAAATGAATAGAAGATTAAAATAAAGACTACGAGAAAGCCTTGAAGTTTCCCAGCAGTGTCCCAGATCTCTGTTTGTTTCAGTACTTGCTGCTTGATATTGCATTCTTCATGATTTCTTTGTTAGTTTTTTTCTTTTTTATTTATATAATATCTGGTGGTCTAGGGCAATTAAAACGTACCTGTCATTAAAAAAACTGACATGTCACAGAGATGTATCAAAAGTTCAAGGGATGAATGTTCGGACCATAACTGATCAAGACAATGAACCTGGAGACGTCGACGCTTAGCGTGCTCTCTCCCATGTCTGTGTCATGTGATCGCATAATGTAAGTTTCTGGAGCCCTCCAGCTCACACAGACACGGAGCAGGGAGAGGAGGGCACTGTAGAGCCGACGATTCCCTGCTGGCTTTCCTGATCAGTTGCAGTGTAAGGCTATGTTCACACAACGTATAAACAACGGCCATTATTTAGCAATCAAATCAACAGCTGTTGTTTTAAATGAAAATTGCATTGAAATCTTAGGACAATGGGCATAAATAATTGACATAAATGTTATTTTAACGACCGTAGCAAACAATGGCTGTTGTTCAATACATTGTGTGAAACAATGGCCATTGTTTGCATTGACTTCAGTGCAAATTATTGCATTATGAAAAGAACGTCTGTTGTGTAAATTGAAAACAATGGCCGTTCTTTTCATAAATATGTTGTGTTAACATAGGCTAAACACTCAGAACTGGACGAATCAAAACTTTTGACATCTCAACTTCAATGTGTCAACTTTTGACAGTTTTTTTCTAACGGCGGGTACTCTTTAAATGGTAAATGACAGTATTCATTATGGTCTACTACTGAGAAGGAGCCGACTGTTAGAGATGAGCGAACCTGCCGAGGTTTGGGTTCTTATGAACCTGAACTCTCGACTTCTAATTCCTGTTGTCTGCCCGCTCCGTGGAGAGGGTGGATACAACCTTGAGGACCTCCTGGAAAACTGGGATACAGTCATAGCCATAGGCTGTATCCCAGTTTTCTAGGCCGTCCTCCCGCTGTATTCACTCTCTCCACGGAGCGGGCAGACAGCGGCAGGCAGAAGCCGAGAGTTCAGGTTCATACGAACCCAAACCTTAGCAGGTTCGCTCATCTCTACCGACTGTCTCTGAGAGAACTCGACAGCCATGCTGCTGCGCAGTTTGTAGAGTGTTTTTTTTTTTTTTCTAACTCTAATCTGTTTCTATTTTTATGAACAATATTAGGGGTCAGCCATATTGCCTGAGCTCCTGCTCGACCTTAACAGCATTTTGAGACATGCTTTACAGCAGCTATGTAGGCGTAGGAAACAATAGATCGGGGATGACTCATCAAAAATTTTCTAGGCATGCTCTATGACTTGTGTAGAGGACATTGTTTAGGGAAAGGATAGTGGTGTCTGATTCCACCTTAGGTACTGTTTATAATGGGGTCACCTGAGGTCATTTAAGGCATTGTAATCCTGCCTTGGATGATAAGGAGGAGACTGCTGAAAGGTTTTCTCGGCACAGGAAGTGTCAGAGATCAGAAAAATTCTGGGTACAAATAGCATTATAGTGTCCCATTATTATCTCCATTGAATGTTACTACCATTTGCTTTCTCACCCTATTGATGGCTCAGAGATGTTTGAAGGGAAGATGTAAGTGTTTGTTGATGGTCTCTAAATGCTGCCACTATACACACTGTCACATTTCTGCTCTCTCATCTACTTATATGATCTGTGATGGTCATTAAGGGAGCTATTTCTCAATGTCTTCGATCTGTAAATGGCTTTTACGAAGATGTTCTTGAGTAACCCTCATGAGATTTATGGAAGCCGACAATTTCACATCATTATTTAGAATGAGCCAGCATATAGTTTTGGTGCCATTGCTTGGGTGAGCATGTCGTGTAAGGCTGTGGCTACACAGAGACATCTAGCAAGTTGTCATCCCAGAATAAAAGAAGTGCAGCACTCACCATGGATACATTAATACGCTTCATTCTGTGCACTTGGTCATGGATGGAGGCCTTAGGGCAACATCCACTTAGCCCCGCAAATACACATGCTTCCTCCTGGCCCTTGTCCTTCTTGAGATTGTGGGTGGTTCCGGGTCTTTCTACTTCTCCCATACACTGAGGTTTTGTCTCACACATTGACCATGACCAGAGAAATATTGAATGAGAAGTCTGGCTAATTTATTTATTTATTTATTTATTTATTTATTTTCAGATCAACTTGTAGCATAAAGTTATATACTGAAAATTTGTAAATTACTGTACTTCTGTTTAAAAATCTCAAGTCTTCCAGTACTCATCAGCTGCTGTATGTCCCACAGGAAGTGGTGTATTCTTTCCAGTCTGACTCAATGCTCTCTGCTGACACCTCTTTCAGCAAAGTTGGTGCAAGGAGTATTTATAGTCAGCAAGTCCAATTCATCAGTTTAAGAGTCAGTGCAGTACCAGGGACAAGACAGGAACCGTGAAGGGTCAGGGCAGGCGCCTTTAAGACAGGTCAGGCAGTCCACATTGGCAAAGGAAGAAGCTAGTGGTACAAATGAGAGTCAGGTCAAAAACATAATCCTGAGAACAGTCACATGTCAGTATACATGAAAATTTAGCAGGAAGAACAGACGAATACCTTCACTACATCAGGGGCTGGCTGGCAAATTTTAGCCTGGGGGGCAAGCACACAGCACTGGCCCATGAGTAGCCGGCTAGCGGCCCATCCTTCTAGGCCCTCACTTATTACACTCCCCACATCAGTGCAGGGAAGGTAGATGCCACCCACTCCAATACTTTCTCCAGTAGCACTGTTCTCACACTTCGGATAACACATTCAGCCCTTCCAGTCATTTGTAAACAGGGAATTCCTACTGCTCGCTGTGACGGGGTCGGGGATCTCTTTACTGTATAAGTATATGGGACGGCTCAGCGCTGACACGGAACCATCCCACAGACTTACATTGACAAGGTGACTTCTGGCCCCTTCACACAGAGCAGTAGGAATTCCCTGTCACAAATGACCAGAAGGGATGGAGACGTTACCCGAATTGTTGGAACATCGCCGCTGGCACAAGTACAGGTCCGGGGTGCCATCTACCGTCCCTGCACTGATGTGGGGAGAGTAATAATAGGTATGGGCTGGAGTGCTCCTTAAAGGGAACCAATTAGCACAATTGTGATGATATGGTTTTCAGCTGCACAGTATAGATATACTATGCAGCTCCCCGAGGCTACCAGCCACTGAGTATAAGATAGTGGGAAAGCTGGGTGACCATAATATACTGAGTATAAAATGGTGGGAAAGCTGGGTGACCATATTATACTGAGTGAAAGATATTGGGGAAGCTGGGTGACCTCCATTTTACTGACTACAAGATGCTGGGAAAGCTGGGTGACCTCCAACATACTGACTACTATACAATATGCTCCAAAATACCCAACAAAATGTGTGTATTGTTCTGTATGAGTGTGTATTGTTCTGTATGGATGTATATTGTTCTGTATGAGTGTGTATTGTTCTGTATGGGTGTACATTGTTCTGTATGGTTCTGTATGGGTATATACTGTTCTGTATGGGTGTATATTGTTCTGTATGGGTGCGTATAGTTCTGTATGGGTGTATATTGTTCTGTATGGTTCTGTATGAATGTAAATTGTTCTGTATGGGTGTATATTGTTCTGTATGGTTCTGTATAGGTGTATATTGTTCTGCATTGGTGTATGTTGTTCTGTATGACTGCATATTGTTCTGTATGGTTCTGTATGGGTGTATATTGTTCTGTATGGTTCTGTATGGGTGCGTATTGTTCTGTATGGGTGTATATTGTACTGTAAGGCTGGGTTCACACTATGTATATTTGAGGCTGTATTTGTGAGGCTGTATAGCAACCAAAACCAGGAGTGGATTGAAAACACAGAAAGGCTATGTTCACATAATGTTGTAATTGAGTGGATGGCCGTCATTTAATGGCAAATTTTTGCTGTTATTTTAAAACAACGGCTGTTATATTGAAATAATGGCAGTTATTTACCGTTATATGACGGCCATCCACTCAATTTCAACATTGTGTGAAGAGAGCCTTTCTGTGTTTTCAATCCACTCCTGGTTTTGGTTGCTATGAGGACCTGACTTGAGGACTAAATACTGCCTGAAGTATACAGTGTGTGAACCCAGCCTAAGGGTGTATATTGCACTGTATGGTTCTGTATGGGTGTATATTGTTCTGTATGAGTGTATATTGTACTGTATGCTTCTGTATGAGTGTAAATTGTTCTGTATAGGTGTATATTGTTCTGTATGGTTCTGTATAGGTGTATATTGTTCTGCATTGGTGTATGTTGTTCTGTATGACTGCATATTGTTCTGTATGGTTCTGTATGGGTGTATATTGTTCTGTATGGTTCTGTATGGGTGCGTATTGTTCTGTATGGGTGTATATTGTTCTGTAAGGGTGTATATTGCACTGTATGGTTCTGTATGGGTGTATATTGTTCTGTATGGGTGTATATTGTTCTGTATGGTTCTTTATGGGTGTATATTCTGATTGGGTGTATATTGTTCTGTATGGGTGCGTATTGTTCTGTATGGGTGTATATTATTCTGTATGAGTGTAAATTGTTCTGTATGGGTGTATATTGTTCTGTATGGGTGTATATTGTTCTGTATGGGTGCGTATTGTTCTGTATGGGTGTATATTGTTCTGTATGAGTGTAAATTGTTCTGTATGGGTGTATATTGTTCTGTATGAGTGTATATTGTACTGTATGGTTCTGTATGGGTGTATATGGTACTGCATGGTACTGTATGGGTGTATATTGTACTGTATGGTTCTGTATGGGTGTATATTGTACTGTATGGTTCTCTATGAGTGTACTGTATATTGTACTGTATAGGTGTATATTCTGTATGGTTCTGTATAGGTGTATATTGTTCTGTATTGGTGTATGTTGTTCTGTATGAGTGTATATTGTTCTGTATGGTTCTGTATGGGTGTATATTGTTCTGTATGGTTCTGTATGGCTGCGCATTGTTCTGTATGGGTGTATATTGTACTGTATGGGTGTATATTGCACTGTATGGTTCTGTATGGTTGTATATTGTTCTGTATGGGTGTATATTGCACTGTATGGTTCTGTATGGTTGTATATTGTTCTGTATGGGTGTATTTTGTTCTGTATGGTTCTTTATGGGTGTATATTCTGTATGGGTGTATATTGTTCTGTATGGGTGTAAATTGTTCTGCATGGTTCTTTATGGGTGTATATTGTTCTGTATGGGTGTATATTGTTCTGTATGTGTGTATATTGTACTGTATGGTTCTGTATGAGTGTAAATTGTTCTGTATTGGTGTATATTGTTCTGTATGGTTCTGTATGGGTGCGTAATGTTCTGTATGGGTGTATATTGTACTGTATGGGTGTATATTGTACTGTATGGTTCTGTATGGGTGTATATTGTTCTGTATGGTTCTTTATGGGTGTATATTCTGTATGGGTGTATATTGTTCTGTATGGGTGTATATTGTTCTGTATGATTCTGTATGAATGTAAATTGTTCTGTATGGGTGTATATTGTTCTATATGGGTGTATATGGCACTGTATGGTTCTGTATGGGTGTATATGGTACTGTATGGTTCTGTATGGGTGTATATTGCTCTGTATGAGTGTATATTGTACTGTATGGTTCTGTATGGGTGTATATTGTTCTGTATGGTTCTGTATGGGTATATACTGTTCTGTATGGGTGTATATTGTTCTGTATGGGTGCGTATAGTTCTGTATGGGTGTATATTGTTCTGTATGGTTCTGTATGAATGTAAATTGTTCTGTATGGGTGTATATTGTTCTGTATGGTTCTGTATAGGTGTATATTGTTCTGCATTGGTGTATGTTGTTCTGTATGACTGCATATTGTTCTGTATGGTTCTGTATGGGTGTATATTGTTCTGTATGGTTCTGTATGGGTGCGTATTGTTCTGTATGGGTGTATATTGTACTGTAAGGGTGTATATTGCACTGTATGGTTCTGTATGGGTGTATATTGTTCTGTATGAGTGTATATTGTACTGTATGCTTCTGTATGAGTGTAAATTGTTCTGTATAGGTGTATATTGTTCTGTATGGTTCTGTATAGGTGTATATTGTTCTGCATTGGTGTATGTTGTTCTGTATGACTGCATATTGTTCTGTATGGTTCTGTATGGGTGTATATTGTTCTGTATGGTTCTGTATGGGTGCGTATTGTTCTGTATGGGTGTATATTGTACTGTAAGGGTGTATATTGCACTGTATGGTTCTGTATGGGTGTATATTGTTCTGTATGGGTGTATTTTGTTCTGTATGGTTCTTTATGGGTGTATATTCTGATTGGGTGTATATTGTTCTGTATGGGTGCGTATTGTTCTGTATGGGTGTATATTATTCTGTATGAGTGTAAATTGTTCTGTATGGGTGTATATTGTTCTGTATGGGTGTATATTGTTCTGTATGGGTGCGTATTGTTCTGTATGGGTGTATATTGTTCTGTATGAGTGTAAATTGTTCTGTATGGGTGTATATTGTTCTGTATGAGTGTATATTGTACTGTATGGTTCTGTATGGGTGTATATGGTACTGCATGGTACTGTATGGGTGTATATTGTACTGTATGGTTCTGTATGGGTGTATATTGTACTGTATGGTTCTCTATGAGTGTACTGTATATTGTACTGTATAGGTGTATATTCTGTATGGTTCTGTATAGGTGTATATTGTTCTGTATTGGTGTATGTTGTTCTGTATGAGTGTATATTGTTCTGTATGGTTCTGTATGGGTGTATATTGTTCTGTATGGTTCTGTATGGCTGCGCATTGTTCTGTATGGGTGTATATTGTACTGTATGGGTGTATATTGCACTGTATGGTTCTGTATGGTTGTATATTGTTCTGTATGGGTGTATATTGCACTGTATGGTTCTGTATGGTTGTATATTGTTCTGTATGGGTGTATTTTGTTCTGTATGGTTCTTTATGGGTGTATATTCTGTATGGGTGTATATTGTTCTGTATGGGTGTAAATTGTTCTGCATGGTTCTTTATGGGTGTATATTGTTCTGTATGGGTGTATATTGTTCTGTATGTGTGTATATTGTACTGTATGGTTCTGTATGAGTGTAAATTGTTCTGTATTGGTGTATATTGTTCTGTATGGTTCTGTATGGGTGCGTAATGTTCTGTATGGGTGTATATTGTACTGTATGGGTGTATATTGTACTGTATGGTTCTGTATGGGTGTATATTGTTCTGTATGGTTCTTTATGGGTGTATATTCTGTATGGGTGTATATTGTTCTGTATGGGTGTATATTGTTCTGTATGATTCTGTATGAATGTAAATTGTTCTGTATGGGTGTATATTGTTCTATATGGGTGTATATGGCACTGTATGGTTCTGTATGGGTGTATATGGTACTGTATGGTTCTGTATGGGTGTATATTGCTCTGTATGAGTGTATATTGTACTGTATGGTTCTGTATGGGTGTATATTGTACTGTATGGTTCTGTATGGGTGTATATGGTACTGTATGGTTCTGTATGGGTGTATATTGCTCTGTATGGGTGTATATTGCACTGTATGGTTCTGTATGGGTGTATATTGTACTGTATGGGTGTAAATTGTTCTGCATGGTTCTTTATGGGTGTATATTGTTCTGTATGGGTGTATATTGTTCTGTATGGGTGTATATTGCACTGTATGGGTGTATATTGTTCTGTATGGGTGTATATTGTTCTGTATGGTTCTGTACAGGTGTATATTGTTCTGTATGGTTCTGGATGAGTGTAAATTGTTCTGAATAGGTGTATATTGTTCTGTATAGGTGTATATTGTTCTGTATGGGTGTATATTGTTCTGTATGGTTCTGTATGAGTGCGTATTGTTCTGTATGGGTGTATATTGTTCTGTATGGGTGCGTATTGTTCTGTATGGGTGTATATTGTTCTGTATAAATGCGTATTGCTCTGTATGGGTGTATATTGTTCTGTATGGGTGCGTATTGTTCTGTATGGGTGTATATTGTTCTGTATGAGTGCGTATTGTTCTGTATGGGTGTGTATTGTTCTGTATGGGTGCGTATTGTTCTGTATGGGTGTATATTGTTCTGTATGGGTGTATATTGTTCTGTATGGGTGCGTGTTGTTCTGTATGGGTGCGTGTTGTTCTGTATGGGTGCGTGTTGTTCTGTATGCATGCGTGTTGTTCTGTATGGGTGTATATTGTTCTGTATGAGTGCGTATTGTTCTGTATGGGTGTATATTGTTCTGTATGGTTCTGTATGAGTGTAAATTGTTCTGTATAGGTGTATATTGTTCTGTATAGGTGTATATTGTTCTGTATGGGTGTATATTGTTCTGTATTAATGCGTTTTGATCTGTATGGGTGTATATTGTTCTGTATGAGTGCGTATTGTTCTGTATGGGTGTATATTGTTCTGTATGAGTGCGTATTGCTCTGTATGGGTGTATATTGTTCTGTATGAGTGCGTATTGCTCTGTATGGGTGTATATTGTTCTGTATGGGTGTATATTGTTCTGTATGGGTGCGTGTTGTTCTGTATGGGTGCTTGTTGTTCTGTATGGGTGCGTGTTTTTCTGTATGAGTGCGTTTTGTTCTGTATGGTTCTGTATGACCGTATATTGTTCTCTATGAGTGTGTACCATTCTGTGTGTTGGGGCACATCAGTCTGAAGTGTGTGTGTGTGTGTGTGTGGGGGGGGGGGGGGCAAAGCAGCCTGAAAAGGGGGGGGGGGGCTCACACAGCAGCCTTAGGAGGTACATATCAACTACAGGTGCAGAGGGGCAATGCAGCCTGTGGAAGAGGGTGCAGCTATGGGGGGTAAAGGGCAGCAGCTACAGGGGGTTGGGGGAACAGATGCTAGTGTGTGTGTGTTTGCCTCTGTCAGCCCAGGTCAGCAGACAGCCCTCTCCTCTCTGTCCCGACCTCCCTCCTATCTACAACCCCAAGTAGCTGCATTTATAGCTGCTGAGCACAGAGCAGGAAACGAGGGGGATGGTCAGGAAGCAGGAGCCCCCCAGCCCAGCCCGCCCCTGCACTACATGAACTAGAATGCAGCAACGTTCAGGCAAGAAGGGGCAGGTGGAGCTAGTTTATGTAGGTGCAGGAGGCTCTGGATTGGCGTTCTTGCCAGCTGCATACTGTAGCAGTGAGCAGCCTACTGTCCTGGGGTCCTGATCGGCATTCAAGCGCCAGAAGAGTGTCCCCCACACTGTCCCACCAGGTCGGCCCACCCCCTCCCATGCCGCTGAGCTGACAGCCTGCTCCCAGCCTGGGACAGTGTGGGGGACACTCTTCTGGCGCTTGAATGCCGATCAGGACCCCAGGACAGTAGGCTGCTCACTGCTACAAGTATGCAGCTGGAAAGAACGTGATTGGCGCTGAGAGCCTGGGCAATTGAGGGGGCGGGCTGAGCGGCACGGGGAGATGCTGCCTGGGCGAGCTGGATTGGAGGAGGTGCAGGAGGGCGGTACAGATGGGGGCGGACTGGGCGGGACGGAGTGGTGCTCCCGGACTCAGGCAACGCCCCAAATACTCTTAAGCCCCATATTTGCATAGGGGCAATTGGCTAATTTTAAAAGAATGCGGAGGCGCAGAGGGGCGGTTATAACAGCTATCAGCTCCTAAGGTAAGCAGCTTCTGTGGCATATCAGCAGGTTCTCTCGGCAGAACCTGCTGATAGTGCTGCTTTAAGTAAAAGTAATCTATAAATCTGTATAACTTTCTGACACCATATTTAAAAACATTTCCCGGAGTACCCCTTTAAGGTCAATCTGTCACCTGCCATTAATGTCCCAAACTGTTGACAGTGTCAGATAGCTGCCAGGCCAAGGAGACATGGTGTATCTTTCATATATTAGTTAAAAAAAAATTTTATTCTCTAATATAAAGTGTTAAAGAGGCTTTCCCAACTTCCTGAAGTGCTGAGGGCTGTAACACCTCCTCACTTTACCTTCTATTCCTATCCCTGCTTCATTGACTATCGGCTTCCAACAGCAGGAAGGGATAAGGATGGGGGGGGGGGGGGGGGGGGCAAAGAGCCATTACAGCCCTCAGTACCTCTTGGGCCTGGGAAAGCCTCTTTGACATTTGAGCATACTTGGGGTCGTCCGAACCAGAGTGTTTGGCATTTGATTACCAATAGCTGAAAAAGTTGGATGCAACCATAAGGCTGTCTACAGGGGCGTAACTACCACTATAACAACCATAGCGGTTGCTATGAGGCCCATCGCATCAGTGGGCCCAGTGGCCTACTCCTCCAATACACTGGGCCCCTGGAGCCATCATCTTTTGCAGCAGCCAGTGGCCGAGTGGGCCTCCCGGGTTCTGCACATGTTCCTTTAACTGCAGGCACTTGCAGAAAACATGGATACAGTAATAGGCTATGTTACCTGCAGTAAGAGACCGGACGTTCCGTGACCGCAGTACCGTCCGGATGATCTTTAGCCCCCCAGTGTTCTGATGCGAGCGTATCCATGCACGCCCTCATCAAAACTCCCCACAGCACACTATGGAGCTTGTGGCCGCAGCCGACATGTCAGTTCTTTGCGGTGCCACTAAGGATCCCGGCCGAAGCGTATACTATGTGTATACACTCCGGCCGGGGTTCCCTAGATGGCTATGGCGTATATTCTCGTAATAATCGTGGCCATTGTACAACGGCTGTGGTTTTGCGAAAATATACGTTGTGTGAACATAGCCATAGGCTGTATCCATGTTTTTCTGGGCTCTGTAGAGCTGCATCCATGTCTTGTGCCACCAGTAATCAAATGCTGCACGCTCGGGTTCGGACATCTCTGTTTCTTAGTGAATCCGCAGGAAGTAGTGGCCATGGGGCAGTAAGTGTCACGTGTCCTCCTGTCACCCCCCTCCCCCCAGTACAGTCTGACAACTGGTGCCCTGTACGATCATACAAATTGCACATACCGGCTAAGAGTATCAATTATATTGTATGACACTGTGCTGCATAGACTAGAAAGAAATGAAGAGAAATCTCGGAATGGCCTCTGCTAAATATTACATTGCAAGCCTCTGAATTTCATTCCATGATTTTTTTTTTTGTAGTGCTTTGCTTTCTGAAATGGATCTCGCCTAAAGAAATGTGCTAATTTACTCGTTTTATGTCCCAGTCGGTATGTCTTCTTCTTTCTACCTGACTGTATTATCCTCTTAAAGAACTGTCAACCGCGTGTTTTGAGGCTGAATTTACACCCGCGTTCTAGGTGGGACTTTGATGAAATGCGTCGTCCTGTACTTAGCGTGACACCGACACTTAAATCCTTAATACCTTTCAGTGTGTGGTAATAACGGAGCTGACACATGAGCAGGAGATCACAGGCAGAAAGGGAAAAGTGTCCACCAGCTTTAAACACTTCATTGATTCTCTGGATTATTGACAAGGCTTTTCCTGGTAAGATTTGGAAAGAGAGCTGATGTTTTCCCTTGAAGAAATAAATTGATCCATCAGCACAATGAGATGTGGGTGTTAAATAGAGTTATTGTTGAAGGCAGTGAGATGGAATGGACAATAAGATGTCATTTAGGGCATCTGTCTGTCTATCTATCTATCTATTTATCTATCTATTTATCTATATCTATCTATCTATCATCTATGTCTCCATTCATTACCTTGTTACCCTGTTACCTTCCTCCCTGGCACCGGTCACGCACGTTAGTCTGGGTAAACTCTCAGACCCTTAGGAGCACGGCTGCATCATCCGACCCACCCCCTTCAGTGAACATAGAAGGGGTGGGCCGGATGACGGAGCAGTACTCCTAAGGGTGCTCCGGAGCATAGTTTACCCCGACTAACAGCGTAGGACTGGTGAGGAGGAGGAAGGTAACAGACAAAACTTCCTCCTCAGCATCCTCGGCGCTATAGGGGGCTATCAGCAGGTTAGATCCATCTAACCTGCAAATAGTTCTCCTTTAATGCATCCTACACACATCCCTATTACTCAAAGCGATTATCGCATAACGATTCACTATAACGATTGAGCACTAGCGATAACTAGTGATTTAGTAGCGAACGATTCTGACGTTTACATTCACCAATTGCTGTTATGAACGATCATTTTTGCCTCATTATATGGATGTTAATCGTTTCTCAGGACAACCCACACAACACGTTTTATCCGTGAACATCTTATAAGGCAATCAGATAAGCGAACGATCGGCAAACTATCAACGTGTTAAAAAACAACGATTAACGACTTTAAGTTCATCGTTTGCTCATCTTTGCTCATCCTATGTTATTACACAGTGAGATAAACGCTCATTGTTGGTCGTTTTTGTGAATTTTGAATTATTACTGCCCTCTGTTTACTTGATACTTTCAAGCAAGCTTGATACCACATATTCTCATCCCAGCAATTATTATATAGGATCCATATCAAGTCCTATCTGTTTGCTTGGTCACCAAAGAGAGAACAATGATTCCACTGTGTACGATTATAACTCAGTTCGGAAGTAAATAGTCGGAAATGTTTGACGCTGTTCTATGTATCAGTGCTTAGTGACAAATGATATTGTCTTGATGGGTATAAGGGAGGAATAACACTTCCATCACCGGCCGCTCATCCATCCAGACTAATTGGTCAGAGTGAGAATAGCAAATTTACTGTGTGACTGCTCGGAGCTGATAACACCAGCACAATCTATGATCAAGCTGAGAAGTCTCCATTGTCCAATTCTACCATTAATATGGCTTGTAAACCGAAGTGAACAAGCAAACATCTTGGTATATTCAGAAAGTCTATAAGGAAGAGAACAGACCGACATCATGTACCCTGTGAAATACAAATTAATACTCATTTCCATATACCTAGTAATCCAGTTTAGTTTGATGCCACGAACGGCCCCATTGGCAACAATAGGATCGATTCTGGCATCGGTTTGCCTCCAGTTTCGAAGGGAAAACTTAAGTTGCTGTTGTGAGTGGCAGCTAATGTGTGGTATGCCCTGATTCCAGATAGAATACGCCTTGCAGTGTTTTGCCATTGGTCACTAAACTGTTCACTGTAAAATGTGGATGACAATTGATGCATTTTTAAATAAAAAACTGAGCCTGATTCTCCGGACATAGTTGAACCCAGCCTTTGTTGTATATATGATGCTATATAAAACATACAAGCCTTTTGTCAGGAATGTGCAGTAGCCTGGTGTGAACTGGGCTTGTTTTTACTTTTTGTGTGACACACCTGCTTGCTTTTCAGCCTCTTGACAATGCAGGAGTAATGGTGGTTTTACACGGAGCGATAATTCGCCCGATCGCATGATTAACGATTTTGAATGAACGATTTTTTTTTTATATAACGATCGGCGTTTAGACGGAACGATACATCGTACGGAATATTTGTTTTGCGATCGTTTTGCGATCGCTTAAGCCTATCTCACACATAGGGGAAATCGTTGAAAGACTGTTTACACTGAACGATTTGCTAATTTTTTGCAAACGATCAACGACGATTTGAGAACTTGTTAGAATATCAAAATGAACGATTTCTCGCTTGTCGCTTGATCGTTCGCTGCGTTTACATGTACAATTATCGTTGGAATTCGACCGTTATCGTGCAAATTCGAACGATACATCGTTCCGTGTAAAACCACCATAACACTGCTCACTGCTAGCCTTGATTGCTGCAGCTGAGCAGTTTGAGCTCTGCCTGTCCGGAACCTTGTGGATCAGCGCGCCGGTCCAATGGGGATCCGGACCGGGCTCTTGATCCTCATAAATGAAAGCAGAGCCAGTCATTCCCTGCTGGCTATTAAGGTTTATACCCTGATCCCAGCTCCCCCTGTCTATTCCTGCGATCCCCGTACCCAATTCCTCTGCTTTACCTGTTACCTGACCTCCCGCCTGACCTTTGACTATCCGTTTGCTCTCTGATTTTGTACCGTGTTGCCCGTTTGGTTCTGACTTGGCTCCCTGACTCTCCTTTATTGTGTTTGTCTGTCTGTCTTGTTCTGTGTTGCACGTATCCAGTACAGGGAAAGTCTTTGTGGTTGTCCATGGCTGCCTAGAGCCAATTGAGGCAAGTAGGTAGGGACAGTGGGTGGGTTCAGTATCGGGGCCCACTGTCTTGTCTTTACCTCCCTGTCCTGACACCTTTGATATCCTTTTTGCTGTGTTTTGGGGTTTTCTCGTCTACAACTTATTCCATATATTAAATGGGTTATTAAGGATTTGTAAAAACAGCACCATCCCTGCCACTAAACCAGTGATGGTGAACTTTTAGAGAACGACTGCTTAAACTGCAACCCAAAACCCATTAATTTATTGCGACGTGCAATCCTGAGGACTGCATGAGATTTGTGTACTATATTAATATATACTACGGTATGTACTATTATTACTATGGACTATGTGTTTTCAGGTGTATGTGCAAATCCACACACAGTACACCTAAAAGGAGCGATCTGTGGCACGTGTGCCAGCAAGGTCACCATCAAGGCCCTAGGCTGTGTGTGTGTGTGTGTGGTATTGCTGTTTCTGGCAGAAAGCAGTCATGTTTTTCTATGCATGGTGAACCCCTTTAATAGAAGGGATGCAGATGTGATAGTCAATCCTGTTGAGCTGTAAATCTTGACGGGACTATGTCACCTCCAGCGCACTCCACCCCTAAAATAGTCTTCTGCATATTGGAAAAAATAATCTGATTCCATCTGTGTAGTGGAATTTTTAGTTTTTTATGCATTTCCTTGCTTTTCGCCTACAAACTGGGCATGATAATGCATAGAGAGGACTGCTTAGCTCAGGGTATAAGGGAGAGGACTACTAATGCTAGGTTTACACTTTACGATAATTGGCCCGATCGTCCGATTAACGATTTCGAAGTAACGATTTTTTTTTTATAACGATCAGCGTTTAGACGGAATGATATATCGTACAGAAAAATCGTTTTGCGATCGTTTTGCATTCGCTTAAGTCTATCTCGCACATAGATTAAATCCGTGAACGACTGTTTACACGGACGAACTGCCAATTTTTTGCGAACGACCAACGACGATTTGAGAACATGTTCAAAAATCAAAATGAATGATTTCTCGCTCGTTGCTTGATGGTTCGCTGCATTTACACGTACGATTATCGTTCGAATACGATCGTTATCGTGCAAATTCGCACAATAATCGTTCCGTGTAAACGCAGCATTAGACTACTTCATTTGTAGGCTTATAGCAAAGGGATGCAAGAACATAGAAAGATATAAATTGCAGATTTAGAATCAGAGTTGTTTATTCTACTGAACTAACATTTGGGGGGGGGGGGAGTCCCTTTATTGAAGTTTGGAGGACTTGCATACTGCAAAAAGTTTAAACATGTAACACATGAGTAAAGAACAAAACATAAAATTATTACACATAAGGGGCGGTAGAGACACACTCCCAATCCTTTTTTTGCAAGGTCTTGGCAACGCAGTTTGATTGCACTACAGTATAGTATTATAAACAGGCTGGTGTTTACCATTCTCTTTGTTAGAAGGGTTTTTCATGACACTTGGCACATCACAAAGTATTCCATTGCTTAGAATCCCCGCTGTAATTTGCAGAGAGAACCTGCAGTAGGTGTTCAGTTTCCCTTCGCTGCCTCCACAGGAGATAATAAGTATTACGCGGGGCCTATTCAGATCATTAGGTTGTCTGTGCAATGCAACTGGAAAGGACAGGTCCTCTAAAGCAAGAGACGCTCTTTGTAACTGTTCTCGACTTTGGACAAGAGATACAGAACATGGAGACCCCCTTTTTAACTCACTATTTCTTAATAGGGTATATGAAAGGGGTTTTACTAAAGTAGACAAGCCTTTTACCATCCCAGTTTGTACCCTGTTTACAGATATTTAAACCTGGGGTAGAGAACCTTCAGCCTTCCAGCTGTTGCAAAAATACATCTCCCATCATGCCTTGACAGCCAACGCTTTAGCTTTGGCTGTCCAGGCATGATGGAAGTTGTAGTTTTGCAACAGCTGGAGGGCCAATGTTAATTAAACCATATAAAAAATGTGGAGCAATCACGTAAGTCAATATGTTGGCACCAATTGTGCCAATATTCTGGTGCTTTGTTTTTTTATAGTAAATCTGTCCCTTTATATCCCACACTAAGAACAATTTTAGATGGGAACACAAATGTGAATGTGTTATGTGTTCCTATATGTCGGCTAGCACCTTTCCATGCATGAAAAGCTTTACACGTTATTAAGGTAAATAACACGTCAATATTACATTTCAATCCTAGAGGACTAAAGACTGAGCTTGGAGCGATCCACAGTATGTGTTCACTGGGTGCACTGGGGCAGATCACAGGTCAGTAGAGGGTAATGGAAGCGAATACTGTTTACAGACTGTAGAGCTGAAGGAAATGAAGGTTACACACTATATCATTCTTCTTGTATGTCCTCTCTGTGTTTATCCAGTCATCTTCATTAAACATCTTACAATGTTTTTGTAGAAAGGGACCACTGGGTCCAAAACAGTAGTCCTATTGTAGAAAAATTCAAAGACCAAAAAGCTAAGCATAGGTTAGGGTATAGCTAAGCTCTGGATTTTACATGACACTAGTGTGCAATATAGAAATGGATAAAATATATGAATAATAGTAATCATAATGACACTACAGACAGTGCAGATGACATCTTGAATGTCTATGAGATTCAGACATCCTAATGTCTAAGTAGTAGGCACTAATACATATTGGTAGGTGAGTGACATGCATGGATAGATATCAATGTTACTGCTTTATTTTAATTGTAGGCGTCTTATTCCTGCCTTTAATAAAACATGTTCACTGTGAAGAAATTCTTTCGCAGCATTAAAGGGCTAATCCACCTTTAATAAAGGCATAGTAAGTCTGTAATATAAATGTATAAATTGTCTATCTATCTATCTATCTATCTATCTATCTATCTATCTATCTTTGCATTGAATGGCAGCAATAGGGAGTGACACTGCCTCTCTGCTGCCACCAGTGGCTTTAAGAGCTGCAGGACTGTTCACGGAGGCTGCAGACAGCAGGAATTAGAAGCCGAGAGTTCAGGTTCAGACGAACCCGAACTTCAGCAAATTCGCTCATCTCTAGCTGATATGGCCTCTTCCTCAGGTGCTTATAAAACACCTGAGGAAGAGGCGGGATCGGCCTTGAAATACTTTGTGCTCATAACCTGCTGATTATAGTTTTATTGTTTTAATAAATCGCTTTTATAACCATTGGAGGAGTTGTATCTGTCTTACCCTGGACATTGAGGACTGGAGGTCTGCATCCGATCTCTTATCCTGGCACAGTTACGTATCGCTAGTGCTGCTGCATGCAGTTCTAGTGATACTGAGCACCCCTGATGCCTGTTCTAATGCATGTCAGCATAAAATAGACATGACATAATAGATTTTATTTTTTACATTGAGTATAAGCACTCAAGGGGCGACTTGTCTCTCTGCTGCCCCCTGTGGATGTGTCAGGAACTGCAATGCTGCACATGCTGCTCCTTTTTCTTTTAGATGCTCTTATTCAAATAAATGGTTGTACAAATCCTATAACTGATCCAAGGCCAGACTACAAAGATGATATACAATAGGGTTGTGTATGAATCTTCGGAGGCTGGACGAAATTAGGTAACCCTTACATATTAACTGCCTGCTATGATGTTAATAATTTTTACAGATCACGCATAAGAAATGATCTTTTCCTGACCTCCATCCCATGCAGGAGCTATAAAACTGTATGCATTGTGGTATGCATACATGAACAGCAAATATCCATACTTTAGTTGACCCATTGGATTTACTAGCCGAGTTGTAGGTAGGATAATCATACAGATCATACAGCACTATCTGTATCATGATGTGAGCGATGAATAGATTGATATCATTTTGTGGGCTCATCTGGTGCGGCTACAGTATTACAGATATTTTATGATTACACAAGCTCTTAGCATCCCTTTCTTTTAGTAATGAATGATTCAGTGAATAGTTAGACCTTCCTGACATAGACAATAATGAAGCATGAGTCTTATTTCTCAGCTGTAAAGAGAATTACGGCTTGATGGATTTGTGTACTTTGTGTCATACCACAGTATGTACACAAGGTGGCAGTAGAGATAAAGCATAAATTCTACAAGACAATTTATTCACAGTTAAGGTATGGACTGTAATTACGCCAAAGGCTAGAGCTGACTCATTTACCAGCAGAACCTATTTTAATGCTATATTGCTAACAAGGCATGTGTAAGGTAAGCACATAATGTAGGCAAGGGCGATCTAGGGGAAAGAGACTGTAAAATCATGTCTTAATTGGGTTTAACCCGGCTTAAGACAATGTAGGTACTGTAAAAATAACATTCATTGACCGCATATGCCCTCAATATGAAACTTTTTGAGTTTTTATCAGGGTTATCTCATTGGGATTTCCAGATTTACATAAATTAACTTAAATTTTTACCTTTAATTTGCCAAATATCCAAAATATTGATAAATAAAGCTCTGACCCTAGTTACGTACGTGTTCCATGTCTATATACTACATACTATTTACTAATTACTTTGTAAAATTAGAAAGTTGCATCACCTCTTATTATACAGTGATTAAAGTGTACCTGTCATTATCGGTAGCCTATCAGGATATGCTTTTGTGCGTACAGGAAGAGTAGCACTCCTGACCATTGTACAGCTTGTATTTGCCATTTTCCATCGTTTTTTTCTACAGGCTCCATCTCTGATTTTCAGTTTTCAGCTAGTAGATGGAGCTAGGAGAAGTTCGGCGAAAATAGTTATTAAAGGGATATTCCCCCCAAGAGCTAAAAAAATAAAATGCTCCCAAACCTAGCTGGTCTTACTCACCAAGTCCCCCTGAGTATTTTGAGCTGTCTCTTGTCTTTCTAGCTGCTTCCTTTCCATAGTTACAAGTTTTTAAAAAAGCCAATCTATATCCAACATGGCGCCATCCAGAAAACTACATTTCCCATCATGCAATGCTTATGTCTAACTGGTACATGATGTAGCAGAGCTAATATGCAGTAGATATATCAGAGTTGAATGAGCGGCATAGCAGAGTTGAATGAGCGGCATAGCAGAGTTGAGTAGCAGAGTTGAGTAGCAGAGTTGAGCGAGCGGCATAGTAGAGCTGAATGAGCAGCATAGTAGAGCTGAATGAGTAGCAGAGTTGAGCGAGCGGCATAGTAGAGCTGAATGAGCAGCATAGTAGAGCTGAATGAGTAGCAGAGTTGAGTGAGCGACAGAGTTGAATGAGCGATATAGCAGAATTGAATAAGCGATATAGCAGAGTTGAATGAGCGTCATAGCAGAGTTGAGTGTGCGACCTAGCAGAGTTGAGTGTGCGACCTAGCAGAGTTGAGTGTGCGACCTAGCAGAGTTGAATGAGCGATATAGCAGAGTTGAATGAGCGGCATAGCAGAGTTGAGTGTGCGACCTAGCAGAGTTGAGTGTGCGACCTAGCAGAGTTGAATGAGCGATATAGCAGAGTTGAATGAGCGGCATAGCAGAGTTGAGCGAGCGGCATAGTAGAGCTGAATGAGCGACATAGCAGAGTTGAGTGAGTGACATAGAGTTGAGTTAGCGGCAAAGCAGAGTTGAATGAGCGATATAGCAGAGTTGAATGAGCGATATAGCAGAAATGAATGAGCGATATAGCAGAGTTGAGTGAACGACATAGCAGAGTTGAGTGAGCAGCATAGTAGAGCTGAATAAACAGCATAGGAGAGCTGAATGAGTGATATGCTGATCAGGTCAGTTGGGGGGGGGGGCGTATGGATGTCGGGTGCCGCGGGCGATGACCTCTGGTCAGTTCAGATTTGGAGGGGGGGGTGTCGGGTGCTGCGGGCGGCCACTGCTCATCAGTTCAGGTGCGGGGTGTCGGGTCCCGCAGGCGGCCGCTCATCAGTTTCGGTGCGGGGGGGGGGGGGATTTTTTCGGGTGCCGCAGGCGGCCGCTCATCGCTTCAGGTGCGGAGGGGGGTGTCGGGTGCCGCAGGCGGCCACCTCTCAGCAGTTTAGGGGCGGTGGTGGTGGTGGGGGGGGGGAGTGTCGGGTGCCGCAGGCGGCCACTGCTCATCAGTTCAGGTGCGGGGGGGGGGGGGGGGGCGGCATCGGGTCCCGCTGGCGGCCGCTCATCAGTTCAGGTGCGGGGTTTGGGGTGTTGGGTGCCGCTGGCGGCCGCTCATCAGTTCAGGTGCGGGGGGGATGGGGGTGGGGGGTTGGGGTGTCTGGTGCCGCGGGGGGTGTTTTCAGAGAGGGAGACAGTGATCAGCAGCAGCTGTCACTGTGTCACTGTCCTCCCTCTTTTCAATGTGCTGGGTTAGAAGCGATAACCCAGCCCATTGAAGAGACTGAGGACACGTGATGCCGTCTCGGAGCAGGGAGCGTGTCGGAGTGGACTTAGAGCTGATGATTCTATGCAATCGGTGGGAGTGGGGGCACCTAGATAACAGCAAAACTGTGCAGAATCCATAATAACTTTATATTGGAAAGATGGAAAGCTACGAATGGGCAACATATTAATGCAAAAATAATTTTGGGGGGAATACCCCTTTAAAGTATTGTATTGCCCCCCAAAAGTTATATCTAGCCTCTCAGGAGTAATTGATGGTTTGGTGCTGGGGTTGCTACAAATGACGCCTGATAAAAGGAGAAAAAAACATTTGTGTCTGGTAAGATATATTAAAATGTTTGTTGTACTATTGGTTTATGCAAAGTTTTGAAATAACATTGACCATTTAAGATTTATTCACATACAGGTGAGAAATTCTTTTAAGCAGCAGAAAACTGATTTCCTTAGAAACATTATAACTAATGAGGTAGCTGTAATGTTGGAATGTACCCCTAAACTACTAGCTAGTACCAGAGATATTGTTACTGTATTTCCATGTTTTTGTGGATACCATTTTAACTGTAATGCATTTTGTAGGGGAAGAAGAACACCTGTGCCCAGTGCTGGAACCAGAGGTGCACTGTAAGTACTTTTTCATGTTTTTTAAAGGATATTTGTTGGGGGAGGGGGGTGCTATTTCATCCATCTGTGCAGTCGCAGCCACAACTTGTATCTGCTGATGAGTTTTGAGCAATCTGCATTCACTATGTTTTGTTTACTATGTCAGCAGATTTATTCTAGAAATTTCTGTGACTGTCCTGTTCATCCCAATGTGACTGTGAATTTACCTTATGGCCCATTACATGTGGGCAATGGTTGCCAGCCCTGGCCTGACCACCTGTCGCTTTGTTATATATTGCTGCATGCTTACTAATGGTGAGCATATCCTATAAAGCTCACACAGAGCGAGTGAGCTCCGCAGATTGACGAGCGTCTTCTGCGCATTGTCGCATTGACTGGGCCACTTTAACTTTTGACACGATTTGTGATTTTTGTTCTTAATATATCTTTTGTCCTGGTCTCAACAGTTCACTGAGTGATTTCAAGCACTGGGGGGAAGGATCTATAATTTTCTATATAACACTTCATTATGGAGTTCTAAATACTCAGCGACATCGTTATGACGGTCCTGATTGCATATTATTCTGCCTAATCAGCCGCACATTGTATTCATACAGATGGAAAGTTTATGCAGATTATACAGTACATATAGTACACAGCATTACACAGAGTTAGTCTAAAAATGAATTCACTGACAATATGAGCCGTTAAAATAAATCTGATGGCGTAGACAAATATTGTTGTCATGAATGCGCTAAATGTCACCTAGAAATGGTCGACTTTGATTATTACACCTGGCGATATACAATGGGGATATTCTTTTATTACAATTTCCTTATTACCTGAGTCATAGGAAACTATATAGTGAGAGGGGGCTCTTCACCAGTCCAGGACACCGCCCAGATGACTTGTCACGGCTTTCCCCCTGCCTTGAACACTTGATTAAAAAGCTATTTATGGGGACCTGAAGCAAAGGAGCCCAAAACCCTTGGCTCCATAGGAAACCCGACTCTGAGATCTCTTTGCCCCTATAGAGTAATTAAGTCTCCTCTGTACCCCCAAAGAGTATTAAGGCCCTCTCTGTGCATCCATATAGTAGTTAGGTCCCCTCTGTGCCCCCAAAGAGTAATAAGGCTCTTTCTGTGTATCCACTGAGTAGTTAGGCCTCCTCTCTTCCCCCATAAAGTAATAAGGCCCTCTATGTGCCCCCATATAGTAGTTAGGCTCCCTCTGTGCCCCCATATGGTAGTTAGTCAACCTCTGTGCCCCCATAT
The DNA here is from genome assembly GCF_027789765.1 of Dendropsophus ebraccatus. Lineage (NCBI taxonomy): Eukaryota > Metazoa > Chordata > Amphibia > Anura > Hylidae > Dendropsophus > Dendropsophus ebraccatus. The sequence goes on along the minus strand of NC_091457.1, from coordinate 136,421,210 downwards.
AGTAAGTAGGCCCCCTTTCACAGACACTGTGGTAGACTACTACACTATAACATTGAGCAGTATTCTGTTAAACATGTATGTTAAAAGGAATCTGTCAGCTCTTTATCATGCTCAGAGCTTATGTGTCAAGGGGAAGTTGCCAAGCTGCAGCATGCATGCCTCCTCGCTCCCCACCCCTCACTGCCTTGACTGATTGACATGCAAGGCTCAGTACTGGAAGTCAAGCAGGGAGGGAGGAGGCATGCATGCTGCAGCTCAGCCTTTTTTAGCCTGTGATTTCAAATGGATTCTGCAGTAAGGCCTCTGATGCAGTATGAAGCAAGCCTGAGCACTTTGTAAGTGTGTGTATTTATCGATGTTTGTGTATTGGAATATGAATGGCTCTGTGTTTTCATAGCGGAATGGTATCACATACAGAGTTTACTATGGGCCCTGTGATTATTTTGTGTGTTGTAAGGCTATTAGTAAAATGCTATTACAGTCAGGGCGGTGTTAACAGCTGAAGACGCCCCATCTTAACTCACCAATCAGCATCATGATTTTTTAGTTTCTGAACATCATATTAATATCTGATCAGTTTTAGGCCGCGTTCCCATATTTACTTTATGTCACCACATGCAGCCGAAACCAGACCCTCATGCGGTAACCAATAGGCGTATGGCCACTAATCCTGGTAACAGCACATAACTACTGGGGAAGAAATGGGAGCGTGGTTTCGGCCACATGGATTTCTCTACATGTAGAAACATTGTCTGAATTGGGGGTTTTCATGGTTTTTAACTGCTTAAAACATAAACATAAACATAAAATTTCCATATTTAATTAATGATTAGAGCAGTCTGCATATTGTCTAAAGGAATTTTCTCCACAGGATTGCTAGATTGGTAGGTAATAGTACAAGGCGTCACACTTACCACCACCACACCAGACCTGACCAACACCGTCATACTGTGACTGGATAACACCTCCATACCAGACCTGACCAATACCGCCACACTGTGACTGGATAACTCCGCCACACCAGACCTGACCAATACCGCCACACTGTGACTGGATAACACTGCCACACCAGACCTGACCAATACCACCATACTGTGACTGGATAACACTGCCATACCAGACCTGACCAATACCTCCATACTGTGACTGGATAACACCGCTATACCAGACCTGACCAATACCACCATACTGTGACTGGATAACACTGCCATACCAGACCTGACCAATACCACCATACTGTGACTGGATAACACTGCCACACCAGACCTGACCAATACCACCATACTGTGACTGCATAACACTGCCATACCAGACCTGACCAATACCACCATACTGTGACTGGATAACACTGCCACAACAGACCTGACCAATACCGCCATACACTCTCCCCCCTAGTGGTAAATACAGCCCTGATTACAGTGATGAGGGAGTCAAGATGGCAATTCTTGTATAAAAATAATGTAATTCAAATAAAAGATTAGAAATTGCCGAATGCGGTATTCACCTTAATGACCTTCTCAGAGAATAGCAATTGATTTGATAATGATCGAGTAAGATGTAAAATTGACAAATAATGTTCCACCCAATTTAAGGGAACATTATGAGAATGCTATGAGCTGGTATAGGGGGTCACAGGAGTGATTTATCCATGGTAATAGCGGCCAATAGCCACTTTAGGGTCACCACTGTGCTCCTATATTACACTGAGGAGACTTTTCATTAAGTTACCCCATACAGAATATATATTTTTTAACCTATTGTAACTATAGTCTACAAACAGTGGGGGCAGCAATTCACCACTTTTTATATTTGGGTGTGTGATATTTTTTTCATACAGTGTTGGTGACTATCAGCTAGCTCTGCTACTGTATCTGTAAAATCTGCATTTGATCCTGTTAGCTTTCCTGTTTGTGTGCAGATATAACTATGTGGCAATGTCTGAATAAATATGATGCTAGAAAAATGCTGCTAACAGATGGTGCAGCACCTCTGCGTATATAGAAAGATCTCTGCAAAGGCCCTGGGTTTAGGATGAAGGCGACAGAGGCAACTTTATATAATTCTTCTGATTCAATACGTAATAAAATTAAAAGACTTGATTCCAAAAACACTCAACTGAGTATTTTATATATAGAACTGTGTATATCATTCGGATAGACCATAAGTATCAGACTCCTGTCAAACTCAGCTGATGAGGAAGCTTTGGGGTAGGGCTCCATATATTGAATGGATGGGACTGGCACAGCCACTGTAAAAGGTATAGAGCTGTGCCCAGTGAACAATGAAGAGGATGTAGCATTTGCTGGAGCACCATAGTTCCCTCATTCAGTGATGAAGGTACTAGGAGTGGGATCCTCTCTATCTGATACTGATGGAATATCCTAAGGATAGGTGTTGGCATTTTAGGTGTCTCAAAGGGGTACTCTTTAAGTCAATTGGTGTCAGAAAGTTTTATATATATATATATATATATATATATATATATATATATATATATATATATATATTTGTAAATTACTCTGTATACCTTTCTGACACCAGTTACCTTAAAAACCTTTTGCCCCTCTGAAACACCCCTTTAACACCTTTAAAGCCCGAAGCACACATTACCTGATCGGCGCCGCGGCTGTGTGAAGCTCCCGTCTCCCTTCGCTCCTCATCAGCCAATCAGTGCACTGCAGCAATGATTGGCTGATGAGCGAGGGAAGCTGGGAGCTTCACATAGCTGGGGCACTGAGCAGGTAAGGCATGCTCTGGGCCGGGGGCAGCCCTAGAGCATACATCACCTGCTCTAGGCTCCTGCTTGCTTCGGAGCCTCCCCGCATCTCCCGGCGGTCAGCCAATCAGTGCGCTGCGGCCGGGCAGACCGCCGGGAGATGCTGGGAAGCCCCGAAGCAAGCAGGAGCCTAGAGCAGGTAATGCATGCTTCAGGCCGGGGCATCGGGGGTTAAAGGGGCCGGGTTACATATCCGCAACGGAATGAAAATATGTAACCGCATAGACCTTCACAGTACCAGGATCCGCAGCAGATATGAGTAGCAATATATTGTTGTATATTTTTTGTTTTAAATATAAAAATAGCCTTGAAAAAGACACTTTCGCCCCCTCCATCTTTTCCAGCCCCCTCGACCCTCTGTTTAGAAGGTTGAGGAACAATGTCACATGTTCATAGATGGCAGCCAATAACATATGATTATAGTTATAATAATTCCCTAAACGGGGCACAGTAAATGGGATTTCTGAAACAAGTCCAAATCTCTGTAAAATGCTTTGGTATTACAGCGCTAATATACTGTGTACGAGGTTGGAGATGTTTATGTTGTTTGTATGGAGAACCCGGCTAACCCTATGATCTTATGGAGTTTTTGCAGTTGTCTTAGGAAATGCAGAAAGCTGCCAGAAATTCTTATCTATGATTTCCTTGGGCGAGAAATCACCGCAGACAGCAAAGCTATTACACATTGCCTCCGAGGATGTGATTCCTTAAAAATATGACTATGCTCTATATCAAACTGTTTAGTGGAAGCTGCAGATAAGCAGAACCTTTGTATCAATCCTTATTGTCTCGCTGCCTTCAGATAATGTATTATCAAAGTTTAGAAAGAAAGTTGCACTGCATGATGCTGGCCATATACTAAGCAATACATACCCTGCAGGGATACTTAGGCATTGCTTAAAGGGGTACTCTGGAGATTTTTTTTTCTAAGAACAGGAAGTTATACAGATTTCTAATGATATCCGTTAAGAAAAACTTTTGCTATGGCCGTTTGGTCCTGCTCTGGACAGTTCCTGACACGGACAGAGGTGGCAGCAGAGAGCAATGTGTTAGACTGCAATTAGACAGCAGCTGATAAGTACTACAAGACTGGAGGTTTTTTTAATTTGAAGTAATATATATCTATTTTTTCCCCACAGCTCGCCATGCTACCCCGCCCCCAGCCCCCCCCCCCCCCCCCCCCCCCCCCGCTCTAACTTGCTCACTGTCGGTGTGTAATAGCGTTGGCAGCAAACTGGGAACGAGAAGCAAGCGATCGCTGATCTGACTGATTGGTGCTCGCTCCTCCAGATTGATCTGTGTAATGGTGCATTTACACAGACAGATTGATCTGACAGAATTTTGAAGCCAAAGCCAGGAATAGACTATAAACAGAGAACAGGTCATAAATAGAGATGAGCGAACCTGGAGCATGCTCGAGTCGATCCGAACCCGAACTTTGGGCATTTGATTAGCGGTGGCTGCTGAAGTTGGATAAAGCCCTAAGGCTATGTGGAAATCATGGATATAGTCATTGGCTGTATCCATGATTTCCAGACAACCTTAGAGCTTTATCCAAGTTCAGCAGCCCCAGCTAATCAAATACCAACGTTCGGGTTTGGATCAACTCGAACCCGAACCCGGTTCACTCATCTCTAGTCATAAAGGAAAGATTGGGATTTCTCCTCTTTTCCAATCCATTCCTGGCTTTGGCTTAAAAAAAACTGTCAGATAAATCGCTCTGTGTAAACACACCATTAGGCTATGTTCACACTAAGTATGAGACCGGCCGTTACGTGAACCGGCTCTGAAAAGATCATCCCTGGCAGTACTGCAGTACCGGACGGATGATCTTTAGCGACGCAGAGTTCTGATACGGACATAGCCCTATAGTGCCTTCAGCAAGCAGTATCAAAGGTATACTAAAGTAGACATAAAAGGCACAGACAGCTCTTTCTTCCTGTGGCTCTCCAGCACTTGCCCAGTATAGACAACATAAGGGGGAGGGGGATTTACGAAGCATACACCAGGGAGAAGGTGCAGATTCTCCTCTTCTCACTGGCGTAGCCGCCTGCTCGCCCGATGGGCGGGCTGGCGGAGCTTGCGGGGGAGTGATAAGGTGGGGAGGAGGCGTGGCCTCCTCCTGCGCCTCATTTATTAAGATTTACCCCTGCTCGCAGGCATAAATCATGATCAAAAGCAGCAGGTGTAGATTTCGTACGCCGGGCGCAGACTCGGGTGCCTCTTAGTGAATCCTGCCGGAGAAAAGGGGGCGGGGCATAATATAAGACCGACGTACTTGTTTGCCGGTCTTCGTAAATCCCTCCCTATGTGTTAAAGTTAGCAGTAATGTAGTTAAACTAAATTCCATGCTAACGACCATAAAAATGGGTCATGATCATACAGTATAACATATTGGTACTACAGTATACATACACTTACCTTCACTCATAACTTTATGTAAAGGGGTTAAGCCTACAAAATGGAAGAAGATAAAGGTCTGGAGTTATACACATCCCTATTACCACTCTCCATATATAAGCAAACCATATCAGCAGTTTTTGCCCTCTTTTCTTACCTCTCTGCAGCTGTGATCTCCTCTCTGTCTGTGTCTGGAACCAGTGTGATTGTGTGACTAGGAGGCTCCGTATTTTCCGGGATTGCATTGCAGTCTATCTTGGTTCCCCTGTCTCCCTCCGCTGACCTACACAAAAAGTAGTCCCTTACATACAGCTCTAGAAATCTCAATAAATAATGCTAAGGGATCCAATCTGCTTGAATGGTTTTCGGTGGGGCCTAGATTCCCCTGTGCCCTAGCACCCCTAAAGGCCCTATTCCACGGGGTGACTGGAGGACCAAACGAGCACGGTCAGCGCTTGTTTGCTCCTCGTTCCCCGCTTGCTTCCGCCATTGCACGTGGCGGCAGCGAGCAGGTGAGCCGGGGGGGGGGGGGGGGGGTCATGGGGAGCTGCTCAGGTGATCACTAGATTGTCCGGGCAGCCTATAGGATATAGCAGCGGTCTGCTGCCACCTTTCCTAATCCACTGAGCGACGGCAGCAGATCGTTTGTAGAGTCAACATGTTGAAAGACAAGCGACTGAAACGATTAGCCAACATCGTTCATGTCGGCTGATCGTTGCCTTTTATTACGCAAGACAATTATCGTCCGTAACGGCTGAATGCGGCCGATAATAGTTCCGTGCAATAGGGCCTTAAGCCTACCTGTGCTGTATGTAATGTTGTGGGCATACAGCACAGCGAGTCACAGCAGTTCTAGGGTCCAGGAAATCTTAGACCCCGCCCCCTTTACTATTTTTTATGAATATAAAAACAATCTTGATTGTAAGCGTGTACTGATATCTATTCACTGCCATCTCAATAGGCATCCGTGGTGACAGATTCGCTTTAGGATTTCCAGGCAACATCTTCAGAAACCAGATCGTCCTCTTTCATTTCTCCTCTATCGCCTTGTTCCTGGGCCATGAATGGGCCTATAAAGAACCTTAGGATGTCTGTTATCATTACAGTCTTGTACTAGCATTTCTTATCACATAACAGACTCCGTTTTTCTTTGCACAGTTGCCAGGCTGAGAAGAGGAGAGCAGCAGGTGGTTCTCCATAGATCTAAAAATCACATAAAACAAATATATTTCTCTTCACCGGTGGCTTCGGGCAACATCAGGCAGATGCTTTTGAAAGGGTGAATATCCTTTTCATTCACTCTTTTTCCTCGAATGACTACCCCTGTCCAAATTATAACGCTGAGGCCGGCAGTGAGAAAATAACACCAACCACGTGCGTTGGTATTGCTCCTCTCTCAGCAGGGTGCACACTTTATTGCAAATACAGTGGGGTCTTATACAGTTCAGGGTGGGCTCAAAATGGACAAGAATACACATGTGAACTTCTCATTGGCTGTAGTCCAGAGACAGGGCACAGTTCTTTGCATATTCATAACTTCACAGTAAAGGTCTGGTACTTCCATTTAGGGCCAGGGCTCCTCTCAATACATCCAGGATGGTATAGCTTGATTGACAAGAGGGTCTGTTGTCCAGCAGCATGGCAGAAACAGAAAACCTTCACACGCAGATTCCATATGCCAAATATATATTGGCTGAGTCTGAGTCAAAGAATTAAAATTTTTTATATATTTTAATATATACCTTCATACTTTAACCCTTAAACCCTGCTTCTCGGCATTGCAGCTATCTCTCCTCTAGTGCTACAGTAGGTTCTGATGAGAAGGACCAAGATGCGACTAATCGGACCTGTCGCTGTACATTGTACACTTAGCCTGAATGTGAATGTAGTTGGTTAATGGCATGCCCCATTGGACTGTGTATCGTGAATCCATTCCCCAAAATACAGCACCATATGGAGCATCATGTGGCAACACAGCTGCCTGGACTCCGTTTGTCTCTGGGCAGAGCGTACTGCCATGGGCATGAGGCCTAAACACATACCAGATTAAGAGGCCTAAACTCATACACGTTAGCCATTTTATATCCCATGGGGCTGTTGGCTAAACAAGCATGTGGTCTGTATGTAATTACCATTGATTTTTTTTCTCTCTCTCTCTGCTAATTGTTCGTGGCATACAGTCAGTATTATTTAAAGAGGCAGTGTTGCAAAAACTTTTTTTTTTTTTTTTAATCAACAGGGGTTATGATTATAAGCAGTTTTGCAATATATTCTCCTTTTTTTGTTTATTTTTTCCTATATTTTCTATGTTTAAATTAACATTATACATATGGCCACTAGGTGTCTCCCATGTGTGTCCACATTCAGTAGCAGAGAATTCTGGAGTTGCTCGCATTGTATGGTCAGCTCTACCATCACAAAGTAGGTCCTGCTGTAGGTCCTTATGCTGTCTGTCAATACAGAATACCATAAATAGCATCTCATATGGATGTCTTACACAAACAACTGTGGTCTGCAACATGTGATTCACCAGACACTGATCATACACCGCTGACACATAAAGTAGATGGGTTGCAGCAACCTATAAACAAATATATAACAGTATAAAAATACAGTGGTGCCTTGGATTACGAGCATAATTCGTTCTGGGACCGTGCTTGTTATCCAAATCCGCTCTTAAACCAAAGCAAATTTTCCCATAAGAAATCATTGAAATGCAGACAATTGGTTCCACACCCCAAAAATATTGATTTTATATTCTTAATAACATGTAAAACACGGGAAACAAACATTTATAAACAGCTGAATATGTTCTATTATAAGTTCCTGTACAGTATAGCAATCAGCATGTGGAGTATAATGTATAGTAACTGCATAAACCTGAAAACATAGCAGCAGTTTGTAGATACAGGATGGAACTGCAGATCCCTATAATGCAGTAGCGTAGTACAACAGGCTAGAATAGAGAAGCAGGGCTGCTGTCAGAGGTTTGTGTGGTCACATGACAGCAAATGGGGAAGGGGTGTGTGTTCAGCATGGACAAATCAGGACTGACAGAGACTGCAGGAAGCATGAAGGAATGAGCACGGTATATGTGCACACAGTATAGCAGCACTCACTGTCCGGGGAGAGAGGGGTTACAGCTATGGAGAGATTACCTCCATAGTCCTGTCCCCTGATGCAAGCCCCAGCCTGAAGTGGATCTGCACTCTATACAGACCATGCTGCGCTCCCCCACTCAGGCTCCCACCCAGTACAAGAAGCTCTTAAACCAAAACAGTGCTCTTAAACCAAGTCACAATTTTGAAAAACTGTGAGCTCTTAAACCAAAATGCTCTTAAACCAAGTTACTCTTAAACCAAGGTACCACTGTATGTGCACATAGGGGGAGATTTATCAAACATGGTGTAAAGTGAAACTGGCTCAGTTGCCCCTAGCAACCAATCAGATTCCACCTTTCATTTTCCAATGAGTCTGTGAGGAATGAAAGGTGGAATCTGATTGGTTGCTAGGGGCAACTAAGCCAGTGTCACTTTACACCATGTTTGATAAATCTCCCCCCCATGGAATATAGACAAGGAGGAAAGATATTCAAGGATACAGCATTAGGGTATATTCACACGGGCGGGCTCGCAGCGAGATTCTCGCTGCGAGCCCCGCAGGTCCTGTCAGTTCCCATAAACTACATACTTGCTGCGGTCTAAACGACCGCAGCGAGTATGTAATTATACCGCGCTTAACCCCTTCTACTCCCGCCGGCTCCCCCGCTGTAAGCAGCATACATTACCTGTCCTTGCTGCACGGGTCCGGCGTCCTGCTCTCCCGTCCGGCCAATTAGTGTGTTGCCCAGCCGCAGCCACTGATTGGCCGGGCGGGAGAGCAGGACGCCGGACCCGTGCAGCAAGGACAGGTAATGTATGCTGCTTACAGCGGGGGAGCCGGCGGGAGTAGAAGGGGTTAAGCGCGGTATAATTACATACTCGCTGCGGTCGTTTAGACCGCAGCAAGTATGTAGTTTATGGGAACTGACAGGACCTGCCGGGCTCGCAGCGAGAATCTCGCTGCGAGCCCGCCCGTGTGAATATACCCTTAAGGGAGAAAGCAACTGGATATTACTACCTTTACTTCTAGGTTACAAGACATTTACAGAAGAAAAACTAAACCCCACCACACTTTATTTATGGATTACTTTACAACTTTTACCATAAATTCTATTGAATATTTATATTTAGTACAAATAATTAAACAGGTTCCCTAAATAATTCTGCAACATGCAGACTAAGTGATTAATACGTAATGACTCAAAAACTTCAATTGTTTCTTTATGCCTGAAAGAAGTAAGAAATAATTAAAAAAAAAAAAAAAAACTTATTGGGGATACTGATTAAGGCTATGTTCACACTGCGTACAAATCCGTACGCAGGTCTTACGCTGCCGTACATGTGCGGCTGACACTACGGGCGTGCAAAAAATCGACATGTGGCCGGATGCGTACGCACCGCGAACATACGCCCGTAGTACAGTTATGCTTCCCTAGCTTGTTTCGAAGCGATCTGAAGCAGGTCATTTACTTGGAAATCTTCGCCAAGCCCCGTAAACCACACAGAACCTTTTGGATCGAAAAATCAAGTTCCATTTGGCTGAAATAAGTACTCCGTATGGGACCGCATGGTAATCCACGGCCGTGATTTTCAACATTTCCGTCCTCAAACAATGGTCTTGTTCATTTTTCACGGCGCCGTATATGATCCGGCCGTAAGCTCATACGTAGTGTGCATTGTGCGGGCGTATATCGTATACTTTCAAGCAAACGCATCAACCTCAAAACTACGTGCGTTTATTCGCGGTTCGCACTATGGACGGATTCATACGCAGTGTGAACATAGCCTAATAAAGGTAAAGAAGAATGATCAGCAAAAAAAGGGCTTTAGTAAAAAGTAAAGATTGTTTCTGGGTTGATTATTCTATGGAGAGAAAAATAGACAAGGTAGCACATCCATAAACTTATGACTGACCATTTGCTTCTCAGCACTATATACTACTAACAATAGGAGTAAGGGTATGTTCACACTGAGCAAATTCAGCAGAATCCCGCCTGCCTTTGCTCCCTGTCAATTCTTTGAGCGGAGGAAACGGAGGTACGCGAGCCCTTTAATACAGACACTATGGGAAACTGAGGCAGGCGGGAATTCTGCCGAATTTGCTCAGTGTAAACATACCCTTAGGGTGCGTTCACACCTACAGGATCTGCAGCAGATCTGAAGCAGATTTGATGCTGTGCTCAGTTATTTAAATGAAATCTGCTGCAGAAAATCAGCTGCAGATCCTGTAGGTGTGAACGCACCATTAAAGTAGAAAGTAAAGATTGTTTTTGGGTCGATTTGCTATTCTATGCAGAGAAAAATAGACATGGTAGCACATCCATAAACTTATGATTGACCACCTGCTTCTCAACACTGTATACTACTAACATCAGGATTTAGTTACATTTTGATCAAAGTGCATAATTCTATACACCGTTTCAAGGTTCCTGATTCGCGTGGGTCCCTAACTTAGAAATGGCGCAGGGGGCAACCACCACCAGAACAACAACAGCGCCACAGGAGGGAGTGGCCCAGATAACCAGCAAACCCAAAGCTGCCAGACATAGTCCCCCTGGGCTCTGGGCCACACCACCTGCAGACACCGCGCTGCCAAAGCAATGGCCACTGCATGGAACCAACAACACAAGGAAAAGCAGGTGGAAAAGAGACCTTAGGGTCCATTTACACAGAAAGATTATCTGACAGATTATCTGCCAAAGATTTCAAGCCAAAGCCAGAAACAGACTGTAAACAGAGATCAGGTCATAAAGCCTACGATTTCCACAGAACGATTATCGTTCATAAACTCGCTCCAACGACCGCTCGTTAGCGATAATCGCTTTGTGGAATTGGTGTAAACGAGCGAATGACAAAGGCGAAATCGTTATATTGTCGTTTAAAATAGTTTTTCAGCATGTCGAAAAAATTTTAAATCGTTAGTAAAAAGGTTTTAAAAAGTAGGTGTGTGTCGTCTGGTCATGATCACCCTGGCGAACGTTTTAAACGACCATGTAACGACCGCAAAATAATCGTTATATATATATATATATATATATATATATATATATATATATACGTTGCTACTGCACATACCCTGTGCAGTAGCAATGTATATATATGCACAAGCCAAAAAGACAGAAATGGCTGCACATCGCACCCATGGCTGACACAAAAGCTTATTCAGCTACATTTAAAACCAACATCAGAAGTTAGTATATAATTTGGCCAAACCATATTGCCTCATGTACCACGTGCAGGTCTTCTGATACACATGAGTCCCTAACCAAAAAACATCACTGTGCCGGTCAGCGACCACAATCCCCGCAAAACGTGCGCAAGCAGAGAAAGGGGGCCACGGAATGGCCCTGCAACCCCATTGTCACAGGACCAGACCCTGGAGGGCCCCCCCGAACCCCGCAATGTATATATATGTTGCTGACTACAGGGGCTTTCTGATGTGAGCGGGAGCACTACAGTGAGAGCGATGCCGCTAACATCAATGTCCGGGGCCTGGAGGTAATGAGAGTCAGCTGCGATCCCGCAGCCGACTCTCATTAACCCCTTAAACGCCGTGATCTACAGTGCTCACGACGTTTAGGGTACGTTCACACGTATCGGATCCGCTGCGGATTCTGTATTGTGAACGTTAATGGGTCCTATAAACGCAGCAGATATAAATAAACACATTACATATCGTAGCGTGCGGAATTGTCCAATCTGTTAAAATATAACATTATTGTTCCCGCACGGTGAACGGCGTAAACGGGGGGGGGGGGGGGGGGGGGGGAACGCACCAGGATTGCTGATTTTATTAAATTTTATATCACAAAAAAAGATTAATAAAAAGCAATCAAAAATTTCTGTTACACCAATATGATATTAATAAAAACTAGAGATCATGGCGCAAAAAATGACACCCCAACCAGCCCTGTAGGTGGAAAAATAAAAGCATTATGGCTCTTAGAAAGTGGGGAGGAACATTGCATTAATCTTACCCGGACTTTTGTGCATCAAAGGGCTCTGTCTTGAAGGGGTTAAATAACCAAATGCACAGGCAGAGTTATCTAAGCTTATAGGTAGAGATGAGTGAATTTTCAGTACTAATGCTCCATGCCATTCCTTTCCGGGTGCCTGAAAAAGCTGGATCCAGTCCTGGGAAATGTTTCCCAGGACTGGGTCCAGCTTTTTCCAGCACCCGGGGAGGAGTGACAGTGAGTAAGAGCCATATTACACTAACAGATTATCTGACATTATTCAAGCCAAAGCCAGGCATGGATTTGAAAAGAGGAGAAATCTCAGTCTTTCCTTTATTACCTGTTCTCTGTGTATAGTCTGTTCCTGGCTTTGGCTCAAAAAAATCTGTCAGATAATCTGTTGGTGTGATAGTGCCCTTACAATGAAGTCGGCTGATGAGAAGATTTCTGAGATAATGAAACGATTTGCTTTGTTATTACTGTAAATTTGCTCATCTCTACTTATAGGCATACATTGGCATAGTATATGTTTGGTTGCATCTAAAGAGAAAAAGTCAATATCCAATTCACTTTTGAAAGAAGAAGAATGGGCCTGTTAGATAAATGACATCTGTTTGCACCCAATTGGCTTTTGATGGATTGAATACATACACCTTTACAACTTTCCACTATTTATTTTTTGTATTCCACAGTTCGGACTATGTTGTCAGGTCCATTACAGTAAAGCTAAGCTAAAATCCATCCAATTCCATTCTAGTTGTATTGCAACAAGAAAAAAAATGCCTAGAGGGAGGTGAATACATTTTGCAAGGTACTGTAAATTCTGTAAATTAATAAAATACAAGGTAAACTAAATTATTCTCCTGCTCTATAACCTGCTGCCTGCAGATTTGATTCCATTCTCAACATGACAGTTTTCCTTTAAAGGGGTACTCTGGTGAAAATGTTTTCCTGTCAAATCAACTAGTTTAAGAAGGTTATATAGATTTGTAGTTTACTTCTATCTAAAAATCTCAAGTCTTCCGGTACTTACCAGCTGCTGTATGTCCTGCAGGAAGTGGTGTACTCTTTTCAGTTTGACAAAGTGTTCTCTGCTGACACCTCTGTTTATGTCGGGAACTGTCCAGAGCAGGAAAGGTTTTCTATGGGAATTTGCTATTGGTCTGCAGAGTTCCTGTCACAGATAGAGGTGGCAGCAGAGAGCACTGTGTCAGACTGAAAAGAAAACATTTCCCTCCGGACATTCAGCAGCTGATAAGTATGGAAAGATGAGATTTTTAAATAGAAGTAGATTACAAATCTGTATAACTTTCTGAAATCAGTTGATTTGAAAGAAAAAGATTTTCTCCGGAGTACTCCTTTAAAGGGAACCTGTCACCTGTTTCATGCTGCCCAAACCACAGGCAGCATGAAACATATACAGACAGCGGGCTGCTGTGACAAAATCAATTCTCTGAAACACTCAGTCCTTTCAGAGAAATCATAGTTTAAAAAAGCTGGGTGAGTATTCACAGGAGGAGAGTTAATATGGCTGCTCCCTACCCTGACGGCTTTGAGTGTTTACACCTACAATTTTTTTTGTGTAGTTTGCACCAAAAATTGTGCCATAGAATAACCTGTTTTATTAGCAAGTTTAAACATATAAACGTTCACAGACTCCGAACATAAACAGGTAAAAAAAAATTTGCCCAAGCACTGTACATTATTATTAAATTGGTGCTCGAGGGGGTGAAAATGTGATGATTGAGGAATAGTACATCCCCCAATGTGTTGTAAAGGTTTTATTTTCTTTAATGGGGTCCGTCGGGTTTTCCCGCTCCTGTCTGTTATTTTACGGGACAAAAAATATACTGAACACAGCATTTTATTTGTCCCGTAATTCCTAATGGATTCTGTAGCGGAGGTCTGGCCTACATATGTATGGCGACTGTACATTAACTGAAAAGTAAGTATTGTGCATATATATATATATATATATATATATATATATATATATATATTTTTTTTTTTTTTTTTATATCCCCCTTAGAGCCAACATTCATATGATGCAAAAACTTACAATTTCAGCCAATGACAATACTGAGCACCAGTGCAGGAATAAAATAGAATATAAAGCAAGTAATAGAATTATTACAGCTGACATATCTGATATAACAGCACACCCTTTCATATATACATCTTTCCCCCATGGGTTGCGTTATTTCTCAACATTTATTAGATGTGATAAGATCAATAAATGAATAATAGGATTCCAACATGTTTTCCTTGGCGATGTCTGTGAAATCATTACTTAAGACAAAGAAGTGCAAATGACGCTGCTCCCTCTCTGGCTGGAAGATAACCCAGGACCATAGGGCGCATACACATGGCAGCTTTCCCTCCATTTGTGTCATGTTGACTGTGATCTGCATTCATTGCTTCGGAAACGCAGCTGAACAGACTCTGCATATTGAGCAGTATCTGGAGTGAAAGGAAAAATATAAGTACAAGAGTTTCCCTGCATAGAGTTCTTTGGCCTTCATAGGACCACTGTGGCTACTGCTCTTGAGGGGGGCACAATGGCTGTTTTCCAATGGGGTGTTTTATCGTTCACATACTTTTTATTGTTTTATTGTTGTTGTTATTATTATTTATTTTTTTTTAGAAAGGACAAGTTACAGTAATAACAGACAAGTTGAGGATCCACCAATAACAAGGCGGCCCACGGCAACCAAAACAGGGCTTGGTACATGAAGGCAGTATACAGAATAAAACAGTCTGCAGTAAATAACAGTATACAGAATATGGCTAAAGGAGAAGCACACTTAACATACAGTAGTCGGAACATAGATTCCACCTTTCAGAAAAGAAACCATAATTGTTCATTCTTTGGGCTATCAGTCTTTCCATTTGATAGTTATGCGACACCATAGCTAGGATAGAAGAGAGAGTGGGAGGCACAGAAGTTTTCCATGCCTTGGCTATCGCTGACCTAGTGGTCTTAAGTAAATGAACCATAACGGTTAGGTGTGGGGGAGGAAGTTCCTCTAAACTCAAACTCAGAAGAGCCGCCTCTGGGCCCCAGGGGAAAGGAAGGCGCAGTAACTGGCGCAAAGAACTTCGGACCTTATTCCACAGAGGAAACGGTGGTACAGGTCCACCAAATATGCATCAAAGTTCCAGTGGCCTTCTAGCATTTCCAACAAAGACTAGATGATGTTGGAAACATCCGAGAGAGCCTATATGGGGTGTAATACCATCGGTAAATTAGTTTACGTGATGCCTCCAAGTGGTAAATGCACCGTGAAATACTTTAATGAAGAGAGAAGATGGAGCTCCATTGAGCGTCTGTAAATAATTTAGCAAGATCAGATTCCCATCTTTACTAGAATATGAGACATTTGCCCATAGGGGGCTTTGAGAGCTCCCGATATCCAATGGAATCCAATGGAGGGGCTTTTCTACAGCCACTTCAGAGATTGAGTAAGATGGTGAATTTGCAACAACTTAAATAGATCCCTGCTGGAGATGCCAAACCGCCCAACTATGTCGTCGAAGGGTAACAGACCTGTAGTGTCGCCAATATCAGCTAAAGACAGAATGCCTTTAGATCACATTTGTTGAGATAAAAAAAAAAACACAGATGAACGTCACTCACCAATAACTTTTGTGGTTAATTTATTTCTGCATCACAAGACACTGGTAACATGCTATATTAGACAAAGAGCAACAGGGGCGCTCCCCTAGGCTATAGGGATGGCCTACTAGGTTGTTTCCATTGGCCAGAGGAAGCGCGTCAGTGTGAAATGGCCGTAGCCTAGTGGAGCACCCCTGTTGCTCTTTGTCTAATATGGCATGTTACCGGCGTTGTGTGATGCAGAAATAAATTAACCACAAAAGTTATTGGTGAGTGACGTTCATCTGTTATTTTTATCTGCACGAATGTAAATTGATGCCTACTGAATTAGAACAGAGCGCCACTAACAGGTTAACCGGTATATCCAATTGCGGGTGCAGTGAATCAAGCTAATTGCTCACCTTGCCCTATGGTAGCGGCAGTGCCGGGATTCTACTCACTTTGCAATAATGCCTTTAGATATCCATGTTTGTAGGTAATGCTTCAGTGGGTCTAAGAGCGAGACCATTTGGTACTTAGCGAGGCAGGGGCACCCCAGGCCACCTACTCAATTGGTAGGTACAGGACGTTTACTGCCATTCTGGGTCTCTTATCAGCCCATATAAATTTAAGGAGTATTTTTTGCAGTTTGTAAACAAAGCGAGCTGGGACAGAGATGGGGATTGCGAACGAAGTAAAGAATTTTGGTGCGTTAGATCATTTTGGTAGCAGCTATGCAGCCCAACCAAAAGATAAGGAAGAAAACTATTTAATACCCTTACTAATTGTTGCTATAAGATTATTATAATTACCAGAAGTTACCTGGCACAGGAGAAGTGAGAGTAATGCCAAGGTATGGAATACTCATTGAAATGGGAATGTATCCACAAGTTCTTGCTTCCATTGGGCTGGGAGGTGAAGGGCTAAAATACTAGGTTTAGAAACATTCAGTTTATATGAGATAGCTCTGCTGAAGACATTAATGATATCCATTACAGGACCTAATGATGACGCAGGGTTCGCTAATGAAATAATTAAGTCGTCAGTGAACAATCTTAGACGATGGTCAGTGTTACCTATACGGATACCTGAGATATCAGGAGAGGGGGTGTTTTATCTTATATTGGAGACATTCTTTGGATGCACTGTTCTACTTATGGCACTGTAGTTTTTACTGTTACAAAAGCGTTGTGACTCGTGAGAGAGGGAACTATTTGGGATATTTGCCTCAAGCCTCCACGGGCCGACTGTGAGGAGCAAACGAGTGCTGTCAGCACTTGTTTGCCCCTTGTTCCCCGCTCGCTACCACCGCTATTACACGTGGCAGCAGCAAGCGGGTGGGGCCGTGGGGAGCTGTGGGGGGGCTGCCCGGGTGATCGCTAGATCGTCTGGGCAGCCCATAGAGGATAGTGGCGGTCTGCTGCCGCCACTCCTATTCCACGGAGTGATGGCAGCAGAGCACTCCTATCACAGTCGTTTGTTTTTCAACATGGTTGAAAGACAAAAGACTGCAACTTTCAGTTGACATAAACGATGTCTGCTGATCATTGCCTTCTATTCCACAGGACGATTATCGGCCGTAACAGCCAATATCGGCCGACAATCGTTCCGTGGAATATGGCCTTTAGATACCAAAAGAGCTTGTCCTGTCCTGGACCTACTGACTGTGTAAGATAGTCCCTCCTCCATTAGGATGAGAACTTAGCTCTCTAGTGCCACCTATTGGAGGTATAATCCCCTCTGAGAACTTTGAAACATAATTGGGGATTATTAGCTAAGGCTTATTTCAGACATTTTTAAATGTTTACTGTTAAGGTAGAGAAAACGTGGTTAACCATATTGTTGGGGGGAAAAAACGACAATTTTTTTAATTTTTTTTTTTTTAAAAGTCAGTAGAAAAACTAATCCAAACTGGTGTGCACAATTGCCTTCTTTCCTCCTCTTCTGCCTTTCGGCCTCCTCTTCTGCCCTTCTGTCTCCTCTGCTGCCCTTCTGTCTCCTCTGCTGTCCTTCTACCACATTGATTTCCCCATAACAGTAGCTGGGTCAAGACTCACCACGTTTGCACACCTATCCCATTATACCTGTAGCTTATGGTATAGTTTATTTAATGTACTAAAAGGGAAAGCCCCTTTAAGGTAGAGTTTAACTGCACAGCATCTGTAGGAGGAAGATGCATGAATAATCCAAGTCACTAGGCGACTGCTAAATGTAAACACTTCATAAGGGTTCAATGACTTTGTTAATGTCTGTGCAGACCCCTAAGCAAATTGAGGTTCAGACTCTTTCAAGTATATGTCAGAGGTTTGGCTGAAGATGTTGGTTAATTTCTCATTACCGAGGATGCCGTTTTCCTATAAGCTGGTTCCTGGATAAGCTGCATGGTTTCAAGTGGTTGCTATGTGAATTTGGCTCATCTCATTACATGGTAAATTAGGTTTTAACTGGCATTTTGTATCATTTGACCTTAACTTTCTATTAGAAATCCGTGACATGAACTTTCTGTGTACTGCTGCTAATGTAACTTTAAAAGCATTTTGGGTACAAGAAATATTGCTAGCAGGTGTGAGGAAATATATTAATTCCCTTATTAATCCCTTAAAGGGGCTCTCCGGGCCTTTAAGAAATTCAACTAGCTACAGGATTTATTTTTTAAAAATATGTTTCTAATGCATTGTAGCCTCCTACACTCCATTGTTGTACCCTCCGCCACCCCAGGGGCCACTCAAGCATTGGCACTGGAGCAGCAGGGGATAAAAGGTGGGTAATACGTTTTTTTTTTAGTTACTGTGTTGCAGTTAGTCGGCTCACAAGTATCTTTCGTGATTTCCCCATACACCTAACGTCGGCACAGCTGAACATTCATATGTTATCTATGGAGAGGTAAACCAACCCCATACCTTTCTGGTGGTGGCTTATGTCTCTGAGAACAATAGGGTTGGGCATTTGAAATCCAGAATGCCTGACCCTTTTCTCTCCCCCCACATTATCTGTTGAGGAGGGGGGAGTTGGGAGGCCGCCATACACTTTATAGGGTTGGCTGAACCCACCACTTGGAGCTCAGCTTGCAGCTGACTGTAAAGCAGGGTTGAGTATGGGAGGGATAATTGGAGGTGTTACAGTTTGCAGCAGATCAGGAGCTTGAGAAAGCCTCTATGACACCTTTCACTGGAGAATAAAAGCATGTTTCTGTGTGTCAGCAGTGTGGAACGTAAATTGCATATGACAGATTTACTTAAAGTGTCTCCTTCAGCATAACGTAAAAAAAAATGAAGTTATAATGTAGTATGTGCTGTTGGAGAAGAGTCATGTATGAAGTCATGCATCATTACAAGCCAGCAAACGCTAGCAGATCTTACTTTACTGCTTGTGCCCCAGATGACAGGTTCCCTTTAAATATATATAGGCATCCCCCGAGTGGTGAGCAGCCTGGGTCTACCCATCTCCATTAGATCTCAGTACCTGCCCGATATTACCAGAGCTATTGAAAAATCACTATCTGTATGGAACAGGAGTTTTTCGGGGTCCTACACAGTGCACACAATGTACCAAAAAAATACAATGAACCTTCCTCACCTGGTGGGCAAAGGAGCAGTTTAAAGAAGAAGTCTGGCGGATTATAAAATCCAGCAGGGGCAGGGGTGAAATTGATTAAAAGTACTAAATTACCTCTCCCCGTGCCTGTTCTGAGTGGCAGGACCGGCCTCGCCCCCCCTCCCCCCCGGTAGGCATTTTCTCCCAGGTTGAGATGACATCACAACACGGCGGGGAGGCCTGTCCCAGCTGATGGACTGGCCGCTCAGCCAATCAGTGACTGGAGGAGCGTCCTACCCCAGCCAATGAGGAGCCGGTCCATCAGCCAGGTCATGACGTGTTAGCTCTGGAGATCCTGGAGCCTGGCGGGGTCCTACAGACGGTCCCACCACTCACCGCAGGCACCGGGAGAGGTAAGTTAGTACTTGTTTCCTAAATTTCCTAAATATTTGGGTAATTTTAGGCAGAACAAGGAACAACATGTTGTGCTGTAAAAACATTTTTTTTTAATTAATTAAAAAAAAAATGAAGATATTTTTTAAAGACTTCTTGTGCCTAGTATTTGAATAAAGAAAAAAAATATTTGTGGTCCAAAGCTATATTTTATTTTGTAAAACAAAGAGCAGATCCATGCCCAGGGAAGGAAGTGTGAATGGAGCAATATGGATATAAATGGATTCCGCTTAAGCCCTAGTTGTTTTCCGTCAGATATCTTTCTTGCCTTTGATACTGTACGTATGCATCTGAAGTGACATCTGTAGTGCAGATGTCTATCACAAGTGAGATAAAAGAGAAGAAAAGGCATAAATCTGTAAGTAAACTCAATTCTGTTGATTTACATCTCGCATGCTGTCGACATAAACCTTTAAGTAATATTTATCCCTATCCTCTTAGACTTGCCAATAATATATATAATCGTAAATAACAGGAAAATAGATCTTTCTGGCAATTTTAATTTTTCTTGTTGCCTTAGAGTTGCACATAACGCAAGGAGGTCACAATGCTTGAGTGAAGCCTCATCACATAACTCATCTAAGCATTCACCCTAACAAGGCTTCAGCTTCCCCCGGCGTATACCTGCCAAATATTTTATGCAATATACGTCCATTATTCATATGCAGCTGGAGTACTTCCAACTATGTGGAACATAAATTGTGATATTACAAATGCCTACTGAAGAGGATTACATTGTATAAGAGGAGCTTTTGGGGAAAATGTAAAGTAGGTTATACTGTATTGTATTCACTTTTCATCCGTCTGAAGATTCAGGATACTTGTGTGTGTAAACAAGAAAGCTGGGTTATCCTTAAAGTGATGGTTCATTGTATTTACTTTCTGTACTCTATGCAGATTATTTTATGACTACATCTGTATAGGGTGGTATGTGTACTGTTTTTCTGATGCAGTTAAATGATTAAAGGGGTAAAAGCAGAAATATTTCAGACAAGACATAGCAGAGAGGAGCTGTGCTGTGACTGGTCAAAGTAGTAAGAAAGGAGGTTCCTGTGCGTGTACTACTGTTAAAAAGCTCAACTAGTCCCACCACCTGATGTCGAGAGAATAGCTGTGGCCATAGGGTTTCATACTCTTATTCGCTCAATAACAAGAACAGCACAAAAATTACTTTGTCATAGGGATGGTCCGAACCTGGTTCGTACGAACCCGAATCCTCGGAAATGATTCCCGCTGTCTGCCCGCTCCGTGGAGAGGCTGGCTACAGCGGGAGGACCGTCTGGAAAACTGGGATACAGCCATAACCATAGGCTGTATCCCAGTTTTCCAGGCGGTCCTCCCGCTGTATCCGCCCGCTGCACGGAGCGGGCAGACAGCGGGAATCTGATGTTGAGCGTTCAGGTTCATACAAACCAGAACCTCGGCAGTTTCGGACCATCCCTACTTTGTCAGTATCACTAAAAGTTAATCTAATAAAACCATGGAGGGTTTTACAGTTGTGGTATTAAAGTTGTACTGTCATCTATTTAAACTTTAGATTGTCTGAGCAGGCATTGCCTATGTCGGGATGTAGAACAGGAAACCTTGACAGGCAAAACTGGCACCATCACAATGGCACGCATTTCTTTATTTCTAAATAAATGTATTTCTCTGGATGGCTGAAGCCGAGTGCATGTCCCGAAGTAGGATCTCTCCTCCTCATATCACACTGCCCGGCCATAATACATCTTTATGCCGTATACCGGGTAGCTGTGCGGTGTTGTGGCTGCTGCGTGGGTGTAGGCTCACTTGGGCACTTGTCATGGAGGCCAGGAGTGGTGTTGGAACTGACCCCCAGACAAATGGGCACTGCGCTGGAGGTTTGGGTAGCCCAAGTGTGAACAGGTATATAGGTGCAGGTGCGGAGGAATAGACCAATGTCCAATGGCTTAACCAGAATAACTTGGGTTACTTGTAGAAACCTCAGTGCAATACATGATAAATACACTGAGAGAGTTACTTTACCCAGGTGTTCAAAGACTAAAGGTACTATTACACAGAACCATAATCGGCTGAATCGTCCCTATCCAGCAAATTATCGTTCTGTGTAATAAACACAACGATCAGCCGATGACAACAATAATTGATATAGGTTTGGACTTATAATTGTTGGGCACCGACCGCGCATCACTGCGTGCAATAGCGGTGCACTGCATACATTACCTAACCATGGTCCAGGGCTTCTCCTGTGCTCTGCTTCTCCCTTGTCTTAGCTGATAGGCCACTCAGCCAATCACTGGCAGTGCTGTACAAATATTATAGTCTCTCATATTGGTCCCTGTCTTCAATGGGGCTCAGTGTTTTGGGGTGTGATAAAATCCATGTAAACCTTGGGGGCCATACATGCAGCTGTTATCCTTGGTGGCATTTCATCCCAGGACTCCAACACTACAAAGTAACATGGCTAACCTCCCACAACATATCAGCTCCTGGTCTCCTCCATGTCATGCTGCCCGTACTGCTGTAGTTTCTACTGGGCTCAGATGTTAGCTCCTCCTACAGGGGTGGGACTAAAGAAATGTGGATGCATAACCCCGCCCACCTGATGACTGTTCCCTCACTGGCAGGAACAGGAAACAAAAAGGGAAAGTGACATCACAGGAAATAGAAAAAACAAAGGCATGGTCATGTGACTGAGCCTGAGAACACAATTAGTGCCCTAAATATAGCACAATAAATGCAGCTAATCTAGCAGTAGTTGTAGTAATCCAAAATTGTATAGAGCTGTGTATCAGAAGGGGCAAGCACAGATTATTATAAAGATATATTAAGAAATGAATAATCATAGGATTTGGACCTACTATAATTAACCTTCCTGCACGAGGACGTAACTGTACACCCTCATGCAGGTGGGGGAGTTCAGAGCAGGGCCACGCGGTGACCCCGCTGTGAACCGCCATGGTCCCGGGTGCGGCATGTAGCCCGGGACTGCGGCTATTAGCGGGTACGGTCCGATCGCTGTGCAGCAGCCAAAAGCAATAGAACACTGATCTCATTGATCTATGCTGTATAACTTTACAGCATAGATCTCAATGAGAGATCAGTGTGCATATACTAGAAGTCCCCCAGGGGGGCTTCTAGTATATGTGTAAAAAAAAAAAAAGTATCATTATTAATAAAAAGCCCCCTCCCCTAATAAAAGTTTGAATCACCCCCCCCTTTTCCCATGTTATAAATAAAAATAAATAAATAAATAAGCATATTTACTATTGCCACGTGCGTAATCGCCCAAAATAATTTTTGGGAGCATTTGTAGTTCAAGTCATGCCACATGTATGGACTTCTGTATTTTGGGCCATTAACAGCCTAAAAAAAGGGCCTGACGTTTCATTTTACGTTTCTTAATGCATGTGTGCACAAACAAGCAGTTTTACCGTTAAGTCCAATAGACTGAAAACTTGAAAGAAAAAAAAACACACCGTAAGGCTAGGTTCACACTATGTAACTGTGCGGCTGTATTTTTTATGGGGCTGTAAATGTGCGGATGAAACTCCGGCCGTAGGAAAAAAAATAGACATGCGGCTGAAAACATATGGTCATTTACTTGGAAATCTGGTTCAACTAAAAATAACAAATAAAATCTTAAGAAAGTGATGCAAACACCTCTGGATGCATCTGGGAAAGCAGGGAACACAGTTTACATGAATTGCTATTACCGGGGTTTGCGATCCTCTGCAGTATGCCGATGCCGATGTCTCTCATGGTTAATATATTGAATTAATAAAACACATTTTCTTTGTAATAAAGTCCCTTTCGTTGTTCAATAATTTAATTCTAACGAATCCATCATTTTGCAATTAAATATACTGTTAAAATAAATATATATATAAATAAATGTATATTTATATATATATATTTATTTTTTGACAGTATATTTAATTGCACAATGATGGATTCGTTAGAATTAAATTATTGAACAACGAAACTGATTTTATTTCAACGAAAATGTGTTTTATTAATTAAATATTAATTAGTACAGGAAGCTCCAGTAAGCCGTTAATTCATATTGCCGGCAAAAGAGCTTTCTGTACTAATCATCACTTTACTTTAATTAAAACATCAAATGTTTCTTCTAATTATGTTATCACAATAGCATTATTAGAAGAAACATTTAGAATTATATGTGCGCTCAGCTGATTGGCTGATCGGCTGAGCGCACGTATAATTAGCGGGTCCACAGCACAGTGACTTCACTGTGCTGCGGACCAGCGAAGAGGACACATCGGGGTGAGTATAGAGCTCTCCCCACCCCCTCCCCTGCACTGCACCCCTCCCAGCAAGGAAGGGGGGTCACTTAACCCCTTCCTTGCTGGGATGGGTCAGTCTGACATCAGTCTGGCCCCCAAGGGGTTAAGGGGGATACAATACATCCTCCCTTAACCCCTTGGGGGCCAGACTGTAAGCAGCGATCTGTAAAGATGCTGCATACTGTAAGGAGCACAACACCGCTCACAATGATGGGTGTTGTGCTCCTTTTTGTGTGTTTTTTGTGTGTTTCTCCCTTTTTGTTTTTCAGATATCGGTATCCTGGGGATTACGTCGGATTCGGTGGACTACGTCGATGACCAGCGGTTGTTTTTTTTTTTTTTTTTTTTTAATAAAATGGTCAATGAGGGGTGTGGGGGTGTTTTTATTTGAATAAAAAAATTTTTTAACTTGTGTCTTGTCTTTATTTCTTTACTTTATAGACTTAGTAGTGGAAGCCGTCTAATAGACGGAATCCATTACTAAGTTGGGGCCTAGTGTTAGCCGGTATAAAATGGCTAACACTAACCCCCTATTATTGCCCCAGTACCCAATGCCACCAGGGGTACTGGGAAGAGCCGGGTGCCAGTGGTCCCGGAGCGTCAAAATTGGCGCTCCTGGACCGGGCGGCAGCAGGCTGGTAAGATTTAGGCTGGGGAGGGCCTAAACCAATGGCTCTTCCCACCCTGGTGTTACCAGGCTGCTGTCGTTTGGTTTTTAACCCGGCTGGTTATAAAAATAGGGGGGACCCTATGCAGGTTTTTTTTTTTTAAATAAATAAATAATTTAAAAAAACGCATAGGGTCCCCCCTATTTTTATAACCTGCCAGGTTAAAAACCAAACGACAGCAGCCTGGTAACACCAGGGTGGGAAGAGCCATTGGTTTAGGCCCTCCCCAGCCTAAATCTTACCAGCCTGCTGCCGCCCGGTCCAGGAGCGCCAATTTTGACGCTCCGGGACCACTGGCACCCGGCTCTTCCCAGTACCCCTGGTGGCATTGGGTACTGGGGTAATAATGGGGGGTTAGTGTTAGCCATTTTATACCGGCTAACACTAGGCCCCAACTTAGTAATGGATTCCATCTATTAGACGGCTTCCACTACTAAGTCTATAAAGTAAAGAAATAAAGACAAGACACAAGTTAAAAATTTTTTTTATTCAAATAAAAACACCCCCACACCCCTCATTGACCATTTTATTAAAAAAAAACAACAACAAACAACCGCTGGTCATCGACGTAGTCCACCGAATCCCCAGGATACCGATATCTGAAAAACAAAAAGGGAGAAACACACAAAAAACACACAAACAGGAGCACAACACCCATCATTGTGAGCGGTGTTGTGCTCCTTACAGTATGAAGCATCTTTACAGATCGCTGCTTACAGTCTGGCCCCCAAGGGGTTAAGGGAGGATGTATTGTATCCCCCTTAACCCCTTGGGGGCCAGACTGATGTCAGACTGCACTCATCCCAGCAAGGAAGGGGTTACGTGACCCCCCTTCCTTGCTGGGAGGGGTGCAGGGGAGGGGGTGGGGGAGGGGGTGGCGAGATCTGTATACTCACCCTGATGTGTCCTCTTCGCTGGTCCGCAGCACAATGAAGTCACTGTGCTGCGGACCCGCTAATTATACGTGCACTCAGCCGATCAGCCAATCAGCTGAGCGCACATATAATTCTAAATGTTTCTTCTAATAATGCTATTGTGATAACATAATTAGAAGAAACATTTGATGTTTTAATTACAGTAAAGTGATGATTAGTACAGAATGCTCTATTGCCGGCAATATGAATTAACGGCTTACTGGAGCTTCCTGTACTAATTATAATTTATTTAATAAAACACATTTTCGTTTAAATAAAATCAGTTTCGTTGTTTAATAATTAAATTCTAACGAATCCATCATTGTGCAATTAAATATACTGTCAAAAAATAAATATATATATATAAATATACATTTATTTATATATATATTTATTTTAACAGTATATTTAATTGCACAATGATGGATTCGTTAGAATTAAATTATTGAACAACGAAAGGAACTTTACTACAAAGAAAATGTGTTTTATTAATTTAATATATTAACTATTAGAGGCATCGGCATTCGGCATCATTGCCGGCTATTTTTGAAGTACTCCGTACGGACTGCCTGTCAATCCACGTCCGCATGTCCAGCCGCAAACAATGGTCTTGTTCATTTTTTACGGGTCCGTTTACGATAGGGCCGTAGATTCATACATAGTGTGCACTGTGCAGCCGTATATCGTATACTTTCCAGCGTACGCATGAACCACCAAAAATACCGCCGCACAATTACAGCCGCAAATACAGCCGCACAGTTACATAGTGTGAACCTAGCCTAATACTGTAAGAGGAACAAGGCCTGTTACAAGCTGATCGTTTTTGTTCTGATGAATTAAAGTGATTCTGTCAGCTGTAATTCATGATCCAAACTGCTGGCACTATTAGATGCTATTTAGTCAAGGAGACACATGGTACCTTTCATATATCTGTCTG
This sequence comes from Dendropsophus ebraccatus, assembly GCF_027789765.1. NCBI lineage: Eukaryota > Metazoa > Chordata > Amphibia > Anura > Hylidae > Dendropsophus > Dendropsophus ebraccatus. The sequence continues at coordinate 136,394,590 of NC_091457.1, read as the reverse complement.
TGCTTCCCAAACATAGAAAAATGCTTTTATTCTCCTGTGCAAAGTGTCAAAGAGGTGTTCTGCAGGCTTAAACAGCACCTCGCTCCACATCCCATCCCTATCACTGTTTGTTTTCTAGTATCTGAAAGCCCTGACTGTAAATCAAGCAGACATAGGGCTAGGAGGGGGGTTGAGGAGGCATTTGGCACAAGAACAAGCCCTTTTTCCTCACTCGTTGCCACATATAACTATACCTTTGAGATGGGCTTCCTGCTGCATCTCTATAGCTCCCATCTCCAGCGTGAGACCCAGCACCATACGCTTACATTATGCTGGGTCATGCACTGGAGCCATAGAGACACAATGAAAAGCTCTGTCTCAAAGTATAGCTGTGTGCGGCAGAGAATAGAGGGAAAAGAAGCCTATTCCGGCACAAAATAGATTTACAATAGAGAAATGACTGCACAGTACTGGACAACAGTCATGTTTCAAAAAAACTTTAAGCCCTTTCTGTGAGACTGTGGATATACCTTGCATAAGCATAATGCAAGCAAACTGTGCTCAGCTTCTCTTAGGCTTCTCATTATAAAATGAGCCTCATATTTTCATGCTTTTTTTTGCTATCTGCAGTGTTTTTGTGCACATTTTTGTTTTATGGAGGGTGTTTTGCATGTAAAACAACCATATAATGTCCAACACTTCCTTTGTGACTTTAAAGGGGTTGTTCACCAATTTTTTTTTTCTTTCAAATCAACTGGTGCCATAAAGTTCCAGAGATTTGTAATTCACTTCTATTAAAAAATCTTAAGTCTTCAGTACTTAGCAGCTGCTGTGTGTCCTGCAGGAAGTGGTGTTTTCTTTCCTGTCTGACACAGTGCTCTCTGTTGCCTCCTCTGTCCATGTCAGGAACTGTCCAAAGCAGCAGCGAATCCCCATAGAAAACCTCTCCTGCTCTCCAGACTGGAAATAATACAACTTCCTGCTGGGCATACAGCAGCTGAAAAGTACTGGAAGGCTTGAGATTTTTTAATATAAGTAAATTACAAATCTCTGGCACTTTATGGCAGCAGTTGAATTGAAAGAATTTTTTTTGGGGTGTACAACCCCTTTAATAATTATAAGCTATGTGCTACGGGGCAAGTGTTTTCCCACTGAATTAAGATCAATAGGGAAAGAGTGACATTAAAAATGGCCATTTTATGCCTGAAAATACACTGTGTGTGTGATCATACCTCAAGACTGGACCACGCTCCCAGCAGGACTCTGTCCATTAACAGGACATGTGGCGTCACCTGTCTCCGCTCCCTCAGGGCAAGCTAAAAGCAAAATCAATGAGCAAAATAATTGTCTCATATGTGTCGTCCTATAATTGCGAGAAGGGAACCACCGCGTCATTTTATTAATAGTCGACAGCTACATGTAATTGCTCGCCCCAGGGGGTTACAGGACTGATATTTCTGAGGTCCATTATACACTTTACAAGGAATTCTGGGTAAGAGATCACACTGGAAGATAACATCTCTGTTCATTTCTATTTCCTTTATGCATTAACTATATATAAGACCACTAAGTGGATATCATGTATAATGGGCTCAGTGTGATGTACAGAAGGCAATACACACATTCATGTAGATTTCATAGGATTCTAGGAGCCATATAGATTTAGACTTTTGACCCTTGGATGCCACGCTACAACTTTCATCAATTAAATGTGTCTTGTGTATAGTGAGGAATAGGGAAGATGGGACACCATGGCACCTGTCAGACCAAATACAGATGATGGCTGAGAGGAGATATTGTTTGCTATGAATGTGTATTGTGAGCATGGATCCCCAGCCCTCTAAGATCATCTCTAACCACAAACAAGTCTCTGAAAAGCGTCCTCATTGGGACAGACTACAGAAGGAAATCCATTTTGTGGAGACATCAGATTAGCAGCTTTATATTATCTTACCAACCAGACAGCATCTGGATAAAGGAATAAAAATGCTAGGACAAGATGTAGTTCAGCATTCCGATTAATAAGGGTATTAGTGCTGCTTAAAGGGGTTTCCCGTCACATTTAAACATTTTCATACAGGTCGGGATCAGGTTGAAAAAAAAAATATATATGTGTGTGTGTATTTACCCCTTATTTAGTCACCTCTCCAGTGTCCCCGACCAGATGTGTTGCAGTGACATTGTGTACATTGTGCAACCAGTGGCTGTCCAGGAAGGTCACTCTAGACTGGTGGGAATGATGACTACAGCTTTGTCGGAAGTGGCAGGTAGTCACAAAGATCTATCTGGTCATTCAAATGAATTCCAAATAATGCAAGGAGGATTATATAGACAGCTGAGGTTCCAGGTTGTAGGTTCACAAACCTGCACCCTAAGGTTTGTGATCCTACAACCCGGAATCTCAGGAATCTGGTTGGATAATCCGCCACGGATTCTGCCGCTTACCCCCGCTCCCATCTCCGCTGGTGCCCTAGACTCCATTCTATAGTCGGGCGAATTCCGATGTCCGCCCAAAGAATTGACATGTCCGTCCAACCATAGAATGCAGTCTATGGCGCGGGCGGAGATGCGAGCAGGGGTGAGCGTCGGAATCTGTGGCCTAATCGAGACCCCACATGTTTTTACAGACCCCACTTATCAGAATTCTGTTTCATTTTCAATTTTTATTAAAGTTTTCAATAACAAAAAGAAAACAGAAAAGCAAGTAAAACAAGTTTATAACAGAAATCATATGCAAAAAGAAAAATAATACAGGGGTAGGGGTGGGGTGATGGGGGTTAACCAGGAGAGGGCAAGGGACCTATGGAGGCATATAGTACACCAGTCGCAAGTAGCAGCTTATACGAACCACTGCATCAGGCAGACTAACAATGAACCGGGATGCAGCAAGAATGTATCTCATGGTGACATTGCCAAAATCCAGCAAGCAAATCAAATAATAGCAGATGGAAGAAAGTCTATCCAGAACAAGAGGTAAAGAAAGGAAAGGTACAAGAAAACGAGCAACAGGTGCCTGATGTCCCGACCACTTAATAAAGAAAACATATCCACTAATCAGAATTCACAAGATGGCGCTCATAGAGTAACTTGGTATAGGCCCATACTATACAGGAAACTCCTTCAGGACCATGCTCACAATTCTATCAGGATTAGGGTGCATATTCTTGACTGGATTCATTGACATCCTGACAGGTTTAAATGCACAATGACTAGGCCAGGGTTAATAATATCTATTGCATGTTTAGTAAAGAAAAGGATTAGCTCCACTCATCTACAGTGAAGGTAATCCATGACTAATTTGACTAAGGCCATGTCCAAACTGTGTGAATATCCCTTTAAGGACTTTTTATTTGGGGAGGATTTTGGGCTTTATGAGCTGATTATTGTCTGTAAAAGGCGCAGCCAATGCTTATTTGTTGGTTGACTGTATTGTTTATGTGGCCATGATGTTTGCTGGCATCACATCTCTCTGTGTAATCAGGGGACAGGATGCTGACAATAATGGAAGGCCTCACAATTAATCCAGTGATTGTTCAGGCAGCTGATTATCCCGAATAATTCCCTATATATATTTTATATATTTTGTGAAGTCATTACAATATGGCGCTGACCTTCTAAACACTTGTTTACATGTAGGAGATGTTTACATTCCCTATAGCTTATGTAAGTAAACACTAGTGCTATGCAAGTAACTCTTCTTTTACCTCAGCCAATGAAGTAGTTAAATAAGCCTTAGTAGAAGAACCCCCCCCCCCCCAGGATATATATACCGCCTGCCAGTGCCATCTTTGAAAAAAGTAGACCCACTTTGACCATGTGTCAATGTTTTTCTTTCGTGCGCAACTTTTAACTATGCAACTTGGAGCAGACAAGTCAATATGTCAGCACTCTTGGGGTGCATCCATTTTAGCCCATCAAAAGGGCCCTTTCTCTTTCCAGCAACTGTCAGTCCATATGATATGACCCTTAGGGGGTATTCACACATTCCATGCACAGACTGTAAATAAGGACGAAAGGCTATGGAATAAATTCGGAGTTTCCAGCATTATCATTCATTATTATTCCAGGAGCTTCAAAACTGTTTAAATCTTTGCGCAACTGTACTGACACAGTGTGTCAGTACAGTAGCCTGAAGATTTAAACAGTTTCGAAGCTCCTGGAATAATAATGCCAGGAATTTTGCATTCCGGTCCGCAACACATGGTCCTTGCACGGACCGTAATTAGGTAATGGTTAAATGACCCTTAATTCTTTTAGACATATTGCATGTATAAAATCCACAGTCAAAACTATATATATATATATATATATATATATATATATATATATACATATATCATACATTTATTGACCAAATAGGGATCACATAGTGTACTTGTACATCTCAAAACCTCATTCTTTAAACCTGTTTCATAGACTATGTACTGTCCTATCACTTGTCTGATAATCGATCATGTAAAGAGACCTGAGGCATGATCAGGGACATATCCGTTTGGTTCCATATCATAGGAACAACATGGCAACTTATTCTCTGTTGTTGGGCTTAAATATTGCTTAATATGGTGAAATAGAATTTCTGGGATTGGTGCAACAGTGACTTTTTTTATATATATACTTATGTGTATTATATATACCTCCATAACTTGTATAATATCTCTATAAATTGTTATATTTCATTGTAAACTAAAGTCATTTACATTAAGTACATCAACATTTGCAACCTATGTAGGTTTAGAAAGTCATTTCCCTGGTGTCTTATTCCAATGGACAGAGGAATGCGACTGCGGTACCTGCTGGGAGGCCGCCAGATCTTTCTTACTAACAGAGAGACAACCTAGGTCGCCCGGTATTACAGCTAATCGTTCTTATGAGCAGCTTTAATTAATTAAATTGTCAATTTTCCAAACACAATTGTACATGAGCAAATGGATCTGGAAATATTGTGGGCACCAGGGTTATAGATCAGGTGGAAGGTAGTGTAGATGTAGGCAATGCAGATGCCTGTATGAATGAGAAAAGATTACTATGAAAATATGAATTCCTCTAAATACCCAATGCAGACGCTACCGGTAGAGACAGCGTTAGAGACAACGTTAGACACTACATAGTAACTAACTAATAAACAGAGGTCACATGATGCACAGAGGTCACATCGGGAGTGCACCTATGTGCTTTTTGTACATTTTTATTGTATCCCTAGAGTTCCCCTTTAAATGTTTATTGGGCAAAAAGCAGAACACTTAGAGGACTGATTTTCATCTTTGTTTGTGCTGTGTTCTGTATTGGATGGGTTACCAGTGCAGTGACTGGCACAGAGGGGATGCAGCAGACAGAAAGAGTCCGACCGCTGTATTTAGGATAGATTAGAGAAAGGAGAATTTGGAGAAGGGAAGATCAATTAGAGTGTTTTCTTGTGTGAAGTGGAAAATACATTCCAAAGCCATGTTCACGCAATGTATGTTTTGTATAAACCACGGCCGTTGTTGCAATTTGTAACAACAGTCGTGGTTAATACAAAACATAGGTTGTATGTGCATGAATAGAATCCCGGCCGGAGCGTATACACATAGGGGGACATTTATTAAGTCTGGCGTTTTCTGCTAAAAATGTCCCTGCATCACCAACACTTTGCTTATTTACGTAAAGAAGCACCACCTCTACATAAATCCCGTGTGCACCAGTGTACGCGCCGAGGAAACCTACGCCAGCTCAGAGCTGGCGTAGGTTTTCTTGTCATTTTTTAGCGTGAAAAATGATAAATTAAGCGAACCCACTGCCGCTGTCTGCCCGCTCTGTGGAGAGGGTGGATACAGCGGGAGGACCGCTTTTCCAGGCGGTCCTCTGGCTGTATTCACTCTCTCCACGGAGCAGACAGACAGCGGCAGTCAGAAGCCGAGAGTTCAGGTTCATACGAACCCGAACCTCGGCAGGTTCGCTCATCTCTACAGAACACGATCTTTATTAGCAGCGATCGATGTAACCAGACAGCTGCCTTCTCCCGATATGCTCCAGAAGTGCGAACATAGACTATGGCTGCCGTTCAAGCTTTTTACCTTAACGTTGTTGATAGCCCCTTTAACTGGCAAATCTTTTTAGTTTAACAACAATCATGGAGTTGGAGTGTCCCTGCATTACTGGTCTGATTTGTCAGTCACACCTCAGAGATAACAGAGTACAATAGATAATATGTTATGTATATAGTGTATATTTGGATAAGAAATTCTGATTGTGCCGCTCCATTAGGCAAACAGACTGACATGGGTGGGGGTAATCTTTGTATTGCGCTACAGGAAAGAGTACAATAAATAGTAGTAAAGTGTCAAAACAGGACTTACTACATAATAGCTCTGCAAGGGTAGGAAACCTTTGACCCTCCAGCTGTTGCAGAACTACAGTTCCCATCATGCCTGGACAGCCAAAGCTAAAGCTTTGTCTGTCCAGGCATGATAGGAACTGTAGTTCTGCAACAGCTAATAGAGGGTGGAGGAAAATTTCTTTCTCTGTAAGAATGGGACATTGGTGATATCGCTCATTATTCGGGTGCCCCCCACTAGGCTGATCTTCTTTTAAGTGATTTGTCTTGTTTCATTCTTAAGGGGATTCACTCTTTTCCTTCTGTGTACGGAGATCACAGCAGAAATCTTTTCACTGAAAGTAGGTGAGAAAAATACATGAAAACCTCATAGTACAATAAGAAGGGAAAAATCCTCACTGTTAAAGTATTTTCGGAAAAGTTTGTGATCTGTTATCCTTCTCGGGAATGTGTAGGAGGAACGACGCTTATTGCTGCAAGTCTCTAAGGAGCTCTCAGCTGATGCTCTTTAAGGAATAAAATGTGCTTCACGATCCTGATGCAAAAACTTAGTATTTGTCCCCCGTCATAGAGCTTTAAGGGATTTTACGAGTGTTGAATGGGTTGTATTGGTAGAACCCAAAGTTTGATGACAAAACATTTGTAAGTCAAAGTGGAGAGACGCTAATAAGCATTTGGGGAACTCCAGCCATCCATGTACTACATGGACAGCCTTTCATCAGAATGGACAACTACTTACTCAAAGGGGTAGTGCGATGTTCAACATTTATTCACTAAATAACACTCAAAGTTATACAACTTTGTAATGTGTGTTATTTAAGTGAATGGCCCCCTTCCCCTATGCTCAGCTAATGGCGGCTGAGCAGCTGATGACGCGCTGTAGGGGGGCCGGCATGAGGGATGGCTGGAGCGGTCCAGCCGGCCTCCCGAAGATGACGTGTGATTCGGTGAGTATAATGCACCACACTTCTGGGGTGGGGGAAACATGGGGAAGGGGGCCAAACACTTAAATAACACACATTACAAAGTTGTATAACTTGGTAATGTGTGTTATTTAGTGAATAAATGTTGAACACCGCACTACCCCTTTAAGCAAGTAGTTGGTCATTCTGATGAAAGGCTGTCCATGTAGTACATGAATGGCTGGAGTTCCTCAAATGCTTGTTAGCGTCTCTCCGCTTTGACTTATATATGTTTGGTCATCAAACTTTGGGTTCCACCAATGCAACCCATGCAACACAAGCAGAAAGCACACGGTCACACTGCAAAGAATACACCTTTCCTACAGGACATACAGCAGCTGATAAGTACTGGAAGCCTTTAGGTTTTAAATAGAAGTAATTTACAAATCTATATTACTTTTTGACACCATGTTTTTTTCCCTCCAGAGTACCCTTTAATGTTGACATCACATTTCCCGCACATTCTTATGGGTAAAAGGCATAAACCGTGTAGCCCCTTCAACCACCTGTTCAGAGTGCATGTTGGGAGTCAGATTCCCATTAATGTCATATCGATGACCTTTCCTGACGATAGGCCATCCATTTTAAAAGCCTGGTTACCCCTAAAAATATCTGAAGTCATTTTTTAAATGAGACCTAGGGGACCGGGCTTCTATCCCCCCACCTCTTTTTTTTTTTAGCTATTTTAGTCTCATTCCCATTCAAAGAACAAAAATGATGGCAGAATTTTGCTAAAAATAATTAGCTTTTACACTTTCTTGCCCCCAGCAACTCTGGTCTCTTTTTTCTTCAAATAAAATTAATGGGAAAAAAAAAAAAAAAAAATCAGTTCACTTTATACATTCTTATTAGTTGTTACAACTTTTCGATCACCTCAACTCCCAGTGATGTCAAATAGACGATAGAAAACAGACAAACAACAACAACATAACTTGTCACCTGCCGTCTCTGTCCATCATCCCAAAGGATGACAACATATGCACGCTATTACACAAAAAAGCAGACAAAATTGTATTGAAACCAATGGTGTCCCCTTTAGCATGTTGTTTTTTTGTCAGAAAGAGAATTTTGTAAACTGAGTCCTAAAAAATAAATGATAAATCGAGAATCCTGTGACAAATTTCTTTTATGTTATATGTGTCAAGATTATAGATCATAGCAATGTCAGCCATGTAATAAATGAGCCCTCTTGGTCGCCTTGTGACAGGTGAATTGTGGCGTCCTGTGAGCGAGTAACATTAAATATGATGGTGGGTGTTATTAGCAGAGCGCCGGGAATAATTGCTCTTGTACAATGACACGAGAGAAAGCTATTCGGCGGCTGTATTTTTATAGCTGGTATAAACAACATGTTTTGCCTATCATAAGATAGACCCAATAAATTATTTTCCTATTTGCGGCCCGTTCAGTACTTCCTTTGGAGGACATCATTTTCTGTGAAATAAATAATAAAAGAACTTTGTCCAGTGAGATCTAGGGTGAAGCAGGGCAGAATAAGGATACTATTACATGGGCCGATGATGGCCTGATTAATATTGTTAACAAGCGCCGATCTGCTAGATTACACAGCCCGATAATAATTTAGCAAGGACTGCACGGAGATCATTAGCGATGTTCGTGCAGTCCTTGCCCAAACAGTTAATACATTACCTGTCCATGTTCCCGGTGTTCTCCTGTGCATGCTTCCCGATCCCACAGCTGCAGCTTCAGAGCGGCCTATCTGAGCTTACAGGCTGCTCAGCCAATTACTGAACGGGACTGCCACGGTCAGTGATTGGCTGAGCGGCCTGATGCACAGACAGGCCACTCTGAAGCTGAAGCCACGGCACCAGGGTGCACGCAGGGCGCAGGAGAACACCGGGAAGGTGGACAGGTAATGTATTAACTGTTTGGGCAGTCGTAAGCCGTCGGTTGTGCATCACAATACGCGTAGCGGTGTGCAATCGACGACCAATGATGTTGATTCTCGACCTTTAGAAACGATCAGTTGATGATCGTTTCATTGGCTGATCATTGTCTCTATTAAACAAAGCAATAATCAGTTGAATCGGGCTGATTTGGCTAACTATTTCTCTGTGTAATAGGGACCTAAGCTGGGCAGGCACCCTCCTAGGGTACCAATAAACTACAAATAAGACCCAATTGGTTGAAAAATAAACTGCCCTTTTAAATTTTGGCCCGCCCACTTTGCATCAACCTCCAATGAGCACTTTCCCTGAGCTAAAGACAGGTGCTCATTTGTGACAGAAAGGTTGCAGTCACCTAGGATTGGCCTGTATTCCTATGACATACAGCAGTAATAACCAGTTGTTCAGGAGCTCCCCTTTTTACAAGGGGAAGTAAATGCTTGATTGAAAAGGCAAGGTAGCTATTCAGTGTTCATGTGGCCGGCAAAATGGCGGCCACATCTGGGTGAACAGACTTCAGAGCTTGTCCCATCCCTGTTGAGATCTGTATAACTGTACATCTGCCATCCATTTACATTGTATACTTGGCTTATGTTTATCCACTGGAAAAAATGGAATGCAAGACAGCAGGGAACAGTACAGTTTCACATGATTAGATGTAGAAGAAGGGGATGTATTATAACAGTGCTAAAGATTTCTTAAAGGGGATTATCCAGGCTTAGAAAAACATGGTTGCTTTCTTCCAAAAACAGTGCTACTCTTTTTATTTTTTTTATTTTTTTTGGTTCATGTGTTTTATTCAGGGATGGTCCGAACAGAGTTCAGTCCGAGTTTGCACGAACCCGAACCCTCGGTAATGATTCCCGCTGTCTGCCCGCTCCGTGGAGCGGGCGGATACAGCCGGAGGACCGCCTGGAAAACTGGGATACAGCCATAGCCATAGGCTGTATCCCAGTTTTCCAGGTGTTACTCCCGCTGGATCCGCCCGCTCCACAGAGCGGGCAGACAGCGGGAATCTGCTGCCGAGCGTTCGGGTTCATGCGAACCCGACCCTCTGCAGGTTCGGACCATCCCTAGTTTTATTGTATAATGTGCTGTAGCCATGTTACATGAACATCTGTTGTGTTATATAAAACATATAACTAATGTTCTACAGATCCAGGTGGTTATACAGAAAACAGCTATTCCCTCTGCTCTCCGCTTATTTTCTCTCTTAGGGTATGTGCACACTACGGAATGGTGACGCATTAACCAATGCACATTCCGCAGCTCACACCCACCGGTGGACTGTGGCGGGTGCGCATGTCTCTGCCCATGTCATAGGCTCCATTATATGCACGGGCGGATTCCACCGTCCGTCCAAAGAATGGACAGGTTCATTCTATGGACGGAGGGTGGAATCCGCCAGTGCATATAATGGAGTCTATGACATGGGTGGAGACGCGCGCACCCGCCACAGTCCACGAGCGGGTGCGAGCTGCGGCATGTGCGACGCGTTATCTGTCACCATTCTGTAGTGTGCACGTACCCTCACTGAGTAAGGGCATAGGCATAAATCCTGATGCCCTTACTTGGTATCCATTTGCTGGGGAGCACATGGACCTCTTAATAAATCTGGCGCATCTTACTCCAGTGCACTGTATGAAGAGCAGCCCATGAAATATAGACCTTTAGACCTATAGACCTGATGTGTTTTTGGCATCTTGGTATAATTTTCTCGTAATATTTAGTGTTTGTTTTTTAGTAGCATTCTCTAGGTATGGTGTTTTTTCTGATGGTTTTCCTCATAAAATTCTCTATAGGACTTAAAAAATTCCAGGAAAAATGGATGCTGCTAAAAAATTCTTGAAATGCATGCCTTTTTTTTGTTTTGGAACGAGGCTTAAATGGCATTTTTTGATGAGCAGTTTGTCTTTTTGGCAGTGGGCCAATTCTTCATAATACACAATCCCACCTCTTGTAATTGAGCTGTTTCACTTCACTCATGACATATTGCTCGGTTGATGATGCCTCAGCTACAGCATATCCATTATATACCGGCTGGACACATAGAAGGCCGCACATTCGCTGCACATTTGCTGACCACCATCTGAGGTTAGTTTTTATTCCACAGCTTCAAATGGATAGCTAAAACTGATATGTCCTCTTGCTTATAACTAGCCAAATCTTTCATTCAAAAGACCGGGAAAGCTGAGCAGCTGTTGCTATCTAACAGAGCAGGGTCTTATACTTCACAGTGTCTATATGACAGATAGCACCATATGTATGACCGCACCATATAGTGCCATTTGTTGTAGTTAGTTTGTAGTAAATTCTGAGCAGCCGGGCATATGCATCATTTTTAATCCTCTGTGCCTGACCTCCCTGATACCCCTTGGTGGCGATGGGAAATGCATGTTTGTACGTTAAAGAATACTGTATTCCCCCTTCACTGTCACCCTCTGAGGTCACACACATCTCCAGGGCTTGGATTGTCCCTGGAGACGTGTGTAACCTCAGTGGGAGACACAGCGATGCAGAGCTGATTCAGCGCAGCACGTATGCGTCCTGTCCTCCATCCCATCATGCCAAACCAGAAAGTGAGGGGGACGCAGCGGTGCCAAGTTGAATTTTCAGCAGAGGAGATTAACCCTTTAAGCCCTGCTTAGTAATGGATGTTGGAAGTACATAAAGTTTTTTTAGTCCTCTAAACCACAACAGTCCTATCTTACCAGTTGAAATGGTTACCTGTACAGGTCGTAAACATATACTAATCTGGCCAAGATTTGGACAGTAATAAATTAATTTAATATAATCATAAATAGCGCATGATATAAATATTCATCAACAGAAGATAAAAACATATATACGCATTCCTATAGTTATCAAAAATGAGGATTAATACATGGAACATTAAATAAAGCATCATCGCCACTGACGAAGAGGTTAAACATTGAGAACCTTGAAACGCGTATGGCAATTATACAGACTAATGCTACATCAGATTAGTTATTGTGATTTTAAACCGAACATTATTTTTTCTCATTTTTTTTTTTTTTTTTTTTTTTTTTTTTTTTTATTATTATTATTATTTTTTATTTTTCTTTCCTTTTTCCCTTTTTTTGGGACCTACTCTTGACCCATTGTCCCTCTGGGGGGCCCCCCGATTGTATTGTACCATCTGGACACTTGCCATTTGGAATACCACAACCATCTTTACCACCCTGTCCCGGACGGAGTCATCTGTGACGAGATCGAGGCTGTACCATCGCGCGCGAAGGTATCCTCAGAACCACGAGGACGCGCTGCGGGATCGCTACACTAGCCGCTAACCTCATTCGGCCGTTGCGAGCTGATAGCAGAGAGGGAAGAAGCGATACCACCAGCCACCTCGGGACGGGTGAGAGGCGCTACAAACGCCATAAGTTTGTGTCTGATATCACTGTTTGCGTAAAATATCATCACTGATCTAACAAAGCAGACCATACTTTGATGACTCGGGAGGACTATTAGTCTAAAAGGGTGTCTGTAAAACACGTTAAAAAAGACTATCAGTCCGAGTCTTGATATGTACCTGGAAGGACTACAAGTCCAAGACCACCCTCTAAACTGAACTGCAACTAGAGTGGAATTAGTAGCTTACAATTAAAGGTATAAGCAATATTACTTCGCAACCGGCCGGCACCTAGCGGTACCGCTCATTTTAAAGAGACCCTTTTTTTTTTTTTTTTTTTTTTTGACTCATTTTTCTATTGTTTATTTTTTATTTCTATTTATTTATTTATCTGTGTATTGAACCTTTATGTGCATTTATTTAATGTTCCATGTATTAATCCTCATTTTTGATAACTATAGGAATGCGTATATATGTTTTTATCTTCTGTTGATGAATATTTATATCATGCGCTATTTATGATTATATTAAATTAATTTATTACTGTCCAAATCTTGGCCAGATTAGTATATGTTTACGACCTGTACAGGTAACCATTTCAACTGGTAAGATAGGACTGTTGTGGTTTAGAGGACTAAAAAAAACTTTATGTACTTCCGATTTCCTCACTCGCTCCTTTCTAGGTAAGGGCATTTTTTAGTTTAACCTCGACCTATACAGCGATAATTGTGAGCTGCACCAATATATTATAGTAATGGATGTTATCTTTCAAATGGCTCCAGTACTGTAAAATTCTGTAAAATATAAAAGTCTGTAAAATGAATACAAAAAAAAATAAATACAAATCAGTGATGGCTTTTTTTTTTTTTTACATGAAAACTCCCGTACACCCCTTGTAGACCATTCTATAGGACAAACAAAAAACAAATCTACTGGTCCAACAGTCCATCAAATCTGCCATAGTCCATGAATCTAAAGAAAAAAAAATACATACTTACCTTCTTCCCCACAGTCACTGTTGTGTTCTCTTCTTGGTATTGGGCCACAGAGAGCTCATTCCTGCAGCCACAATAGACAGGTCCTCTCAGGAGGTACAGGCAGTAGTGGATTATAATAGGGGCGTTTCGGGCGGCAGCCCGGGGCCCTGAGCTCCTGGGGGGCCCATGACCACCCAAAAAGACTTATACTTTCAGTGGTGTACTGTCTCCTGGCTACACTTCCGACATGATTTGCAAAAAATCACTGTTTTTTATGGCAATTTTGCACAAATCAGGACATCATGACATTATCTGTCCTGTACTATGAACGCCAGGCTAGTGCTTCCATAGTTACAGTGGGGTGGGGGGGCCCAGGCTTAGTGACCAGCCCGGGGCCTATGGTAAAGTTAAAGTTAAAAAAATACTAAATTACAAAAAGACCTATATATAAATGGGGTTTAAAAAAGGATAGTTATTGATACAGGGCTCCAGATGGCGACCAAAATGGTCGCCAATGCGACTGACATTTAGCAAATGGCGCCCAGATTTATTAATCTGGGCGCCATTTGCGACTGGCCCCGGCGGCGGCGCGCTGTCTCTTTAAGTCCGGGCCCCCGGCTGATGCGCGGCTGCCGGGGGTGTCCTGTCCTATCCCCGGCAGCGCGGCGCATCAGTGAGCTGCCTGGGGCCCTGACTTCCGGCACAGGAAGCGCACGTCAGAGACGCTTCCTGTGTCAGAAGTCACAGCCCCGGCGTACAGGGAGCTCACTGACGCGCCGCGCTGCCGGGGATAGGATGGGACACCCCCGGCAGCCGCGCATCAGCCGGGGACAGCGCCTGAAGAAGAAGAGGATCGCCGGGGGAGCGGGTTATCAGGTGAGTTTGTGTGTTTTTTTTTTATTAAATACTGCTTAGCATAGAGGAAAGGGGGGGCATCTATAATGGGGGGAAGAGAAGGGGGGGCATCTATAATGGGGGGAGAAGAGGGGCCATCTTCAAGGGGGGGAGAGGGGGCCATCTATAAGGGGAGGGGGTATCTATAAGGGGGGAAAAAGAAGGGGCATCTATAATGTGGGGGGGAGGAGGGGGCATCTATAATGGGGGGGAGGAGGGGGCATCTATAATGGGGGTAGAGGGGGTCATCTATAAGGGGAGGGGGTTATCTATAAGGGGAGGGGGCCATCTATAAGTGTAGGGCAAACTGGCTGCAGACACTGGGAGATAGATATATGCACATTTATTATTATCAGGGCCCCTCAGGTGTCTGTATTGTAGGGGGTCACTTGCATTAGTCAGTAGGTGAGAGATATATCTATTTATATACACATCTTGTGGGGGGTCACTATGGCTGCAGTCATAAGTCTAGCTCAGTATGTATAGACTGTTGCAAGCTTTTAAAGGGAACCTGTCACCCCTGGTGCCGGGGTGACAGGCTCCCAACCCCCGTTAGAACCCTCTATACTCACCTCATCGCGCCGGGTCCCGCTTCTGAAGATGGTCGGGTCACGGAGATCTCAGCTGCTGCAGCCCGACGCGCACACTGAGAGATGAGTCCAACGCTCATAGAGAATGACGGAGCGCTGGACTCTCCCGTCATTCTCTATGAGCGTTGGACTCATCTCTCAGCGCACGCCAGGCTGCAGCGGCTGAGATCTCCGTGACCCGACCATCTTCAGAAGCGGGACCCGGCGCGATGAGGTGAGTATAGGGGGTTCTAACGGGGGGTTTGGAGCCTGTCACCCCGGCATGGGGGTCGACAGGTTCCCTTTAAGTTCAAGTTCAGAAGAGTAAGCCTCATTAAAAGGCTAGCCAAGTGAAGCTGAAGTACTGAGTCAGACTGTATATGGTTGTCAAGTTGCAAGTTTCCATGTTGAACGTTTTCAAACTAAGAAAAGAAAGGATCTAAAGGAGGATGCTGCCGTGGCCTCTGCACACAGTAAGTCCCATTTAACATAACATTAATTTTACATGGTTAAAAATGTTGGCGACCAAATATTCTATTTGGCGCCTAAATTTTTCAGGTTAGGAGCCAATGGCTCCCAGGTAAATTTTTTAGTCTGGAGCCCTGTGATAGAAATACCAAATCACTACATGAGCACATTTATAGGATATAGTTCTTGCTACAACAAACCATACCCAAACTATGACTGTGAATATTACATAACACTTCAATAAAGGAACAAGTCAATATAAAGGTGCAAAGGTAAGAATGTAAGACATATAGAAACTGACTCTATTAAAACTTAAAAAGTAAGAAGAACTCTATTGAAGAGCTCTAAACACTTTGGAGAAAAACTCTTCTTAGGATAAGGTTACTGGATACGGTCAGGACTTGATATCCGCTAATTTCCTAGGGAATAAAAAAGAAATTTACCATTGTACCGAAACAGAATGTGTAAGAGATACAAAATTATATTGATCCTCCATTCCATAAAAAAGAGTAGTTTTTAAAAAGAAAGCATAATAGACATGGTGCCCCTCTTGTGTGGAAATATTGGAGGCAATGTCACTTTAATGGGGGATGTTTGACATGCTGGGCTCGGACATAGGGATCGGGCTACTCTAACATTAGCTTGTAATAGCCAGCTGCACATTAGTTATTTCACACAGGTTGTCTCATCAAGGACTTGTCAGCTAATCGATGCAAGTCCAGCTCTGAAATTCCCCTATGGGAAGTTGCGGATGACTGTATATATTTACCCACTAAGATTACATGCCATTTAAATGGATGGCAACCATGTAAAAAGTAGCATGTTCCTATCTAAGAGTAAGAGATGGTCTTCAGTAAGAGACTCTGTGCTCTGGCTAATAGAGTAGGTCCCAAACTTGTTACTCTCCCCTTAAAGTGAATGTGTTGCTTAGAATTTTCTTTACTGGTTAGATGCAGATACTGAAACATGTTGTTTTTTTTACTAATGTTTTTATTTTGTATGTTTTTAATTGTATTTTAGCACATTATTATGGGGGCTGCCATCTTGCCTAAGCTGTTTAAACAGTATGGAGTGACATGCTTTACAGCAAGCCCCATGGACATGGAAACAAATAACATCTCTATACCCTATTCTGAGTATGGGAAACATTTGTAACCGCTCAACAACATTGGGCGTATATTTATGCCGCTAGAACGGTTCAGAGAGGGGTCACGCCTTTGGAATCACTTGAGAACCGCTCACACAGGCTGTACATAGAAAGAGGGGAATCAAAGGGCGGTCCGAAGGGGGAGAATCACATGGGTGTAGTGTAGAGATAAAGCAAAGCTTACACAGCAAACTGTAATGGCTGTCGAAGAGAAATTAAGCAACATATTTATACCAGGAACCAGGACGGTGTTTAATTCTCTGTCCTGGTTCTCATTCCCTGCACTGTTTTTCCTGATTCTTACTTCTGATTCTGATCTCTGACTTATTTTTTGAGTTTACACCTAACCCAGCCCTCCAGACCTAGCGCTTCCATCCACATTCTCTCGGTGCCCGGTCACTACCTGGTCTTGAGAAGTGATATGGCAGGTCCACTCAGCCAGGCAGAGGCAGGACACTGCTACAGTCACTGAATGGCTGAGCAGCCTGCCGTCACAAGTCCCATCCAGGGCCGATTCTAGCTTTTCTGCCGCCTGAGGCGAAAACTGACAAAGCGCCCCCCCTTCCCCTCAGAGCAATAGTCAGAGAGAGAAGATCCAGGACAGGCACAGTGCATTACCGCAGTGTGTATGGGACAGCACTATAGATAACAGTGTGCTCTGTGCAGTGACCAGATTTTTTAACTGTTTGAGCCACTATGGGCCCCCTGGGAGCTTCAAAACAAACAACAATCTGCAACTGCTGACCTCTGACCTCAGGAGCCGGAGAAGAGCCATAAAACAGGCTGCTCTGTTAACTCTTTCAGTACTGCAGAATGTAGAGTATTACTGTGCATCACTTACATTCTGCAATACAGAAAGAGTTAACAGCAGAGCAGAACATTACTTTGATGCCTCTTCTCCTGCTCTTGCACTGTGCTGAGGTCAGCTCGGAGGTCGGCAGTGCAGAGAAGACATAATATAGCGTTCCCGCTGCTGCTAACTTTTTCTTTTCTACAGTGTGTAAGTGATGCAGAGTATAATAACTATATCTATGTCTTATGTGATGTGAATATGAGGCTTCCAGTGCCTCCTCAGCGCTTCTCATGAGGAAACTGACAGGAAACACGGCTGGGCACTGAGCCGGAACTAGTTGTAATGATAAGGACACAGGACGCTGATGCCGCCCCCCTCAAGGGCTGTGTTATCTGCCGCCTGAGGCAAACACTTCACCTCGCCTCATGGCAGATACGGGCCTGGTCCCATCTCAAGACCAGGAAGCAGCTGGACACCCGGGGACCAGGTTGGCAGAATGCGCCCACCAGCTGCTGTTGCTGTTATCTATCCATGCTGTGAATAGTCAGTCAACTGTCAATCAGCAGCTGGAGGGCACTAGGAGTGGAGCGGCACAAACCCCATTCTCCTGCATATTAGGAGAACAGCTGAACAGAATTATGTAAGTAATACATTGTTCTGTTTAGAATTTCTGTTATTCTGACCATTCACTTCAATGGAAATGAGCTGCAAAACCCACACCCAAACTGAGCACAAGGGTGGGTGCTGTTTCTGGAAGAAAGTGGCTATGTTTGTAAGCCTGGATAACCCCTTTTAGTTGCATGTATCTATGTGTATATCATTTTTAGCTGCTCTTTTTTTTTTTTTTTTTTTTTGTATCTCTTTACCCTCCTTCTGTTGTCAGAAAATGTTGAACTAAATCTGGACGTAAAATGATAACTCATAGACAGACTGATAATCTATTACTAGAAAGCATGACATCAAGAGTTCCTACAATGCCGAGATCCCGGGGATTCTCCTTTCACGCTTTTTCCTGATTATGACACCTCGGCATCTGCATGGAGCACTGAGCGCTATCGTGAACTACCATTTCCTCTCTTTAAAGGATGAGTCACTTTGCTGATGGAAACGGCAACTTCTTTATACAGTTTAATGACACCATCCCTTGTAGGAATTGTGAGTTGCAGCAAGCTAGTGTAGAGCTAGAAGATCTCATTATGTGGCAAGACCCCAGATCACTAAAAGGAGGAGAGTGATATTGCCCCATGTAATAGGGCCAGTGATCAGCCAATCAGCGATTTACCGTGCCAGGAATGGGATTCTGTGTCATCAAGGTGATCTGCTGGCCCTGATCGACAGATTGCTTCACCCATGCAAATAAGCAGATGACTCAAGAGCCCTGTTAATGGCCAACGTTACAGCTAAGATTACACTATAACATAAATAAATATATAAATATTTCAGATATTTTACACACTTTTTGCTTTTCACTAGACAGATATGCAGAGGATGGAAGGGTGGGTAAGGACATAATCCTGGCATTGATGATGTCCTTACATACCCACCTTTATAAGTATATCAGTGTGACCATTCCTTCAAGCTTGAAAAAGGCCTGTGACCTAATAGACAGGCTGAAACGTGTTGGACCAAATAAATACAATATCGAGTCACGCCAGTGTGCCAGCCTTTGAATGCTATTGTGTCTTCACCTTGGACATCTGCCTGCGCTTATCCAGTTTCTTCTGGTCCGATGACCCTCTGCATGCATCCACCCACCGCTGGTGGCGACAACCCGAGGAAGAGCTGCGGTACCTGTTCAAGTGACACCCCTCTGTTTACAGTAGAGTTGTGCCTGTCCTTTGCACAACTCCGCAAGGTGAGTCCGTCTACTTAGCACCTTGACTATACACCCCCCCCCCCAGCCTTATTGCACCAGGAGGCGCCCCTCTTTGTTCTTCACTAGACAGATGTGAATTAGACCAAACTTTTGGCCAGAAGTTGGCCACCAAAAGGCAGCTTATAGGAGAGGAAAGCTTCTAGCAACATACGCCAAATCTATCACAGAGGGTGCACAACTGATGGGTTTGGCACAGGTTCTGCCTGCTCTAGCTGAGACAGTAGTAATAAATCTGCTCCATTATGTCTAGCTACAACTGTTATGGGCTCAGTAAGGATGGCAGCAGCGTTCCATGCACATTGTGCCTGGGTGCAGATGTTTAGATTGTATTGGAGGGTGTCATTGTATGGGCACTATGTCTGGCTATATGGCACGCTGCAGGTAGTATCCTCTCTGGTTATATCAGGGTAATAGGAGGATAGGATGCATGCTCTGTGTATGGGATATATCAGTGTAATAGGAGGATAGGATGCATGCTCTGTGTATGGGATATATAGGAGGATAGAATGCATGCTCTGTGTATGGGATATATCAGTGTTATAGGAGGATGGTTGTAGTAATTGTGCAGGAGTGACTCTATCTTTCAGGATCTTAGGGACACAGCTAACAAGCTATTTACTATACAAGTTGTAATATTAGGCCTCCTTCACATCCTATATTCCATGTACATCACTGGTATACTTTGGGAAACTGGTAAAAGGGTACGCTGATGTATACCGTGAAGCAGAAAGAATAAAGTAGACTGAATGTAAATTGCTAGTGACTACATTTAATCCATTTCTCAAATTTTTATAGGACTCAACAGTGTAGTCTGCAGCCGGTAGACACAAAGACACAGGTTGGATACTTACTTTCCTTGCTTCCTTTCAGCACCTCAGTAATGGGGACTACCTGCTTCCCGACAATCATGCACTTACCGGTGGTAGGAAGGTTCGACAAGGTTCGAGTTCTATAGAACCTAAGATTTTCCGATGTTCCATCATCTCTTATCACAATTTTTAATAATTTAGAGGACTAATATATTGTGTTTTTAAAAAGAAACTAACAATAAGGGGCCACAATCTGAGATTAGTAAAGGGAAAGGTCAGAAGCAACATGAGAGAATATTTCCTCAATGTAAGAGTAGTAGATGCTTGGAACAAACTTTCAGCAGATGTGGTTCGTAAATCTACAGTAAGCAAATGTTAACCTACCTGGGATAGACATATATCTATGCTAAAATAATAAGAAAGGAAATAACATAAGGAAGCGGCATGGTGGTGGTGGGGGCCCAAAGTACCACAAGTAAGAGAAGTACGTATCCCCCCCCCCCCCACCTTCTCATCTGCCTTAGCACCATTTTTTAAAATTAACATACATGGGATAACAACCCTCCAGGTGACACATCACCCCTCTCACCCACACCGGTCTAGCAGCCTCAGACATCTGTGTCAGCTCGGAGCTGGTGAAGACTTCTACTACTATTCACACTTGCTTGGAGGTGTTAATTGTAGTAATTTTGGCGCAGGAGAGGCCTCGTCGGGTGCACAAGCAAACGTATTATTTGTAGAAAAACATGCAACATTTTGTACCTGGCGCGCCCTGAATCTATACAGACGATCACACGATTGATTCATTACCTAAATTAAAAATGTAATATTTACAGGTTCCCATAGTGAAAAAAAGCTGGAAATCATTTAACTATCTTGTGGAATTGTTCAACTACAAAACTACTAATGAACTGAAGAGGCTGATTCATCGTCACAGAGCAGACACTGACATCTAGGACATAGGCAACACACTCATCGCATATGTTATATATGCAAATGAATGTTAGCCCCCAGTATATACTATATACCTATATACAGCCATGACCTAGTTTTCTCTCCAGCCAACCCTATTGCACTCTAGAAATGACCCGGGCTTTGTCAATACCCAGAATAGAACTAGCACAGCAGATAAATTATTAACCAGGGCTGGGGCCGGCGTAGCTTGCATGTGATCGGCTTACACCGATTATTATTATTTACCGCTAAGCTTTGAACATGTTGTGATTTTGTGAACGTGACATCATTTACGTTGACCTCTGCTTTTCCATATACATATATTTTTTTTTTCCTCTTCTTCCTTTGACTGAAGCTTAAATCCTTCTGCCTTATCAGCGGCCAGCATTGTGTACAAGCATAAATTGCAGATGAGAGTGACTATTCCCCAGCACAGATGCTGCTGTTACTATGGGGACGCGGCAGCCAATGAACGTCCGATGCTGCGGACTGTACTATGATGCTGAGACAAGATGGTGAATTCTACCTCTGCCTCTCATTCATTCCTTCCAGCTGATGCAAAACACGCACACAGGGTGTAGAGCAGCACGTCAATGAGAGCTCAGCCATCAGCTGCAAAACACCAACAAAAAAAACCACAGCCTTTTTTTTTTTTTTTCCTCCTCTTTGCTATCTTCTCCGATGCTTGTTTGTTTATTTGACCCCGATCACGGGCGGCGTAGGCTCTTTTGATTTATTTTGGCTCTCCATAACAAGTCCCCACAGAGGCTTGATAGCACGCAGCCCTTGAAGATGGTTACATCACAGGCTGACTGGTGTACATCTCTCCACTGAGGATCAGGCTGAATGAGCAGACCGGACTGTAGATCGCAGCACACACATTGCCCGTAGAGCCTTCAGATCCAGAATAAGTCATCCGAACGTGACCGCCCTGACGACATTGAACATGGCATGCAGAAGGTGTTATTTGTGAGTATCCTTCCCTAATATATTTTATAGAACGCCACGTCCATACCCGGGGAGCCGGTGTCATTGAAATTTTCTCGGTCAATAAACAAGCGGCCGTAACGTGTACCATTTTTGAGATTTAAGCGAATCACCGGGTTTTGCATATTAATCGTGGGAAGGGATTGCAGATCTGGGTGGTGAATTGGAAAGCTTTTAAGGGATGATATTACCGGGGTCAGCACTTACGTAGAAAATGCTTTGTCATAATAAGCTGTAAATTTCCTCAGGGTACGGGCATAGCCATGGATTGTGCTATAGGCTGACCGGTGCCAACCATATAATGACATGAATGCTAATATATTAGTTTGGGTAGTAGTGACATATAGTATACCGATATTGAATAATCTCATTGCCTTTGAGTTGATGTTATACTATATGCTTATTCAGGGCACCACTGCATGCATCCTGTCTATGAATAGTAAGTTGCCAAGTGTGTTTTCTATGTACCGAGCCGATAGCGTCAAAGCCGGACAACAGAGTATTTATCTAATAAACGACATCTCGACAAAGAGATCGATGCTGTAAATGAATTAGGCTGGGTTCACACTACGTATATTTCAGTCAGTATTGTGGTCCTCATATTGCAACCAAAACCAGGAGTGGATTAAAAACACAGAAAGGATCTGTTCACACAATGTTGAAATTGAGTGGATGGCCGCCATTTAATGGCAAATATTTGCTGTTATTTTAAAACAACGGCTGTTATATTGAAATAATGGCCGTTATTTACTGTTATGTGGCGGCCATCCACTCAATTTCACCAGTGTGTGAACAGAGCCTTTTTGTGTTCTCAATCCACTCCTGGTTTTGGTTGCAATATGAGGACCACAATACTGAGCAAAAATACTGTGTGTGAACATAGCCTAAACCTGCATTTCAGATCCGTGCGCCCGTCTACTGTCGGGGTGATACAATGATGGTGTCACATATTGCATTACAAATTGCAAATATTCATTTTCAGGCTCTCTGTGCAGCCATTTTGGAAGGCAACATGCATCAATTGGGTATTAAGTTACGTTTAGGAGACAGTCAGCCCCCTGCTTAATGTTGTGGAGTCTGAGTGCTGTGTTTATGGATTTCTAAGGTAGACTGCTGGTAAAATATGACTATAGGATGGTATAATTATCGCTTTATTATTACGTGACGGCAAATTGGTTTTGATTATACGTAAAGCGCTTCACTTTCTCTTTTGGGTCATAAGGTTTTTTGAGATTTTTACCATTTAAAACTAAATCTGTTTTAATTCCTTCCGAGTGATAAGACACGTATGACCTGGACTTATCCACTGCCTGCGTCCGCCTGGTTACAATAAATCATTACGTCTCTGCCGAATATTTGTATGTTTGGTATAATGGAGCCATGTCTATTCCCGTATGCATATTTGTATTTAAATTAACATAATGTTCTCGTCTCCATACATACAAATTCAGCTTGCAGAAAGTGTGTGAGCACCTCTGCTTTCTAATACCCTAAGGGTATATTGTTCAATCTACATCTTTTCTGCACCTTAAATATAAGTGGACAGGGTCATATCCCTGGTGTCACTGCAGACTGGACCGGCTGTCATTTTTAATCATATCCTATCACATTTCTATCAAGTGTTGTCAAGATTACACACAGACACAGAGGAATTCCCAGCAGGAATCACATTATACACTGTAAATATGAACCTCCCAGTGTTTTATGATAGCCTAATGATATTCTTATTTCTGTCCATTAATAATGTTATAATTATTTATAAGCAAGTGTAGCGGCATACATTGGAGATGAACAAACCTCAAGCGTGTTCGTGTACTCTCGGCATTTGATTACCAGTGACTGAAGAAGTCGGATGCAGCCCTAAAGCTGCCTGGAGAATATGGATACAACCATAGGCCATAGGCTGTGTCCATTTTTTTTTCTAGGACTTCCTAGGGCTGCATCCAACTTTCTCGGCCACTGGTATTCAAATGGCGAGAAGAGTTTGTGCTTGAGGTTCACTCATCAATATAAAACAAACTAAGGCTATGTTCTTACAATGTAAGTTCAGTAGTAATCACGGCCATTGTTGCTGATTTTTAACAACGGCCATAATTACTACTGAACCTAAATTGTGCTGCAGGCTAAGGGAATCCCGGCCGGAGTGTATACATATAGTATACGCTCTGGCTGGGATTGCTAGCGGCGGCGCAAAAAAACTGATATTTCAGTTTTCTGCAGCCAAAATTCATTGAATAGCGGCTGCAGAGAACCTGTCAGTGGCCACAATGGAGCGTGCGGCCACATATGCGCCCACATCCAAATTCATCAGAAGTAAAGATCATCCAGCCGGTACTGCAGTACCAGCCGGGATGATATTCTCTGACACCGGCTGTTCCATAACCTGGCCGGGTCACGGAACGACCAGTGTCTTACACCATGGGAACATAGCCTAAAAAAGTATCCCTGAATCGTCAAAACTTTCATAATACAGGTTATGTCTAAGGGTAGGATGTAATGCCTGCTTAAGTAAGCAGTGAAAGTCGTTAGAACCAAGGTTTACAACAAGCTGAAGCTTTAGTGGCTGGTTTAAAGGCTAAAAGTTATTCTGACGCCCTCCAGTCACAAGAACAAGGAACTTTGGTAGGGGTCTCAGAGGCCTGGCCCCCATTGACCAGATATCTCCTATATTAATCATGGTTAAAAAGTTCTTCAAATAGCCCTATAAAGTAGAGATGAGCGAACCTCGAGCATGCTCGAGTCCATTCGAACCCGAACTTTGGGCATTTGATTAGCGGTGGCTGCTGAAGTTGGATAAAGCCCTAAGACTATGTGGAAAACATGGATATAGTCGTTGGCTGTATCCATGTTTTCCAGACAACCTTAGAGCTTTATCCAAGTTTAGCAGCCCCAGCTAATCAAATGCCGAACGTTCGGGTTTAGATCGACTCGAACCTGAAACCGGTTCGCTCATCTCTACTATAAAGCTATTAAATCCAGACTGATACTATTCAGCCCAAATATTTGTAGTTGCTATGTTTGTGATGACTATACAGAATTATCCAGCCAATGCCGTGCAGTGACCATACAGTATGTCTATATTATATAGGTGTTCACACACCTTAGACTGGCCAAACCTACCAGCTTTGGCTTGGTGATTCTCCACTGACATGATGTTGATGGAAAAAAGGTCGGGGTTTTTGGATTCTCACCATGCGACCCCACCGTTCTGGGAGGGACACACCACCACCAGGACAGTCTAGCAGTGACTCGCCCCTCCCCATAGAGAACACATGAACAATCGGCCATGCTGTACGTTTATAAGTATGTTGTAGTTGCGAGTGATAACTGTTGGCTGGATGTTTTCTTGACAGCTATTGAAAGTGTAAGGCCACAAAACCACATGGTGTTACATGTTGCTCCCATTTAGAGCTATGTGAATGTGAGTTTGATCCAATTAGCGTCTACACGCAGGGATCCTATATTATGCATCCCTTTCCAGTTATTAAGTATATTAGGGCAGTACCTCTGGAGTACCTAGAGCTATAGATCGGAGCAACGCCCATAGGAATTGTCACCAGAGTAACACTAAGTGACAATTCCTATGGGCATTGTAATTACTGCCATTAATAGCAGTCACTTGAATTTGAAATGGTTGAATAGGATATTAAGGAATGCTCTTTAAAAAAACATGTACCCCACAGACTTGGGCAGATGCCAAGGCCCACTGGTCTTCTCAGGCCTATGGGCTAACTTGCTCTTTACTTGTCAAGTGCTGCTTCCTAGACACTCCTGGAGCCAGCCCTGTCTGCTAATCCACCTCCTACCGAGTAACACCACGTTCTCCAAATGCAGAGAATCTCACCACTTACCTACTCATCCATAGTCCAGAAGGGGCAGTGAGTATCTTTATTTCTGGGTGAAACGTGATAGTTTAGAGGGATGTTCCTGTTCAGTTTCGATGGGAAAGCTTGTCACTGCCATTCCATTTTCCTTACAGGATCACATTTGGCTTAGATTTATGCATTATTTAGGATTATATGAATGAACTAATTTCTTATCTCCCAAGTCTGACTGTTTGACCTCTAAATGGGTTTTCCTGAGAGGATTTTTTCCTAGAAAACAATGAAAAATAAATGATATACCTATATATTTCCCTTAGTAATACAGTAGTGTGATTATGTTCCCTCTTTTGCCTGTCCCGTCAGCGTTTCGGCAGGTTATATCAGCAGGTAGGAAGCTCCTACGGCTGTACAGGTAGAAGAGATGTGTGATTATGACAGCACAGACATAATAAATCAAGGATGTCATGTGGATGTCTTTAGATTCAATGGGAGATGTTACATGCAAATAAAAAATGACAAGAAGGCAGGGGTTTGTGGGAACATAATAACTAAAGTATACTTACTCATCCCCGTTCCCGCAAAACGCCGTTCCTGGGACTTGCTGACAACCGCCGGCTGTCATTTTCAGCTGTCATCTGGGTACTTCATGTATCCGGCTCCTTCAGCTTTAATGGCCTTGCCCGGTTGATGGATTGCCTTCTCAGCCAGTCAGTGACCGGGAAAGTGCCCCACCCAAGTTACTGATTGGCTGAGCGGGCAGTTCATCAATGGGGTCCCTGATGCTGTAGCTGGAGGAGATGCAGGAGGCCGGCTACTGTCAGTAAGACCTGGAAACAGTGATGCAGGGCACCGGCATTAGTTAGTATACTTTGTTCATTATGTTCCTGCACCCCATGCCTTCTTTTCATTTTTTAGTTTTCATGGGATTTCTCCTTTAAAGGAAGAGAGGTATATAGCTTTGTATATTTATGTAAAAACAAAATAAATTCCTGCCTCAGATTTTCTTTTTAATTCAGAACCCTTCCACTTTTCATATTATTTCTGGTTTAGCAACATCCAGAATTGTATTGCTTTATCATCTGCTGATAAAACCGGAAAGTAAAAAATGTTTGCAAGCCTTTGGTCATCACAGTCATTTTTACTCTATAAAGTTCCGTGCACACGGAGCAAAAGTGGTGAAATTCCGCGGCAGAGAATGCCACCAGCCTCCCTGTCATAGTGAAAGTCTATGGGAGGCTCGCGCGCCTCCTCTCCCCGCACTGAAGAATAAACATTGAATATATACACAAAGGTTCACAGAAGAGGGACTTAATCACCCAAATTTGTAGTATAGCCTACTAATTAATTATGGCTATGGGCGTCACTCTTACTCAAATACCAGAAAAACCCACCATAAAGATGAATACAAAAAGAGCCATGGGCATAAATTCTAAAGCACTGCAAAATTTATTTATCACAGTTATGTTAATAACATGATAGAAATTTCATATAAAATATCACTAAAACGTATTTAAAAACAACCAGGTACCATATATGTAAAAAAAGAGACCACAGCATAGGAAAGATGGGTGATAAAAAATAATAAATGAACTACAAAAATGTGTCCTGTCTCAGAGTAACCTGCTATTCTAGCAATCGTATGGCATGAGACAAAACACAAATGATCATAAACCGTATTATCACTCACCCATCAATCCTATGTAGGTCACAAACGTCCCTACGTACGTTTCACCACACCGGGCTTCTTCAGGGAACTGAAGAATAAACATGTTTAATGAACTTTTTTCCGCGGAATTCCGCCACATTTGCTCCATGTGCAAAGAGCCTAATGGAATGTGGATTCTGCCGCAAGTCTTCCACATGTTTGTTTCAGTGTGCACATACCGTAAACCAGTAAAAACTACTTTGAGTCTTTTTTTAAAAAGTCATATGGGCAGGGTCAAATAAAAAAAGATTGTACTCACCCCTGAGTTTGCCATCCTCCCAGAGCTGCTGATAAAGGGATTGTGATGACATCCCCATATACTGAGCATGTGATGCCGCGGCTTCCTGCATGTACTGCGAGTGCCTGGTAAGGTCATTGACTGGCTGCTGGGTCACATGCTCATCGCCGTACTTTAGGAGCAGTGTTGGGGCTGGAGCAGTGGAGAACAGTACTTTTTATATACCTGTTTTTGACACCTGCTGCCCTTATTTCAACAACAATCTCTGTAATACTTGGGACTTGTTTAAAAAAAAAAAAAAAAAAACACTGGTGCACATAACAAAGTCCATAGTACATAACAAAGGTTTTATTGGGCCTCCCCAATAGCTGCTGGATTTTGCCATCCATAGAAGTGTCTAGTGTTTGTCCTATCAGTGACCCTGAGAAAATACTATATCCTTTTGGTTTCTAACAATGCAGTTCTGCAAATAGGGTCCTTTATGGCATTTGCATAAATTGATGAAGCTGAGCCCTAATCTGGAGCAATTCGGAAATGTGCCAATGATATACGTTTATATGTCGCATTACTTACTTTGCCAGACTTCCGATCACTTAATAGATCACTTGTCTTTCCTTCTTCCCTCCTGTCTCCTCTGCGAATACAGTAACTAGCAGATGCCTGTTTACGGGAAGGGATATGACACGACAAATAATTTCTGTGTCACCGTAAAAGATTTGATCAATGACAAACAAGCGATTTCTTGTTTATTTGAATATGTGAACACAGCAAAAGTACTGGAATTTAATTTTTAATTTATATATTTTTTTGTTAAAGGCTAAATAACCACAATCTAACATTGATAGGAAAAGAAATGAACCAGGCCTCGTCTTCCTCCTGCTGAGTACCCCATAACAGAAGTTTCTACTCTACATATGACCTTGGCCAGAACACTCCCACAGGATGATAAAAGACTTTGTTATAGCTTTGAATCAGACAATAGGTTGCCATCTTTAGACTTAGGGCCCTATTACGCCAAATGATTATCAGCCGTACTTTGCCAATTACTGGCCGTTCCGGATGATAATCATTTGGTGTTAAAAGACCACGATCAGCCAACATGCGCGATGTCAGCAGGTTGAAAAACCGCGATAACGACTTCGGTGCGCGTCATTCGGTGTTATAGGAGCAGCAGCAGCAGACCACCACTGACTTCAGTGGGCCACCATCCTTAGGTCGTCCGGACAGCCCCTTTTCCCCCACTCCTCCCTGTGCGTGTAATAACACAGACAGCAAGGGGGGAAAAAGAAGGAAGAGAGCGCTGACCAGACAGATCAGCGCTTGCATCCTCCTCTAGACCGTGCCGTGTAATCTGGCCCTTAGGGCCCTATCTAATAGGGCAAGTGATCAGCCAAAGACCAAGCAAATGCTCATTCATCGACTGATCCTATTTTGTTTATGTGTCTGAAAATCACCATTCATCAGCTGTAATGAGTGATTATATAGGAAATTGAGGCTCCTATTGGGGTGGTTGCTTGGCGAAATATTTGTAAAATATAAAAAGGGGAAAACATTTCCCTATTTATTAATGTTTGTGGCTTACCATTGTCTTTTAAACGGTTTCGTTGCCATTAAATTTAGACATTAATTCTGTGTTGTACTAATAATGAAAATGATTGGTTATATTGGTTAGTATATGGTTATATTCGAGATGGCAGCTTTAAAGATGGTGAAGAGGTAAGCTATCACGTATCATAGGTGCACTTTTTTTTATAATACATAGTTATAATGACAAAATCTTAAAAATAATATTGATTATATCTACAGTTAGACTTATGTCTATTATATATATATATTATGTATGACACGGTACATAGACGACGTAATTCCTCCAGAATTTGATTTGTAGCAAATTATTACAGCGCTAAATGTTTTCAGTTCATGGTACTATAATATTTTGGATGCATTGTACTCAACTGTCAATTTTAATACCCAATTATCTATTGAGCTTTCATATATTGTTCTCACCCTGACAACTCTCTGTATAAAATGTTACGAATGGCACAGCGCTTTGTCTTGCCAGCTAAGGCAAGATTCTTTTTAATTGAATAATTTCTGTATAAATTGACAAATTGGGATATTTAAAGATTTTCTTTTGTGTTGTTCTAGTACATGATGATATTAATTTTTAAAAAGCTCCATAGTGACCCATAACAGAAGCATCAATATTCTATTATCCCTCTCAGTGTTGGCATAGAGTTGCTCCTGACTATCTCTCCTGCCCATCTACGTATAAAGGAGCTTTACAGATCTCAGATGTTCTTTGCGATTAAGTGTTCTCTAGTCCTGACTGCTTTATTTCATGTTTTATTAAAATCTGAGTATTTTCCTCATTAAAGTAGCAAGAGGCACAACTCGACATTCCCGATGCAAATTCTATTCTTGTACTTGGTAATTGTGTCAGATGACATTAAAGTAATCTTGCACAGTATATAAGGATTCTATAGATGTTTGTACAGTGAATGTTATTTGAGAAGATTACCAAAACCGCACTGTAAAATGGTTCTCTAGATGTGTGTCTTGGGGGGGGGTGTTCTCAAATAAAAAAGGAGCTATGCATAAAGTATGGTGGACAGAAAATCCATCACGCTAAATTCGGTCTTGAAGTGGGGCTGGTCTTCTCAAATAAGGAAGTATACAGTTAGAGGTCAGTCTTAAGGCCCTTTTACACAGGCCGATTATCGGCCAGGAGTGTTGCTAGAAACAGTCCTTCAGCCGATAATCAGCCAGTGTAAAAGTGACAGCCATCAGCTGAGCAGCGAGCTCATGTGATATGTCTTTGTACAGTGTCAGTGCGTGAGACCACATTTTGGCCATGTTCACGCCTTGTAAAAGAATGGCCGCCATTTGAATTTAAAATAACGGACATTTTTTCTTTTCTTTAATGACTTCCATTGAAGTCTATGGAACCAATGGCCGTTTGGTTCACACAATGTTTAAAATAATGGCCGCTGTTCGCACTGCTTTTTTTTCACCATCCTTTCACTGTCCTTCGAACTAAAATCAGTGGACCCTTTAATTAAAGATACACCCAAAAGGGCCATCTTTGACTTTGAACTAGAGAAATGTTCCAACGGTCGTTCAATGATTGGAACATGCTAAACTGCATCCGTCGTTTGGTACTCAAAACAACGGCCGTTATCAAATAACGACCATAGAAAATTGTTGTGTAAACTTAGCTTTTTGGCGGAGGATAGAGAAGTTGAATCCACAGCAATCAGCTGATCATTGGGTTGGCTTCTATTTTAAAAGGGTGTTGTCCTCGTTGTACATTTTTTTATTGTTTTTTTTTTAAATTCAGGATGAAGTCTTCAACTATGAATGTATAAGGAAAAGGTTCACATTCTTTTATTACATTTCTTGTACATGTATAACACCTTTTCCAGTAGTATTTGTGAATGTACGCTGCGGTCCCAATTTGTATAGAAATACAGTGAAGGGTATAAATAAAAACTGTCTAACAGCAAAACTGTCTGGATTTCCCATAGAAACCAATCAGGGCTCGGCTTTCACACCGTAATGAGCGCTGTGATCGGTTTCTATGGGAAAGCCAGACAGTTTTGTTGTTAGGCCGCTTTTATTTATTCCCCCCAGTATACAACTTAATGCTACAGTTTTACCTGCAATAAAAATACCTTTCCATAAAGAAGATTAATTTGGTCCAGTACATGAAGCGGTGCTAGTGCCCATAAGACGTTATTACTCTGCCCTCATATTTTCTGATGTCAAGAGAAGACCTAAAAGTGGGTTGAACTGTAAGGTGTCTACACACCTTTAATCTATCCCGTCTTTCTCCTACACATGAATTGCCAAACATTGTGAGAACAGGAAAAGGGGTAAGAGGGATAAGATGATTTTTTACGCCCAACCCTTTAAGGTGGCCATAGACCATCAATAAATATCTCTACAGCTGTCTCTCTTAACCTTCCCATAAACATGAATGTTTGGCGTGGCCGAACTTTCAGGTATGCTTCAGCCAGCTTATTTTTCTGATAACAAAGGGGTCAGGCAGTGAAGTTCCATCATACCCAACCTGTATAGTTACCAATGTCATCTATATGGGGGGTGCAGTCAACATAAGTGTTAAATGTATGGGGACCTCTAGTCTGTCAGGAATAGTGTTGAGCGGACTTTCCGAACTGTTTGAACTGTAACTACCAGTTACGTCTCACTTGTTGTGTGTATGGCCACAGTCGGGTTGAGGGTTTCTTAAAAGGGGTATTTCGCTCAAAATGATTAACTCTTTATTCAGTTATATGCATCACAGCAAAAATCTACTGAACTGCTTCACCTCTGTCTTGCTCCTTGCTCTCTCCCGCCTCCCATTGGAGACGTCGATCACAAGTCCTCCATCTCTGCAGTGGGCCGGATTAGTGCTTAATACCCAGCCCACGGCAGAAATGGAGGACACAAGATCCATGTCTCTGTCGGGAAGGGGGGAGCAAGGAGCAAGATGAAGTGGAAGCAGTACTGCAGCTTTTTTGCCTATGGAGGGGGTGAGTCTTAATAAAACCAATGGAATGGTGCAAAGGCCATTGGGAAAAGGAAGAGAGCACTGACATCAGTGTTCTGGGATGGACCGTGTCCCTCCCCATATTGCCAATCCCAGGCCTTCTGCTTGCTTTTGTGTTAGGCAGCTTAGCAGTGCGGCTCTGGGCAGGTAATAAAAGACAGGCAAGTATGTATACTAATATGCAGGAGGTGCACGGCATGGCGGGAGATGTAGTTCCCTGGGCAACGCTATCTTCAATATAGTCCCTGACATACAGAAAGTTCAAACAGAGGAATGGAGGCACCGAGAGGAGCGGGAGAGAAGTCTTAAAACCCTGAGTTGGGCTGTGAGTGAGGGTCCTATTTTACGGGCCGATCAGGGCCCGATCAAAAATGTAAACGAGCGCCGATCTGCTAAATCGGCGCTCGTTTACTGGGCCTATTGCACGGCCCGATAATTGTTTAGCGAGGGCTGCAGGGACATCATTACCAATGTCCTGGCAGCCCTTGTTTAACATTATACTTTACCTATCCAGGCTACAGGTCTTCTCCTGCGCTCCTTCTCCCGGTCCCACGTGCAGCAGCTTTAGCCAATTACTGGCCGCGGCGGTCTGTCAGCTTAGACAGGCCGCTCCGAAGCTGCTGCTGCTGCACGCGGGTCCGGGAGAAGGAGCGCAGGAGAAGACCTGCAGCCTGGATAGGTAAAGTATAATGTTTTTAAAACATCGGTCGCCCGCCGCGTACCGCTATTCTACGTAGCGATGCGCGGGTGGCGACCAATGATTTTAGGTTTAAACCTAAATGAACGATCAGCCAATGACACGATCATCGGCTGATCGTTCTCTCTATTCCACAGAGAGATAATCAGCCGAATCGGGCCGATTCGGCCAATTATCGCTCCGTGGAATAGGCCCCTAAGACCAGGGGACTTTGGAACAATTTGTTTGGGGAGGGCATGGGCGAAATACCCCTTTAACAGACAGGTTAAAGGTTCTTGACGGATTCCTGATTCTCACTGAGTAATATGTAAAATTTTCTGGGCTCCACCAAGTGGGGCACCCTGTATTACAAGCTATCACCGAATTCTGGTTGTCTAGGTTGGCAATTTTTATATCACCTTATCATATAGACTAGTAAGAGAACAAGACAACCTAAACAGTGCTTAATACTCTGCTGGCGTGTTTATTCTCGTGATACTCCGCTACTTCTGGGATGTGTTCAGGCTGCCAGAACAGACCTGCAGACTTTAATGAGCCAACTCCTTGGAGTAACACAGGAATGGAGATGATCCTCACTTGTAGAGTTCTTTGGAGTTGTATACCAGCTCTATCACTCCCTTGAGAGTAAGCAAGATTCAGAAGGCGTCTATTATAAGAAACAAGTGTTTTGTCTGGGTCTGGAATAGAAAGTTAGATCAATACTACATTCTCTTGGTACAGAGCCATTATTTCAGGATTGTAGTCCTTTACCTGCATTTGAATCATATACTATGGTTTTATATGGTTTCTCTGCATATGATATTTATTATTTTTTGTGCTATAGAGAGGTTGTTTTTGCACTTTAATGTATTTGCTAGTGACCATGATCTGTGAAGTATATCCATTTCTGCCCTCCGTTAGGAATGGATTCTAAGTTTAGATCCAGGGAGCGATCGCTAAGAAACCGCACATGTAATCTCGCCTGGGTCCCATGGGTCCTGGGATATTTTAGTTTTGCTTATTTTGTTTTCCATCAGGGAACAATAGCAATTTAAATAATGACTCGGTTTAATTAGAATATAGCAGATGTGCGCTTCCCGTCTAACATGCACGCACCAGATATGCCGCTATAGAAGAATCGCACCAGATATGAGCTCTACGGCCTTTATCATATTGATCAGAGAAATGGGAAATATCCTGGTATACGGCTTAATAAAGAAAACGCTGGAAGCCCAATGAGTCTTCTGGGAGTTGTAGTACAGCTATGTAGCGGCCACTTTTTCTTCTTCCATGTAATTGAAATTTTTGCTTTATTAACCTGAAAATTCGGGGGCCATGTGATATGAGTAGTAAGATTAATATATTACTATATTATTATTATATAGAGTGCTGCCAACATTGAAGGCTTTATCCACTTTAGATGACCAAACTAATTATGGAATGGGGGCCTCGAGGATCTTCTATACTCAGGAGAGTAACCACAAAGTACGTTATCCGCATCACAAAGAACCTATTCTTTTTAATACGTATCAGTGGTTCTTCAGAATGGAGAATGACTTAAGATCAATTTAAGCAAATAAAGATGCTTTTCAATCAGACAGCTCCCTTATATTGGCTGAACACGAGGTAAAAGGCTTATACCAAGGGGTCGTATAAAGGAGATGCCTATTTAGCAAAAATGTTTTGCTAAGGCCATGGTCAAGGCAGAATCGGCTGGGTCTTGCAGAGCAGCGTGCATGGCCGCCGTATAGACACATGGACTATCAGTGGCTATATACTGTGGAGCTGTAAGCAGTCTGTTTGTTGCCGTATGGTGCTCCATATGGAGGTATCTCCATTATCTCTAGAGGAAATAGCTCCATAGTACAACATCGAATGAAGCAAACCTAAGCTTTTTTTCCTGTTCGATATACAGTTTATACAGTAGAGATTTGTTAAGTATTGTAATAGCTAAAACCCACTTCAGATCACAGTATCATGTATGGGGATTTAATAAATCTCCTCCACATTGACCTGCGGCGTGGAGTAGGACTTTTAATTACAGAGAATATCAATTTCTATTGCAGATTTGCAGGAAAATCCGTGTCAGCGAAACCACAGCAAAATCCATATCTATCCAATGCGTGTGAATGACATATATATATACATGTGTATTATTGGCCCCATCATGGCCAAAAAAAAAAACTGCCATGGAAATTAGTTGGCTATGTAGTTCTTGAGATTTTACCTGTAAATGAGAATAAGGCTACGACTTCATTTTTGCAGTCCTTTTAACATATGTTTGTTGAAAGAAAAAAAGAACAGTTGAAAAAAATGGATGTTTTTTAGAATACACAAAAATGTGGTTGACCATGTTTTTGTGTACGTTATAAGTAACTATTTAAAAATAGATATGTTAAATGGACTGCAAAAACTTTGTGTGAACCCATCCTAATCCTTGAAATTCATGGCACACCCAAAGCAGGGGCGACCTTCGATTCCTGCCCTTGGAATACTGTTACATTTTTGGGCTATGTTTACATGCTGTACAAACAATGGCCATTCCACACGAACGGCCATTGTTTAACGCTACCTACGCCCAGAATTGATGATCATGATTATTTCAGACATAGGTAGCGTTAAAGCGACTCTGTACCAAATCTACCCAAATCTGACCCCCCCCCCCCCCCCCCAAACCACTTGTACCTTCAGATAGCTGCTTTTAATCCAAGATCTGTCCTGAGGTCCGTTCGACAGGTGATGCAGTTATTGTTCTAAAAAACAACTGTTAAACTGGCAGCCTTGTGTCCAACGGCCGGGGCTTAGATTGTGTATTCATTTGGCTGGCACAACCTCTCTGTCCCTCCTCCCCGCCCTCCTCATCATTAGAAATGCTCCAGGCAGATTGTCTCCTATTCCGCAGCTGTGTGACTACTGAACATGGACTGGATCGTTAAGGCACCTGTGCAGTGTTCAGACAAGAGAAAATGTTCCAGTGGCACTCCTAATTGTGAAGAGGGTGGGGAGGAGGGACAGAGGCGTGGTGCAAAGTTAGGGCACAGATACTCTAAGCCCCGGCCGTTGAGCACGGGGCTGCAAGTTTAAAAGTTGTTTTTAGGACAATAACTGCATCACCTACCGAACTGACCCCATAACAGATCTTGGATTAAAAGCAGCTATCCGAAGGTACAAGAGGTTTAGCGGGGTCAGATTGTGGGTACAGAGTCACTTTAAACAATAGGCGTTCACGAGAAACGGCAGTGAACGTATAAGAACGGACGGACCAAGTGCTCGTGTCTTTTCATTGGGATGAGGAGAAAAGGCTGCTGCTAGTCAACTTATTTCATGGGGGAAAAAATGATTGGGTGTTGAAATTCTTTTCCCCAACATTATCTTTTGAAGAAGCGTCAGGAGACCTCTGTACACATTGGACAGTTGAGCGGTCCCATCAGAATCACCAAGTTTTGTAAATTTAAATCTAAGTTAAGCAACATATAACAAAGAAACTTGGAACACAGGAGCAATGAGGCAGAGTTGGTGCAGGGCGCAGCATATATCACAAAGGCAGCAGTAAGAGATAGGGAGATAGCAATACCTAATATTACTATATGTGATACACCAATTGCAGGAAGCAATATTTTAGAACCGGAAAATATAAAAGAAATTCTGTAAATAAATATGAATGATTCAACCTTCTTTGGAGCATGCTGCATACATATTTAACCCCGGCCCATGAATATTTTATGTTGTACCGCTCAGAGGGGGATCCTCCTTTCTCTTCCACAAAATTAGACAATGTGGCTGTAAATTCAGTGATTTGCTTTGATGCTCCTGATATTTACCGAGCAAACAAACTTCACCTTTCTTGGAAGTTTACAACTCACGGCGTCCTACAGAGAGGGACAAGTGGAGGAACATCCATTATGCTAATCCGGTGGCTTCTCTCTCCTAGTTAAATTGTTTATTTATTTGGCGTAGATGCTGAGGAATACTGAACATTTCTATACGTTGTGCATGATAGGCAATGAAAATAATGGAGCTGTCATTGGAGACATATATGGGAACATTTGGCGACATGGAGTGTGGACTTGATGGTCAAACAGTGACTGTAATCTTGCAAAAAAAGACAAAAAAACAAACAAAAAAAACTATTTAGCATTGAAAACCTCATGTTTGTATTTTTATCTTGAAAGAAAGTTATTATATAAATGAATGAACTTGAAATAACCTTGTCTTACGAGTATGAACGGATTATCTGCTGAAGACCCCCGGGACCTTTGTAAGTCTTTTTTATGGTTTGGTCTACTTGGCGTTCCTTCCAAACCTCTACAAATTTCTGATGGTTTTGTTAAATTCTGGCACAAAGCCCTGAGGCTCAGATAATAAATCCCATTTTTTTTGTATTTCTGTCTATTTTATTCTTTCTCCTCCTTGTTTTTTGTTTTTAATGTTGATACTGTTAACAGAACCTACCGTCTCATATGGTGTAGTTCTGAGAATTGCTGCTCCTGAATGGCTGGTCCAAAAGCTCCCGATTTTTCTAATGTGTCTTTTTATGTTACTTTGGTTGTATTGGTATACCATTTATTGTTAGAAAAATCTATGAAATTGAAGAAATATAATGTTATCCAGCTCCCTAAACGCTGCTGATCTCTGGGGACAGGGACTGAAATAAGCCTTAGAGGGGAATGGACCACATTATAGATAAACAGAAATATTACAGCAGGTTCATAGAAAGCTAGACTGAAGCGGTAGACGACAAAAAAGCATTAAAGGGGGATTTATTTAGACCGGGGTTAAACAGGTAAAACTATATTGGCGTAATGTGCACCAGATGTTTTAGGAAGCACAAGCCTTTTGGCACATCTTTCTTATTGTCTGTGCATTATAGTAACCTGTGCTGGGTTACTGCAGCCAATGAATAACTGAACACTCGTTTGCTGATCAGACTATTTTCACTTGCTTAAACATTATTGTCCATTCTTAAATGAAAATGAAAAATCCAGTAAACAAAGCTCTGCCTTACCATTCACAGACCCCTGCCGGTCTCCAGTTTCCCCCAGCTTGCTGTGTTGTCACAATCCAGCTGAAACTCCCCGCTCAGCCAATGAGTGATTGCAGCAATGTCCCGCCTCATTCACAGACTGGCTGAGCAGGCAATCTTTATCCGAGTTGTGACATTGCAGAAGCTGCAGGAGGCTGGTGGGGGTCAGTGAGTGGTAAGGCAGAGCTACAAGGGTATCTGGACAAGTAAGTATAGCTGGTTTATTTATTTCCCCCCCCCCCCCGCTTGCACTGTTTGTTTGTTTTTCTAGTTGTTGTTCCTGCGGCCCTTGCCACTCGATTACTGAGCTGTGTAATAGGCTTAATAAATGATCGATCAGCGAGATCATGCTCATTTACAGAGCAGCTATACTAGTTTTAGTAAATCTACTTTTATGTATGCAGCCGTCTATTCTGGTTGCATTCACTAACTGATGCAGGCAGTGTGGCTCTGCAAACAGCTGAAAGGTGTGTGTGTGTATTGGGTTCCCCGCTGATGAGATATTGATGGCCTATCCCGAGGATGCACCATCAATGGAAAAAACACCTGGAAAGACCCTTTACGCCCAGATTTAGCTTCAAGCATATTTTGAAGCTTATAGGCTCTACTGAAGAATGTGTTACAGGGATCCATATTTACATTGTGCCATGCAATTTTAGTACTAGTGTCTTCAATTGTGGCACATGGGCTCTCTTGGCACCAGGACTTAGTGGCAACTAGTGTGGCTAAACATCATCAAGTCTACACCTAAAAGGGTTAGAAAGTTACATTCTAAGGGCCCTGGTCCTGCCTGTGATTGGCTGAGCAGCCTGTCAGCTCACAGGCCGCTCAGACGCTGACACTGCCAGGACCGGGAAGCTGCGGAGCACAGGAGAGAAGACCGGGAGCGGGGAGTGGTAAGGCATTAGGTGTTTGGGCAACGGCTGCATGGACTTTTCTAACGATGTCCATGCAGCCCTTACTGCCCGATTATGGTGTCGTCTAATAGGTCCAGTAAATGAGCGCCTATCTAGCAGATTGGAGCTTGTTTACTAAAATGATCGGGCCGTAGTCTGCCCATATAATAGTACCCTTAGGCTCCTCGTTTCAATGCCACTATGAACAATCCCTTCAACTATACACACAGAACATATTCAGCGATGACCAGTATACGGCACAATCATTAAATGTTGCTTGTTGACTACGGTGGAAAAATAAAAATATTTCTTGGGAACATTTTTGTACAATTCAGAAATCAAGCATCCATTTCTGAGACATAAGCAGCGATCATTTGCAGTAATATTATTCATGGTTTGTATTATACTTCAAACAAGGCTCAGGTATGAGCGCGCCGTCCCGTCAGATGAAATATTCAGGAGGCTGTTTACCTATTCCGTAAGATCTCTCATGTGACTATGTGATCGCTGGAAATAGTAATGGAACGTTAAGTGCGACTCTATCATCTTTTCCTCCACACAATACTTTATGGTCTGGAATTCTCTTTCCATTCAGAT
Source organism: Dendropsophus ebraccatus (assembly GCF_027789765.1). Classification (NCBI taxonomy): domain Eukaryota; kingdom Metazoa; phylum Chordata; class Amphibia; order Anura; family Hylidae; genus Dendropsophus; species Dendropsophus ebraccatus. Next base: position 136,355,071 of record NC_091457.1, on the reverse strand, counting down.
TTTATACAGATTGATATTTTTTATTAGATATCTTCATTTCTCTTAAATCCTGAGAGCCGACTCCTCCGCCGCTTGTTATATATTCAGGATTTTCAACAAGAAAGTAATGATGTGTCAAAGCCAATCTACTCTTTTCTTATCTCGTAGGGGAACCGACCACCGAGCAATCACCGCGCAGTCAATGTAGTTTAAGTGGTCAATAAAGCTAAAGTCTATCTTATCAACATTTGCTGTGCAGGTGACTGTCTTCTATTGTTCCCTGCTATCAGCCAGTTCAGGATAAAGCAGGACTGTACTGACTGTAGCTTTCTTTGATGGGATTACTAATGGGGAGGGGGGAGGTAGAACGTTGTCTTTCAACCATGATCACAAGTCGCGAATAATTTTTCTGAGAATATTAACGTGACACCTACGTATTCTATGGGGTCGAACAATAGAACAAAAGAGTAACAATTAACATACAAAGTAAAAACGACAAGAGTAGTATACATTTTTTTTATTAATATGGGAGTGTATGAGGGATGCCATTAAGTTAAAGGAGATGTCTGAAGAAAATCATAATTTTTCAGTAGGCAGGGCTTGGTGAAACATAATAAATAAGCTGTACTTGCCTTTCTCCATGCTTCTGCAGCGTTGCCTTACCTCTCCAGGATGCCCCACAGGCTCCTGGATGTCCTTCTGAAGGGATGTCACCACTTCGCTGATGGACTGCCCACTCAGCTAACCAATAACGGGGGCCGGACCCAGCTGCACTGATAGGCTTAGCTGGCAATTCATCAGCCAGGTCAGGTATTTCCCCCCAAGTTGTGACATAATCGCAGTTGACGGGGGATCCCGGAGCCTGTGACACAACACTATGGAGGCACGAGGAAAAGTAAGTAGCCCTTGTTTATTATGTTCTCCCCTACCTTCTGGAAAAATAAGATTTTTACCATAGCTCTCCTTTAAATCCATCTTAAAGGGGTAGTGCGGCGGTAAAGAATTATTCACAGAATAGCACACATTACAGCGTCATCAGCCGCTCAGCCGCGATTGGCTGAGCACAGTTAGCCTCAGCCAATCGCGGCTGAGCATCGGATGACGCTGCAGAGGGTGGCCGGCATTCGGAACAGTCGGAGCTGTTCGCCGGCTGAAGAAGACGTCACTGACTAAAGATCGGAGACAGGGGTCGGCACGTGACAGGTAATGTATAGTGCACCACACTTCCGGGTACACGGGTGGGGGTGGTGGGACATGGGGAAGGGGGCCGTTCACAGACATAACATACATTACAAAGTTGTATAACTTTGTAATGTGTGTTATTCTGTGAATAATTCTTTACCGCCGCACAACCCCTTTAAGGCTATGTTTACACACACTGTCAGAATGGCAGACATTTTTATTGGATGACCATCACTAATTGGTACAGAGAGTACAACCATACCTTTCGATGGTATGCAAATGTTACCTTCCTTCTGAAGCAAGCCACTCGAGCAGATCTCTTAGCTACGGAGTGGTCACAGGAGGGCCTTTGATATACTAGGCCACCAATGCCAGCCTGTGTTTGAGCCTGAACCAAGACAGACCATAAAAGCAGGAGGAAGCTCATTAGAATATATTGCAGATTGGCGCCATGTTACAATTTGCAGTTTGAGGGCTGTTTAGTGGGCGAATTTAGCGCCAAATAGTTGAAGAATAAAATCCTTTGGATCCCATCTACAGTTTATCATAGAGGCAATGTAAATTTTCAGGCGGCCCTGCCATATATCTCAAAAAGAGTTACCTCACAAAAATGAGGCTGCATAATCATTGGTGCACAAAAGGTTACTATAATGATACTGTAGGACAGTGATATACACAGTGTATGGTAATTGTCTGACTGAAGTACTTCTCCCTTCAGTGGTTTTAGTCTAATGTTTTTTTATTGTATACTTGGGGGGAGATTTATCAAACATGGCGTAAAGTGAAACTGGCTCAGTTGCCCTGAGCAACCAATCAGATTCCACCTTTCATTTTCCAAAGAGTCTGCGAGGAATGAAAGGTGGAATCTGATTGGTTGCTAGGGGTAACAGAGCCAGTTTCACTTTACGCCATGTTTGATAAATCTCCCCCTTGGTGTCCAAAGTTTTCTGCTGGTTTAGTCATTGCTTTCCAGTGGCATTTAAAGTGAATGTACCATCAGGTACATTCGCTTTAAGTTCTGCGTATGTATAGAACGCTTCAAAGAGCTCCGTGGCACTCCCCCATTATCGCCTGTAGACACAGTCTTATGTGTGAACACACGTTTGCACGGAGTGTGCCACTGGTGGTGCTCTACTTCAATCACACAGTCCAATTGTAGTATAAATCCTCAAAAGAAATGAATGTGGCACTCGCCATCTGTAGCAAAAACACGTGATAGCTTTTTTTCTTCACCAACAGATTACATAGAGTGGACAAGACAATTAGTCTTGTTCACTCCATGTAATCTGTTTTGTGAAGGAATAAAGCTATCACACATTTTTTGCTGCAGATGGTGAGTGCCACATTCATTTCTTTTGAGTAATTATGTATAGAACGCCACCGACGCAGGGAAGCCAGTGCCACGGTCCTTTTTTTTGGACCGTGGCACTGACAGCTATCTATACATATGCAGAACTTATGATGGTACATTCGCTTTAAGTTTGGGGAGTCATAAACGTTAGCCATTGTAAATGGCCCCGTCTTGTCTTATCCACTAGTGTAACTTTTTATTGTAATGCTCTCTGTGATGATAAGGAGGAGACTGTTAAAAAAGTGATTAGCACAGAATGGCTTATTATCAGGCTCAGTGAATGAAATGGAAAGATGCCAGGATTTTTTTTTATAATATAGACAGCAAATGGAAAATTAGAAGAAAAAAAAAATCAACAAAGCTTTTAAAAAAATATATGTCCAACTTAAAAACCTGATTAAGATAATAGGTAATTTTCTGGTGACACATTCCCTTTAAATCATCCCCTACATATCCTTCATTTGCAAATGTATGAATATGCAAAGCCATGTGTGAGCTAAGGAAAACAACAGGAATGTGTCAGCAGAAAATGATCCACTATTAATTAAATGATCGTGTACAAATATTTTGATAATTTTTGTTGACTTTTATTTCTCTTATCGCTACATTATAAAAAATTATTCTGGCCATTAAGCCAAATAATATGTGAACCGCAGTCACTCCCAAGTCATCCACTGAGGGATCTGACATCAGACAAGGCTCCACAACAAGAGTATATGGGTACAGGTCTGGGTATAGGCAGGAAAAATTTAAAACTTTAAAAACTTTTATTAAAATAGACACAACGCGTTTCAAGACCGCACCAATCTTTTTCAAGTGTCACAGAGAAGCAAATCTACATATAAGTATTACAGCATCAGGCCATTTATAATATGTAATGGTTACACCGCTTCTCTTCCCCCTCTATGCACAATTACCTTTGCAAAGGTCACAGAGCACGCCCATAGCAGTCTCCTTGTAATCATTGCGGAGAAGTAACATCTGCATGTAAATAATACAGGATCAAGTAATTTACAAAATGTAGTGGTTACACCACTTATCCTACCCATCTCTACACAGTGACCTCTGCAAAAGTCACAGAGCATGCCCACAGCAGTCTCCTTGTAATCATCACAGAGAAGTAACTTCTACATATAAATAATACAGCATCAGCCCATTTACAAAATGTAATGGCTACACCACTTCTCCTACCCATTTCTGCACAATTAACTCGGCAAAGGTCACAGAGCACGCCTAAAGCAGTCTCCTCTTAATCATTTCAGAGAAGTAACACTACATATGAATAATACAGGATCAGGCCACTTACAAAATGTAATGGTTACACCACTTCTCCTACCCTTCTCTACACAATGACATCGGCAAAGGTCACAGAGCATGCCCATAACAGTCTGTTTTTTAATCATCTCAGAGAAGTAACATCTACATCCATGTTTCCCACATAGCCTTAGGGCTTTATCCAACTTCAGCAGCCACCGCTGATCAAATGCCGAAAGTTCGGGTTCGGATCGACTCGAGCATGCTCCAGGTTTGCTCATCTCTATTCCCAATGTATAGTCTTTAGTTAATGTGATAATATGCAGCATCCCCCTAAATATGTGACACCCCGCATATAATCGGTAGTGTTATTTCCATTATGTATTGCAAATTAACGCTTTCATCAGGAATATATTCTTAAATACATATTAAACACAATCGGAGGCTGAGAATAATTATAGTATTTCCCAGCGCAGAAAATGAAGCGAGGTATATAGGAATATTACTGTTTTGCTCACAGCTGCGAGATGAAAGTTACAATGAGACGAAGCCGCGGTTTTCTCTTTGAATAGCCGTGAAATGGGCGCAGTTCCTGCCTCATTAAAAATATACATGAAAGTAGAAGTAAATTCTCATCAGGATTTAGTCTGGCAGGAGCCGAGCACAATAATGAAGCCGATTCCCACATTCTTAATGAAGATTCCAATCAGCCGACTGCAATAAATTCTTTGTGAGCAAAACCACCAAACAGTTCACATTGTACACACGACATGCGCTGATACATTGATTCATTCCTGGGCCGCCTATATGGAAAGAGCCTTGAACTAATCCTCTATGGCGCCAGAATCTTGTGGAGCGGTTATCGATGGAATACCAAATAGTACATGTATCTCCATCTGACATAGATCAATATTCATGGTACATAATGCATTTCTACATAAGCCATGCTGAATATCAGGTGCACGGCTATGGGGGCGAGCAGCGCAGGAGGAGGCGCCAACAATCCAGACTGTCTGGAATAAAAAGTTTGTGTCTAGGGATAATAAACCAGTTCCTTGCCTCAGGTGAAGAAAAGTCTGATGGATATGATGGATTTGTCTTGATCCGTTCAATCCAGTAGGATAATGTCTTTATTACCTTTAAATTATAACGGGCTGCGGCATATGAAAACAGATCACAACTAACTAAAGTGAGAACTGAGGCCAAGTATGAACAGGTTGCGTTCAGCTTTCCTATTATTAGGCGTGTTACTTGGTTCAGCCTTCAGGCATGATTGTGGTTTCTTCCATAGTTCACACTCATCTTATTGCTGGCCATCTTCACCTTTATTTTTAAGGGACCCGGTAACATTAAAAAAAAAGGAAGCATGTTATAAAGCAGGCGGAGCTGAGCAGATTGATATATATTTTTATTGGAAAAATTCCAATATGAGGGTATGTTCACACCGAGGAATAGGCGAGGAATTGAAGAGGAATCAAGTCTTATTTCAGCTTGAAATTCCTCTCGTAAAATATGAACTGAGCAATGTCCCATTGTGTTTAATGGGATTTCCATTCTGTTGTTCACACTGCAGAATTTCCGAGCAGAATTTTCTGACGCAGACGCTTTCTGCCCAGAGAATTGACAAGTCAATTCCTTTGGCGGATTCTGCTAAAGGATGAATAGGCAAGAAATTTCAAGCAGAAAACTTTCCTCTTCAGTTCCTCGCTGAATACTCACCTATTCCTCAGTCTGAACATACCCTAACTAAAATCTGCTTATTTTGAGCTAAGTAGTCATGTGGGTGGTCCTAGTCATGATTGACAGCTCTATAAGTCTATAAGTATGCATATAGAGAACTGTGAAGGACCGCCCACATGACTACTTAGCCCAGAATGAGCAAAGATTTACATGAATAAATCACAAGTCATCCTGGAACTTTTCCCACAACTTTTCCCAGCTCTTCTTTCCCTATAACCTGATGCCTACAAATTGAATTGTATTTTCAATGTGACAGGTTCTCTTTAAGGCTAGATTCACACTGTTCTTATTTGCTGCAGATATTTTCCACAGCACATCTACAGGAATTTATATGGAAATCTGCAAGGCAAATTCAGATCACATTGTTGCAGTACTCCTGTTTGGCAGCAGGTGTCACTATATC